>NC_138883.1:8436767-9036767 GCF_965194825.1 Balaenoptera physalus
GCACAGACATGGTGATTGAAGCCAGACTTCCCTGCACCATCCTGCACAGAAGACTCGCTGCGTTTTGGTCTCCGTTGCGGAGGTTTCCCATATTTCAGACGCCTCAGCCCTCCCGTAAATCAGGGGTTAATTGTGATTTCTTTCAGACCGGTGGAAATAGGAAGCTGAGACTTCTGAAGAATCGCTTGCAAGTGCAGCAGAGCACAGAGGGAGGGGCAAACTTTATGAGATCCAACTTTACTGCTTTTACTGAGCCATGTGTTGTGCGCGCACGCGCACGCACGCTTGCGTGTGTTTAAAAAATACATCAGGTACAAATGTTGGAAAGTCCTGGCGCATGTTAATTAACAAAGCCACTTAGGACAAGTGCAAATCATGCACTCAGCGATTTGCACAGCCCGGTGTCTTCCTGACATCCAGCTCGGTTTGTTTAGTGTAATAGTCAAAACATTTTTTCTTCTCTCGGGTCCTGTTGATCCGTAGTATAATTTGAATTCTCAAGCTGTTATCCATACATCATTCCCAATAGCATCCAAATGAAAGGAAACAATTTCATATTCTATAATTAAGCGATCCTGAGCGCGCAACAGGCAGGAAGGGTTATGGGGGGGCGGGGTGGACGGGTGGGGAGCCGGTAGAGGCAGAGGTCTGAGGGCCAAGCCCACCAGCCCTGCCTGAGCAGGCAACTCAGCAGCTGTACCTAAAAGACTCTCTTCACCTACGAACTCTCCATATTCAGACACGTAGCCCCCACTCCCACTGCTTCCCGTTTTTAAAAATGGAATTTTTCTTTCTGGAAAATTCCAGCATGTTGGACAGATTTATTCCAGTGGGAATCCTTTGCTCCCCATTCAAAAAGAAACCACTTCTGGGGTGCACAGAGCAGTCCTATACGCTGTACTATGCAAGGCTAGGCTGGTTCCTTTCTTCTAATTTTTTTCCCCTAACAGGAGAGGGTTTGAAGAATTGCTTCTACCATGGATACCAGAGAAGGGAATTTTAAGTAGGCAGAATGTAATCATCCAAATTGGAATTCAGCCAGGACACTGCCAGGGCAATTACTCCTCCTCTCATGCTAAATACCAGGGGAGCGTAAATGACCCAAGTGGCACAGACCCGTGGTTCTGCATCCCCATCCGAGAGGTGGCGGGGCTCCCGGGGCAGCGAGCCCCAGGGCTTACCTCGGACAGACAGCGGCCCCTCCCCATCATCTCTGGCTCACCCCCATCCCGCATGTGCCCCACACCAGGTTCCTGTAATTCAGCGGGTTTAAAACTGACATCAGAAATGAATTTTTAAAATAACAGCTCCCCCTGACACCTCCTCTAAGGGTCTTCCCTCTCCCAGCCCCCGCCCTTCCACTGCTAGATGAGATTTGATCACTCTCTTGCATCCCACAGCCTCTCAGTGACTCTGGGGAGGCTGCTTCTCTTATCCCCACTTCCTTAGCCCCAAACTGAGCATCAAAGAAGTTGTGACCTGCTCAAGGTCACAAACTTCGGTCTCCAGCATTGTCTGACCTCAGACCCCACCTCTGTCTTTAAAGGAAACCCCTGAACTAGAATCCCGGTGAGACTTGACTCTGCTTATGCTTCCTTGTGGAGCAGATTTCTCTTTCAAGGCAGGCGTTTATTTTTTTTAAATAGGTTTTTAGTATTATACGTAGGACTGTAATGAACACCCTTGGTATATTCGCCTTTGCACACTTCTCTGATCGTAATCAGAGAATCTATTTAGGAGTTAAAATAATTTCCTAGCCATGGCGTTGTTGGTTCAAAGGGAATGCACATTTTTAAAAACGCTGTAGATGATCAAATTGCCCTCGGGAAAGATTCACAGGCTCGCCCGCAGCCTGTGAGCCTGCTCCTGAAGGGATGGTTATTGGAAACCTTATTGTCTACACATTCATGTAGGTTTCATGTTAATTACAGATACGATATTGTGCATACTTTCCGTTGCCACCTTCCCTAAGGACCCCCAGCCCTGGAAACTCTTGCAGTGACCAGGACACTCCCTCAGTCCCTGACTTTCACGGCTGTGTATCATTTGGGTTTTTCTATGAATCTGTTCTTTCCTTGGTTTGGAAAGTGAGCTCGCTGGGGTCAGGAACTGAGTTTTATTCATCTCTGTAACCCCAACACCCAGCACAGGGCCTCACACATAGAAAACGGCCCTGTGAATGCTTGTGCTGGTAAGTCTGTAAAGCTCACGATTACTTGGATGAAGAACACACTCGTGCTGGATGGAAGATGAGGTGGACGGTGGAAAAAACACAGGATTTGAAGTCAGGCCCGTGAGTTTCCGATCCCGACCCCATCAGGAGCTGCACATGTGGCTTTGAGCAAAATCATTTAGATTCACACGTAAAATGGAACCAACAGTACCCACCTTGCCGAGTTGCTGTCAGCCTTTAATGGAAACCGTGGTGAATACATAACTCTGTGATTTTTAGTTTTCCGGGTCCTATTCATGGGAGTCCAGTGGCTCCAAGGGGTGGCATCAGGTTCTTAACAAAGTTCTCACTAACCAGCAGCCACATGACAAAAGTGAGGCAAATACGGCGAGTTTTTCTTAAAGCAAAATCCATTCAATTTGAAGGCCTGTCCTTAGACATAATGTTATTTCTACTGTTTTCTGCTGCTAAAACCCTTTTGTTTATGACATGATGGTGACAGTACATGGGAAAGTGTTTTATTCTTTCTACACTTTTGAGTTGACAAAATTCAAAAGGTAGTGACTCTCTGTAAGTCCCCTGGACCTCAACTTTGTTTCATATTTTTCTGGTTCATAAACATATAAAGGGCTTAGAACAAGGGGGATTCTGGAGCTTCGTTCAGATCTCCGATCAAACACGGCTGCTCTCTACCTGGATGGAGGGTGAGAGAAAGAAGAATCGGGGGCAAAAGTGCAAACTGCTCACCCCCTTTTTTTTTTTTTTTGGCTGCACTGCGCAGCTTGTGGGATCTTAGTTGCCTGACCAGGGATCCAACCCGTGCCCCCTGCAGTGGAAGCACAGAGCCCTAACCATTGGGCCTCCAGGGAAGTCCCTGCTCACCCTTAATTTTGAGTAACAGAAAGAAGAAAATGAGTCTCTTTTTTCAGACTTAAAATATGAGAATGTTGGCGTCTCCATGTTGGTCCCTTTGAGGCGGTGACTTGGGGGAGCTCAACCCACCCCCCATGCCACATTCCTAAGTACCTTCTGTTTTGCACCCCTCCTCGCTTTGTCAACACGCATCCTCTTCACTCCAAATAGTTTCTCCAGCTTTTCATCGTCCGTCTTATGAGCTGTTCCAGTCCCCTATGGCTCGTGACCATTTCTAAACATCAAATCTACCCATAAAGAATGGAGATTTGCCAAGGTCTGGGAGCTTCAAAGAAGGAACTCAAGCCTCTGCAATGCCGACCCAGCTACATTACATTTTATGACCTGATGGGCCCGTGCTTTTTAATGCATGGTCTTAATATCTTGGTTGGTCTAAGAGACTCCAGACCCCAGCCCCACTTGGCCTCATGCCTCAGGCCATGATGCATGAGGTAAAGGCTGGAGGAAGAAGCAAGAGTAGAAATGGCCCTTGAAGGAGGTGAATTATTAAGACTTGCTCAGAGAAGCATCTAGGAGACCATGCTACCCTTAAATGGGGTCTTTCTGTGGCCAGGGTTTGAGGAACAGCCCCAACGGCTGTGCCTTCAAAGGCTTTCAGAACCAAAAGTCCTCAGAGCACTCAGGGTGTGAGAAGGTGTTTTATCTGCTCAGAGGGCATGGAGCAGGTGAGGTAAGCAGGAGGGGGTGACACTAGTGTGAAAGGCAATCATGTGAGGGGACTTGTTGTGGATTGAATGGCAGCTCCCCCAAAGCTATGTTTATTTCCTAACCCCTGGTGCCTGGGAATGTGACCTTATCTGGAAAAAGCATCTTTGCAGACGAAATTAAATAAAGCATCTCAAGATGAGATCATCCTAGGTTATCCAATGGGCCCTAAATCCCATGACAAGTCCTTATAAAAGACACACAGAGGAGACACATACAGAGATAGAGGAGAAGGCCATGTGAAGACAGAGGCAGAGATTGGAGTGATGCTGCCACAAGCCAAGGAATGCCAGGAGTCTCTAGAAGCTGGAAGAGGCCAGCACGGATTCTTCCCTAGAGCCTTCAGTGGGAGCACGGCCCTGCTGACACCTTGATTTCAGACTTCTGGCCTCCAGAACTGTGAGAGAATACACTTCTGTTCCCCCAGGGAACTCATATAAGTCTCTCTGGGCAGAAGACGGCTTTTGTCATTTTAGGAGATCAGGGTTGTCCCTGGTGGTGCCTGGGAGGGAGAGTCAGAGATGGGAGCACAGAGAGAGTGATGCGGTGACTGGCAGCATCCCAACGTCAGGGAAATGTCCCCACATCTGAGTAGCTGTAGGATGTTTCAGGAATCTTTTTTATTTTTTTAAGACAGGGAAACTCTTTTTCAAAAATATTTATTTATTTATTATCTATTTGGTTGCATCGGGTCTTAGTTGTGGTAGGCGGGCTCCTTAGTTGCCGCATGCATGTGGGATCTAGTTGCCGGACCAGGGATCCAACCTGGGCCCCCTGCATAGGGAGCGTGGAGTCTTAACCACTGCGCCACCAGGAAAGTCCCTGTTTCAGGAATCTTGAAGGGACTCTGGAAGAAGAACAGAGAAGCAGGAAAGAGAGGTGAACTAAACGTGAGAGATGGAATACGTGCACACAGATGTGTAAGCAGAAGTCGTTATAACATGGTTTATGACGGTGAAAAATTGGAAACACGCTCAATGTCCAACTCTAGGGGACGGAAAAAAATCTTTTCTACCATTGAAATGATTGATTGTGTAGATTTGTGGTAGCTGCTCTGGACAAGATTCCACGACATATATCGGAATGAAAAAAGTCAGTTACAAACAGTAACAGTAGACATAGTGTGATCCCACACCCGGATTATCTAGGTTTGTATTCTACTTCAAAAAAGAAAAGCTACGAAGTGGGATTATCAGCAGATGGGGGAATGATGGGCAATTTTTGCTTTTATTGTTTTTTCTCTTTTTCCACCGTTTCTCATTTTTTCTACAGTGGAATTTATGATTGCATGATATTTTAAGGCTTGGTTTTTATAAGGTCCCTTGGTGGAATTGAAATATAATCTTCTAAAGTGAAGTCCTTAGTACGAAATCATCAGCAAAGTTACCTGCCTGCCGTAAAAAAGCCTTCAGTACCCGTGGAGGGGATGTGAATTACTTCAGTCCTTTCAGAGAACAATGTGGACAGGCAGCATCTATTAAAATTGAAACTGCACATACCCTTCGATCCAGCAATTTCCCTCCCAGGCATCTATCTTAGAGAAGTCCTCAAACACCCACACAGGTAGCTTGTAGAAGGTATACGTTGAAACATTGCTTATAAGAGCAAAAACGTGGAAGTGAGCTAACTGCTCATAACAGGAGGAGGGTTCAAAAAGGATGTGCATTGTTCTTGTGGAATACTACGTAACCATCAGAAAGAATGAGGCAGATTTCTCTGTAGTGACATAGAAAGATTTCTAAGATGTAGTTAAGGGAGAAACAAAAACAAATTGCAGATGAATGGATAAAGATGTGGCATATATATACAATGGAATACTACTCAGCCATAAAAAAGAATGAAATAATGCCATTTGTAGCAACATGGATGGACCTAGAGATGATCATACTAACTGAAGTAAGTCAGACAGAGAAAGACAAATACCATAGGATATCACTTATACGTGGAATCTAAAATATGACACAAATGAACCTACCTGCAAAACAGAAACAAACTCACAGACATAGAGACAGACTTGTAGTTGCCAAGGGGGAGGGGAGTTGGAGGAGGGATGGATTGGGAGTTTGGGATTAGCAGATGCAAACTAGTATATATAGGATGGATAAACAACAAGTTCCTACTGTATAGCACAGGGAACTATATTCAGTATCCTGTGATAAGCCGTGGAAAACAATATTAAAAAGAATGTATATATATATGTATAACTGAATCACTTTGCTGTACAGCAGAAATTAACGCAATGTTGTAAATCAACTGTACTTCAATTTTAAAAAAGCAAATTGCAGAGCAATTTGTACAGCATGAGCTTGTTTATGAAAAAAAAAAAAAAAAAACGCCAACCAGCTTTTGTTCAAATACATAGATGTACATACTTGTCTGGCCAAAGGGATGGAAAGGGGTGTCAAACCCCCTCTCTGCCTCCTTCTTATAAGGACCCTGGTGGTTACATTTAGAGCCCACTGGATGATTCAGGATGCTCCCCAACGCAAGATCCTTAATCACATCTGCGTCTTCCTTCAGATGTCACACTGTGTGTAGCCAGCAGGAGGGAGGTGGCACTGGGAGGTGAGTGACAGTGGCAAGGGGACTTTTGCTCTAAGTATGTATTGTTTGAATAATATACATTAAGAATACAGCCATGTTTTGTTTATTAAAATAAATAAGCTGAATGAATAAAGAAACCGGAAAGCTTTCATGCACTGAAGTTGAGCCCAGGGCTTTGGGCAGGTGCCCTGCCCCTCAGTCCTCTGTGACCACGTGAGCACACCTCACGTTCTCTCTGTGCTTCTCCGTCTCCCCATTCTGTCCCACCAGGGTATTGGACACAGCAACGTCAGAAGGTCCTTTCAGCTCCAAGAGTCCCGGATTCTCTGTTTGCAGCAACAAAAGAGAAGATTATTTTCCCTTCCACTGGATGAACCTTGAAGGCCACGGCTTTGGGGCCCAACAATTTGCTCTGTTGGCAAAGTGAGAAAAAAAAAAATCAAACCCCCTCCCCGTGAAACTTCCAGAGCCCACTCAAGCCCCGAGCCCCTGCAGAAAGAACGCTGCTGACCCCCAGCAGACTTTAAAAATAGTGAATGTGAGAAAAGATTTTCCAAGACTTTGGGAGGGATTTTTTAGTACCCTGCTCTGTAATAACCAGAAGGTGTTTAATAAACATGATATGCAGCAGTTGCTAAGAGAATCTGATCTGTGTAGGGAGGCGATGCCAAGCAACTGCACATCGGCGCTGTGCCCTTTTCTTTGACTGTGAATCCCGATAATCTGATGGAAGCAATTGGGCTGAACTTTATTTATAATCAGCTTACAGCATGGATAGCTGTATTGTAAGTGCTTCTCAAATTACATAGCAAATTTTGTAGTCTCCTTAGGCAAATAAGAGGCCCACATCATAAGCTTTCATTGTAATACAGGTCACTGTCAAGGGTAAAATATTTTCCAAACCATTCTGATTAGTGAAATCGTATATGACTGAAGCAGGGGCTGGGGCCACAGTCCCAGCACCTGAGGACAGCTCAGAAAGCATCCAACAAATAAATTGACATTAGGGAAAGTCTCATTATGGAAACAAATTTTAATTTTTCTACATTTGTGTTGAAAAGAACACCAGGAAGCACAGATCCCTGGGTCTAAGGAGCTTCTCTCCAAAATGAGTTTGAACTAAATTCCAGAAAATGTGAGGCAGGGAAGAAGTCTTGTTTCATTGGCTGAGAGGGAAATCAGAGCAGATGGGAAAGACCAGTTTCCCAGATACACACATAGGACACAGGGCGAGACTTTGAGAACTTCTCACTTTGCTACGGCTGCCCATCAGAGCAAAGCTGTAGAGTGATTCCTGAACTGTAAGTCTGAAATTCCTCTCCAAAGGAGCAGCCACACATAGGATCCCAGAGGGAACAAAATCATCTTTCTGAACCATTCTCACAGTTCATAATTAATACGCAATGGATCCGAATCAAAGGAGCCTGTTTTTTTGGTGCCCTTTTAAAATCTCTCTGTCACTTGGCTTTCTCACTCTGCAGAAATCAGCCATAAGTGGCTTCAGATCAACCCTTCTTAGTTAAGGTTTGTGATGGAACAGGGGACAAGTTGGGTCACGCCAGGTGTCACGCACATCCTGGGAAATTCAAAATATTCTCAACAACAACGAAATAGATAGGTAGAGAGGTAGATAGATAGATATGATAGATGATAGATAGATATGATAGATGATAGATAGATGATGATAGATATGATAGATGATAGGTAGATAGATATGATAGATGATTGATATGATAGATGATAGATAGATATGATAGATATGATAGATAGATGATAGATAGGATAGATAGATAGACATTAGATAGATAGCTGACAGGTAGATAGATAGATAAGGACACACATAGATATAAATATAGATATAGATATCTCCTCTTTCTGTGTCTTTTGTCCATCTTCAAGTGTCCATTTCTCACCTTTTTCACCTCAAAATAGGCACTTTTCACCACACCCATCCCACTTGGCCTTGGCGCTGCTGCCGTATGTACGGCCCCTGGTTGGTATTTGTGTGTAAATTTACATAAGAGAGAGAGAGAGAGAGAGAGTCCCCGCTCGTTGGCGGTGCTCTCCGGGAGCACTGAAGACATTCATTCTTTCCGTTCATTCAACAGATCTTTATCGATCACCTAATATATGCCAGGCATTGTGCTGGGCACTGAAGATACAAAAGTGACTGAGACAGAAAGGATATAGTTTCATGAAGCAAGACAAAAACAAAATAAGAAACTAAGGATGAATTGGGATGATAGCCGGGAAGTAAGCAGTGCTAACAGAAACAACAGCAGAGGACCAGCCGTGATCTGGGAAGGCCTCCCGGCGACTTGGAGGTCAAGGACTTTGTCCTGCAGAGATGGGGTGAGAGTGCTCTGGTGAAACACACAGCAAGGATGCAAAGCAGGTAACATGCAGTCTGATGCCTCCTGTTGCCTGGGGCTTCAGGATTTAAAGAGAGTAGGGGCTCCCTGTATCCTTTCTAAAGCCTGGGGCTCAGGTCAGCAAAGCAGACAAGAGTGTATTGTACCCCTTTTACAGATGAGGAAGATGAGGCTCAGAGGGGTACAAACCTGCTGGAGCTCACTCGGGGATTGAGCAGTGGCTCCGCCCTGAGTCATACCACTGCTCTGCCCCCACCACAGATGTTGAAGCCTCCCAATGTGTTCTGTCTTATCCCTGAGATGACCATGACCAGGGGTTATCCCAGAGAAGGGTCGCCCTCAGAACTCATAGGTACACTTGTGGGAAGTAGAAAAAGATGATCCCTTCTCTGGGCAGATCCAGCTCAACTTTACCAGCTGAACACAAGCTGGATGTCAGCCCGTCTCACTGCTCTACCCCCGCCCCCAACCTGCCTGGGTACCCTTGTGCAGTGAACAGCCTGCACCACTGTACATGGCAGCCCTGGACAGGAGGGTCCCTTCTGACATCTGAACCGTACTGCCCTTACTTCCTGTTCCTTTCACCACGTGACGCCACCTGCCTTTCCCACCTGCTTCTCACCCCATCTTCCATAAGCTCCACACACACCAGGCTCCTCTGTGTCATTGGACCTATGAAACAGTTGTTTCTCTTGCCTCTTCTGACTTCCTCTCAGCCTCTTAATTTTCTTGATTCGCATTTGAGACACCTGTCCCTTCCTCTGTGACGCCTCCCTGACTCCCCTCTTCCAAAAGCCCTTTCTCAGATCCCCCCATAGCCTCTCTGACTCCCCTCTCTTCCAGTCTCCACTCAGCCATCAGAGTAATCTTTAAAAGATGCAAATCACAGCATATCACTCTCTTGCCTAAAAACCATTCCAAAGCTTCCCACAATTCTTAGGACACAGACAATCCTCACGTGGCCTCCAAAAATGTGCTTCATGGGGCCTTGACTTGCCCCGCATCCTCACCTGACGCCACTCTCTCACCTCTCCTGGCCTTTGTCTCGTTTCTTGAATTCATAACTTCTTCCCACCCCCAGGACTTTTGCACATGCTGTTCCCTTTGAAATGTGGTCTTCCTGTTTTACTCTCTCCTAATAATAGCTAACATTTAGTTAGTAATGTATGTTCCAGACCCCGATCTAAAATCTTTTTGTGTATTTCCTCATTTAATCCCCACAGTGACCCCATGAGGGACATACTATTAGGATTCCCACTTTAGAGACCCAGATGGGGAGGCGCCAGAGGCTAAACACTTTGCCCAGAGACACACAGCTAATTAGGGCGAGGATGGTAATCCAGGTCAGTGTGACTTCAGAGTCCACAGACAGTCAACATATTGGTGCTGTGGGGAAGCTTTCTATTTACAATAGACCATGCACAGCCTTGCCTTGCTTTTGTAGGTCTGGCACTGAGAAAAAGTACCCAAAACAAACTTCGTATGTTCAATAAATGTTGAATGTGCAAATCCAAGAGCCGGAAATCGCTAGGGAACAGCCCAGAACCACTCTTGATGCATCCTCTTCTTCTACACACAGGAACTGGGATGTGAATGGTCATTGCATTGGTTTCCTACAGCTGCTGTAACAACTTACCACAAAATTGGTGGCTTAAGGCAACACATTAGTCACTTACCGTTCCAGAGGTCAGAAGTCCAAAGTCGATTTTCATGGGCAGAAATCAACGTGTCTGCAGGGCTGAGCTCCCTCCAGAGGCTCCAGGGGAGAGTCCACAGCCTGGACTTTTCCAGCTTCTAGAGCTGCCTGGCTTGCATTCCTTAGCTCCTGGCCCCTTCCTCCGTCTTCAAAGCCAGCAATGTAGCACCTTGCTTTAGTCATCACATTGCCTTCTTCTGCGTCAAATCTACCCCTGCCTCCCTCTGTAAGGACACCTGTGATTACAGGTGGGACCCACCTGGATAATCCAGGTGCCTCTCCCCATCTCAGAATCCTCAACTTGATCACCTCTACAACATACACTTGGCCACGTAAGCTGACATGTTCACTGATTCCAGGGATTCGGGCCTAGATATCTTTGGCGGCCATTATTCAGCCTATCACGATCTCAAGAGGTGAAAACAAAGACCTAATAGTCACCTTCTGAGCCTGACGCTGGGCGCCTCCCACCCCTGCTCCCGTCTGATCTCGGAACAGTGCTATTAGACGGCTGCTGTTGGCATCACCCACCTTTCTCAGAAGAGAAGACCAGGGCTTAGTAAGTATCAGAACCAGGTTTCAAACCCAGGTCTTTGGGACCCAGAGCTACCTGTGCAACAAGCCACACGGTGCCTCCAAGGTCAACAGTCACCCCAGGAGTACAGGCAACAGAGGGTGACACTTCAAAGTGAATGTGGCCAGGCAGCTTCACGGAAAACCTCATAAATGGCTCCAGACACAGGCGCCCTGGCCTCCTCGGCCTCGGTGGTGACCCCTCCCCATTGGACCCTGGACACCAGCCCGGCCCTGCCCCGCATCATCTACACGCAGGGCCCGCAGCTTTATGGCTTCACACCCCACAGGCCTCCGTTACCATCAGCTACTCCGACTCCCGAGAGCTGCACTTCGTTAATGTATTATTTACATTATTACCTTATTCTGGAAGTAGGTGTTTATTATTTGCTACTTTATATAATGGGCTTCTAATGCACACACTGCTAAATAATTTAACAATGTTTTGCAGCTGCCCCTCGGGAGCCCAATTCCTTCATCCAGCTAACTAGACCAACAGTTTAAGTCCAGCCCCCCACGAGTTGCTTTTCTGTGGCGCGTCCTGGCAGAGTGGGTGTCACTGAGAGGCGTGCTGGGACCGGAGCAAGCAGGGTGTCCAGGACCTAAAACATGGGATGCTACCTTGTCCCCTCCACCTGGAGGGCGGAGGGCATGTTGGGGTGGCTGGATAAAAGCCCCAAAGATATTCACATCCTGATCCCCCGAACCTGTGGATTTGTCACCTTGCATGGCAAAAAGGACTTTGCAGATGTGATTGAGTTAAGGACTCTTGAGATGGAGAGATGACCCTGGATTATTCAGGCAGGCCCTAAATGTAATCACAAGTGTCCTTATAGAGGGAGGCAGGAGGGTCAAGGGAGAGAGAGAGGAAAAGGTGATGTGATGACAGAGCAGAGAGGTCTGAAAACGTTACACGTCTGACTTTGAAGACGGAAGAAGGGGCAACAAGCCAAGGGATTCATGCTGCCTCTAGAAGCTGTGAAAGGCAGGAAATGATTCTCCCTACAGCCTCCAAAAGGAGTCTGCCCTGCTGACCCCTTGACTTTCCCCCTGTACCCAGCTGCTGACTTCCAGAACTGTAAGAGAATTAATGTGTGTTGTTTAAAGCCATTACATCTGTGGTCGTTTGTGATAGCAGCCGCGGGCAACTCATACATCATGTCATATATGGGCTTCCAGCTAACACAGGGCTTGGCACATGGCAGCAAAGGCTGCTGAAGCAATGAGATAGTCTCAGGCAGGGGAGACACGAGCTGAGGGTTGATGGGAACCCAGTGACCCATGAGGGTGGACACAGCATCCAGTCTCATGGAGACCAGCCTGGCAAAATCCAGGCTAGATTCCTAAGCCTTGGCCAAATGGGGTTGGCAGGCGCATGGAACCCACAGAAAATCCAGATCTCCACTACGACTCTCCTGCCAAGCTTTTGGCTGGGGAAATGGACAACCACTTGCTCATAGACTCACATGCTTTATAGACATCAAAGTCCCCATGTCCGCCAGACTCTGCCTTAGGCAGAGCAGGTTTTATAACCCCCCTCACAGATAAGGAAGGCGAGGCTGGGAGAGGTTGAGAAGACTGTTGGTGAGAGCTGGGCCAGCCCAGGGGGAGCTGGGACTCCTAGCCTCGCTCAGTCCCTTGTGCCACAGAGCTGGGATGCGCCGCGCTCTGGGTGCGCTTCTCTCCTCTCGCAGGGGTTCTAATCCACCCTGTCAGGCAGCAGGATAAAAGGAGTCAAAGTCAAGCGTCCAAACCATTCACCAGTTTGATAATCGGCTCCTGAATAATCAATTTCTCTTACATATGAGCTATGGGTTGGGGGGCAAATGCCTTTTCCTTTCCCATCTGGTAACTGGTCTCTCATCAGCCAGTCACCAGCCATGATTGAGTACCTCCCCCAGGCATCCAGGAAGTACTCCATCCAGTAGAAAATCAAACATGCAAGGGTCAACTTCCTGGCCCTGGGAACCTGGCATCTGCGGGCTGAGCTGACCAAGGGCCAGGAAAGCCAGGATCCAGGAACTTAGGGTCACTCTCTTCTCTCATCCCTTGGTTCATGGGTTGTTTGGGGGGACAGACAGAAGGAGAAAACCTTAAAGCAGACGTGACCCATAAAGAAATGAGCCAGGGCTCACCACGGTGACACAGTAGGTCAGGGAAGAGCTTCCTCTTCACTAATGGGATTTTCCTGAGAAAGATATGTTCCTAAATGCATCTCTGACAGCCCTGCGGGAGCCTGTGTTCCAACTACAGGGCAAGAACCCCACTCTCCACCAGGAGGTTGCTGGTGTGGCGTGTGATTGTCGAGTTGTTAAGGTAAGACTGTAGGTTGACATCCATCCCCTGCTTCGTTTGTTCATCCCACAAATATGCCTTGAGAATTGAATCATGTTCTCATGTGTGAGAACCAGGCAAGGCTGAGACAAGTACCCCTGATCATCAAGGAGCTCAGACCCTGCTGGGGGGAAACTGACTTCAGCAGAAGCTGCAGGATGGGAGTTCAATGCCAGGGAAGCTCAAAGGGCAGGGAGTGGGGCAAGAAGAGGACCCACCCAGCTGGAGAGGTTTCCTGGAAATGAGACCCCTGGTCCCAGTCCTCAAAGACAAGTAGGGGCTCATCAGGCCAAGAAGGTGGGGAGGTTGCTTTGCATTCATGAGAAGCGAGAGAGGAAATAAGGCACACAGTTACCTGGAAGGAATCCTTCCTGGCTGAATAAATGGACAACTTGCAACTTTAGACACCAGGGGAAGCCTTTAAGTTGCCACGTGGTTTGGGCAAGACCTGGTTCTTTCGACAAGAGTTAGGGTTTTTTGAGCCCATGCTAGTGACAAGCCTTGACTGGACTTTGGGGACATGGCAATGGCCAAGGTACCTCAACCCCGACAAGAGTGTAACGTGGCGGGAGGGCAAACCCACAGGCAGACAGGCACACCATCACTCTAAGTACTCACAGTGGACACGTGCTGTTCCACTGTCCATGTTCCTCCTCCCGGGAGGACATCTGTACCCAAGGCTGGGTCAGATTTTACAAGAGGAAGAGCTCTCAGGAGACCATCATGGCGGACGATGGTGGCAGGAATTAGCCTCACAGACCCCAAGGGGATGGTGACTTCCAGGTTCTAAGTTGCAGCTACTTGGTCATATGCTGTGTTTCCTCAAGAGGTTCCCCCACTACACCTCCACCTTGTTCAAGCCTCCCCGATCTCTCTTTTTAATACCAAAACAATAATAATAATTACTACCACCACTGTTACTGAAACTAGTAACCCTTACTAAATGCTCATTTGGTGGCAGGTGCCATGCTGAGGACTTTGTCTCACTGAATCCTCACCCAGCTTGGAAGACAAGTAAAACATTATCTCCATTTTATAGAAGAAGCAAGTGAGTTTCAGAGAATTTAACCATCTGACTCAAAGTCGACAGCTAGTGTCTGAATCGGGACTCAAAGCCAGATCTTTCGGGGGTGTTCGTGAGGCTTAGTCAAGTCATGGCCCCAAGACCTCATGCAACAGAATTGCCTGGACTGCCTATTAAAAATACAGGTTCCTGGGCCCAGTCTCAGACCTAAAGAATCAGAATCTGGGGTTTCAGAAATGGGAAGCATCCATTTTTGCCTGAAACACTCCCCATCCTCCCACCCTGTCATCCTGAGGCACACTGAAGTCTGAGGACCACTTTGCTTCTGTCTATAAGCAAGTCAGCTCCTTCATTATGAATTCACGTCACCCGTCACATAGGAGGACACGGCCCCGAACCCCACTCCTGCCCTGAATCACCACCGAAGGGAGTGTTGGGTGGTTCTTATTCCAGAACAGGGGCCAGGTTTTGCATTAAGCAGTCCACATGTGTAATCACCAGGGTGGTCTAATTTCTACTGCTGTATATAAGCAACCTGGAAATCTCAGCTGATTAATAGAATACATTTATTTCCCACTCAGGCTCTATGTCCCCTTGCAGGGCACTCTGCTTCACACAGTCACTCAAGGATCCAGGCTGATGCAGCTGCACCCTCTTGCAGCCACACCACCTACATATGTGGCCTCTCAGTCATGGTGGCAAGGATGGAAAGTGCTGGAGGGTCTCCCCACTAGCCATTTATGCTTCGGACAGGAAGTGATACATGTCACTTCCTCTCACAGCCTATTGGTCAGAACAGGTCATGTGGCCTCTCCAGCCACAGGAATCAGGAAGCGGGGTCTTTCCATGTGCCCAGAGGGGAAGGAGAGCCGGAGGAGGACACGTCCACTCAAATTGTTCCTCTCATGAATAGCAGCGTGTTCACAGATGTGTGATCATGGACAACCTCTGTCCTCAGAAAGGTGACTCTCAGGAGAGGCATGGGAAGGAGTCTCATTTGTTCCCTGTGGGCCAGAAAGAGTGGATTTCAAGGGCAGAAGAAACCGAATCAGGTAGGGCAGTGCCTGGGAAGGAAGACTGAGCCTGGGCATGCTTCCCTCCTGCTCGTGCTCTTCACTCCATGGACCTTGGGTGAGTCACTCCTGAACCCACTCTCCTCACCTCCAGGGCAGGGGCAGGCTGCAGGTTTGGGAGGCCTGGAAGCTCTGACATCCCATGGTTCTAGAATGGACTGTGCCCTCTGACCTCAGGCCCACCCCTCAACCCTTGGACATGGAGGAGGTTTTCCACCCAAGGGACCCCAGTAGGAGAAACAACTCAGGAAGGGCACAGTGTGGGAGATGGCTATCGACCCACTCACAGGCCAGCGCAGCCACTGCTGATGGAGGCGACAGGGGACCTCTCCAAGCCTGGCTCTGAGCATCCGGACAGGAGCGGCCCCAGAGACAGGAAGGTCACTTCTCATGCAGCTCCATGTCCTGGATGTGCCGCGTCAACTTTCCCTGGGGGGGCCTTCGGGGGTGCCTTCAGGAACACCTAGAGAAAGGTCAATGTAGGGACCCCCAGAACTTTGACTCTTAAAAGAAAAACAAATGCCCAACAGACTGCCTCCAGTTCAGTCCACATGCCACAAGGACCTGACAGGAGCCCACAAAGGTCTGGAGGATGGAGACAGGGCCCCTCACTGCTCCTTCCTGGGCCCCGAGAAGACCTGGCCAGAGGGAAGCTGGCTCTAGCACACAGTCCCCCACCTACCTGTATCTACATCCTTGTTCCCTTTGCAGGACTCAACTACAAGCTACTGAGAAGGTTCCAGAAGGCCAGTAAGGCAAGTTCATGCTGCAAGTTTTATCTCCTGCATTCTGTCTTCCCTTCAGTCTTAGACTGGGATTATGCAGATGTGCAGGAAAATGTAACTCACTTTGTTGTCTATAACTGCTTTCATCTCGCTTTCCAGCCTCTAATCCTATGATGGCAGAAATGCTGATTTTCCCAATTAGGCTGTTCTGTCATCACATGCAGGCAAGATCTTAGTCTCTTTCAGGGCTTCTTGATTTTCTAGTATCCTCCCTTCCTCCTTCCCCAGATGGAGTCTGGAGCCAAGGGGTCCACATGGCGCTGCGGGAGGCTCCCGCTGACCACCAGTTAGGGCGTTGCTCACCCCGTGGACCACAAGTGACAGCCCTGGGCCCTTCAATGTCCCCAAGGAGTAGTGTGGCCATCGGGTCTCTGGGTGTCCCACTTTGGTATCTGCTGGTCTTTGGTCGTGCTGCAGTCACTGGTTCAGGTCCCAAGGTCCCATGTGGCCTCCTCCCTCCAAACCGGGTCACCTCTGGTGCACCAGGCTGTGCCCTTCTGGGCCTCCCAGGGCCCACTGACTCTCAGCTGCTTTCTCTGCATCTTGTCAGAGGGGGTGGGTCAGGGGACCTGCCTTGGGTCCACCCGCCGGAAGTCCTGTCTCAGCCATCTTTGCTCCCCACTTCTGTAACCACCTGGCACTTCAGTGGGAGTCTCCATGCTGAGCCTGGAGAAGCATGGAATGGGGATCCTGTCCATAAACTTGACGCTGGGACTTGAGGCTTGAGGACCCTGGCACTGGCCCATTCCCTTTTCTTCCTCTCCACCAGGACCCGCGTCCTAACCCTGAAAGTCCTCCCTTTCCCTGCGGCGGGAAGTGCCCTCCTTCCTACCTTATCATCTACTCTACAATCAGTCCTCCAGGCTTTGGTTCTCGAGATGTAAAAACCCAGCTCTGGAGGCGTTCTGAGAATATGGCTTTTCTCTTTGGAAAGCCTGGCTTTCAAGAACATTGCCTCACAAGAGGTTTTTATTTTTGAAAGCCAGTTGAAGCACAAAGTAAAGCAAAACTTCTTTATTCTATGCCGTATCAGTCCTCCCTTCCCTGGAGTGAAAGTCTCATGGCCTCATCTTAAAGTGCAAGGGTCCCGGGAGGTGGGGAGGAGAGTGGGAATTTCTAAGGAGAGAAAATACAAGTGATGTTCAAAGTAATACTGTTTTACTTTTCTTCCTTTCCTCCCTCCCTCCCCTCCTCCCTCCATCTTTTCTTTCTTCCTTCCTTAACTGGACTTTGGTTTATTTCCAACTACATCCCAGACGTCAGTCACGCTGTATTCTGGGGATGTGGTGCTAGTAGTCTGTAACAAGAGCTAGAGAAAACAAACTAGTGCCTACCAGTGGGGAGAGGGAAGGGGGGAAGGGGAAATATAGGGGTAAGGGATTTTTTTTTTTTTTTTCACACACACACACACTGTATTTTATTTTTACAAGAGATAAATAGACTGACACCAAGCATTGTACATGGATGACCACAACAAAAGCAACAATGATTGCAATTGGGGTAAGGGATTTTAAAAGGGGGTTATTATGGGATTATATGAAATCATGAGTGTGAAACTTTTGAAAATTGTAAAGCACTATAGAATTTAAAGAATCCTTCATTCAATAAAAAAATATGTATTAAAAAAAGAGATAGTAGTCTAGAGGGAGGGAGTAGGGTGATCAACAGTCCTGATTGCCTGGAGCTCAGGGGGTTCCTGGGATGTGAGACTTTCAGGGCTAAAAGCAGGAAGGTCCCAGGCAGATTGGCATGAGTTAGCCACTCTGCGAGGGAGACTGATAATGCTGTATAGGAAGGCCAATAGAGCTCTGTGCAACCTCAGAAGGAATCAACTAATTAAGCTTAGGGAAATCAAGTCGTACTTCGTGGAGGAGGCAATGCTTTCAGTAACGACAATAACAACCAAAGCCTGTGTCTGTGTGCTTTGTAAGTATGATCCCATTCAATACTCACAACTCATCCTCGAGGCAAGTATCGTTACCGTTAACTGTTTTACAGGTGAGGAGGAAACTGCGTCTTAGAGAAATGAAGGGACCAGACCAATGGCACCAAGCCAGCTCTTGGGGATGCTGGGATTCAATCCAGAACACGAGCTGTGATCTTCACCTGCAGGGTCTTAGGGGATGAGCAGGAGTGTAATGGGGGAAGTGGTCCAGGCACGGGGCACTGGGGTAAGAGCTGGGCTTGTTGGAAGAGCAGAAGGGAATCTGGTCTAGCTGCATGACATCCAGAGTCCCTGGGTGAGGGGCTCTGAGGGCAGGTCAGGACCAGGACTTCAGTATCTCGGACCTGAGTGGGAAGAGCTCTGCGTGCCATGCTAAGGAGTTGGGACTTGAAGGAGTCAACAAATACTTCCGAGCAGGGTGAGGGTGGTAACATGATCAGATGAAACACAGAAAAGACTGTTTGATTGGAGGGAAGGGGACACTGAGGAGGGAGGAGGTCTCACAGTCTCTGCCATGAGAGCTTGTGGGCCAGGGGAGCAGTCAGAGTGCCCAGCCCACTATTGAAATCCGAGAGCCCTGGAACTCACGTTTGCAGAGGCCTTCCACTGGCCTCCCCATGTGCACGGGGCTCAGAGAATCATTTCCACGGCCTGTGAAGGGCTAGAGCAGGTTCAAGCACAGCTCCATCTGGCAACTTGAACTCAAAGCCCATGTTCAGACATGCGAAGAGCCATGAGGACAGAGAGGTGTGTATTAGTTTCCTGTTGCTGCCATAACAAGTTGCCACAAGCTCAGTGGCTTAAAACAACACAAGCATATTCCCTTACTGTTCTGGAGGTCAGAAGTCTAAAATAGATTGGTAGGGCTGGTTCCTTCTAGAGGCTCTGGGGAAGAATCCACTTCCTTGCCTTTTCTAGCGACTAGGGGTTTCCCACATTCCTGGTCTGTGGCCCCTTCCTCACATTGCTCCGACCTCTGCTTCCATTGTCTCCTTTCTTGCAAAGACCCTCGTGATTACATTGGACCCATCCAGATAATCCAGGACAATCTTGCCATCTCAGGATCCTTAACTTAATCACATCTGCAAAGACCCTTTGGCCGTGTAAGGGAACATAATCATGGGTTTTGGGTATTAGGACATGGAAATCTTTGGTGGGGATGGGAGAAGGGGTTATTCTGCCTCCAGTAAGGAGACGATGAGGAACCCTGGCTGAGGGTTCCTGGGAAGGCTCAGAGCCTGTTCTCTATCAGTGAGCAAACACTCTGATTGTAGTATGAATATTTAATTGGGCTACTAGAACAGAGATCCCAAATAACAGGTCTGTACAAAGCAATGCAGTTCTCTCCCAGGTAAACAGTTGGGGCATAAACAGTACAGGGCTGGATGGCAGCCTCACAGTGTCATGGGCTAGGCCTGCACTACCTTGTTGCTGTGCCCTCATAGGGTGTTGCCCTTGAATGCATGGCCCAGGGGGCTTTCCATCACACCCAAATTCCAGCCAGCCAGAGCGGCAAAGGGAGAGGGAAAGGTCTGGTTTACTCTTTAAAGGCCTGACATGGAAGTTAAACCCTCAATTCCTTCACATTCTCATTGGCCAGAACAGAGTCACGTGGCCACACCTACCTGCAAAGAAGGCCAAGAAGTGCAGTTCTCATTCTAAGTGACCAGGTGCACAGCAAAAAATCCTATGACTGTGGACAACAGGGTCAATAGACATTGGGGTGCAACAGCCAGTGTCTGCCACAAGCACCTACTGGGTACATTGAACATGGCTGGGTGCTAGGGATTTAGCAGTAAGAAAGTCCTTGACCTTGAGGAGCTCTCAGGGGAGACAAACATGTAAACCAATAATTAGAATTTGCTTTAGTGGATGCTTGGGCCATGTACCATAAAAACCCCAAGGCAGGTTGCCTTGATGTGCTCGAGCTACCATAACAAGGCACCATAGACTGGGGACTTAAATGTAGAAGTTTATTTCTCACAGTTCTGGGAGGCTTGAAGTCCAAGATCAGGGTGCCAGTGTGGTCAGTTTCTGGTGAGACCTCTTCTCCTGGCCCGCAGATGGCTGCCATCTCACATGATAGAGAGAGAGAGAGTGCACCCCAGTGTCTATCCTTATAAGGGCACTAATCCCATCACGAGGGACACACTCTCATGATCTAAACCTAATTATCACCCAAAGGCCTCCACCTCCAAATACCATCACATCGGGCTTCAACATACCAATTTGGGGGAGACACAATTCAGTCCATAGCCCTAGGCAACTGGTTAGGTCTGGTAGAGGACAAGACAAGGGGTCAGAGGAGGTGTCCTCTGAAGGTGGCATCTCAGCAGAGTCTCCAGTCATCACTGTCCCTCTCTTTCCTCTCTGTACCTCCTAGAGGTATCTGCGTCCCTGTCTCACTCTCTCCTTCTCTACCCAGAAGCACTATGGCCCATGGCCACCCTGAGAACTTTGTCCTGAACCCAAAGAAGCTTTTCTCTGTGAGTGTGTATGTGTGTGTGCATGTGCACGCATTGTGTGTGTCTTTTTGTCACACTCCTCCTTTGAACCCACTCCACCTCTGAACAAACAAACCATAGCCCCCTAATGGGTCCGGAGACACTAGCTTTGAAGAAAGACAGCAGCTTTGCCAAAGGCATTCCGTGAGCAAAACTTGTCTTCTCTGATCACCACCCACTTGAAGGTCCCCAAACTGGAGAGAGGCATCTCTAGTACTCTGAAAATGGAATGCCTCTGCTTAAATTAACCAAGTACACAGCACCCACACGAATGTGCATGCACACACACACACGCACGCACACACACTCATGCTCAGATAGAGTCTCTCAGAAATGAAGATGCAGATAAGAGACTCAAGGACAGGACTTCCTTGCCCTCTGTCAGTTTACAAGAGAATTTATTCCACATATTCATCTATGAATATTTAGCAAGGCAACAGTAACATCCAATGACACCCATGACACCCATGAGATACACAACTCGGAGAGCCCTCTCCCAGGAATGTACACAATGCTTCATGTCAACGTTTTAACTGGACTGAATGTTTGAAACGCAAGCCTTAGCTTACAATAATCCTCCCCTCTCTCTCGCTCACTTTCTCTCTTTTTTTATTTGTGTACTCAGCCATTCCCCCATTTTTGATGCAAACCATCAAGCAAATTCCGTACAATAACAGCAGATCTGGTGGGGTATGAGGACAGCTACCAAGGATTTGAGAAGTGCTCCTGGCACAAACAAATTTTCAGACATTACATTCTTCCTTTTTTCTCAGGAAAAAACACGCACAAATTAGGCAAGTGCTCTTCTAAGATTGGCTAACAAGGTTTAACATTCAATAAACCTGCAAAATTTTGATAAACCACTGTGGCCAGCTGAATAACGGCCCCCAAAGAGATCAGGTCCTGATACCTGGGGCCTGTGAATGTTGCCTTATATGACAAACGGACTTTGCAGATGTCATGAAGTTAAGGAGCGTGATTTAGGCTTTAGGATCCTGAATTATCCAGATGGGCCCTAAATGTAATCACAGGAGTCCTTATAAGACAGAAGCAGAGGGATACCTGTCTATAGGAAAAAGAGAAGGTCATGTGGTGATGGAAGCGTGGAGGAAGGGGCCACGAGCCAAGGATTGCAGGCAGTCACCAGAAACTGCAAAAGCAAAGAAACGTTCTCTCCTAGAGCCTCAGAAGGAACCAGCTCTGTCAACACCATGACTTTAGCCCAGTGAAACTCATTTCAGACTTGTGGCCTCCAGAACTGTAAGAGAATACATTTGTGTTGTTTCAGTTACTAAGTTTGTGGTCATTTGTTATAGCAGCAACAGGAACCTGATACAGTCACAAAAGCTGTAAAGGCAGGGCTCTGTCCCAACCACAGGTGTCCCCAGCATCTCCTGAGGAACTAATCTGCAGTTCTGTCTATGGGGCTCCATTGTCAGTATGAAACCACGGGGAACCATGCATGTCCTAGGGGTCTTGTTCCTGTGTGCATTTTTTTTAACATCTTTATTGGAGTATAATTGCTTTACAATGGTGTGTTAGTTTCTGCTTTATAACAAAGTGAATCAGCTATACATATACATATCCCCATGTCTCCTCCCTCTTGTGTCTCCCTCCCACCCTGCCTATCCCACCCCTCTAGGTGGACACAAAGCACCGAGCTTATCTCCCTGTGCTATGTGGCTGCTTCCCACTAGCTATCTATTTTACATTTGACAGTGTATATATGTCCATGCCACTCTCTAACTTCATCTCAACTTACTCTTCCCCCTCCCCATGCCCTCAAGTCCATTATCTACATCTGAGTCTTTATTCCTTTCCTGCCCCTAGGTTCTTCAGAACCCCTTTTTTTTTTTTTTTTTAGATTCCATATATATGTGTTAGCATACGGTATTTGTTTTTCTCTTTCTGACTTCACTCTGTATGACATACTCTAGGTCCATCAACCTCACTACAAATAACTCAATTTTGTTTCTTTTTATGGCTGAGTAATATTCCATTATATATATGTGCCACATCTTCTTTATCCATTCATCTGTCGATAGACATTTAGGTTGCTTCCATGTCCTGGATATTGTAAATAGAGCTGCAATGAACATTGTGATACTTGCCTCTTTTTGAATTATGGTTTTCTCATGGTATATGCCCAGTAGTGGGATTGCTGGGTTGTATGGTAGTTCTATTTTTAGTTTTTTAAGGAACCTCCATACTCTTCTCCATAATGGCTGTATCAATTTATATTCCCACCAACAGTGCAAGAGGGTTCCCTTTTCTCCACACCCCCTCCAGCATTTATTGTTTGTAGATTTTTTCATGATGGCTATTCTGACTGGTGCAAGGTGATACCTCATTGTAGTATTGATTTGCATTTCTCTAATGATTAGTGATGTTGAGCATCCTTTCATGTGTTTGTTGGCAATCTGTATATCTTCTTTGGAGAAATGTCTGTTTAGGTCTTCTGCCCATTTTTTGATTGGGTTGCTTGTTTTTTTGATACTGAGATACGTGAGCTGCTTGTAAATTTTGGAGATTAATCCTTTGTCAGTTGCTTCATTTGCAAATATTTTTTCCCATTCTGAGGGTTGTCTTTTCATCTTGTTTATGGTTTCCTTTGCTGTGCAAAAGCTTTTAAGTTTCATCAGGTCCCATTTGTTTATTTTTGTTTTGTTTCCATTTCTCTAGGAGGTGGGTCGAAAAGGATCTTGCTGAGATTTATGTCATAGAGTGTTCTGCCTATGCTTTCCTCTAAGAGTTTGATAGTGTCTGGCCTTACATTTAGGTCTTTAATCCATTTTGAGTTTATTTTTGTGTATGGTGTTAGGGAGTGTTCTAATTTCATTCTTTTACATGTAGCTGTCCAGTTTTCCCAGCACCACTTATTGAAGAGGCTGTCTTTTCTCCACTGTATATTCTTGCCTCCTTTATCAAATATAAGGTGACCATATGTGTGTGGGTTTATCTATGGGCTTTCTATCCTGTTCCATTGATCTATATTTCTGTTTTTGTGTCAGTACCATATTGTCTTGATTACTGTAGCTTTGTAGTAGCTTGATTCCTCCAGCTCTGTTTTTCTTTCTCAAGATTGCTTTGGCTATTTGGGGTCTTTTGGATTTCCATACAAATTGTGAAATTTTTTGTTCTAGTTCTGTGAAAAATGCCATTGGTATTTTGATAGGGATTGCATTGAATCTGCAGATTGCTTTGGGTAGTAGAGTCATTTTCACAATGTTGATGCTTCCAATCCAAGAACATGGTATATCTCTCCATCTATTTGTATCATCTTTAATTTCTTTCATCAGTGTCTTATAGTTTTCTGCATACAGGTCTTTTGTCTCCTTAGGTAGATTTATTCCTAGGTATTTTATTCTTTTTGTTGCAATGGTAAATGGGAGTGTTTCCTTAATTTCTCTTTCAGATTTTTCATCATTAGTGTATAGGAGTGCAAGAGATTTCTGTGCATTAATTTTGTATCCTGATACTTTACCATTCATTGATTAGCTCTAGTAGTTTTCTGATAGCACCTTTAGGATGTATATGTATATGTATAGTATCATGTCATCTGCAAACAGTGAGAGTTTTACTTCTTCTTTCCAATTTGGATTCCTTTTATTTCTTTTTCTTCTCTGATTGCTGTGGCTAAATCTTCCAAAACTATGTTGAATAATAGTGGTGAGAGTGGGCAACCTTGTCTTGTTCCTGATCTTAGTGAAATGGTTTCAGTTTTTCACCATTGAGAACAATGTTTGCTGTAGATTTGTCATGTATGGCCTTTATTATGTTGAGGTAAGTTCCCTCTATGCCTACTTTCTGAAGGGTTTTTATCATAAATGGTGGTGAATTTTGTCGAAAGCTTTCTCTGCATCTATTGAGATGATCATATGGTTTTTCTCCTTCAATTTGTTAATATGGTTTATCACATTGATTCATTTGCATATATTGAAGAATCCTTGCATTCTTGGGATAAACCCCACTTGATCATGGTGTATGATCCTTTTAATGTGCTGCTGGATTCTGTTTGCTAGTATTTTGTTGAGGATTTTGGTATCTATGTTCATCAGTGATATTGGCCTGTAGTTTTCTTTTTTTGTGACATCTTTGTCTGGTTTTGGTATCAGGGTAATGGTGGCCTCATAGAATGAGTTTGGGAGTGTTCCTCCCTCTGCTATATTTTGAAGAGTTTGAGAAGGATAGGTGTTAGCTCTTCTCCAAATGTTTGATAGAATTCGCCTGTGAAGCCATCTGGTCCTGGGCTTTTGTTCATTGGCAGATTTTTAATCACAGTTTCAATTTCAGTGCTTGTGATTGGTCTGTTTATATTTTCTATTTCTTCCTGGTTCAGTCTCGGAAGGTTGTGCTTTTCTAAGAATTGGTCCATTTCTTCCAGATTGTCCATTTTATTGGCATAGAGTTGCTTGTAGTAACCTCTCATGATCCTTTGTATTTCTGCAGTGTCAGTTGTTGCTTCTCCTTTTTCATTTCTAATTCTATTGATTTGAGTCTTCTCCCTTTTTTTCTTGATGAGTCTGGCTAATGGTTTATCAATTATGTTTATCTTCTCAAAGAACCTGCTTTTAGTTTTATTGATCTTTGCTATCATTTCCTTCATTTCTTTTTCATTTATTTCTGATCTGATCTTTATGATTTCTTTCCTTCTGCTAACTTTGGGGAATTTTTGTTCTTCTTTCTCTAATTGCTTTAGGTGTAAAGTTAGGTTGTTTATTTGAGATGTTTCTTGTTTCTTGAGATAGGCTTGTATTGCTATAAACTTCCCTCTTAGAACTGCTTTTGCTGCATCCCATAGGTTTTGGGTCGTCATGTTTTCATTGTCATTTGTTTCTAGGTATTTTTTGAGTTCCTCTTTGATTTCTTCAGTGATGTTTTGGTTATTTAGTAGTGTTTCGTTTAGCCTCCATGTATTTGTATTTTTTACAGATTTTTTCCTGTAATTGATATCTAGTCTCATAGCATTGTGGTCGGAAAAGATATTTGATACGATTTCAATTTTCTTAAATTTACCAAGACTTGATTTGTGACCCAAGATATGATCTATCTGGAAAATGTTCCATGAGCACTTGGGAAGAAAGTGTATTCTGTTGTTTTTTGGATGGAATGTCCTATAAATATCAATTAAGTCCATCTTGTTTAATGCATCATTTAAAGCTTGTGTTTCCTTATTTATTTTCATTTTGGATGATCTGTCCATTGGTGAAAATGGGGTGTTAAAGTCCCCTACTATTATTGTGTTACTGTCAATTTCCCCTTTTATGGCTGTTAGCATTTGCCTTATGTATTGAGGTGTTCCTATGTTGGGTGCATAAATATTTACAATTGTTATATCTTCTACTTGGATTGATCCCTTGATCATTATGTAGTGTCCTTTTTTTGTCTCTTGTAATAGTTTTTATTTTAAAGTCTATTTTGTCTGACATGAGAATTGCTAGTCCAGTTTTCTTTTGATTTCCATTTGCATGGAATAAATTTTTCCACCCCCTCACTTTCAGTCTGTATGTGTCCTGAGGTCTGAAATGGGTCTCTTATAGACAGCATATATATGGGTCTTGTTTTTGTATCCATTCAGCCAGTCTATGTCTTTTGGTTGGAGCATTTAATCCATTTACATTTAAGGTAATTATTAATATGTATGCTCCTATTACCATTTTCTTAATTGTTTTGGGTTTGTTATTGTAGGTCTTTTCCTTCTCTTGTGTTTCCTGCCTAGAGAAGTTCCTTTAGCATTTGTTGTAATGCTGGTCTGGTGGTGCTGAATTCTCTTCGCTTTTGCTTGTCTGTAAAGGTTTTAATTTCTCTGTCGAATCTGAATGAGATCCTTGCTGAGTAGAGTAATCTTGGTTGTAGGTTTCTCCCTTTCATCACTTTAAATATGTCCTGCCACACCCTTCTGGCTTGCAGTGTTTCTGCTGAGAAATCAGCTGTTAACCTTTTGGGGATTCCCTTGTATATTATTTGTTGCTTTTCCCTTGCTGCTTTTAATATTTTTTCTTTGTATTTAATTTTTGATAGTTTGATCAATATGTGTCTTGGCGTGTTTCTCCTTGGATTTATCCTGTATGGGACTCTCTGTGCTTCCTGGACTTAATTATTTCCTTTCCCATATTAGGCAAGTTTTCAATTATAATCTCTTCAAATATTTTCTCAGTCCCTTTCTTTTTCTCTTCTTCTTCTGGGACCCCTATAATTCAAATGTTGGTGCATTCAATGTTTTCCCAGAGGTCTCTGAGACTGTCCTCAATTCTTTTCATTCTTTTTTCGTTTTCCTGCTCTGTGGTAGTTATTTCCACTATTTTATCTTCCAGGTCACTTATCCGTTCTTCTGTCTCAGTTATTCTGCTATTGATTCCTTCTAGAGAATTTTTAATTTCATTTATTGTGTTGTTCATCATTGTTTGCTTGCTCTTTAGTTCTTCTAGGTCCTTGTTAAATGTTTCTTGTATTTTCTCCATTCTATTTCCAAGATTTTGGATCATCTTTACTATCATTACTCTGAATTCTTTTTCAGGTAGCCTGCCTATTTCCTCTTATTTGTTTGGTCTGGTGAGTTTTTACCTTGCTCCTTCATCTGCTGTGTATTTCTCTGTCTTCTCATTTTGCTTAACACTGCATTTGGGGTCTCCTTTTCACAGGCTGCAGGTTTGTAGTTCCCATTGTTTTTGGTGTCTGCCCCCAGTGGGTAAGGTTGGTTCAGTGGGTTGTGTAGGCTTCTTGGTGGAGGGGACTGGTGCCTGTGTTCTGGTGGATGAGGCTGGATCTTGTCTTTCTGGTGGGCAGGACCGCGTCCGGTGGTGTGTTTTGGAGTGTCTGTGAACTTATTATGATTTTAGGCAGCCTCTCTGCTAATGGGTGGGGTTGTGTTCCTGTCTTGCTAGTTGTTTGGTGTTGGGTGTCCAGCACTGTAGCTTGCTGGTCATTGAGAGGAGCTGGGTCTTAGCCTTGAGATGGAGATCTCTGGGAGAGCTTTCGCCTTTTGATATTACGTGGAGCTGGGAGGTGTCTCATGGTCCAATGTCCTGAACTCAGCTCTCCCACCACCAAGGCTCAGATCTGACACCTGGCCGGAGCACCAAGACCCTTTTGAGAAGCCTGAGGTCTTCTGCCATCGTTCTGTAGGTGTTCTGTATGACTTGTTCCACATGTAGATGTAGTTTTGATGTATTTGTGGAGAGGAAGGTGATCTCCACGTCTTCCTCCTCCACCATCATGAAGGTCTTTTGTGCATTTTTAAAAGTCCTCTGTTTTTCTAATAATAAAGTCAATACTGGCCCATGGTAGGAAATATAAGATCTAAAGAAAAGTCGGAAGAACATAAAACAAAAAGAAAAATCAAAAAGAACATAACAATCACCCATAATCCCACCCTTCAGAAATAACCTTCTTAATAGCAATGATCACAATTTGTAACTGTAAGTTTATTTTCATGATTCTTTTCTTAGTATTGTCTCTTCTTTCACCCCTAACCCAGACAGTAAGGTCCATGAAGGTAGAAACCCACTGTATTTTGTGTGCCACATCTCTGGTGAAATGCTCAGTGCCTGATATACAGTAGATGATCAATAAATGCAATGCATACTACTGTATATAAAATAGATAAACAAGGACCTTCTGTATAGCACAGGGAACTACACTCAATATCTTGTAATAACCTATAATGGAAAAGAATGTGAAAACAATAGACATATATATTTATATATACGTATAACTGAATCACTTTGCTGTACACCTGAAACATTTTAAATCAACTATACTTCAATTAAAAAATAAGTGCAATGCATAATCATTGAATGAATGACCCTTACTCACATCTTGGTACTTTTCTTTCCAGTCTTTTTTTTGGTGTGTATTGCCTATTTTCACATGTTTAAGACTGTTCTACAGCCACATATTTTGGGCCTACCTTCCTCACTTAATATTTTATCCTGAACATGTTCCAAAGTCATTAAATAGTCTTCAAAACTTTGTTTTCATGTCAACCTAATAGCCTATCCTGTGGCTGTTCCTTTGTGAGCTTACTTTTTTTTTTTCTGTTATAAATAGTGCAGTCATAAACATCTTGGTGCATACAGCTTTATCCACGTTCTGATTATCTTCTCGAGGTAAATTCCTAGGAGGGGCCATTACAGAGCCTGGTGTGTCACCTCACCATTGTTACAACCTGCTATAGCTATCTGTCTATGCCTTTAAATACTTTAAAACCAGCTCTGTTATCAAGAGGGGAACCTCAGGGTCCTAGAATAGCAGTGCACACAATCTCATAGTGAAACTGATCCACTTAGTTTTTATGTAAGCGGAGAACTCTTTTTTTTTTTTTTTGGCCTCACCATGCAGCTTGAGGGATCTCAGTTCCCCGAACGGGAATCGAACTGGTGCCCCCTGCAGTGGACGCACGGAGTCTTAACCACTGGACCGCCAGGGAAATATCTAAGCAGAGAGCTCTGGCTGGGTGACGGGAGACCCAGGCACTGGAGTGAGATTGGCCACTTTCTAACCATGTCGCTTTTCTCTGGGAAATTGGATGTCTTCCTGTTTAAAACAGGGAGGTTGGGTGACGACTTTAAGCTCTCTTCTACCAAGAAACTTCTAGCAACTCCTCTTGGGGACCATTACAAAAGCCAGTGAAAATTAGGGGTCATTCATGCCAGACCATCGAATATTGATTTAAAAAGTCAGACTTACCAAATTTGTAAATTAAACCATAAGAAGACTTTTGCCACTCTCCTGTCTGCATGGATATGGCATTTGTTGCCTCTGTATGTTTGTTGAAAATTTATTCAAATCATTCAAAGAACATGAAAAACCTTCCCCTCCATGAACAGACTAAAAGAAGTAATTGGCCTGAATTACCAGATGCAACAAATTCCATTTCTGCAGAGTCACAAGAAACAAAAGGTGATTTGTGGGAAATGCTTTTGGCAGGATTTTAAGCTGTATTATTGACAGGACTGTCCTCTCGTGCCTTGAAAACATAATCTGTAGGTAACAACACAGACAGCCAGTGCTCTTCTAATCTAGTTCTTGCTTCTAAGCAAGACACCTAAATCATTCCAGACGGCTCCTGCTCCGCAGTTCTCTTGGAAATTTGACACTTGCTCTTCTTCAGTCAGTCAGTCACTCAACAAACATTTGCTGGGAAGCTAGTCCAGGCCCTTTGCTGGATCCCAGGGAGATGGAGCTGAATAAGGCATGCTCTCCTGGGCAAAATGAGAAGAACACGGAAATCCCAGCTCTGCCTCAACCTGGCCGTGTGACCTGAGAAAACACACCTCTCTCATCTTAGCCTCCTGTAAACGGGGCTGTTAATACCTCACCTGGGCCAGTTATGAAGGACGAGTCAAGCTATGTAACATGGGCGGCCCAGAGCCTGGTACGGAGAAGACAAGCAATGTGAGTCCCTCCATCCTGGCCTAGAAACTCACAGCTTGATGAGCAAGACAGAAATCTAGGCTATTTCAGTCCAACAGTTTTTTACAGAGTTGTGCTTAAGCGTAGAGAGAGAAACCACCCGCTCTGGGTTTTTAGATGCATAAAGGGGAGTGTTCAGAGTGTGTTGGGGGCAAGGTGAAGGGTTTGCAAGCCCATCCCATGCCACCTTTTAGAGCCAAATGGTTGGAATCGGTCTGCAAGGATCCAGGCTGATGGGTGTTTATTTAGACACACATGCCAACAACCTATAATACATGCCCAGAAGAGGGAAGGAGGCCAGCAGCATTGATGGATTTTATGTGCAGGAAAGAATTGTGGCTGTGAAATGTGTAGATGCTTCGTTTTCGGATTAGGCTACAGGAAGAGAGGAAATGTCTCTCTCCCCAAAGCTAGAGAATTGGGCCAAGTTGGGCTGCAGGGAGGATTTCTGCATTTGGAAGACACTGTCATCTGGGGGACCTGGGCTTTGGGGCAGCCTGGGTTTGGGTCCCAACTCTGCCACTTACTAAGCGCGTGAGGACCGGCAAGCCCCGTTTTCTCGGACGTTTCATCCTGTGCCTGATGGGGGTGAATGTGGCGCATGCTTCCAAGGGCTGGTGTGAACGTCGAATGGCGTGAGGCTGGGAGAGCGCTTCGCACAGGGCCCGGCCCCCTGCAAGTGTTCCGTAAATGTTAGTTATTATTACTTGTAGGCAGGAGGCTGGTTACTATGCTTCTAATGAAATGTTCCTTTGAATCCAAAGAGTCTTTGTCTTTGACTCCCTGCATTTATGGAGAGTTCAGGGGAAACTTTTACAAGTTGGAGAAAAGGGCCAGTTGTGTACTTTCACCCTGGCGTGGCGAGCCGGTGTTACAGCAGCCGCTTCTGAGTGGCCAGTAACCCACGATAGCAGGAGGTCTTAGGATTCAGATTCAACAGAGATTTTCGGAGCACTTTTTACATTCACTGCACTCTGGACGTCACCCTCCCCTTGTTTAATGTCAGTTCACCCACCCCCTTGGCAACAGCACGAGGGAGCATTAGTGTCTCTGGAGGCACATAGAGGCCAGGTGATTTGCCCGAAGACACACAGCTTGGAGGTGGCAGAGCAGGGATTTCAACCTGGATCCAAATGATGAGTGGCCTTTCATAACTTCACTCCTGGAAGGATGTGTGTCCCCTAAGAGGTGGGGTGCCCTGGGAGACCTGTGTGGGGACCACAGACTCCCTTCTTGCTCAGACCTCCTGACTACAAGCAGAAAGACTTGTACGCAGGAGACTGACCGTGTCCCAGACCCGAGTTCCTGGGACTGGCATCCAGGAGGGGTGCCCTTCTGATTCTTTCAGTCACGTCAACAAATACACGAGCCATCATTCTGCATCGCCATGAACGCAAAGGCTTCCTGAGAGCGCAGGGTAAGCAGAGCTCATTCACATCCTGGGCACTGTGTGCTGGGCTGGGTCCTGGAGCATCAGGGGACAAGGCTGAGCCTTTGGGCCTCTCCCTGTGCCTCCCTCTGTGCCTGGCAGGGGCTGGGGCCAGCACTGTGCACGCCCCCTTCAGGGAGCCAGGACTCGCTCACGAAAGGAACCAGTCTCTGTCCTCGTCAACTCAAGAAGAGAGGACATCCCTGAGCCACCTCTGGGCCTCTACTCTGACTCCAGGGGAGAAGCTCAGCCCCTGGACCTGGGGAAGGATGTGCAAAGACCAAAGCATGTCATCTAAGGATAGCTCAACCATCTGACATGCCAAAATGACCAGAATGCAGCAAGAGACCCACGAAATCCTAACTCCTTGTGTGTTTAGAAGTCACTATGCAGCCTCTGATTGGCCTCCTTCCCAGCCGTGGGGCCTCCCTCGAGCTCCTGCCACGTGAATGGCTCAGGGGCTGTTTCCCCACAGGCCCCGCCCATTCGGGCCCGGGCTTGTTCTGGCTGTGCCTTCTGTCTGAAACCTTCCACCCCATCACGGGCCTTCATTCATTGCCCACATCCAAGGACTCTTCCCCTCTCCTCTCAGCAGCCCCAACACCGCTCCCCTGCGGCATTAAGGAGCAGGTGTCAAAACTCCTGGGAGGTGTTCATCTTTGCCTCCCCCGTTCCTGGGTCAGCTCACACCCAGGGGAGCTGAATAGAGGCTTGTTGTATAAATTCCATAATTAGTCACGAATTCTTGCTGTCCCCCATATGCCCTTGCTCCCCCATGTCACCTCATTCGGGGGATTAAATAACTAGACTATATAGTTAAAAAGTGCTCTCTCGGAACTTCCCTGGTGGCGCAGTGATTAAGAATCTGCCTGCCAATGCAGGGGACACGGGTTCGAGCCCTGGTCCGGGAAGATCCCACATGCTGCGGAGCCACTAAGCCCATGCACCACAACTACTGAAGCCTGCGCACCTAGAGCCCCTGTGCCACAACTACTGAACCCGCGCGTGCCTAGAGCCTGTGTGCCACAACTACTGAGCCTGCACTCTAGAGCCCGTGAGCCACAACTACTGAACCCGCACGCCTAGAGGCCATGCTCTGCAACGAGAAGCCACTGCAATGAGAGGTCCACACATCGCAACAAAGAGTAGCTCCTGCTCGCCACAACTAGAGAAGGCCTACGGGCAGCAACAAAGACCCAACGCAGCCAAAAATTAATTAATTAATTAATTAATTAAAAAAATAAAAGGGAGGCTCTCTCAACATGGTTTCATTCTTTACAATAAACCTACAAGACAGCTGCTCTTGCTGCCCCGTGTCAGTATTCTTTCCCCTTTTTCTCCCAATGATAAAACTTAGGCCCAAAGAGCTTATGATTCCCCACAGCTCGGTGGTAGCAAGGATGGGGGTCAGCCTGAGCTCTGGGCCCTGCGTGCGCCAGGAGCAAGCGCGTCCCCCAGCCCCAGTGGAGAACAAGTGAGGACCCTGCAGCTCCTCACCTGGGCCAGGTGGGGTGTGGCCCAGGCCTCGAGGCCCTCCTGCCAGGCGGCCCGTCCTGCCTGCCCACGGGTGGCCTCCGCCAGCTGCCCTCCACCGTCTGCCGATTCCAAGCTTTTTGGCAAACTGGCACCTAATCCCCCACCATCTGTGAGCAGAGCGCATCTTGGCTACCTCTTGGTGCTTCTTCAAATCAACTTGCAAGTTTTCAAAGTGACGCGAGTTCTTGGTGCTTGCAAAAATGTCAGCTTCCGTCACATCTTATTAAAACTGAAAATATGAAAAGGTTTCGGATAAACTGAGACGAGGCCAGTTTTCCTCTTTTCTTAAGTGAGATTGCTTTCTTTTCTTTCTTTCTTTCTTTTTTTTTTTTTCAGAAATGAAAAGAGCTTGGTTGTTTTTCTCTGAGCATCCGAGTGATGATCATCGCCTCTGCACCTGTTGCCTGCCGGGGGGGCCACCATCGGTCCACACTGCAGTGGCTCTGCCCAGACTGTGTGAGGGAGGGGTGTTTCAGGCCACTTCTAATGAGGACTTATTTACGTGGGGCCCCTTGATGAGTTAACAATTGTGGAGAAAATTCTCATAGCAGGTAACACCCCTGTGCCAGGAACAATGTCCTTTATGCATCTTCTTATTTAATCTTAGGAAGTAGATTCTCCTTTCATCTCCATAGAGATGAGGGAACGGGGTCCATTGCTTGGCTAGTAAGTGGGAGAGTGGGGATTTCAATCCAGGCAGGCTGGCTCCAGAGCCTGTGTTCTCCTCTTCAGGACACGGCCTCCATGCTCCCAGCCAACTCCTCCCGCAATGACACGGGGGCCAGGACCACCTCGTGGGACGTGCAGGCTGGAGGGAGGTGCTGAGGGAGGAATCTGAGCTGGGGGCGGGCAGGGGCAGAACTGCGCTGTGAAGGTTACTGTGGTTGCACTGTGGATTTACTCTTCCTCCCATTAAGCGGCTACAGCTGCACAGCCCAGGGCTAGGTTCTAGGGGGAATACAAGATGAATAAAACCCAAACCCAAACCCACACCCAAGGCAAGAAGCCTTTGCTTAATGACGGAAGCCCCAGAATGAAGCAAGTGGCCTCCCGCTGCTCCAGGATCAGCCCCTACTTTCTGAATCCATCCCCACCTCACTCCCCTCCCACCGAGGGTCTGGCCACCAGGTCACCCAGGCCTGGTAGGAATCTTGCTACCTTGCAATCGGCCCCCCTCCGCCTCCTCCCAACTTAGTTCTTTTGGGACACCACCTCCTGCTGCCCGCCCTGCAGCAGCCGTGCCCCTCCACGCGTGGTGGCCTTTCCGGGGCTTGAACCCTCCCGTCCACTTCTCTGTGGGTGGGTCAGTCTCCCCCACCAGGGGGGGGGGGTTCCTGGAGGGCGGAGCCCTAGCTCACTCATCCCTGGGTCCCCACGGCCTGGCACATGGCAGGCACTCAGGAGACGAGTGTAGGTGGACTCTCGTGGGGTTAAAGGAATATGAGGGCTCCCTGGGAAGGCGGCGCCAAGGGAAGGTGACACTCCGCCGGTTGCATGGCCAAGCATTCGCCTCTCCGTTTCCTGGTCCATAAAGGGGCGTCGTGGGAAACCTCACAGAGCTGTTGGAGGGTCTGCATGCCTGACAACTAACACTCAGTGCGTAGGGCTGTTACCACGGCAGCCACCAAACCCACCAGCGCCACTGCTGCTGTTACGACCTCTTCCATCAGCACCACTATTACTGCGGGTACCATTACTACCGCTGCTGCTGAGTACTGTTACTACTGCTGCTGCTGCTGCTGAGTACTGTTACTACCGCTGCTGCTGTCACTGCAACTGCTGCTACCAATGGTCCCACCACAAGTACCATGAGCAGGACCCTACTACCACTGCCGTCACTGTTACTGTAACTACTGCTGTTACCACTATCACTGCTGCTACAACCATTACGCCACGACCAGCGCTACTACCCTCTCTCTGACTACCTCTAGTCATCGCGGGTTGTGTTGCTGCTACTGCCACTACTATTACTACGGCTGCCACCCCTGCCTCTACCAACACCGCTGTTCCCACTGTGGCTTCTGCTGCTGCAGCCACTACTGTTACCAACCAGGGTTCTTGGCCTCCTTAATCAATAAAAATTGATGAGAGGCCAGACAAGAAATTCAGTCAAGGCTTTATTGGGGCCCCTGCTGCAGCACATGGGAGTGAAAACAAGTAACAGGTGCCCTTGTTTATTTGCTGAACGAGTGGTGAGCTGATTCCTTAAATGGGGTGAGGGTAGGGGTGTGTCCAGGGGCAGCCAGAGGGGTGGCTTGGGTGGTCTGCCCACCCCCTTGGTGGTGCCGTGTGCAGGGATCACGTGCAGGACCCTGATTTTGCTCCCAGCTCCTCAGAAGTGGCAGTTGGGTCTTTGGTCTTTTTGTATCTTGTTGTTCATAAATTTGCCCCAGCTGTGCATGCACACAGTTATTTCTAGTCCCTTAGAGTTTCTTTGTATTCTGTTGCTCAAGGAGGAGACGTCTGTCCAGGTGCAAGCACTGCAGCAAAGTGTCCCAGGTCTCAGGTCCCAGCCTGTCTCACTACCACCCCCAGTACCGCCACAGCTATGACCATAAACGCTCCCAGCTGCTACTGCCGCTATCACTGCTGCTACGATCGCAAGCAGCACCACCACTAAGAACACCCCTGCTGCTGCTGCTGCTACAACCGCCACTGCTCCGCCACCACCACCACGATGACCTCTGCTGCCGTTATTGTCACTGGCTGCAGATTCCTCCCCTGCCAGGACCGCGGCTACTGCTAGCAGAGGAAGAACAAAGAATATGTATAAAATCACCAAAGAAGGTGTACAAAGGGCAAACCCAGAAAAAAACAGTCATTCTGGCTAACGATCAGATCACTCTAAAGGACCCTTGAGATATCACGTTATGGCAATTAATTAGGGGAAAATATGTTAAACGGTCCTATGCAAGGCAAGTGAGATTGAGCTGAAAGCCTGCTTCCGTAGTACAGGTTTATGATGGACTGCTTTAGAATGGCAAATGGCGATAACTATCAAAAGCCTGAAAAATGCCTTTGAATCCTAATCCCCACTTCTGGGACTAATTCAAGAGATGAGGAGGAGAGAGGGAGAATCTATTACCTGAAACTTGATCAGTATCAATGACAACGGAGGGGAGAAAACCCAAGGGTTTGACTCTCGGGGAACAATGACCTCAATTGGTATATTTCCACTTGTGGAATATTACACAGCTTTGAACCATGATGGTAATAAATGGTTTGTTCCACCAGGAAAGATGTTTACGATGTATTGTTAAGAGGAAAAGATTAACACATAAAATAGTATGTACACTGTGTTTAGAGTATTGTAAAAAAAATATGTATGCTCTTAGACAAGTATTAGAATAAAACATAAAAAACAAAAATAATTATTGGAAGATTTGGATATTCAGACTTAAGGGATTTTTCACAATTTTCCTTACTATTGCTGTCATATTGTTTTTTCAATACAAATGAAAATAAAAAGAACTGTACAAACAATCTAGTGATAGGGGTATTTTTTTCCCTTCGAGTATAACATAGATGTGTCTACTTAAAAGACTTCTCTTTTAAAACCTCATTTCATACCACAACAAAGAGTGCCCAACTTTTAGTTCATTTCAAATCAGTTTCTAGTAATAAATTTACTCCCATTCACCACGTGTATAATTTGTACACTTTAGGAGATTTGGTGATTATACAGGAATTCAGAATTTTTAATAATTTCCTGAAGGGTTTTTGAAGCAGACAATGAGCTTTCCCTATTTCCTAAACAATCTGAATGATGGAAAATATCCAAAATAGCTACGCCTGAGTCTTTATTTCTTCCGTCTATTTTTCACGTACATTTTTGCTGTCGTGGTTGTCCCTGCACTTCTGCAAAGAGGAATTCTCCTTTTGAAGACAAGAAATTATAGTCATCTTATCCCTAATGCACTGCTAGATAAGAAAAGAACTTATTATCCTCCAAGAATCTGTACACAAAGCCTTCATCCCAGCAGGCAGACTCAATCTCCTTGGGACGGGTAAGCATAAAATCTGACCCAGAGATTTCAGAGCTATGGGAAATGGGTATTTATGTCAGCACTAGCACTAACAACTGTTTTGATTCATTCGATAGAGACCTGGAAAAAAGAAGATAGGGCTGGAAAGAGCCTTTCAGATCATCCCATTCAGCCACGTCATTTCACAGATGGGGAAATTGAGGTCCACCAGGATGCTGCAACTTCCCAAGTCCACGCTGCCACTTAGTGGCTGAGCAGGGACCCCAGCTGCTCCGCAAACCTATTTTGAACCTCTTTAAGATGATCACATTTTCCTACCCCCGAAATGAGACAAGTCTCCTGATGAAGGGGCCTCCCTAGTTTCTGAGTTTGTTTGTAAAATAGAGACCTGACCACAGAACCATTCTGTGTGAAAAACTTTGGGAAGCAAAAGACAGCATAGCTGTCTAATTGTGCCAGATTGCTTTTAGAGAAAAAAAAAATCTCATTTAGTTATACATTTAGCCAATGATGATAAAACAGAATGACATAAAACAAAAACAAAATTCATCTTTCCCTCCCTACCCCGAAAAAGAATCTCTTGTGTTTGTTTATATCCTGCGCTTTTGGAAGTTGATTTAAAACAGTTAACAATGAAAGACATAGTCACCAAGTTGGAGAGTAGAAATTCATAATTTAAAATCAGCCCAAGGTTGATGGTAAGCCGCATTCCCCCAGCCCTCCTCTCCCTCTAGCTCCAAAGCAGAAGAGATTGGGAACAGGCTCTCGGGCTACATACGCTCGGATAGAAGCTTTGTGAATGGCCGGCCACAGGGTGGGGACCATGCTGGACCTGTGTCCTGCTTTTGCTCCATGGTGACACGGTGAACAGTGCCACCCAGAGATGGACGGTTGTTCATGAGCCACTGCTGGGCAGAGGGAGCGGCATTCCCGTCCTGTTAACCCCACCCAGGTGAGACCCAGCCCAGGACCAGTCAGCTCTCTCTCTCCCTGGAGGAGGAAGGAGATGCTTTCAAGGAAGGGGCACTCCCACATCAATCCTCCCCCAAAGGGCTGAGGTGTGGGATGGGGCTTCCCAGATCTTCCCTGGCAAAGTGGAAGGATGGCATCGCTTCCTGTCTCATGGACCAGATTGGGAACTTGGGAGCCCTCTTGCAAGAGAGAAAAAAATGCAAAGAATCAGTGAATCCATGATTTAACTGTTTGAGGTCCTGGAAATCTGGGATGTGGGAGCCCCAAGGCTACTAGGCTACCTTTGCCCCAACACCCAGCTCACCACCACCCCCCCACACACACTCTCACACTCGGGATTTTGAGTTCTCACTGAGGATACCATTGCCATGGACCATGCACTGCCCATCAATGGGCTTTGCTATCTGATTGTTGCAATGAGACTACAGCAAGCTGTGATGGGGATGGTCACTCCCATTTCACAAAAGAGGAAAGTACAGCTCAGAGAGGCCCTGGAGCCCTGCCAGGGTCTCATGGCTGGATGCTTGCAAAGGTGATATTTCTTGAAAGGCTGGTAGTGAGATTTGGTCGCTTTCTAACACTCATGATCTTTCCTGACCCTGTTTCTTCATGAACCTCGAGCTATTGACCAGGAACTTGGACAAGAACTCAGACCATCCAGAGACCAGGGAGGGCCGACAGCCCTGGAATACAGAGCACGCTGAGGTGGGAGGAAAATGCACTCAGAGACTGTCTATACCAGGTCTCCCATGAGGCTCAGGGCGGGGAGAGACCCAGAGTCACCTAACATCACTTTCTGCTCTCCTGGCAGGATTTGTAAACTGGTGGAAGCCTGTGGGTTGAACACACGGATGTGGATTGAATGCCTCTGCCCTCATCTTAGTTTGGGCTTCTCTAAAGCAGAGCCTGAGACAAGGATTTGGGTACTAGTAGTTTATCTGGGAGGTGATCCCAGGAAGCACATGTGGGAAAAAGGAATGGAGGCTGGACAAGAAGAGAGCCTACAAAGTGTGGCTCCGGGGGGCCCTGGGAGAGCCTGTATAGATCACACCCCAGTACGGTGCCCCCAGAACTGAGGGAGCCAGGGCATTTATCCACCATTTATGCCCTTCCTCCTTGGCTAAGAATTAATCTCAGGCCATTAGCTCCCTGATTGTTCTGCTACCCTGTGGGCCAGAGAATCACTTCAGGAGGAAGGAGACAGAGCAAGCCTTCAGCGTGGCAGTGGACGTGGGCCTCCAACACCTCCCCGTGCCATCCCAACCCACAACACAAGCCTAGCAGCTCTGCCTGCTCTGGCGAAGCCTTCCTGCCCCTGGCCTCATGGGCACCATTAGCAGGGGTGAGGAGAGGGCCCCAGGAAGTCTGCCAGCTCCTGGCAAGACCCCCAGCCCCCTACACTACCACCACCACCACTCAGAGCCTCACCATTATCATGTGCCTTGAGGTCCTGGGGACAAATAATGCAATGCCTCTTCCTTGGGTCACATCAGCCCACCCCAAGGCAGCCGAGGTCCCCACGTCACCTCTTATCCCCTTGTGGTCCAGGGCAGCAACCCACAGGCCCTATTCCTCCCCCCCAACACTTCCCATTTCCCTTCCCTGGCTCTGTCTACCCCCCAACTCTCTGTCCCCCATCTCTGCTTTGTCTTCACAGCATGTAGTACCATCTGACATACAATGTAGTTTCCTTGTTTGTCTCTACCCGTCAAGAGCAGAAGTTTCAGGAGGGCAGATCTTCTTGTCTGCTTCTTCACTGCCCTAACCCTGGCACTTGGGACGATGCTGGGCATGAAGTCAGCAATCAAGAAATGTTTAATCTGGAGAGTGACCACTAATGAGCACAGGGTTTCTTCTGGGATGATGAAAATGTTTTAAAACTGTGGTGATGTTTGCACATGTCTGTTAATATACCAGAAGCCATGGAATTGTATACTTTAAATGGGTGAATTGTATGGTATGTGGAGTCTATCTCAACAAAGCTGACATTAAAAAAGAAAAAAAGGACCATTAGGGAATCCAGAAAAAGAAGTATTTAATCCATGTTGAATGACCACAGCGACCAGCTTAGGAATCAAAACTACTTTCTCAGAGGTTGAGAGGGCCAGAAATATAGAAATGCCACAATGGCCACAACGTGTGTGATACATATCAAATGTGTACGTTCACTAAACGAACACTTTCAACACCACAAAACGTAGCACAATTCACTGTGCTAATCGCAAGACAATAACCACATTCATTTTAATGAATTCTTACTGCCCAGCCTGCACCCCTGGAATGGGACCTCCTTAGGACACGCAGGTGAAAGTTGTACAACAAGAGTCTTGTCTGGCCCTTCAGTGCATCCCTGCAACTGAGTCTGCAACCTCATCGGGGGAGCCACCCAAAGGCCAAATTCAAGGCCTGTTGTTAATAAGAGCACCCCACCTCCTTCCTCCATATGTCCTGCTTTCCGCGGAGGCTCCACCAGGCCACCACCCCCCTTGGCCGCCCATCCCTCGTGGGCAGGAGGCCACAGCCCTCCCCACCCCCTGCCGGCAGCAGCACGCCATCCATCCCTCCTTTCCTGCTCCTGCTTGATTTTCCCCAGTAGCACGTGCTACCATCTACCTCACTCTATATTTGGTTTTCTTAGTTGCTTATTTCTGTAACAAACTACAAGCTAAACAAGGGCAGGGATTTCTGCCCACTTTTCCCACTGCTAGTTCCCTAGCACTTAGCACTGTACCTGGCACGTAGTAAGCACTCCATAAATTGCTCCTCCTGTGAGGCACCAAACAACCTACCCGGGAGCTGGGGGTAGTTGGCCCAACATGGGCCATTTCTCAGCTGGCTCCAGGGACTGGCTCCCAGGCCCCTGCCCTCTGCTGGGTCAGTGGCCCAGAGCTCGGTCTCCCACCCTCTCTGCCTAGGCTGACAGAAGCAGTGAGCATTTCCACAGACATCGCCCTCAGACCAGTCCTGACAGGCAGATTCCGTTAATTAGGGCACCCTAGCCAATGACCTATGGCATGAATATATTAGGCGAATGTCCTGGGGGGGTGATGTTTTCTGGATTTTAAACAGGTCCCTCATTAACGCCCTGCCAGGTCTCCTGCTGAAACAGCACCAGGCTCGTCTCAGGGGAAGGCAGGTGCTCACCAGGGAAAGAGACAATGCTCTGAGCCATCTGGGCTGAAAACTAACCTCTGCTGTATTCTCGTAGGGGACCTTGACTCCAGCCAGGTCATCAGGACACACCTCAGTTTCCTCGCCCAAACATAGAGAAGGCCATTTCCCAATTCCAGGAAATATGAGAAGGATATAACACATGACACTCTGCAAAGGGATCCGCCTGCCTGAGTGACCTGGAAGGGACGGATCACCTGGGGCTACTTCTTGGATGATGATGATGATGAAAAGTTTTAATGAGCATCTATTTATTTACTCTGTGCTACTTTGCTGGGTGTTTTCACAAAACTCGTCTCATTTAAACATCTCTGTCAATCAGGAAACAGGCATTATGATCCCATTTCACAGATGAAGAGCCATGTCCTCAGGAAGATCGAGTGAGTGGTCCTGGAGAAGTCAAGCTGGGGAACTGGAGGTGAATCTTTGGAGCGGACCCTGAGTCAGAGCCTGGTGTCTGAGGCTGTCTCAGGCTGTCTCAGGCTCCAGGAGGGTAAAGTTTCTCTCTTGGGAATGGTCAGGGCTTGGTCCTTCCATGGCATAGCATGACCCCAAGGTCACATGGCCTCACTGGCCTGCTCCATGACACACAAGAGGTCTTCCCAGCCTTGCCCACCCTTCTGGTCCCCAAGCCCAAGCAGCCTCGGAGCACTCTGTAAGCCCCGCTGACTGAGAGGCAGGCTGGAAGAGTCCAGGTCAACACAATGGGGACCTCAGACTGAATCAAGAAGAGCATCTCGGGTGTGACAGCTGAGCCTCAGAAAAAGGGTCAGGTTCTGGGTCCTCACATGATAACAGGCTCAGATATTTCCCAAATGGGTTCCTTAGAAAGCTGACCACACCAGACGCTCTTTGGTGATTGGAGAGGAGTGTCTCAGCCAGGCTCACAGCACACACGGACAGATGCAAGAGACCTCCTATAGGACCCAAGCATCACCCGAAGTTGTCAGCCATGGGACACTTTTCACCTGCTTCCCACCTTCCAGAAATGCTGACCTACATCAGTTTCCCACCTCAAACAAAGCACGAAGGAAACCCTGTTGCCCTTGGTTAGTCCACTGGGATTTTGAGTCTGCACTAAGGTATTCACGGAGTAGGAAAAGGAAAAGAGACTTGTGTTTGCTGAAGTCCCATCACTGTCAGGTACCAGGCGAGGCTCCTTTGTCTATGATACCATTTAATCTTTATAAATGATTAAAAAGCCGTGTAAAAGTGGTCATTGACTGTGCTTGCCCAGCATCTATTCCCCAGCCTTCTGGAAATGGCACCTCAATGTTCTTTTCTCGGCACCCGCCCCCTCCAACTCTTTTTCTGATAACAGTTTTGTTGAAACAGGATCACATACGGCACAACTGACCCTTTTAAGCTGTACAATTCAGCAGTTTTTAGTGTATTCTCAGATGTGTGCAATCATCATCACAGTCAATTTTAAACATTTTCATTACCTCAAAAATAAACCCTGTAGACTTTAGGGTCACCCCTCATTCCCCTATCCCCCTAAATCTAAGCAACTGCTAATCTACTTCCTGCCTCTATAGATCTGTCTATTGTGTGCAGTTTATATAAATGGTGTCATACAATATAGGGTCTTACATGGCTGGCTTCTGTCATTCAACATAATGTTTTCAAGACCCATCCACACAATAGCACGTATCAGTGCTTCATTCCTGTTTATGGATGAGTAATATTCCTTCACACAGGTATACCACATTCTGTTTATCCGTTCGCCTATTGATGAGCATTTGGGTTGTTTCCCCCTTTTGGTTATTATGAATAACGCTGCTGTGAAGATTTGTGTACAAGTTTTTACGTGGACGTGTTTTTGTTTCTCTTGGGTGTGTATCCCTAGGAGTGGAATTGTTGGATCATATCATAACTCTTTGTTTAACCATTTGAGAAACTGCCAGACTGTTTTCCAAAGTGGCTGCACTATCTTACATCCCCACCAGCTAGGTATGAAACTTCTGATCTGTCCCTACCATCACTGACACTTGTCATTGCCTGGCCCTCTCTAACTGGTAACCCACATGGGGCTTCACAGCTGTGCAGAGACCTTGGCGTGGGCACCTCCCACCCTACATGTACCCATGTGTCGCTTAGGCATTTCGTGCCATGGAAAGTAGTGGCATTTACGCTGATGAGCAATCCAGTGTAACAACAGGTTATTGTTGATTCTTTTCAGGTTGTGTAAGTGTTATGGGGGAGAAATTCTGAGTTGGTAGACACTGAGGGACATATACTGTGCAGGAAGAGAAAGCCCTCTTCTGAGTTTGAGCTCCTCTTGCCCTGTAGGCTGGGTGACATACTCCCAGCTCGGAGCCACAGCTTCCGCACCTGTGAAACCAGGTCACATTCTCACAGGGCTTTAGTGGGCAGAGCCTGAGAGACGACACTTGTAACATCAGTTGTTCAGACTGACCTCAAACAAACCCCGCCCAACATTTGGGTCTTTCCAGCTGGGCTTCTGGGTGCTTCCCAGTTCTGCCTCCTGGCACCCAACACACGGAGTTCCATCTCTTTTCAGGCTGCATCAACAATGCTTCTGTCTTTTTGCTCAGATGGGTGGGCTTGGTTATAACAACTAACGTGTTACTCAACACTCCTTATCTGCCCAGCTCTGCCCTGGAGTTTCGCACATGCAACCCCTAATCCTCCCAGCAGCCCTGAGACAGTGGATTTAGCATCTCTAGGTTACGGATGCAGATGTGAAACTCAGACGGTTGAAGGCTGGTACGGGGCTCACAGCCAGGAAGGGGCAGACGGGACTAGGAAACCAAGTCTGGCTGTACCACACGGCTGTCCTCATGGCCACACCCAACCTGCCTCCTCTCTCCTCCTTTCCTCACCTCCTCTCCAGCCCTCCCTCTTCATGGCTGGGCAAAGGATGGTCCAAGGACTAATAAGTCTGTCCCAGGCACCTTGCACAGAGGAGGAGATGGCTTTACTGAGCAGATTCTTCCCAAGGAATCAGGCAGGGAGCACCTTTTCTTTCCCGGCTCCTGGTGAGCCACCATCACCACCACCCCTCAAAGCCCACCTGGCCCGGATGTTAACAGTATCCCTGGTATCATGACAACAAGAGGATGTCAGTTTTCAGCTGCAATGGACTCCTTTTCGGCTCTGCACTAAGAGTCCATTAAGGATGCCCTCGCCTCTAAACTGTGGGGTCCCCAGGTTAAATTCTTTGTAAGCAGATGTTTATTTTTAGAGAGCCGCTGTATGGGCTATTATTGAATGCTTAAGCAGTTCCTGAAGACGAGGGTCACCAAAGGCTTCTGCTGTAGAAAAACCTCCACATAATACCGCCTGCTGAACAACACTGCTAAGGGAGAAAGAGGGGGAGAAAAAGGAGTCTTTTATTTAAAGAAGGAGGAATTTGATGAGGGGGAAAAACCTCTGAAAGCATTTCTGTTGAAAGAGGCAGACTTGTATGTTTCCATTCAGCGTGGAAATGGATTCAATAAAGTTTATTTTTCAGGGTATTTTGAATGACAATGACAACACCCGTCAGGGCGCAGAAGATGGGCTGTGACCAAGAGACACCTGCAGGCCTTGAACACAGAGCCTCGTACAAGGCTGGAGGTTAATGTGAGCTCCCCTTGCTATATTTTGTTTCTATCTCATGCATTTAGCCTGGGAAAGATGAAAGACCTTGGCTCTCAGACAGCTTGTGAGAGCTGAAAGGGAAGCTGTGGGGTTTCCTCCTGGTCTAGAGAGGGGAGGGTCTATGAGATGCTGTTAAGGGCAATAATGGCTTTCGGTCCCTACACAATGGTGCTGAGTCCAGTCTTGAGAACAACAATTTAAGAAGGATGATGATAAAGCCAGCATTTCCCCAGCTGCCAGTTCCCGTGAAAAGCGTGTTCTATGTCTTAGTACAATCAATCCTCAGAACGACAGAGGAAGTGGGTATTATTACTCCCCATTTATAACAGAAACTAACTCAGAGTGGTTAAGTTACTTGCCTGAGGTAGAGACTGTTGTGTGTTCATCAAAACTCATTTCTTTTTCTTCAGGGACATGCAGGTAGACCAGATATTCCCACTTCCCAGATCCGAGTGACAGAGTGATTTGAGTTCTGGCCAAGGGAATGCAGGCAGAAGGGTGGGCCCCACTTCCAAGCCTGGCCCGTGCCACCCTCCCATGAGCTCCTGCAAGCTCTTTCGCCACCCACTGGCTGAACGGAGAGAGCCCTACGAGGATGTAGAGACAAAGACGGAAGGGCACCATTGAGCACAGGTCAGGCTACCCAGCCAGGAACACCTGCACTAGACTGTGGTGTGAGTGAGGGATGAACATGCTAGGGTTGGACCCCTGATGACTCTGAGTTCATCTACAATGGCAGCTACTTTGGGAGAGGCAGCATGCAATTCTACTGTCACATGACCCTAAGGAAACCTGGAGACGTGTCGTCACACTCCCTTAATCAGCCCACACTGCGATGGGCAATCAATCAGTGTTTCATTACTCCCCACTCCGTGCCAGGCTCTGCCAGCCACTGGGGTCACAGACAAGTGACAGGGTCCATGTCCTCACTCCAGCCCTTAGCAAGATGCCATTTTCGTCTTTCCCTTGACCAGTATTTTGGAGCACACCTGTGAACCAAGAAGTGTGGTGCTAAGCACAAGGGACAGGAAATGGAAATGTAGCCCCAACTCTCAAGGGGCTCATGGACCAGTGGGAACATCCCAGGGGGTATCCCAGGGCCACTGAGAATGAAGTCATTAGTCGCCTGGCTATGGGAATTTAGAGAAAGGCTGTCACAGGAGGTGGAGGTTGAGCTGGGGCTTGAAGGGTGAGGGAGAGCCAAGTGGTCAAGCAGGGTGAGGGGAGTCGGGAAGAGGGGCCAGCATGAGCAAAGACACAGCATCATGAGAAAGAAAGTCGTGACGGAGGGGATCCGAGGTCTTTGATGTGACCGGAGCCTGAAGTGCAAGGCAAGAGTCCCCTCCATACCAGCATCTCCTTGTTTCAGGCTCTCATCACCATGGCAATGGCCTCCTGCCTCCAGCCGTCATCCTGCCTGAACTCCACATGGGCTCTCCAGGGTGATGGCTGAACTTAGAGTGGTCCACGAGGGCCCTCTGATTCCGGCCCCTGCTGACTCCTCTAGTCGTATCTCCTGCCACTCCCTGCCCTGAACTTGCTGTTTCAGCAACTCTGAGCCACTCCTTGCTGCTTGATGCTTCCGTGTCTTTGTTCACACTGTCCCCTCTGCCTGGAATGGCCTCCCTGACCCAGACTCGTCCACCTCCGCCATGGTACTCACCTCCTACAGGAATGTCCTTACCTGACCACCCCGCGCCTACAGCAGTGGGGTCCAGTGTTCCTCTGTGTCCCCAGCACACCCTCTATCATCACCCTTGACCACACGAAATGGATTTACCTGTTCATTGGCTGTGTCCCGCTCTTTGCCTCCGCACTGTGCTGTGCCTGGCACACAGCTGATGCTCCGTACGTTTGTTGAGCTGATCAGACGGAGGACAACCTGGTCCGTCAGACTAAAGCCCAATCACACCAATGGCTTTCGGTCACCTGGATTCAGTGATGGTCAACCCAGACGTAAATAAAACGGGAGTTGGCTCTGCTTGGTGTAAGACCGATAGTTTTTTCTCCTTTAGACCACTCTGCCTTTGTGACTTGGGTTAGGTTCCCCGGAAGCAGACTTTGCAATGCAGATTCTTCTGAAATAATCCATTAAGAGGTGTTCCCAGAAGAAACATGTAAGGGAGCAGGCAAGTCGGGCAGGGAGGGAAGAGAGCCACCCAAGGGACTGGTATTCAGCAAAGTCCCACAGATGGCAACTTTGGGAAATCCGTGGGTAAGGACACACCTCAGAGTGGTCCAATCAGGGGCCAGGACGTAGAGGTACTCTTACCTGGATTCCCAACACTTCTGGCCCTCCGTGTACATGAGCTAAGTGAATTTCAACTGCCTGAAGGCGGTGCTCCAGCAGAAGGTCCATTGCTGGCTCTTGGAAGGTAGAAGCAGTGGGTGTGAAGTGGGTCCAGGTGGGGTACTGGCAGCTGCTGCTACACTCTCCTGTCTCGCTTTTCCCATTTGGACAAGATAATCCCCTGGGTCTCTTCTAACTAACTTCTTCTGGCTCTGTGACCTCAAGACAATATTCCAGTCCCCAGCAAACTGTCACCAGAGGCTCAGAAAGACACTGCAGCCAGCCAGAAGCGATGATGAGCCTCTCGTCAGCATTCAGGAGTCTGACGAGGGGTGCAGAGCGCAGGTGGTGCCCTCACAGGAGTCCTCTCAATGGAGCTTCACCAATATGGCACCATGAGCAGCCAAGAAACCCTGCCATCTGTTCTGGCTCTCCTGGCACAGTCCTGCCAACTCTAGCCATCAAATTCCCATGGAATTTGTCATGGGACAAATTCCAGCTTGCAACTCTCAGCTCAGGCTTCCTTGGGCTTTCACCAAGGCTCATAGATGGAGGAGACATGATGGGAGTTTCATAGCAGGAAATGCTCAAGAGTTATGGCTGTATATGCCCATCCGGTGCAACAAGCCCAAGGAGAGTGGATGGCATGGTACCTGAAAACAAGAGGGCTTTGGGCATCAGAAGGACTGGATTTGTATTCTGGCTTTACCTTTATCAGCTGTATGACCTTGGGTAAGGGACAGACCTTTCTGAGTCTTGTTTTCCCCATGCCAAACCATACAGAATCTTCAGGCTGTTGTGAGAGTTACACTGGATGTCATATGTAAAGTGCTCTGCACATAGTAGGTGCTTCAAAAACATGGCTGTCTTTTTGCTCCTTCACTTTATCCACTTATCCTCATGCCCATTGTCTTTCTTAGGACAAGCGTTCAAGAAATATTGGTTGAAAGAATATGTGAATGGATGTTTGGATGAATGGGTGGGTGGATAGATGGATGTTTGGATGGATGCATGGGTGGATGTTTCAGTGCATGAATGACAGATGAATGGATGAACTGGTAGGTGGAAGAGTCTGGTTTTTGAAGTTGTGTAGACCTAGGTTCTAATCCCATTCTGCTGTGTAAAAGTCTTCAGGTTACTTTACCTTGCCAAACCTCATCTTGAAGATGAGGGGGGGTGGTCATAATTCCTATTTTCCAGAATTGCTGAGAAGAAAAAACCCAGGAATCTGTATACAATACACCAGCCTAAGTAAATGGCACATGGGGTTGCTCAACAGATATTATTTCACGTGGGGATGGATGACTGGCCCCAGTTCTTCACCCCTCCCTGCATTCACATCCTTGCTATGGCCTTGTCATGGACAGAGTGTTTCCTCCACCCATTGACTTTGGGCTGGGCCGTGTGACTTTTTCTTGGCCTGTGGCATGTGGGCAGGAGTGAGTTAGCCAGTTCCAAACCTAAGCCTTAAGAGACCATGCTGTCTTGTGCTTCTGCCATTGCCATAAGAAGGCCTTCCCCTGGGTAGCTGCTGCCCCTTCTGCCAAAGCCCCAAAATTAACACATATGGAGCAGAACCACCCCACCAACCATGGCCAGACCCACAGTGAAACACAGCTGCCCGGCTGAGCCCAACCAACTTGCAGATTTGTGAGAATAAGAGATGTTTAAAACCATTGAGTTTAGGGGTGGTTTGTTATGTGGCATTTGGTAGCAACAGCTGACCAGTACATGTTCCAATCTGTGGGGCTCCCTAGGTTCCCTTCCACTAACTTATACACCCAGAACTAGACCCCTTCTCTCCCAAAAAGGATCCAGCTTGCTTCCCCTATCCCACCACCATCTGTAACTCACCTCCTCCATTGACAAGTTTTTCTCCAAACGTCTACATCCTGCAAACATCAGTGGAGTCCCCCTCTCTTGAAGCAGCACATTAACAGAAAGGCTTTCACAGGCAAGAGAAAGAAACAGAGGCCAAGGTCTGCTTCCCAGCCTCTAAAAAGAATCTTTTGTTGGTGATAATGCCTTCAGCAAGGGCGCTCACATTCTTTGACCAACCACTCAGCATAAGTTAGGGAAAGAGGTATACGTTTCACTGAAGCTGCCCACTTCAGTTTCCTCTTTGTCAAAAAAAAAAAAAAAAAAAAATTAAAAGCACTTCACGTGTACATTTAAGTACATCATTACTTTCTGGGTGCTTTATCATCATTACGGAGTAATGTTGTTACCCACAGAATCACAGGAAGACCTTGACTCCCAGTGAATCACACTGCCTTCTGCTTTGGGGCTACTCCACCCAGCACATCGCACGCTTTGTTCTGCCTGTGCTACTGATGCCTCCTGTGAATGAGTAGAAGAAGCTCTCCAAGTAAATAGACACACTTTCTGTTTCCATTCAAGGCTTTGAGCCATTCTTTAACCTCAGATGATGCCGGATAAATGGTCTTTGCTTAGGAGGTCTGCAACGGCTCAAAGGGCAGAATTTTCCTTGGGGACCTCCATTTATCTCAGTAGATAGTGGGGACAATACAAAGAGAAGGGAGCTGGTGCTGGACAGACCTGAGGTGCTTCAGGGTTCTGCTGGGTTGGGTGTGTGGAAATTGGATGGTGAGTGTGAAGTTATCGGAACTTAATTGAAGTCTCTAATCCCTAAGGCACTTATGGCTCACAAAGTTACCCAGTCCCTCCCGGGTGAGAATAAGTGGAAAGTGCCTGAGAGCCCTGCTCTTGTTCTGGAATGTAGTCTCACTCAGTGCTCCCATGGATTCCATCTTGTCCTCCCATCGCTCAAGCCTCTCACTGATGAACGAACCACAGGTCCTTTATGCTTTATCACTTGCAGAGCAGCCCTCCCCCCTATCGTATCTTCACTTAACCTCAGTGCCAAGGAGGAGGGCAGCAGAGCATGGAAGGAAACTGAGGCCCAAAAGCTTCATCCTCTAAAGGCGCACAGAGCTGGTACCTGCAGAGCCGGGCTGGGGCCCTAACCCAGGACACTTTCTGTTACAAGCCAGAAATCCCCCAAAATGGATTTGTCGGCTCCTTGAACAAAATGGAGAATGCACCCAGGAATCATTCATTCATTCACCAAATATTTATTGAGTGCCTACTATGTGTCAGGAACTACTGACACTAGGTGCTAAACAATGGCCCTTCCAAGGCTTGCAAATTATAGGTCTGAAAATCAGAAAGGAAATTTTCGACTTGGTTGTGTGATCTTGTCTCAAATCATACTGATGTGAGAGAGGCATTCTAGAGCCTCCCAAAATGCGTGGAGTTGGGGAGCAGAGGTGGGTCTCACATCCTATGAGCCACTGGGGGGCAGAGGCGAGGCTTATTTGTGTCCAGATGTCCAGTGCCCAACATGTGCCTGCCCACAGGAGGCCTCAGAAGGTGTTAGGAATGATCCAGACGCCTTTGCTTTATCCACCATTGTCCCCTGGCCCACCTCCACCTGGGGGGCCTCCCAGATGGCTCCTGACCGTCCTTCCCCCTCGGGGCTCTCCCCCTCCCGTCTCTCCCCCATGCTCCTGCCGGCCCGACCACACATCACTTCGTCTGCATCAACCTGCCAAAGGCTCCCAGGGCCCCTCAGGACAAAGTCAAAACCATTCAACAGGACCTGTACGGCCATCCTTGGTGACACGACCCTTGTCTGTTTCTCCAGCCTTCTCTCTCACCACCATGTGCCTGTGACAACATCACACACACAGAGAGATAGAAACACACAGAGATATACACACACCACACACACACACCCCACAGAGACAATACACATACAAACCCACACACACACACACCACACATCACACATACACACACACATGCACATACCCACAGACACACAAACACATCACACAAACAGCATGCACACACCACACACACAACCCTGCTATTTCTCGCCCTCACACTCTGCTGTCATTCCCCTTCCCCAGGGCACCTTTCCTGAGCAAACCTCCCCTAAGCTCCCTCCTACGTGTGCCCGGAACGCTCCCCAGGAGTCGGGCTCCTGCTCTGAGCATCCTACAGGCATCGTCTCCCCTGACTCTCACTCCAGCCCTGTGAGGAGGAGATTCTGGCTCTTCCCATTTTGCAGAGAGGGAAACTGAGACTCTGTGCAGCTGTGCGATGCGACCAAGGCCACAGTGACAGAGTGGGGCACCAGGAGCCCCCAGGCCTGCGTAGCTCCCCAGCTCAGCCACGGGAAGGTGCAATTCGCCCCATTTTGCAGACGTCAAACCCGTGGCTGTGGAAGTTCAGTTCTTGCCTGAGGTGGCCCAGCCCCCAGGGATCTGTGAGAACGCTCCTGGCTCCTGGCTCCCTGGGGTCTCCAGGGCTCCCTTCCAGCACCCGTCCCTCCCCTAGACTGGGCGCTGTGGGAGGACAGCCATGGTGTCTTACTTGTTTTTTCGCCCCAGCACCTGGTACAGGACCAGCCCGGAGCAGGTGCCCCAGCAAATGGGAAATGAATAAACACCCGAGCCAGTCCAATGTCAAGAGACGGTCACGCTGTCGTGGTTGGCAGGCTGCATCCACGCGTCTGAGGGGCAGAGGAAGAGAGATTAGGGGTCCCCTGCCCTTGGGAACCAGCCCTCTCCCTCCTGGAAAAGCATAGGACTTAAAAGGCTCCGGCTTCTGTCCCGGCTCTGTCCTGATGAGACACGCGATGCTGCAGAGAAACTCTCCCTGCTTCCCCAGCCCCGATGACCCAGACGGTAACTCTGCCGGCCTTCGCCCGGAGCCTCCCCTCTCCTGCCCCGCCAGGACCCCCGAAGGCTGTGCAAGTGCAGAGGACAATACCAAGGACCTGGACTTGCATCCCCGAGGCGAGGGCGGTGTGCTTGGGGCAGGGGCCTGTCTCACGTGAGTTTGCATCAGCGAGAGTCTTTTGGGGCCGAGAAGGACAGGGGTTGCCGGGGAGGCTGCTGCAGGGGTCCGTGCGGGGGCCGATGAAGCCCTGCTGGGCACAGCCTGTGGGCTCTTTGGATGCAGACGTGACAGCCCTGCTAACCTGATGACCACAGAGCCGCGGAAGAGACGATTCAAAGCTGCCTCCCAGGTTTCTGCTCCCAGTGGACGGCGACACAGCTCACCACGTTGATGGGACCAGAACAGTGTGAGGTTATAGTGGTGACTTCTGCCTGGCACCCATTACGTCAGACAGTTGCAGGGGCACAGAGTTTGTTTAGGGGCAGCCGTGGGCTGGAAATACACTTTGGGGTCGTTGATGTACAGTGATACAGAGAGACTTCACAGAGAGCATGGGGCCAGGGTGGAGTCTGGGACCCAGGAAATGCCATCTCTCAGGACATTGGGAAGACGTAGAGAAGGAGCAGTCAGAGGGGAAACCCTGAAGAGATCACTGTCATTAAAGCCAAAGAAGGGAAGAATTCAGAAGGAGGTGGATTCAGGGCCCCAGGGCCCGGGGGGGCCAAGACGAGAACTGGCTTCAGCAACTGCAGGTGTAACGAGGACAGGGCGGGCTCCTCGCGCAAGCGCACCGTGGCTCTGCTGCTGTCGTCACCTCCTCGTTACATGCTACCCGCCAGGGATGCTTGGCCTGAACCTGACACATTCCCGGGGCTTTCCTGCTCCTTCCTGGGCAGCACTCTGTCCTAAGATCGCTCGGAAGTCACAAAGACAGTCTCGGTGGTCACAACGTCCAGAACAGGAAGGTGATGAGACCCCTTGCTCGATTTCAGCTCTGCCCGCCTCCCTCTCTGAGTGCGGGTACCCACGCTGGTGCCCTACGGTGGGAGGGGCACGGCAGACGCCCTGCTCCCCCGTGCCTCCCCTCTTCCACACAGCCCAACCTCCGAAGGCATAGCCTCTGCCCAAAGCCTTCCCTGTTCCACATCCTGACTCTTCTTTTCATGTTCTTGACCTGCCTGAGGAGCCTCGAAACCATAGAACTGCACTTCACTTTGAGCTCACGTAGGTGACAGTGCTGGCCCCTCGTGGGAAACTGAGGCAGGAAAGCAGACAGGCTGGGTTTGCTCAAGGTGACGGGGGAACAGAAGCAGTGTTCCCCCCCATGCTGGGAAGCTGCTAAGGTACACGTGCGAGGGAGGGCCAGCTTCTGCAGAGTCGCGTGGGGTGACACCACTGCAGACCTTCAGGCTTCTCTGCGCTCCGACGTGCTATTTACAAAGATGTCCTCAAGACTCAAGGAGACGACAGATCCATGGATAAAGAAGGTGTGGTACATATATACAATGGAATATTGCTCAGCCATAAAAAAAGAATGAAATATTGCCATTTGCAGCAACACGGATGGACCCAGAGATTATCATATTGTTCTAAGTGAAGTAAGTCAGACAAGAAAGACAAACATATGATATCATTTGTATGTGGACTCTAAAAAAAATGATACAAAGGAACTTATTTACAAAGCAGAAACAGACTCACAGACATAGAAAACAAACTTATGGTTACCAAAGGGGAAAGGAGAGGGAGGGATAAATTAGGAATTTAGCACCCAAATATAGACACTACCATATATAAAATAGATAAATAAAAAAGACCTACTGTATAGCATAAGACCTACTGTATAGCATAAGAAACTATATTCAGTATTTTGTACTAACCTATAAGGGAAAAGAATCTGAAAAAGAATACATATATATATATATATCTGAATCACTCCTGTACACCTGAAACTACACAACATTGTAAATCAAATATACTTCAATTAAATAAATAAATAAGATTCAAGGAGAAAGAAACTTGGTTGTTTCTAAGAATGGGAAACCAAAGGCAATTAAAAAAGAGAGGGGGGGAAAACACATCCAATGTCATTAGACTTCCTCAGAAGCATTTCTCACACTGACAAAAGAGAAAGAGTGGGCTCTCGCTATTTTCCAGAGGGACCATCTATGTGCCCGTGAAGATAGAAGTCATAAAAGAGACCAGGGAGACGCAATAACTGGATATTTCAGTGCACGGGAGACTTGTTCTTTGGGGGAAGGGAAAACCACAGTGGAACACTTTAGACGGCCCACTTAATTTTGAAAGAAAAGGAAAATTATTTTGTGATTTCAATGGCAGCCCGCTCACAGGGCTCTACCACCGCCTCGGCAAGGAAATCAGTTGCCATGGCAACTTCAGGTTGCATCATTAAGAATTTTTTAAATGTTGAGAGTTGGGAGGCAGGGCTTTAAACCTTGGAGGAAGAAGAAGAGAAGGCGAGAGAGAGAGAAGTAAGGCTTGAGAAGTGAAAGAAGTAACGCAGGGGTGAGCAAAGTCTTGGCAAAAGGGAAGAAATTCAGGAGCTCCCTTCTCTTCAAGAAGGTGTTTTTATTGTCTCTCCCAGAATCATGAAAGGAAGCAGCATCTTGCCCCCTCTTGGTTTCTCTTTCCTTCATGTCTTAATTTGATAATTTTTTCTCTTGTCCATTAAAAGGGAAAAATGTAGGAAAATGAAGATGATTTCAAGAAACAACCTTCATTCGTTTTATATTGTTTTGTTTAAGGACTGAATGGATCATTCTATTTCAAGTTCTTTTCCCACTGTTCTTAAGTGGTTTGGTCCTGAACTTGCCCAGCTGACAAAATATAAAAATAAAACTTTGTACTCTGTGTACAACTTCTTAAATTTATCCTCCAGCTCTTCATTTGTATGGAAAACAATAATGGGATGTTATTAGATACAATTGTATTTATGTCCGAAGTAACATTTTTATTCAAAGAACCATGGATGAGAAACGATATCATTGCTCCATCACTGTGATCTGATTTCTTCTTTAGAAATATGGGTTTTGTTTTCTTTTTACCTGTGTCTTCATACGGAAGGAAGAGAGGGAAATTCAGGTGATCACCCAGGTCACTGGTTATCTGGGAAAGATCTGGAAATAGTCCACTTTCAGCTTTGAAATATCTTGATGGCTACCTGGGTCATCAGTTCCGTTTTGCACCCCTCCTTGTATTGGTCACCAGCCGTCTATTTTTCTTTATGATGTGGGGCTCCCTTGAAATCCTCACCTGCACCTGACACAGGGTCTCCTCTTTGAAAGAGGGCTCACCCCACACACTGAGGTTCCGAAGGGTGAGGGTTTCTGCTTATCCCGTGGAAAGGCAAGTGTGCCAGTGAACGCGGCTGTGTGTTGTGATGGCAAAGGGACTTGGGAACTGAGTTTCTGCAAAGGAATGGCTCCGCCTTGGGACAGCAGTTCTCAAGTTTGAGAAGCCCCAGGCTGGAGGGGGGCTGACTGGGTCCTGGCTTCAGCTCTACTTCCACTGGAGGAGAGAACACAGTGCCACCTTTTGTGGCCTTGAACAAATCCTCCAAACATTCTCCAAGCCTGTTTCTTCATGTGGAAATTGAGAACAGTAATAATAGCCGCCGCTTACCTTGAACAGTTGGCGGGAGCATACTGTGAGGTGAGATGCAGGGAAACCCCTGCGTAGACAACAAGGGGTTACATGGGCATCAGGCACCATCCTAAGGGAGAGTAGCTCCAGGCTCCTTCCTTGCCCAAGATTATGCTGGTCATTCTCAGGACCCACCTCCTGCCTGGCCCTCAGGACCTTTGAGGCCACTCTCTCAACTCAGGGTTGACTAAAGACAGACAAGAAGGAAACAGCCTAATACTATGGTAGCCACGCTGCCCAAAGCGGGATCTACTCTGTGGAAGCAGCAACCCCAAGATGCCAGCTTCCTCACTCAGACGGGTGACAGACGAGTGAGCCAGTGGGACCGGGGTCCTGGGCAGGGTGTATGAGTCTCCCACTGCTCCCATCACTGACCCTCAAGGCTGGCCTTGCTCTGCCTCCAACTCGCCTCTTCTACTGCCCAGCCCAGGGCCCCCCAGCTCCTCTCAGGGACCACTCCCCTCCAACGTGAGAATGCCTCCGGGCCCAGGCAACGCTTTTTTCCCTATTGTGCAAGTGACGATGCGATAACAGGGCTCTGGCCCTGGCCCTGTGTGCTTGGGTAGACCCAATTCTCTAATATTCATATGTTTTTCTTTCTTTCATGCATCCACCCATTAGTCAACAATCATTTCTGTAACACCTTTGCTAGTCATTTGGCTGAACCAGGGGATCAGCACGTTATAGCCACGGACCATATCCAGCTTGAGACTTATTTTTGTAAGTAAAGTTTTATTAGAACACAGTCATGCCCATTTGTTAACACATCGGCCATGGCTACTCTCACAATACGAAGGCAGAATTGGCAGTTGTAACAGAGATCATACAGTCCATAAAGCCTAAAACGTTGATGATTTGGCCCTTTACAGAAAAGGTTTTGCCGATCTTGGGCTGGACGCTTCGTAGGGTGGGGAGGGCCCCCATAGCAGAAGCAGGAGGGTCAAGTTGAGGTCCTACCCACCAGAGGAGCTTACAGCCCAGTGGAGGAAATAAGTTGTGTGAGCTGTTATTCTATTACAGGGCAGGTTGTCCTGAGAGACGGTCAGAGGAAGTAGTCAGGGCACCCAAAGGCAAGAGGTCCCTGCCTGCAGGAGGACTCAGGAAGGTGTCTGAGGCTGGGCCCTTCAAGGTGGGTTGGGCTTGGCCATGTGCATATGAGGAGATGCAGAAAGAACAGCCACAGGGTGAAGGATGCAGGGGCAGAGGACCAGGGCAATGCACCCGGGAAACAGGAAGCGCCGAGGCCAGGTATGAAGGCAACATGGGTGGTTAAGACCATCAGGAGACATGGCTGAGCTTCCCTGGTGGCGCAGTGGTTGAGAATCTGCCTGCCAATGCAGGGGACACGGGTTCGAGCCCTGGTCTGGGAAGATCCCACATGCCGCGGAGCAACTAGGCCCGTGAGCCACAACTACTGCGCCTGCGCGTCTGGAGCCTGTGCTCCGCAACAAGAGAGGCCGCGATAGTGAGAGGCCCGCACACCGCGATGAAGAGTGACCCCCGCTTGCCGCAACTAGATAAAGCCCTCGCACAGAAACGAAGACCCAACACAGCCATAAATAAATAAATAAATAAAATAAATAAAATTAAAAATTAATTTTAAAAGTTAATGGAACATTAGTTTAAAAAAAAAAAAAAAAAGAGACATGGCTGGAAAGAGAGGTTTGGGCAGGATCCTGGAGGATCTGGAATACCAGGATGAGGAGTTTGGAGTTTCTCCTCTAGACACAGAAAAGTTTTTGAGCTGAGTAATGAATAGGGAAGCCGTGCTTTGGGACCATTAAAAAGGCAGCCAGGTGTAGTATAGACTAAAGATTGATATTTCCAAGAGAAATTAAGCCTGCAGATTTATTCTCCCTAACCTAGTCAAATGAAGTAATGTATAAGAAAGATTTTGTAAGCTCTGAAATGTATGGGATTATTATGATTATTTATTATAACAATAATGCTAACCCAGGTAAGATTTAGACCTTTCTGCTCAGATTCATTTCCACGTTTCAATCACTTGAATTCCCCATCCTGGGTTGTATTTTGACTTCCCCAGACTGTAAGCATAGCCCACATAATATTGGGTGTGATACGATTAAGTAGTAATGGCTGAGCGTTCGTATCCAGGGGAGTTATTTCTGGTGTGACACAGAACATGGCATGGCATTGGAATGTCACACAACAGGACATGGAACTGAACCCAGGATGGAACACTTCCCACCAATGGGACCTGGACACATTCTTCCCATGATCTTGGCCCGGACCAGTGCTGGCTCTGCCATAATAAGATAATCTCCAAAGGGCTAAATCACAGAGATAAAGAGCCCAGCATCACGCAGCTCCAGCCGGCATGAGGAGGAAAGGAACTGATGAAGGCTGGGAATGCAAGGTCTCATCACCTGGGAATGGGAGGTCTCATCACCTGAGGGGGAGCAAGGGGCCAAGAGGAATGAATCCACTGAAATCAAGAACCAACATTTCATGTCACTGCTAAAAAGATGTGGCTGGAACTTTGTCTTAAAAATGGAAACTAAAAATCATAAAATCAAGTTTATTTTTCCTAATAGTTAAAAAAAATTTAGGTTCTAATGGCAGCTATTCATCAATCTTTAGAATAAATAAGCAGTACGTTGGTGAGGGGCATGATTTTTCCAACGAAATTGTAAGACAACAGGTTACAATGTCCTTCGCTTTAGGTTGGACTTCCCAATGAAATAATAAACAAGTCCTTTTTTTTTTTTTAATTCAAGGGTTTCATCAATTTTCCCAAAGGCTTTTCTTTATTCGTTGATGTGAAATCATCCAGAGCATCTCTCCCATCATCAGCCACGATGATAATCCAGCGCTCACGCTTCTAAAACTGCCAGGTCTTCTTTGCCGGTGGCTTTTGCAAATCCTTCAAGCAATTCTCCAATTCACTTGCAGTGACTTCAAGAAATCCCAACCCTCTTGCAAGATTAACAACTTCACTTTGCAATTGGTTTGCCACCGTGTTCATCCCCAAATCAACAGACAGAAAAGACGTGGATGTGGTGGGCAGAAGAGAGGGCAGCGTTGAGACAGAATGGTGACACCCTCTGGGGTGGTGACCACAAAGTCTGGGGCCTCTACAAACTCAATTGGGCAGCAGAATTATTCACCATCTTTGTTCATGGCCCTGGTCAGCTCATTGTAAGTTCCCAGGGCTGGTTGCACTCAGAACCTTCTCTATAGTCTTCAGACACCTGGCTCCCGCTGCCCAGTCTCTGAGAATGACTCACCCACTACTCTTCAGGAAAAATGGAGGCCTTGGGGAGGAACATCCTTCACTTCTCAACCCCACACCTACAGGCTCAGGTGTGTCAGCCATAGCTCTCACCCATTTTCCCTTAGCCCATAGACAAAGACTCCTTCTGCATGAACTTGACCTCTCCACGTCTTCTGCATTCAACCCCCTTCCCACTGGTGTCTGGAAGTGACACGTCATTTGCTCACAGACCTTCCTTCCCTCCCTGCACTTGCCCTGGCTTCCTTGTGAGTGGAACCGACTCTCCATCCCACCGGCTGTGGGCTTGACCACGTGACTAACTATAACCAAGGACAGAGTTGACAGTTCCCAGTGGAGACTTCAAGGGGCATTGCAGATCCTGATGCCCTTGTGCTGCCACCACTTGCAATGAAAAAGCAATGTCCCAGGTGGTCATTGCATCCTCAGTCTGGGTCCTGGGATGAGAAACCCATGGAGCAGGTCTGGATGGAAGCCCAGGCAAGCCCACTTGAGCCATAGACCCACAAGGGGTAAGGAAATATTTATTTAGGAAACCACTAAGATTTGGGGGTTGTTTGCTGCATCATTATTGCTACGAAACCTAATACAGTCTCATCTTCCCCACAACCTAGGAGCATAGATAAACATGTATAACTTTGTCTGAACAAAATTCTATGGTAGGGCTTCGCTGGTGGCACAGTGGTTGAGAATCTGCCTGCTAAGGCAGGGGACACGGGTTCGAGCCCTGGTCTGGGAAGATCCCACATGCCACGGAGCAACTGGGCCCGTGAGCCACAACTGCTGAGCCTGCGCGTCTGGAGCCTGTGCCCCACAACAAGAGGGGCCGTGACAGTGAGAGGCCCGTGCACCGCGATGAAGAGTGGACCCCGCACCACGATGAAGAGTGGCCCCTGCTTGCCGCAACTAGAGAAAGCCCTCACATAAAACAAAGACCCAACACAGCTAAGAAAATAAATAAATAAATAAAGTAGTTTTTAATTTAAAAAAAAAAAATTCTATGGTATACAAGTGGAGGGATGGGGGTGCAGTTGATTCTGCCAGAGAACAGGAAGGGAGATCAAGGTGAGTTTGGGGTGTTTTGGAGGAAGGTTGTTTGCTTTTTATTCTCTGCACCAAGAAGCTTGATGGTGGTGAGTGTGGATCCTGTAGCTCATTTGCCCACCCTGGGATCCCAGCTCTGTTACCTTGGGCACATTGTTCAAACTTTCTGCAGATCCATGAAACTGACATGAAACTGTCTATGAGATTGAAATGCTGATCATAATGGCACCTCCTCCCAAGCTCATGGGAAGACTGAACTGAGTGAATACATGACACGTAGAGTTGGGCCTGGCACAGAGTCAATCGAGGTGATCTCTGTTCTTGTGTGACTCTCTTTTCCCACCGGCTATGAGCTCAAGGCTGTATCACAACCACCTCTGTGGCCCCGTGGCCTAAACACACAGCCTGCTGTGTGGTAGGTGCTTCCTGATGGCTCTTGAGGTACATGCAGCCCATGTACCATTTCCAGATTCCCGAAAGCCTAACACAAGCAAAAATCCTGTGCCACTTGGAGAGGCCTGCAGGGACTCACAACTCACAGACTTCCCCAGCTTCGTTCTCTGGAAGTAACCCCTCCATCTCCTCCCGTCTCTGCCATGTCCTTGTCATCTCAGCAGGCAACTCTAGCCTGGATGTCAGCTCTGCATCCCCTCAGGCCCTCAAAGCCAGTGGGGTATGAAGTGGGGCAGTATATGTGAAACCCACGTCCAGCCCCCATCACCATTTGGATGCCAGGGGGGCTGGAAAATGCCATCCTGGCTGGACAGCCACACCCAGGCATTACCAAAGGGCAGCATGAGCTTTTGGTGAGTAGCTGGCTATTTATGCCTCAGCCGGTGATGAGAAAGGAGAGTGGCATTTCTTATACATCTGAGCTAATGGCCTGAGCTTCATGCCAGCTACACAATTGTAACAAATGTATTTCCCTGGCCACACCTTCCTGGGCTACGTGGAAGCCCTAAACCGAAGATAATTTGTGTTCTGCTTGTGGCCGAACGCAGGTTTCCGGGAGCACTGCATCCCCATTGGTACACTGTCCCTCCTCAAAGTGGGAAGGTGTGTCTCAACTCTCTATATTTCCAGCTCAGGACCCCACTTTTCAGGTCCCTGTGGGTTTGCCTTGGCCACGCCCAACCCACCCAGGGGCATTGCACCACCTCAGCCACCCAGAGAATCCACGGCCCCTGTCTGGGCCCCTGGGGTGACCTAGAGGGTCAGCCCTTATGGCAGAATGGTCTTCCTTACCTGCTACACACCTGGACCATTTTCACTGCTGCAGGTGTCCACACGGGGGCTCAGCTCATTCTCTCTGGGCCTCTTCTCCCAGCTGGAGCCCAGGTGAGGTGTAAGGATCTCCTCCCTGGAGTCTGTCCAGGGGCTGGGTGTCTGCATCTCACACAGGGTCAGCCCCTCTTTATTCCCCTCCTCCATCCAGATCTTCCCAGTTCTGACAGCATTTCATCCTCTCACAGGAGCTGCACATCCTGTGAGATGTGGGAAGAGGGGTTTGCTACCCGAAAATGCCATTGAGGAAATATGGCCACCGTTGCATGTTTTCGAAAACCGTCAGCCACGCGGCAGGAATATGTGAAAATTATGGGCAGACATGGGTTTTTAATTTTGTGGGGGAAAAAAAAGATCAGGAAGGAGGGTGTCCGCGAGGGAAATGGGGGAAGAAATGATCAATAGTGTCACATTCATGGCACTGTTCCTCTTTTAGAGCATTGGTGACATCCTTGGTAGACCCCGAAAGGAAAATGAAATACACACGGTATGATTCTAAACCAGGGTTTCTCAACCTCAGCGTTATTAACATTTGGGGCTGTGTAATGCTTTGTGGTGGGGGCCCTCCTGTGCCCTGTAGGGTCCTGAACAGCGTCCTGGCCTCCACCCACTGGAGGCAGGACACGCCCTCCCCCCACAAGTTACGACATTCAAAATGGATTCAGACATTGCCAAATGTCTCCTGGAGCACAGAATCACCCCCAGCTGAGAAGCCCTACTCTCAAACAGCCAGACAAACTTTCTGAAGGAACAGACACAAACTCACAACTTAAGACAGCACCGTCCAATCAAAATATAATGTGAGCCACAAATACAAGGCACAGATGTAATTTTATATTCTCTGGTAGTGACATTTTAAAAAGTAAAAAGCAACAGGTGATATTAGTTTCAATCATATATTTTATTAAACCCGTTATATCCAAAATATTATTTCCACATGAAATCAATATTTAAAAATTACTAATGTGATATTTCACACTCTTTTTATTTTTATACTATGTCTTGGAGAGCCAGTGTGTATTTAACACTTTACAGAGCATCTCATTTTGGACTAGCCACATTTCAAGTGCTCTGTAGCCACACAAGGCTGGGAGCCACTGTTTGGCCAGTGCAGGTTGGGGGGTCATGCATGGCTTTATGATGAAACCATAGACATCGGAATCAAGCAAGCAGTTAGCCTCACGTTCCAGCCCACTGGCTAGGTGACTCTGAGCAAATGATTCTTTCTGAGCCTTGATTTGCGTATCTGTAAAATGGGGCAGTGATGCCTCTTTGGGTGTTAGTCCCCTGCCTCTGAGGTGCAGTTCCCTCCAGAGGAGTGGGTGGGCACGCCCCAAGGTGGCCATCACAGGACATCCGTAGTGGTCCCACTGACCTGCTTCCCTCTCCATCCCTGGAACCAGCACATCCCTAAAGGTCTCAGCCCCACCTGATCTCCTCTGCCAGGCAGCAAGTTTCATCGATGGCATGCCTTTCCCCCCTTTATTTGTTAATAAGAGTGCTTTTTCTAGAATGCGACCCAATGTGGGGAGTGGGGAGTAATAACATGTGTTTGGCGTCTCCAATATTAATAGCACCGAGTGTCACATGCCATGACAGTGATGAAAGTGGGTATGGATGTGGGGCCCCCTCTTTTCTGGGAGGCAGTGCTCCCCCTTGCAAACAGAAAATAAACACAGCCCTGCTGGAGCACAAATGCCAATAACTGTGAAATTTTGATTAAATAATAGATATGTGTTCAGAAGCACTCCTCTATAGTGTGTGATTAAGAAAGATAACCAGACATTCTTACAGCCCTAATGATAATAATTACCGCAACACATAAAGTGCAGAATATGACACCAGAAAGGCCATTATTAACCTTTCCCAGGGTTATTTTTTGGGGTGTATTTTTGACACCGTGGACACCGGCATTCAGAAACTAAATAAAACTATAGCTGAGGCAATTACCCTCAGCTACTGCCCTGATCTATCATGGGATCGGTGGGGGGGGGGGGGTGAGAAGGCGAGAGAAAGAAAGAGACAGTGTGCAGGGGGGCATAAAAAGTCTTTTATACAAAACAGATGCTTGTTTAATATCTAACATCTGGCCAGTCTTATAAAGATTTGTATTAACATTTCTGCAACTGTCAGTAATTCAGAAAACTGACAGAGCTTCCCTGTTTAAATTTTTGCTATAAATAACAACCTTAGACCCAGGCTTTTTTTTTTTTTTTTCTGCTTGCATGCAATTTTTGGTTCCTGACATATGATACCCAACTGCTCAGCACTCCCTGTCCTGCCCTGAGGAGGCAGAGGGGGTGGTGCCTGCTCTGGAACCTGACTTCTTTGCACATCCTCAAGAGCTGCCCCAAAGCTGCCCACCCCTGGGATGACTGACCTCAATGCCACTCAGCTTCCTTCTCCTCTATCCCAAGTGCATCAGTTAGCATTTGCTGCATAACAAACATCCCCAAATGGAGTGGAGTCAAATAGTGACCGTTTCTTTTACTTGTGATTCCATAGGTAGGCAATTTTGGCTGGGCTCCCCAGGGTGGTTCTTCTGGCCCCAGTTGGACTCACTTGTGCATTTGTAGAGTTGACTGAAAAAAATGCACAATCTAAAAGCTGAGAATTATGTTTCATTCAGCAGACTTTTTAAGCAATTAAGCCCAGAAGACAACCTCTCAGATAGCTCTGAGGGACTGCTCCAAAGACGTAAGGAAGGAGCCAGGGTATATAGGAGTTTTTGCAACAAAAACCAGGTAGTCGGGACATCAAAATATTAAGAAGCCATTGACTGAAACCGACCCCCTTGGCCAGTCACAATAATAACCACTTGCATGAGTTGTCTCACAACAAGAGGTCCTGATAAGGAACATGGTGCTGTCACCAAAAACTAAGGAACATGGTGCTGTCACCAAAAACTAACTGGGAGAATTCGGGAGGGGCCAAAAGGAAGGAGGAGATGCCAACCCATAATATGTCCTGCCAACCTCCCAGAAACCCTCACACTGGAATCCATCTTGGCTGAAAGATGCAAGTGCCACCAGAAAGGACCCTGAGTCAGACCAAATATGGGCACAAGCAAGATGATTGGCCAGAGACAACCTGGAAAGCTAACCTCATTACCATAAAGCCTGAGACTGTAGGCCATGTGGCAGAGCAGTTCTTCTGGGTTCCCTTACCCTGCTGCTCTCTGCTGGGGTGCCCCTTCCCAATAAAGTCTTTTGCTCTGTCAGTACATGTGTCTCCTTGGACAATTCATTTCCAAGTGTTAGACAAGAGCCCACTCTCAGACCCTGGAAGGGATTCCCCTTCCAGTAACAAAAAGTTTACATTAATTAAAGAAAATAACACTTTCTGTGTATGGGAAGATGCAAGAGTCTGGGTTCACTGAAATCATTCCTTTGATATGCACCGTAGCTATCTAGAGCCAGTATCCGGCTTTTTTCCATCTTGAATCCTCTCAGGGTGTGCAGTCTGGGCAGCTGCACTGGCTGAGGGCTTGATGGCCGCAACATCCTTTGTTTACTCGTGTGGCAGGCGACATTCTTTGTCCACAGCAGTCAGCCTCCAGGTTGGCTAGGGGCTGACGGGCCTGAGCTGGTCTCTGCTGGGATGGCTCATTTCTGCCCCCTGTGCTCTCCCATCCTCGAGCAGACCAGCCAGGGAGCACTCACCCAACAGAGGCAGGGACCCGAGAGAGCACGTGGCAGCATGCAACATCTCTGGAGGCATAGGTTCAGACACAATCTCATCATTTCTGCTCGATTCTGTTGCTCAAAGCAAGTCACAAGACCACATTCATGGGGTCAAGAAATGGGCTCCACTAAATGAAAAGATTGCAAAGTCAGATAGCAAGGATGAGGGTTGAGGAACGTTGTGGCCCTTTTTGCAAATAAGATTCCACCCCAGGCACAGCTTCTCAGCTATTAACCGATGATAATAGTCAGAGATGGAAGGTGTTATCGTTTTAATGTATACACTTTACAGTTAAGGAACTGAAGGAGGCTAAGTGATTTGCCCCTGGCTGCTTAGCTACTAAAAGATGCCAGGAATCAACAGCAAAGGATAAGATGCTGGAGAAGGTAATCAGCAGGAAAACCTTTCCAAGTGGGCCGTATAAAAACTCTGGACAATGAAGTTCACCACCAGCTGTAGCTGCTGGCCATGTCCGGGGCGGGCTTTCTGGCTGATGAAGTAGGCAGCCTCATGTGAGAGCGATTTGAACAGCATCAGAAGATGGACTTACTGTTTCACTAATTTTCTTCTTCTGCCATCTCATTCAATAGAGGAGTGAGGCAGCTTCCAAAAATATACACAAATGTTAAAGGACAAAGAATAAATAAGAGAGTGTGAGGCACTCATCCCTGAAGGACCAAGCTGAAGAGTAAATGCTTTGGGAGGAAGGAGAACCCACTAACATCTCAGCTGGACTAAGTTTAGTACAGTAGTTCTCACCCAAGGACCAAAGAGTCCCCTACAGCAGGCATTTGAAAATGGTGTGAGGTCACTGTTGGTGGTTGCAATTATGGAGGTGGGAGAAAACTACTGGCACTTAGCAGGTGGGCTTTGATACCAAACGTGATGCAGTCCCACCTGATGAAGAATAGTTCCAACAAAAACTTCCATAGCAACCTCGTTTATCTGGGCCTGGCCTGCGAGAGTCTCTAAAAAAATGAGACATAAGACCAGCAAACTCTGATGGAACAGTGGTGCATATATTTGTACACCACTGCGTGGTGTACAAAGTTACACGTGTATTTTGTCATTTAATCCTCACAATAACCTTGTGAGTTACAGTAGATCTAATAACATCTCCCCGTTTTACTGACAAGGAAACTGAGACTCAGGGGTGTTCACTGACTTGCTGAGATTTGTCAGTTCAGGTCCTTCAAGAAGCAGATGTCTGGAAAGATGAAGGGGATGGGGAGGAGGAGTGGGGGGAGAGAGCTCTCAGACTGATATGCAGGTCTGACATCTGGGAAAGGAGAGAGGGAAGGAAGGGAGGAGGAGGAGAGGCGGAGCCTAGACCACAGGGCGGCTCTGAGCCTCAGCCAGGCTGATAGGGAGCCCCAGAGCACAGACTGCCTCTAAGAGGTGTGCTGGTCAGTCGGGCAGCAGTGGTCCAGCTCCACTGCCCCAATGAGCTCAATCACTGGCTGGGAACAGCCAGGGCAGGACATGCCTGAAGGTGCAGCAGCCAAGGGCTGTCTGCCAACTACCCTGCCTGCTGCGGGTTCTCTGGAAAGGAGCCCTGGGCAGGACACCACATCACAATAAGAAGTAGTGGAGTCAGGACTCAAGTCCCACCAGGCATCTGACTCAAATGCAGATAAGGAAGAACAAAGGGGAAGATGAGGGGCATGAGGGACTGGAGGGGGGCGGGGGGCAGCCCAGGTGGGGTCTGATGAAATCCTTTAGTGGACAAAACGAAAAGCCAAAGGCGATGGGGACTCTGGAATCAAATACCAACTGCTAGGACCTCTCCGTTGGCTCAGACTCATCTTAATAAACCAACCAAAGCTGGAGCACACTGAAAAGTTTGGACAAGTTGCTGGACTCTGTGTTCATGTGATAGCCTGATGAGAAGGTCCAATTAGCCAAAGGTTTTGCAAATGCAAAAGCCACAGGAGGAAAGGAGGAGATGAGGAAACAAACAAACAAAAGAAGAGCTTGGGGGTTCAGAGTGTCTGTCTGCCTTCCATCGTGGCATTTTCTGGTGACTTTCTCTGTGAAGAGCCTCCAGCTGGAGTCTTGCAGCTGAGGGCCACGTCCCACAGGCACCCTGGTGTCTGAGATGCTATAACCAGGTGCTGGGGTCACAGGGGCAGGAAGTCAGTGATGCAGAACCCCTGAGTCACCCCTGAACCAGAGACACGATTAAATCAGAAGCTTTAGGGGACCTCGGGCATCACCAGTGCAGCTCCTCCACCTCCATTTTCACAGGAGGAAGCTGAGGGCCAGTGAGGAGGAGGGACTTCCTCTAGGGACTTTCTCAACCTGGGCATCACTGATATCTGGGTCCGGATAAGTCTTTGGCAAGACGGGATTAGGGGTGGGGGCGGCGGTCTGTCCTGTGCATTGTAGGACGTTTAGCAGCACCCCTGACCTCCACCTACCAGATGCCAGGAACATCACCCCAGTCATGACAACCGAAAGTGTCTCCTGACGTTGTCAATTGTCCCCTGGGGGCCAAAATTGTCCCTGTTCAAGAATCTCTAATCTAGGTCAAACATCCAACTAGTGACAGAGAGGGACCAGGTCTCCTGCCTCACAAGCCACAGCCCATGATCTCCAGCATGACAGCAGTCCCGGATGGGACAGGGCAGCTTTTGCCCTTTGACATCAGGGATTTGAGAAGGAAAATAGGGACAACGTTGAACTTCACTGAAATGCCCTGGCCACAGCAGACTGGCAGATGGAAATCTAATGCTTGACCAGTGTACAATCGGAAAGAACTGCCCTTTTTCCTTTTTCAGTAGATTGATTCTTTTCATTATGAATCATATCCACAGCACCAAAGAAATTGGAAACAGAAAATGAATCAGATGACAGGACTCCACTGTCTACATTTCCAAATCTCTTTGATTTGAGAGCTACTCAGGATGCCTCCAGGTCATCGGGTTACAGGGAAGTGAGTTGGGGAAATAACCCTGTGGAAATGGGTTCACTCCCTCCAGGTTCACTGAGCTGTTCGAAGCGTGCTCTCTGGCCTGCAAACATATAGACTTTTGAGGTAGAATACTGCAGGGCTCGACTATTCTGGCCTGATGGGGCTCCCCTGTGCTGGCATCAATTGACAGTGCCTCCTATTTGCATATCACGGATTCCCTTTCAAAGTGCCTTCTCTACTGTTTTCCTTTTTCTTATCACTGTAACCTGTAAAGTTGCCTTGAGGCCTGTTATTTCCCCTGTTCTTTAGGTGCCGAAATGGAAGCTCAGACACTTAGAGATCAAACAGGATGAACCCTCAGGCCTTCTGGATGCTAGGCGGTGAGGCCAGTTGGGAGGGATACTTACTGGCCAAGTTCCCTTTCTGAATCTCAGTTTACTTGTCAATAAAGTGGGGAGGATAAGGGTGTAACCCTAATCCTAACCCTAACCCTAGAGATATTTAGAGGATGAATAGCTGCAGAACTTGCTGGAGTGCTAGATGTGAGGGTGGCGGATCAGGGAGCTAAGTGGGACTCCGAGTGTCAGGCTTGGGCTCCTGGGGGATGAGAAGGTGGAGAACGGGGCAGAGTTTGGGAGTGACGGTTGGTGCAGAATGAGTACGGGTGAGTTTATGGACCTTCTGGGAGAAATGTTTAGCAGGTCGCTGGCTGCACGGGTTTGAAGCTCAGGAAAGGAGCCTGAATGAGAGGCATGTATTGAAGAATCCTGGGGCACATCCCAGGTGAGCCCATTGGATCTGCGCTCATGACTCCAACTGCCGTCGAAGAAGGAAGCTGTGTGAGAACAAGATGGACAGGACCCAGAGGCCACTCGGGCTCCAGCGCTTTAAAAGGCATGGCTCTGGCTGGGACTTCATGGCCCAAATGTGCAGAGAAAGGGCTCTTGGACCTCACTGGAGGTGGAAAATGGTCACTGAGACTGAGCTGGGCCACGTCTGTCTCCCAGGCAGCCAGCCTTCTGGGGAATGAAATCACAGGGATTTGGGTCAAGCTCTGAAAAACATTTCCGTCTGGGACAATTTCTCTGACCTGGGCCTATTTTTAGAAATTCTTTTTAATGAACAGCATGCAAAACTATAGATTCAGCAGAGTCTATTCCCCTCGGGCTTCCTCTGCAACACATTTTAAATGGACTTACTGATAGAAAGCAGCTATATAATCTCACCAGGGCCATTTGAAACACTCTCATGCTGTGCTTTCAGTGACCACTAGTTGCTCCTGAATAATAGTCGTAATAATAACGGCCCCTCACATGCCTAGAGCACTTTACAGTTTGCAGAATGCCTTTGCCCCGTTGACTCACTTGATCCTCACAACAGCACAGCGAGGTAGGATTATTTTCCCATTGTATAGACAAGCAAACGGAGGCTAAGCAAGACAGATCAGTGCACCCAAGACCACACGTAGGAAGACACAGAAATGAAGGGAAAGCTGGACTAGACACACACAGACAGAACCAGGGTGGCTCTGGGAATGCAGGTAGCAAGGGTGGTCCAGCGTCCTTCAGAAGGTAATTTCTGGGATGAACCAGCACCACCCTTTTTTTTTATACTTGCCTGTCTTGCACAAGAATTTCAGGAGAGAATCTGATTGGTTGAGCCCGGGTCACATGTCCATTGGCACTTTGACTGACAGGACCTCCCAGAATGCACACAAAGCAGAAGAGGTAGCACCCCATAAGGCAGTGGGGTGCATTAGTAGAAGAAGGAGGAATAGCCCCAGGAAGCAAAATAAGCATCCAATACTCACTTCATTTTTGAGTTATATGTGAGTCAGATTTCTAATGAATGGAATCCTGCGTCTTCCTTCCTCTGATTTCCATTCTCTTTCTAGCACTACTTTCACTTCATCTCTGAAGGCCTCTGTAATGCCACCAAACATTCTGGCTGCAAATGGCTGTGACTTTGGACCAGTCCTGCCTTCCTCTGGGAGCCAATTTCCTCATCTATCCCACGAGGGCATACCCTGTGTCTGCAAATGCCAGGAAGCCCGGAGTCCTGGGGACCAAAGGCAGGGACCCAAGTTCAAAAGGATAGTAACAAATAGATTTCAGGAATCGTGGCAGTGCCCCTCACGCCGAAATGACAACAAGCCCAGCACCTGGTTCCCCAGTAGCATCAGGGCAACTGACTGGCCGGGCTGAAGAGTGTTCTCCCCCCGTCTTGAAGGCTCGCAATCCTTCAGGCCCTTCTGCTGTCTGCTTCTCTCTGGCTTCCTCCTGCCGGGTCTAAGCTCTCTGCTCTTCCCTTCTTTCTTCACTTGACACATTCCCATCCACCCTTCCAGCTCCAGCTCCAATGCCACCCTCTTCCCTGACCATCCGCCCCAGCCAGAATGAAATCTCCTTCCTCTGGGCTCCCTCTGACTTGGTGCCTCCTTTCAGCCTTCACCCTGTTGTATTCATGCTTTTACCAGACTGTGCGCATCACACTGGCAGGGCGTGCATCTTACTGTGTCTCTATTCTCAGCAGCCAGCATCGCACCCAGCTCGAGGCAGGTGATGAGTGATGGCTTTTGGGATAACGAGTGAATGACTGATTGGATGGATGGATGGATGGATGGATGGATGGATGGATGGATGGATGAAATGGATGGAATATTTTCCAAAAGTTATGTGGATAGTTGACAAGGGAACTGGCTCTAAATCCATCTTCCCATTCTGAAACAAGGCATTCCCAAATAAATTATTTCATTTCCCCCCAATCCATAGATGTGGCGACACTGCCTTTGCTCATTTGGATTAAACTCCGGTTCCACTGGACCTGCACCTCCCAGAGCTACTGCTTCATCAGTTCAGTCACTCGGCAACCACACTCTGTCCAGGCACTGTGCCGAAAGCAGACAGTCTGGTAGCCATCCTCTGCACATGCACCCCAGCAGCTTCTGTTCACCCCACCAGTGGGAGGCATGGCCATCCTCAGAGAGAGAAAGCAGGTGAGGACAGTGGAGAGAGTTTGGAAGAGGCTCTGTGGGAAATGGGAGAGGGTACTGGCCAGGAATCTTGGAGGGCTCCTGAGCAGCTTGGGGGACCCGTGAGTCTGCAAAGCAGCAGCTGAAAGGGAGAAGTAGATTCCTGGGAAGATCAGCCCAGAGTGGAAGCCGCCAAATGGAACCATGGTCCTCTGGATGACATGAAGTGCGGACAAACCCAACAGGAAGAGGCTATCACCACAGGCCTCAGGTTTGAAGTGGGTAGCAATTCCAAGCTTCAGGTATCATCAGACATCAGCAATAACCAGCAGGGACATAATTTTTAAAACATTTTTTTATGTAGTAGAGAGGGTTTGAAGCAGGGAGGAAATATCCCACAAATGACCCACCATTTCACTGAAGAAAGATCTGTTTGCCGTAACTTGTCCTTGGAGCAGAAATGGGGGGTGTATATTCAATGAAAATTTCTTCTCTCTTGTCTATCTCAAATAGATGTCAAACATGTCCAGATGTTCATTTATCTGTGTTTATGTGTGCTTTTATAAAGAGTTAGCTAGCTGCCTTCCTAACTTTGAGCAAAGATGTAAAAGACTGTCGAGATACACACTGGTATGACTTTCTTTATGCTTTTTAACACATTCCTTACATTTGTAGGACAATGGAATTTCTTCCAGGTGAATTGTGGCTCTGTCACCAACCCATGTAATTTCCCCAGACCTCAGTTTCCATTTCTGTAAAACAAGAGGCTTAGAGCCAACACCTAAGTGTCTCTGAACCCTAATGCACCACAAGACTTTGACACCAATGGGAAAGACAAGTCCTCCCAGGGGTATAATGCTCCCAAATCAAATCAAAATATAAATCACCCACCCTGTTATGGGTCTCATACACAGTTTCTTTTAATAAAACATGCAAATATTTTGCAGTAAACTGATTTCCCAGTTTCATTCTCTTATCTCCATATTTATTATTCATGATTCTTCCATCCCTTACTTGAAACATAAGGGGAAATAAGTCTGGAATGTAGCTTTCACTGCTTTTTTACAGTTATTACTAGCACAATGTTATACTCCCAGGAATCAAAAGTATACATGTCAATATTACTTCCAGTCTCAACCCAAGCTAGGAACAAAATGCAAGAAGGTTTTCCTTGATCTAAATCCATGCACCTGAACTTCCTGGCAAACTTTAATAAAAGTATGACTTTGTTGAGGAAAATGGGGATCGTTTAAGCCATGACTGCCCAGATGCAGTTGTCTCACTTGTTCAAAGTGAAAACATTGTGTCTCGGTCAAGAATTTGGTGAAAGAGAAACATCTAGAAAAATTATTTCTCGACTAGAGAGTTTTTTAAAAAAGAGTGTTTGAAGGATATTCACTGTGTGCCAGATACAAAGCCTAAAGGGTCCAGTGCCAGGACAATATCCCATTGACAGAGTGAAGTCCAAAGCAGGAACCTCAACCGTGAGTCACACCCCTTGAGGAGCACAATCTCTAGCAACTCTTGAGAAAACCAATGATCCTTCCTCTCCTTTTCTCTGACACTCTGAGACGCCAGGAGCCTTCCTTCTCCCACCCAAGCCAGTTCCATCTCAGCCACCACGACTCCCAGGGTGAACAATGCCCACCCACCACCGTTCTTCTTGTGGGCTTCAGCCCTGGTGTGGTCAGTCTGTCCTGATGCCCCCACTGCAGCGAGTTCCAGGGACTCCAGGGATGATTGGGGGGCGGGGGGTGGGGTGGGGAATGGGGCCACAAGTTGGCAGTAGCACGCAAAGAGCTTTATTTGGGTGTCACTTTGACAGGTTTGCAGGCAAGAAGTCCCCTATAGCACGACCCTGTCCAGAAGCAACGGCAGAAGGGGAGGAATGCAAAGGAACTCCTGGATACAGGGGGATTGGAGAGGGGGCTTACATGTACTGCTGGGTCAGGAGCTTCCAAGGGCAGCATGGGCTTGGGGTCTTTATAGCCATAGGATTTCTATTCTCTATGGCTAACAGATTTGGGCACAGTTTCTCAGGGTATGTAGAGCAAGCAGGTCCTAATTGGCTAAAAATCTGCTCGTTTGGACTGTATTTAAAACAATAGGATGTGTAAACATTTGAATTTGGGGCAGGTGGGCTGTTGAGCTAACAGGTCCTGGCCTGTGGCCTCACCCACAATGAGCAGTTGGTGCTGGCTGTTGGCTGGGGTGTCTCAGTTTTCCTCAACGTGGCATCTCATCTTCCAGGAGGCTGGACTGGGCTTCCTTGTATGTTAACAGAAATATTAGCTCAAATGTGCGAGCCCATATTGCCTCTGCTTGCATCATGTTAGTTGATGTTTCACTGGCCAAAGGGCGTCCTATAGCCTAGACCAGAGTCCATGTCAGAGGGGACCACACAAAGACATGGATCCTTGGAGATGCAACTCATTTGGGACAATTACTGTCACAATCTATCAAAACTCCAAAGCTGCAGCCCCAAGGAAGGTTTTTTTTTTTATATGGTGTCCACCTTCTTGTCTATTGGAAGAAACCATTTCCAGTCCAGACTCCAATCAGGAAGTTGCTCTTTCTGATAAACAAAGTTTCCCCCAAAGCAAATCCTGATAAAAGAACTCTGGTGCAGATAGTTTACTACTTGGGAAGTTATCTGAGAAGCACAATAAGGGAGTAGGGAAGGGGGAAACCCAGTGCTAGGGAGTGGCTAGTAGGGGCTTAATCCTGCTGGGGACCTCGGAGAAACCAGCTGGGCAGGCATCAAAGATGGGGAACCCAGAGCATCTTATCACCTCTGGTTGAGGAGGCGTGGCAACTTCTGAGATGATGGAAAAACCAGAGGCAGAGAAAAGGAGAGACTCAGGCACTTGAGGTAGAAAGCTGTCAGCGAAAAGCATTGTACCCACCACCAAAATGCAGGTACAATGCACCCAGCACCCACAGACAGACCCTAGAAGCCAAGAGAAGGAGGGAAGAGGACCAAGGTACAGAAAATCCACATCTCGTAATGCATAACCATCATCATGCTTTCTCCTGAGCAGAGTGGAGAGGACAAACCGCCTCCAGGATCACCAGTGAGAAAGGATTAGTACTGAGAGTAAAATGACAGGAATCCCATGTGTAGAGACACAGGTATGTTTACAAATAGAAATAAGGATCTAACTCCAAAAAGTGGTCTCCTTTCTGGTATTTTTATTTTGGAACAAAAACTGCTTGGAATCCAGAAAGGTCTCACCTACTTCTTTGCAAGAACGGAAGTTGTTATCAGAATTCCATGGAGTAGCTCTGGTTGGTTGTGGATAATTATGCTTAAGTTAACTGTATAGTTAACTACATGTACCTTATTTCATTGATTCTAAAAGCACGTTTTTCACATTTCCAGAATCGGGATACAATCTATAATTATAACTTGCAGAATTTTTTTCTTCCATGGTGGTATCTAAAATAATAGTGCACCTTATATTGGATAATGTCTTAGATGTGGTGAACTGTGGAAGTTCTCATTTCAGAGCATAAGTTCAACCAGGTTGGAATAATCCTTTCATTGACTAAAGTCCCAAATGAAAGAACTCCTCCGAACCACAGTTACAGAGAGATGGCTAAACCCCCCTGCCTTTTCCAGTCAAGAGTCTGAGGCTCCAAGGAGACACATAGAGCAGGTCTGCAGCCCTCCTGACAGAACACTGCTTTCAAAGCACCTACTCCTGCTACACGGGCTGTGTTTTATTATTCAAGACTTTAACTTTTGAAAGAATTTTCACATCTATCAGGAAGAGCAAATGCTAAGAAATCTACAAAGAACGCAGAAACTATGACAGGTTTCTGAGCAGGGGAACTAGATTAAGATTTGGTTGAGCACCACACAACAGGAGGCCCGGAACAGTCCAGATTAAACAAGTCAGAGGTTCATTTCTCTCACGTGAAAGAAGAGAGGAGGGAGGCAACTCGGCTGGTATAGTAGTGCCATGGTTACCAGGGATCCAGGCTCCTTCTATTTTTCCTACTCTACCTCCAAGCACATTATTTCCATCCTCAGGGTTACCTCATGGCGCAAGATGGCTGCTGGCTCTTCAACCATCTCATCAACGTAGGCTGGAGGAGAGGAGCAAGGCAGAAGGGCAAACAGGACTCTGTCGCCACCGCATTTTTTTTCTTTTAATACATTTATTTATTTATTTACTTTTGGCTGCGTTGGGTCTTCGTTGCTGCGTGCAGGCTTTCTCTCTAGTTGCGGCGAGCGGGGGCTACTCTTCATTGCGGTACGCAGGCTTCTCATTGTGGTGGCTTCTCTTGTTGTGGAGCACGGGCTCTAGGTGTGTGGACTTCAGTAGTTGTGGCTTGCAGGCTCTAGAGCGCAGGCTCAGTAGTTGTGGTGCACGGGCTTCACTGCTCCGCGGCATGTGGGATCTTCCCGAACCAGGGCTCGAACCTGTGTTCCCTGCATTAGCAGGTGGATTCTTAACCACTGCACCACCAGGGAAGTCTGCCACCTCCTTTTAGGAACACTCCGCCTAGCAACTTCCCCATGCGTCATCTCACTGGCCAGAACCTAGTCCCATGACCACCTCTAGCTGCAAGGGAGGTAGGGAAGGGTTGCCTCCAGGATGCAGAGGTCATATTTGTAAGGAAGAACTGGGGAGCAGCTGGGAGGTAGGCAGCCAGCAATCCCTGCTGCAGGAAGATTTCCACAGGCTGCATGAGGAAGTGGGGTAAGGAGTTATACCCTCATGGAAGACGTCAGAAAACTGCAGAAGGAAACTTAGTACAGTATCCCTTGTCGTGAAGCCCATCAAGAGCTGTGTTTGGGAGAACTGGATGAGGAGGGCTAGAGGGCAGGGCTCCAGCCTTGACTCTGACACAGACTCACACTTGGGAGCCATGCAAGCTGCTCAGCACCTGTTGTGGATCGGATAGGTTCTTCCAAGGCTGCAGAGGGAGGGAACATGGTCCCCGTGGGAAAGTACAAGGCTGTCGGACAGCCTCTTTGCTTTCGTTCCCACCTGACTCCAGACCTGTCGCTCCCATTAGCACACTCCAGGCTGCAGGGGACCAGTGGGCCTGGTTATTAATGTACTTTCCAGGCGGGAGGTCCAGAGTGGGCCTTTGTCATGGTCGCTAGTAGTCTCTGCATCCCACCAGCTCCGCAGGAATCCGGGCCAGGGTGAAGTGTTCCTAAAAGAGGAAAATTACCCAGAAAGCGTCTCCCAAAGAAAAGTCAGCTCTGAAAAAGTTTGTCCGTGTTGCAAAGCGTTATCTTTAAGTCCTCCAGCTAAGCTAAAAGCCTATCCCACCCCTCCCTGGGATTTCTGGTGAATTAATAATGCCACTGATGAATATTCAAAAGTAGGCAGCTATTGTGCCTCCAAGCACATAATTAATTATTCATTACACATTTTTATTCACTGAATTAAAAAACACAGGGTGCTCTGGGAAATGAAGTGTACTTCACTGCAGGGGCATGAAATTCCACACTGCCCCTTTAAGGACTGTTACTCTCTATTTGTGGTTGCCAAGCAACATAAATGCTGGGCAATTAGATCATGGGTTGTCCCTGAAGACTGATGGGATAATAAGCAGTAGTTAAGTATTAAGCTGACCCAGTGAAGGTCCCATATGAATAAACCTGGGTAGGACCACAGCTGGTGTCTTTTAAATGAAACTTTTACATTAACACCGTACAAAAGGTGATTCTGTTCTAGGAGCACGCGTCGGCAAAACTTGCTCATCTGCAAACCCTCACAGGTTCGATATGTCATGCCTCTGACATCGCTGCACTTGCCAAGTTGTACAGGGAGTGCGCTGTCCGCTCCCAAACCGCAGCGGCTTACCTCCGTCAGGATTCAGCCTCAGCCTCCCAAAGAAAGAAAATGAACCAGCTGGGGAACTTCCAAGTAGGAGAGCTGAGTTTCTCTACTAGACTGAAGTTGGAGCAAAGGCCACCCTGGCAGGAAGGCCCAGTGATGGAGAGCGAAAACTCCTCCCTTGTTCACGGCCACTCACTCCTTCCTGGATTCCAGCCCCAGGTGGACCTTCCTGCCCTCGACTCCAAGGGCCAAGTCCTGATTAGTCCAGGGCTGGTCTCTGCATCTATGCACTGTCTCTCTCTTAGATGCCACATCCCTCAGGGATCAAATTCAGGTCCTGGTCATGTCTGTTTCTTCAGAGGCGCTTACAAATGATTATTAAATAAATATTAAGGGTTTGGGGCACCTTCTTTATAAGTCATGCTGTTTGGTTGTAAGGTAAACTTGGACTAATGATCACAGTTAGTTGTTAGTTTATAAATCTACTGACACTCTTCTTCAATGCCCCTGAGTGCAGCCAGCAGGGATGCCATATACAGTTGTATAAGATGTGCACTGCACAAAGGGCACGTAGCCAAAGGGGTGAGTGGAGCCTGAAATGTGGCCTGTGGTCCAATTGCTAAGTCATACACCTGTCCAGAATTTTTCTAATTCTCACAAAGGCACTGAATGAGCTGACAGCAGCCCTGGCTGTAGTCGGAATGTGGTTAGCCGGAGGGGAGAGCTGGCTCTGAGGAAGCAGAGCCAGTGGTCCTTAGAAGGAGGAAGCAGCCAACCAATCTGGGCAGGCAGAGGCTGGAGCCCAGAAGGTTACAGGTATCACCAGTGAGGTTCAAGAGAGAAAGCCCTCGGGCAGAGCTTGCTTTCTGTCCTTGCACAGCCCCCATGTATGGCTTTAGACATAGGCAGAGGCCCACAGGTTATCTTCACTGTTGACTCAGGGACAAGGAAAGGAAGTATGGGGTGTGAGCAGTGAGAACTGGCAAGATAGAAACCAGGACGTTTTTATTTGTGTGCATCTCAAAGCAACTTTATGGGGTGTGTATTTATGCCCATTTGCAGATGGGAAGACTGAGGTTTAAAGGGTTTAAACAACCTGCCACTGTCACAGAACCAGAAACAAAAGAGGGTCTTGACCCAAACAGGCCAACTCTAGAGCCTGTGCTCTTAACCAGGGCTTATATGCAAACTAGCTAACAACCAGTAGGATATCAGAGCAGATACCAGCCTTACGGATAGAGCTGGGTCCTAGGGGCCCCTGCCAGCCACAGCCTCTCAGCTGCTGGATTACTGGGTGCTCAGGGCAGTGGAGCGGGGAGGAGGGGGGGAGGTGGGAGGGATGGCAGCAGAGATCAAGCAGCAGCTGTTTACCACTGGAATGCAAACTTCCAGTGTTCTAACAACTCGTGCAGCCGTGCAGATACCTACCTGCCAAGTGTCAGCCTGCTTTGAACAATTTCATTTTACTGCCTCAAAGCTTCCCATGAGTCTAAAGAGAGGCATAGGGGTTAGCCTGAAGCTGAGTCCTGAGCCGGGATCAGAGTCTGTGCTCAGGAAGTAAAGATGAGACACCAGGAGACACAGGGCTGGAACCCTTCCAGCAGCCAGCTTTTCAAGCCCTGGGCTGGGGCCTTCCTGCTCAGACAGAGAACTGAGAAACTCACTGCTAAAGAACAGAAAACAAGACTGACGGTGGAGATTCTAAGTCCTGGATCTGGCAGAGCCACTGACCAAGCATCCCTGAACACATGTCCCATCTCCCCGCTGGTAAAATAAAGGCTTTGGGCTAGAAACTCTTGTAGGAGCATTCCAACAATAGCGTTTTATGATTCCATGTTTCTAACAAACATACACACTATTGAAGGAAAAGGAAAAATAAAAACATCCGCACTTTTTGCCATTGAGGTTTTGTGTTGTTATTTTTTTCCAAGCTCAGAATGTCCTATGATCCCCACTGGTGACAGGAGATGACGGTTTTATTGTAGTTGTAGATCATTAATTTTGTAGACAAAAATGTGAAAACACAGCTTATCTCTGTCTGCAGACACTTTGCTATGCCAGAGCATGAAACCGTTCTCAGTTGAAGATAAAGAACTGCTGTCTAGAGTTTTGTGATATGAAGCAGAGAAGACAGTTCCCCCCAAAGCTAAGTGGGCTCCATGTTAGACATGAGAGATAGGCTGCAGCAGTCTTCGGGAAAGAACTGAAGTTTATCGGGGAAGGAACAGAGGGTGGGGGCTGGAGAAGCTGGGAAAGGCCAGAAGAACAACCCATTCAGCTACGCTTTCACCATAACCCACCCCTCCTGCCCTGCTTCTGTGTAGACTCTCTCAGAGCCACTGTTGGGGCACTAATTATCACCAAGACTTTCTTCTTTCCTATGTGCTTTTCTTGAGAGCAAGAACTTTATCTTAGTTGTTTTTGTTCTCTGAGAAGTTAACACAGTGCCTTGGACAGAATGAACACTTAATAAACGTTTGATAAATAAAAGGATGGATGGATGGATGGGTGGATGGATGGATGGATGGATGGGTGAGTAACCCAGGGATTCTCAGTGTCTTCTCTCTCCATTCTCAAAGGGGCAGAATTTGCAAATTTAAGAACTTACTAGGTTTGTTCTTGCAAATGTCCTCCAGGTCTTCCCATGACTGCATCTTTAACTCTGAGCCCTTAAAAGTCAGTGCTAGGGGCTTCCCTGGTGGCGCAGTGGTTGAGAATCTGCCTGCCAATGCAGGGGACACGGGTTCGAGCCCTGGTCTGGGAGGATCCCACATGCCGCGGAGCAGCTAGGCCCGTGAGCCACAACTACTGAGCCTGAGCGTCTGGAGCCTGTGCTCCACAACAAGAGAGGCCGCGATAGTGAGAGGCCCGCGCATCGCGATGAAGAGTGGCCCCCACTTGCCGCAACTAGAGAAAGCCCTCGCACAGAAACGAAGACCCAACACGGCCAAAAATAAATATAAAAAATAAATTAACTATTAAAAAAAAAAAAAAGTCAGTGCTAGCAGGACATTCTGGTATAGCAGAGCAAAGAGCAATGATAAAACTGAACAAAATTTCCAAAAAAAAAAAACATTTTAGAGATCTAGAAATCAACCAAAGCTACACATCAAACTGAGAAGTGGTTATTCATGAAAAACTACAGTAAGTCCCCTACATACGAACCTTCAAGTTGCAAACTTTCCAAGATGCGAACCTGGTCTTCAGCAACTTAGTGACACTCAGCGAGAAGCTGGAGCTAGATCTGCAAGAGGACGACTTCATTGAACACCTTGCTGTGCAACACGAAGAGCTTACTAATGAAGACCTGATGGAATTGGAGGCCCAGAGAAAGGCCGAAGAGAGACAAGAGGAAGAAGAAGTAACTGAAGAACCAAAGAGACGCAGGAAATGGCAAGGGGGTTATCTTTATTTGAGGAGACACTGTTTTTGAGGCACAGGACCCGAACATAGAACAGTACACGAAGGTTGCAGCAGCCGTTCAGAATGCAATCCAGTGCTACCAAGTCATCTGTGACAAGAAAAAAGAACTACTACCCAGACATCACTGGATCATTTTTTCAAGGGAGTAGATAGAACTGAATCCAGCAAGGAACCAGAACCTGTGCCGTCAACATCAGGCATGAGTGAAATTGCAGCTTGCCTTCCTTCTCCTATTGCTGAAGATCCTTCAACTCTACCATCTCTCACCTCCTCTCCCTCTTCCAGTCAGTAACTCTTCTTGCCTGTTCACTCGATGCCAGCCCCCTTATGCCAGCTGTTGTGCTGTACTACTGTACTTTTCAAGGTACTGTACTGTAAGATTAAAAATGTTTAGTTTTTCTGTTTGCTTGTTTTTATGTATTATTTGTGTGAAAAGTGTTATAAACTTATTACAGTACAGTACTGTATAGCCGATTGTGTTAGTTGGGTACCTTTGTTGGACTAACTTTGTAGGACTTATGAACAAATTGGATTTACGAACGCACTCTTGGAATGGAACTCATTCATATGTAAGGGACTTACTGTACTGCACGTCAGATAAGAACAATGGAAGTATCTAGCATCCTTGCCTGGGGCTGCTCCTTTCCCTCATTCCAGATCCTTCTCCCAAAGTGGGGTAAGCCATGAAAGCCAGTAGCTTTGATGGCAGAAGGAGTAGCTTGATTTGGAGTGGAGCACTGGAAACCCCAACCCAGGGGCACAGTCAGTAAGAGTAGCAATTTCAGTGGCAAGTGAGCAGAGAAGACCAACAATTCAGCTAGATTGAGGTTGTGGTTCTCACTGGGGCAAGTACAGTACAGACCAGCAGACTGGCCAGAAATTTAACAGGGAGATGTGGGAAAAGATACAAGGATAGGAAGCCTTGACAAGCTCTTGACATATCGATGTAGGAGAGACTGGAGAGGACCCAAGCTACGCAGATATCCCAGGCAGATTATAAGCCGGTGCACATGTTCTGAGAAGATACGAAAGGAAAAGGGAGCAGACTAAAAAGTACTTGAACTTTGAAGGTACTCCTTTTCTTATATAAACCAATCCATCAGGGGAGGGTTGAAGCCTTACCTGCTCAGAATGTTTGAGCACAACTTCTAACAAATCATTGATTAACTAGTAGGCTATACAGATACAGGGATAAGTTTCTAGGCATCCAGGCTTTAAAAGAAGGGGGTGGGAGAGGGAATATTTTTTTGAAAAAACTAAGCAGAGACATCTGCAGCTGCACTCTGAGGGAAAATAGATTCCAGAGGTTTAGTTCAGGCAAGTTATTAAACAACCATCAAACAGCCATAACAACCACCATTGGAGGGTGAGGGAGGATCAGAATCCAGAGTGGCTACACTATGTAATCTTAAATTATTCAGTTTTCAACAAGAAGTTATAAGATCTGTAAAGAAACAGGAAAGTGTGAGTGAACCACGCTAAGGAAAGGGGGTAAAAAAGCAGTCAGTAGAAATTTTGTCTAAGGGATCCCTGATGTTGAAGTTAGCAGACAAAAATATCGAAGCAGATGTTATAAACGTGTTCAAAAAACTAAAGAGAACCATCTTTTAAAAATTAAAGAGAAAAACAAATATTGTATATTAATGCATATATGTGGAATCTAGAAAAACGGTACAGATGAACTGGTTTGCAAGGCAGAAATAGAGACACAGATGTAGAGAACAAACATATGGACACCAAGGGGGAAAAGGGGGGGGGGGTGGGATGAATAGGGAGATTGGGATTGACATATATGCACTAATATGTATAAAATAGATAACTAATGAGAACCTGCTGTATAGCACAGGGAACTCCACTTTGCTGTATAGTAGAAACTAATACAACATTTTACAACAACTATACTCCAATAAAAAAGATTTAAATTAAAAGAAAGTATAAAAAATTAAAGAAAATATAACAATGACTCAACAAATAGAGAATATCAACAAAGATAGAAATTATTTTTTAAAACAACAAATGAAACCTTTGGAGGTGAACTCTCCAACTAACCAAAATGAAAAATTCATAAGAAGGACTCAGCACCAGATTTGATATGGGGATAAGAAAGAATCAACAAACTTGAAGATAGACCAATAGAAATCATCTAATCTGAAGAAAAAGGGGGGAAAAAAGAATGAATAATAATGATATTATCTTGGAGACATGTGGAACAACATAAAAAATATCAATATATGTATAATGGGAATCCCAGAAGGAGAAGAAAGAGAGATGGGGGCTGGGGATGGTAATAAAAAAAATAATGCCCCAAATGTTTCAATTCTGATGAAAAATGACATATTCTAGAAGCTCAATGAATCACAAGTAGAATAAACACAAAGAGATCCACCCTAAGCACATCATAGTCAAATTGTTGAGTAAAAAAGAGAAAATCTTGAAAGTAGCAAGAGAAAAATGACTCATCACAAGTAGAGAAACAGCAATATAATTAATGGTAGGCTTTTCATCAGAAACAATGGAAACCAGAAGGCAGTGGAGTGACATATTCAATATCCTGAAGGAAAAAAATATCAATGGAGAATTCTATATCCACTAAAACTATACTTCAAAACCCAAAAGTAATATGGAGACATTTTCAAACAAACAATGACTCAGATAATTTGTTGCTAGCAGACCTGCCTTAAAAGAAACACAAAAGGGAATTATTTATGCTGAAAGGAAATAACATCAGACAGTTACTTGAATCAAAGAAATGAAAAGCACCAGAAAAGGTAAATATATGGATAATATAACATGTTGCATTTTTAAAATCTTTTCCTAAATTCTTTAAAAGACATAAGATTGCAGAAAACAGTAATTATAACACTGTGATGTTGGGCTTATAACATGCAAAGACAACACACACACTTAAGTTCTAGACAGCTGTTGCACAACAATGTGAATCTACTTAACACCACTGAACTATACACTTAAAAATGATTAAGATGATAAATTTTATATTATTTTTTACCACAATTAAATATTTTAAACATTTATTGAAAGGATAGATAATTCAATAATAGTTGTAGACTTTAATACCCCACTCTCAATAGCATAACTAGACAAATCACCAAGAATACAGAAAATAACACTGTCAACCAATATGACCTAACCAGTATCTATAGACTACTCACCCAATGACAGCAGAATATGCATTCATCTCAAGAACACATGGAATATTTTCAAGAATAGATCATGTTCTATGTCATAAAGCAAGTCTCAATAAATTTAAGAGAATTGAAATCATACAAAGTATGCTCTGCAACCACAATGGAATTAAATTAAAATCAAAAACAGAAAGAAATTTAGGAAATCCCTGAATATTTGGAAATTAAACAGCATAATTCTAATTAACCCATAGGTCAAAGAAAAGAAATCAGAGGACAAATTAGGAAACATTTTAACTGGAGGAAAATAAAACATCAAAATTTATAGGATGCAACTAAAGCAGTGGTTAGAGGGAAGATATAGCTTTACATATTTATCTTAAAAAAGAAGAAAAGTCTCAAATTAATAACTTAAGCTGGGGGCTTCCCTGGTGGCGCAGTGGTTAGGAATCTGCCTGCCAATGCAGGGGACACGGGTTCGTGCCCCGGTCCGGGAAGATCCCACATGCCACGGAGTGGCTAGGCCCGTGAGCCACAACTACTGAGCCTGCGTGTCTGGAGCCTGTGCTCCGCAATGGGAGAGGCTGCGGCAGTGGGAGGCCCACGCACCATGATGAAGAGTGGCCCCCACTCGCCACAACTGGAGAAAGCCCTTGCACAGAAACGAAGACCCAACACAGCCAAAAATAAATAAATAAAATAAAATAATAAAAAAATAATAATAATAACTTAAGCTGGGACTTCCCTGGTGGCACAGTGGTTAAGAATCCACCTGCCAATGCAGGGGACGGGAGTCTGAGCCCTGGTCCAGGAAGATCCCACATGCTGCGGAGCAACTAAGCCCGTGCGCCACAACTACTGAGCCTGTGCTCTAGAGTCCACAAGCCACAACTACTGAGCCTGCATGCCACAACTAGTGAAGCCCACGTGCCTAGAGCCCGTGCTCCGCAACAAGAGAAGCCACTGCAATGAGAGGCCTACACACCTCAACGAAGAGCAGCCCCTCCTCACCACAACTAGAAAAAGCCTGCGTGCAGCAACGAAGACCTAATGCAGCCAAATATAAATAAATACATAAATTTATTTTTTTTAATTATTTTAAAAAATAACTTGTTTCCTCTTTAAGAAACTAAAAAACAAAGAGAAAACCAAACCCAAAGCAAATGAAAGGAAGTAAATAATAAAGATAGAATGGAAGCCAATGAAATATAAAACAAAAACAATAGAAAAAACTCAATGAAACCAAAAGTTCATTCTTTCAGAAGATCAACAAAGTTGACAAACCTTTAGCTAGGCTAATCAAGAAGAAAAAAGACACAAATGATCAAGAACAAGAATAAAAAAGGGAAAATCACTACCAACCAGAAGTTAAAAAGGGATACTATGAACAATTTTATGTCAATAAAATAGACAAGTGAAACAAATAAATTCCTAGAAAGGCACAAATTACCTGAACTGACTCAAAAAGACAGAAAATTTGAATAAACCTATAATTCGTTTTAAATTTTTAATTAATAATTTTTAAATCTTCCCGCAAAGAAAAATCCACTCTTCAGCGATGAATTCTATCAAATATTTAAAGAAGAAATAAAACCATCCCTTTACCAACTTCCAGAAAACTAATTCGATTAAACAGTATTACCTTGATACCAAAGTCAGACAAGACATCACAAGAAAAGTAGATCAACATACTTCATGAACATAGATGTTAAAATTTTAACAAAATATTAGCAAACAAAATTCAACAATATATTGGGTTGGCCAAAAAGTTCCTTCCATTTTTAAGTAAAAATAAAAGACACATTTTTCATTTTCACCAAGAACTTTATTGAACAACGTATTCACCCTTTTGTTTCACTACTTTCTGCCATTTTCCAGGCAACTTCATAATTCCATCTTCCCAAAACTTTTTATCTTTTTGAGCAAAGAACCATTCCAGATGTCATTTACAGTCTTCCAGGGAACTGAAATTTTTCCCATTAAGAGAATTTTGTAAAGGTCTAAATAAATGGAAATCCAAAGGTACAATGTCTGGTGAATATGGCAGATGAATCAGAACTTCCCACCCAAGGTGTAACAGTTTTTGCCTGGTCATCAAAGAAACGTATAGTCTTGCATTATCCTGATGGAAGGTTATGCGTTTTCTGTTGACTAATTCTGGACGCTTTTTGTTGAGTGCTGCTTTCAGCTGGTCTAATTGGGAGCAGTACTTGGAATTAATCGTTTGGTTTTCTGGAAGGAGCTCATAATAGAGGACTCCCTTCCAATACCACCATATACACATCACCTGCTTTGGATGAAGACCAGACTTTGGTGTGGTTGGTGGTGGTTCATTTCACTTGCCCCACGATCCCTTCCATTCCACATTATTGTACAGTATCCACTTTTCATCACCCATCACAATTTGTTTTAAAAACGGAATGTTTTCATTATGCTTAAGTAAGGAATCTTATGTCGAAGTACAATCAAGAAGGTTTTTTTCACTTAACTTATGTGGAACCCAAACACCAAAGTGATTAACATAACCAAGCTGGTGCAAATGATTTTCAATGCTTGATTTGGATATTTTGAGTATGTCAGCTATCTCCCGCATGGTATAATGTGATTGTTCTCAATTAATGTCTCGATTTGATTGCTATCAACTTCAACTGGTCTACTCAACTGTGGAACATCATTCAGCATGAAACTCCGCAAACCACTTGTGACACATTCCCTCAGTCACAGCGCCTTCTCCACACACTGCACAAATCTCTTTTTTGCATTTCAGTTGCCTGTTTACCTTTCTTGAAACAATAAAGCATGATATGCTGAAAATGTTCCTTTTTTCTTCCATCTTCAATATTAAAATGGCTACACAAAAATTCACCAATTTTGATGTTTTTTTTAAAATGCACGCTGATATGACAGCTGTCACAATACAGTCTAACAAAATTGTTTTGAATGAAGTTAAAAACAACTAAGCGTTACTAGAGGCATCTTACAGAAAAGACCGAATGAATTTTTTGGCCAACCCAATATAAAAATGGATTATTCATCATGACCAAGTAGGACTTGTCCCAGAAGTGCAAGGTTGGTTTAACCTCTGAAAAATCAATCAATGTAATACACTATATTAATAGAACAAAGAACAAAACCCATCTGAAGATACAGAAAACAATATGTGACAAAATATAACAAGCATGATAAAAACTCTCTACATAGTAGGAATAGAAGGGAAATTCCTCAACCTGATAAACAGCATCTACAGAAAACCTATTTCTAGTATCCTATATAATGGTGAAAGAATGCACACTTGCCCCCTAAAATTGGGAACAAGGTAGGATGTCCATTCTCACCTCTTCTGTTCAATATTCTACTGGCAGTTCTAGCCAGTACAATCATGCAAGGAAAATAAATAAAAGGCATCCACACTGGAAGGGAAATAAAACTGTCTTTATTCACTAATAGCATAATTCTTTGTAGAAAAGCTTAAGGAACACACACACACGCAAACACACACACACACACACACACAGCTGCTAGAACTAATAAGTGGGCCCAGCAAGGTCACAAGATATAAGATTAATATAAAAAAACAAATTGTACTTCTATATTCTAACCACATACAATCTGAAAATGAAAAAGAAATCCCATTCACAATAATATCTGAACGAATAAAATATTTAGGACTAAATTTAACAAAAGAAATTCAAGTTTTGGACACTGAAACTATAAAACACTTGTTAGATAACTTGAAGAAAATTTAAATCAATGGAGAGACAGTCCATGCCCATAGATTGGAGACTCAATATCATTAGGATAATAATTCTACCCTAATTGATCTATACATTTAACAAAATCCCTATCAAAAACACAGTAGGCTTTTTTTGTCAAAGCTGATTGGCTGATCCTAAAATTCATATGGAGATGCAAATGACCCAGAATAGCCAAAACAATTTTTAAAAAGAAAAAAGTGGAAGAACTTACACTACTTGACTTTAAAACTTACTACAAAGCTATTCTAATCAAGATAATGTGCTCCTGCAATGTTCATTGCAGCACTATTTACAATAGCCAGGACATGGAAGCAACTTAAGTGTCCATCGACAGATGAATGGATAAAGAAGATGTGGCACATATATACAATGGAATATTACTCAGTCATAAAAAGAAACGAAACTGAATTATTTGTAGTGAGGTGGATGGACCTAGAGTCTGTCATACAGAATGAAGTAAGTCAGAAAGAGAAAAACAGATACCGCATGCTAACACATATATATGGAATCTAAAAAAAAAAGGTTCTGAAGAACCTAGGGGCAGGACAGGAATAAAGATGCAGACGTAGAGAATGGACTTGAGGACACGGGGAGGGGGAAGGGTAAGCTGGGACGAAGTGAGAGAGTAGCATGGACATATATACACTGCCAAATGTAAAATAGATAGCTAGTGGGAAGCAGCCGCATAGCACAGGGAGACCAGCTCGGTGTTTTGTGACCACATAGAGGGGTGGGATAGGGAGGGTGGGAGGGAGACACAAGAGGGAGGGGATATGGGGATATATGTGTACATATAGCTGATTCACTTCGTTATACAGCAGAAACTAACACAACAATGCAAAGCAATTATACTCCAATAAAGATGTTAAAAAATAAAAAATGATAATGTGGTCCTGGCGTAAGGATAGGATCAATAAAACAGAACTGAGAGTTCAGATTATAAAACTATTACATTTATAATCAACTGATTTTCAACAAAGGTGCCAAAGCAGGTTAATGGGGAAAGAATCATGTTTTCAACAAGTAGTACTGTGACAATCAAATACCCATATGCAAAAGGCTGAATTTAGACCCTTATCTCACACCATACACAAAAAATCAAAGGTAACTAAAACTGTAAAACTTTTACCAGAAAACTTAGCAAAACACTTTGAATCTTGGGTTAGGCAAAGAGTTCTTAGATAATGACACCAAAAGCACACACCATATAAGAAAAAAGTGATAAATTGAGCTGCATCAAAATGAAAAGCTTTTGTGCTTCAAAAGACACCCTTAAGAAACTGAAAAGAGAAGACATATACTGGGAGAAAATATTTGCCAATCATATATTTGATAAGAGATCTGTATCCAGAGTACGTAAAGAACTCTTACAACTCAATAATTAGAAGACAAAAACCCCAGTTTAAAAATAGACAAAATTGACTAGACATCACCAAAGAAAATATACAAATGGCTAATAAGCGCAGGAAAAATGTCAACATCAAAAAAAAAAATGTCAACATCATTAGTCATTAGGGAAATGCAAATCAAAACCACAATGAGATACCATTATACACCCACTAGAATGGCTATAATCAAAAAGACAATGACAAGTTTGGCAAGAATGTGACACACTGGAACCCTCATACATTGCTGGTGGGCATGTAAAATGGGGAAGCCATCTTGAAAAGCAGTGTGGCAGTTTCTTCAAAAGCTAAACATAAACTTACCATACAACCCAGCAATCTCATTCTTAGGTACCTATTCAAGAGAAGTGAAAACATTTGTCCACACAAAGACGTGTATGTGAATGCTCACAGCAACATCGTTCATAATAGCCCCCAAACGCGAAACAACCCGAATGTCCATCAATTGGTGAATGGATGAACCAAGTGTATATCCTTACGATGGAATTGTATTCGGCAATGGAAAGGAAGGAACTACTCAGACACCTTGGAAGAACCTCCAAAACACCACACAAAGTGACAGAAGCCAGAAGCAAAAGACTACATATTTTACAATTTCATTTACATGAAAAGTCCCAAAAAGGCAAATTTATAGAAACAGAAAGCAGATCGGTGGTTATCATGGGCTGGGGGTGGGAACAGAGACTGGCCAAAGATGGTGGAATTACCAGGGTGATGAAATGGTTCTAAAACTGGATTAAGGTGATGATTGTACAACTCTCTATATTTAGTAAACATCATTGAATTGTAGACTTAAATAAGCAAGTTTTATGGTATTTAAAGCTGTAAAAAAAAAAAAAAAAAAATGTCAATGTCCTGGCAGAGGGTTGGATTGGATACAGCTCACCTTCAGCCCAACCCCTTGTCAACTTGATTCCTCAGCTTCTACAAGACCAACATACTAGACCGTGCAGGCAAGTGCCCAATTTCTTTACTGAAAGGTTAGGGTAAGGGCAGTTTCGGAAGGGGAATTACAAGGCTAAAGGAGAAAGGTTAAGGTTTAAAGATTTTGAAACTTCCTTCGATCTCACAAGAGATCACAGCCACATCTTCTGGGCAACCCCCTGCTCCCAAGCGCTGTTCCTCCCTGAGCCCTCCCTGCGTCCTTCAGCAGCTGCCAGGCCTCATCCTAAGGGGGTTATTCCAGCTCTGGGTGGGACCAAGTCTCTGGGCTCATAGGTGAGGCTCATGCACCTTCCAACTCTTGGTGCCTTTAATCTCTCATGAGAGCTGGGGCTTGCAACTTTCTTTACCAGCTGACCATTTTAGGAACCCCAGTTCCCGGAGGGGATTTCTCTCGGAGACAGGCAGAGATACCACAGGTATCCAGTCCTTCTGTTTGAGGCACCAACTGGCTCCCAGAGTCTTTGGACCACCCCCCAACCCCCACACAGACTGAGAAGACGTTTATTTCTTTCCCACTCTTCCTGGGGACCTGCGGGTCTCACCACCTTGATTACAACCAGCCAGCATACACCAGCAGGAGGTTGACAGAAGCGCATGCATCCGGGGCTGGAGTCCAAGGGTGCTCGATCGAGGAGGCCAGAGAATAAGGCTGGAAAGGGGAGATTGTCATGTTGGGTGCATTTTCGCAGAATACAGGATTTAACCTCCTTACCAGAACACCACATGATGGTACAAACTTGCTACTGCAGATGGCTCCAGAAGTGTGGGAAAAAACCAATGCCCACACTGAAGTTGAAATGCCAGGATTGCCACAGCAGGCAGTACAAGAAGGGATTGAAAGGCTCAGAGATGTCTGTTGGATTGGATGCACTATGTAAGGTCAGAAGACACACAGGTGATTAGGTTACATAGGAAGCCCTGGAAGATAAGTCATTTATCAAGGCCATGGGCTAGTGAGAGGAGCGCCAGCATCATTATGAAGTTCCTTGGGCATCCCCCCGCCTGTAGGCCAGGGCTGATGCTAGAAGATGCGTTTACAGCACTTGTTTCCCTGCTGGCAATGGCGACGCGAGCCATCAGAAGCCAGGGTGATGCAGCTGTGATAAACAACAGGGTGGGAGTGGCAGCCAAGGGGCTCAGAAGGGGTTGGGGTGCAAGCTGAAACGGGTGCGTCGTCATGACAGCCCCACTCAGCGGTGGCCTCAAATATCAGTGATGAGGGAAAACCCTCCCAACGGGCAGGACTCGAGTGGTGCCTCTGGTCACTCACTTTTGCGACCTAAGGTTAGGATATATAGTCTCAGGTCAATGGCAAAGACCTTGGCAGGCTGTTGAGGGACTTGTAAAGAGGAAGACTGGAAGATCTGGGACAAGGAAGTCTGCGAAAGAAACATGTAGATGAGTAGATGGGAGTGGACACAGGAGGTGAAGCTCTTTTTATCACATGGCCCACCACCAAAGAAGCACTAAACGACCCAATGGCTTGGTCAGCTGACATCAGCAAGACTCCTCATCAGCTCCCTCAGTGCCGACATGAGGGACACACGAGCCGACAGGCCATGGGGGCCATGCATGGTCCCAAAAGCATGGATCTCCACTCACCAAGGCTGATCTAGCTACTGCCACCACTGCCCAGGCCTGGGAAGGGCATGGTGACTAAGAGTCTAACCCCTCAGGGATGAGGGTCCTACAGCCAGATAAGTCCTTGAGACCAACAAAGGGGCTGGCTGGAGGGGCAGGGAATCTAAAGTAGACAGTAGAGGAAGGAGATGCGATTATGCGTATGAGCTGGTGGCCCTGAGACCAGCTGTAGGATCAGGTTCAGTAGCTCCACGAAACTTTCTCTTCCAAGTTTCCAGCAGGAAGAAAGTGCCCCCTGGGTCCTAGAGGAACAGCTCCCAGAACATCTATGAAGACGTAGATGCAGAGGTGCCAGGGGTGGACAGAGGTGGACACTGTGGTGCACCACCCACGTTCCTCAACAAGGGGGCTTCTGTCCCGGCTTCCGGGAGCCCTGGTGGCAGTCAACCTGCAGCTCTCGCTGTGGGAGTCCCCTAAGCCAAGGTCACATGCTTTCCCGGGCGCCCCTCGTGCCATGACCGCTCCCTGCAGGAGTCCAAAAGGCTAGCTGTCTCAGCCCAGCTCAGGTCGACATCGAAGGCCACTCTAGTTCCAAAGCTCACCGTGGAGCCCACCCAGGCCGTCCTCGCACCCACACCTTGGCTCCTCCCTCTGCCCAGTCCTGCTTCCATCCCCTTCCATAGGTTTCCATTCCTTTATACATAAAGGTATTTCAATGCAGTCGTTAATCACATGCCCAAACATTGTTTTATAACTACATATAATAATATAATTCTCCTTCCACTTCAAAACCCACATTTCCGTCCAAAGGTCACAGCTTTACCCATCTCCATGCCCACACCAACCAGTTCCCCCGGCAAAACTTTCTAGGTCGGGACTTCCCTGGTGGCGCAGTGGTTAAGAATCTGCCTGCCAGTGCAGGGAACATGGGTTCAAGCCCTGGTCCGGGAAGATCCCACATGCTGAGGAGCAATGAAGCCCGTGCATCACAACTACTGAGCCTCTGCTCTAGAGCCTGCGAGCCACAACTACTGAGCCCGCATGCCACAATTACTGAAGACTACGCCCCTGCTCCGCAACAAGAGAAGCCACCACAATGAGAAGCCCGTGCACCGCAACGAAGAGTAGCCCCTGCTCACCGCAACTAGAGAAAGCCCACGCACAGCAACAAAGACCCAATGCAACCAAAAATAAATTTTAAAAATAAATAAATTTATTTTTTAAAAAAACCTTTCTACGTCTTGGCAATTTACAACAAGATGGCTGCCATTTTTGTGAGCAACGCTTTGTACCAGGCATTTCTCACGCATCCTCTCATTTGATCCTTAGCGCGGCTATGAGGTCATTTCTATGTCTTTTCCATTTCTGATGAGGGAACCGGAGCTCAGAAGGTTCCGTTGCTCACTCAAGGTCACATCTCTAGTGAGCGGTAGGACCAGTCTGATTCCCGAGCCACTGCATGCCCACACCACTTTTCCAGTTACCACACAAAAGGAGAAGACTTGCTCGGTGCTCCCAGAGGACAGGAGGAGGACCAGTGGGTGGACATTTTGCAGGAAGGCATATCTCAGGTAAGGAAAATGAGGAATGCTAGCAAGGGAATATTCAAAAGAGGGATGGGCTTTTTTGAGACGTAGTGAGAGCCCTATCTCTGGGGATATCCAAGCTTCTACCAGGACTAAGAGAAATGTTAATTTGGGCAATCAGAAAGGCCCCAGCCAACTCTCAGAAGAACGGATTCTCTGATTCCATAAATGACACGCATCTCCCAGCACTGAGCTGACTCGAAGTTACCAACTGACAGTGATTTGAGGATCAGCACAGTCTTGACCAGCACAGAAGTCCTTCAGCTGGAGTGAGGCCTGCCCTGGCCTGTGGAGCACTGCCAACCGCTGGGGGTGACTCTCACTGCCCCAAAAGGACGCTCAACTGAATGACGGCTGGAGGTCCCTCCATGATCCCGGTACCCTTGACTGCATCCCACCAGGTGTTTAATGGATGCTCTAGATATGCGTGGTGATGAATGCCAATCAGCCTCAGAGGGCAAACCTTATGAAGATGCAGATGGAGATACACAAACTACAGCTCCTACACTCTCGTGATCTCTTCCCATTCCTAAAACGTGTGTCTTGAAGCCTTGTGTGTGTGTTACCTGCATTTGCATCAGCCTCAGATTCTGAGCGTGACTCCTTCCTCCGATATCCTCCTTGGTAACCCCTTGGCTTTGGGATTCCCAGACTGGAGGGTAGCATTCTTCCTCTGATGCAGTGACCTCTTTATCAGCACCCACCCCAGCCAGCAAGTCTGGACGTCAGAGAAATTCATAGTAGTTCATCATCGAGAAAAGTGCAACCCTCACCTCAGTTCACCTATCCTTCAGTCACCGCTTTAGATCCAATTGAAGCTGAAGGAATATCAGCTATCCAACAACAAACGGGATTCTTTGAGGTTTAATATTCTTACCTGGAACTCATTCATTCATTTAACAGATATGTATTGAGCCAGGGCCTATAATAGGCTTGTGTTAGTCCATTCAGGCTGCTATAACAAAATACCAGAGACTGGGGGGCTTAGAAACAACAAAGATTTATTTCTCCCAGTTCTGGATGCAGGAAGTCCAGGATCATGGCACCAGCATGGTCAGGTTTTGCTGAAGAGACCCAGTGCCTTCTCCCCATATTCTCACATAGGGGAAGGGACTAGTGATCTCTCTGGGCCTTCTTTTATAAGGGCACTAATCCCATGATGGGGCTCCACCCTCATGAACTAAGCACCTTCTAAAAGCCCCACCTCCCAATACCATACCATCCAGGGTTAGAATTTCAACAAGTGAATCTGGGAGGGACAAAAACATTCAGATCAGAGCAAGGCTCTAAGGCAGGCAAGTGTTTTCTGTTAAAGACCAGACAGTAAATATTTTAGGCTCTGCAAGCTAGCCAGTCTCTGTCACAACTACTCGACTCTGGTGGTGTAGTGCAAAAGCGGCCACAGACAATGTGGAAACAGACCGGCATGGCTACAGCCCAATAAAACTTTATTTACAAAAACACACAGCAGGCCAGCTTGGCCCACAGGCCTTAGTTTGCCAACCCCTGCTCTAAGAATACAAAGAAGAATAGATGTTTCTACATGTGTGTAGGAGGAGGTGGGGTTTCTTCAAGTCTTCTGAAATTTTGTGAAACTAGAAAAACAAACCTTGATCTCAACTCACTTTGACATGCCACAGCAAACCAAGGCAAGCAGTGAAGGACTTCTGACCCCCAGCTCTTGACAGCACCAAAGAGCCCTGGGACAGGACACCTGGGTTTGCGTCTCACCAGTGCATACACCACTTCCAGGATCCTTGGTTTCCTCTTCAATAAGTTGAGAATATTGATGCTTATATGAATCAAGGGATTATGATGAGGATCAGATGAGATAATAAATGGGAAAGTGCTCCAAAAATTATGAAAAGCTATGGAAATAGAAGATATTTTCAATATTATCTCCCAACCTGATGCAAAGGTTGAGATTTGGTCCCAGTCCTGCCACTGATTAGCGGTGACTCTCCAGGAAGGTCACCTCTCCTCTCTCCACCTTGGTTTCCTCATCACTGAGATGCTCAAAGGGTATGACTGAAGTGTTTTGTTGAAAATGTGTGTTTTTATCTTGTCTTAATGTCATTATTAAATAATAATTATTATTATCGTCATTTATACCATTATCATCATCTTTGTTTTTATCTGGGAGCTCGTTAGATATTTTTGTTGCCATGGCGTATATTTGGCTGCCAAAGCCACTTTCCCCCTTTCACTTTGAAATAGGCCCTCGTTATTGCTCCAGCCCAGAACGAGGACCCTCCCCTAGGCCCCCAATAGGTCATTTGCTCACCTCTGTCACAGTTCTGAAAACTATGTGCAGTAATTGTCTGTCTGTCCCTCTGTCTGTCTATCTCTTCACTGGACCGTGAGCAACTTGCTAGGAGGCAGGGAACCACGTCTAATTCATCTCGCATCCCAGCACCTGCCACAGTGTCTTGTGCCTGGTAAGCTCTGCTGGGTTCATCTTACAAGAATCTTTGGATCTGCCCAGCCATGATTTTTGGCTCAATGTTGCTGCTGACCCTCCAGGAAGATGGTCTGGCACCAACTGCCTGCTTGAGGGCCACAGAGAGGAAATGCCCACCTTCCTTGCCAGTCTCATGGCAGGACCAGGTTGCCAAGGTGTGTCTCCTGCTTGCCTACCTAGCCCCTGTGTGGCCTGACCCAGTTCTCCACATCACCCTCAAGAGCAACAGTGCCTCACCTCCATCCTCCTGCAGCATCCCCTCACCTCTCTCTCCTGAGCTCCTCTGTTCCTGCTGATGCACCTGGAGGCTCCCTCAGGGCCCACAGGTCCGCAGGCTTCAGGCTCATGCTGTGACGGCTGCTGCTGCCCTCATGACGTGGCTCTTCCCCAGCGGCTGCTGGAGGCACCGGGCAGTGCTTCCTGTAAGAGAGGAAGGTGGATCATCTGGGAGGCAAAACAGCACCATTGGGAAAGCAGAGTCAGCGACAAGGTCCTCTCCTTCCCCGGGACAAACGTTCAAGGTTGCAGTAGTTCACAGGCCTCGAGAAGTCATCCTGCAAAGACAAGCCACCAGCTGTACGTGGTTGAAGCTCAGTGCCTTCGTCCCTTCGGGTGGCTATAAGAGGGCACCACAGACCAGTGGCTTATAAACAACAGAAATTTATTTCTTATAGTTCCGGAGGCTGGAGGTCTGAGATCAGGGTGCCAGCGTGGTCAGGTTCTGCCCTCTTCTGGGTGGCTGTTTTCTCTTTGTATTCTCGTATGGAAGAGAGGGTGAGGGAGCGCTGTGGGGGGGTCTCTTTTATAAGGGCACTAATCCCACTCATGTGGGCTCCACCTTCATGACCTAATCATCTCCCAAAGGCCCCACCTCCTAATAACCATCACACTGGGGACTAGGATTTCAACATATGAATTTTGGAGAGACACATTCTGACCATAATACTTGGGAACACACTCTCATATTTTCTCTCCCCAGTCCTTCCCTCTTGCTCCCCTGGCTTTTCACTCCCCAGTAAAGTGTGAGCATCCAAGCTTTTGCCTCCACTTGATTTTCTAGGCAACCTGGGCTGAGACATGAGCGCCCAGGAAATGCACACTTTGGTCATCACCATCTGCTCTCCCAGTCCTGGCATCTTTACCCTTCCTGAGCCAGCCGAGACCCCATGGTGCCCACCTGAGCTACATTTATCCTCGGACTGCAGAACTGCAGCCCTGGATTCATTCCTTTCTTCTCCCAGAAGAGGCTGGCTGTGCAGATTTCTACCCCTCTGCTTCTCCATTTATAGTGGAACTGGAACCATAAACCAATGGTTATGAATATTTGTTTTTTTTTAATTAATTAATTAATTTATTTATTTTTGCCTGTGTTGGGTCTTCGTTTCTGTGCGAGGGCTTTCTCTAGTTGCGGCAAGTGGGGGCCACTCTTCATCGTGGTGCGCGGGCCTCTCACTATCGCGGCCTCTCTTGTTGCGGAGCACAGGCTCCAGACGCGCAGGCTCAGTAGTTGTGGCTCACGGGCCCAGTTGCTCCGTGGCATGTGGGATCTTCCCAGACCAGGGCTCGAACCCGTGTCCCCTGCATTAGCAGACAGATTCTCAACCACTGCGCCACCAGGGAAGCCCATGAACATTGGTTTTAAAATATGTCCACACATTCTTTGACAAGCCTCCCCTCAAAACATAAAGCCGAATTCTCTCTCCCCTTGAATGTGTGCTAGACTTAGTAACCTGCTTTAATACATAAATGTGATAGAAGTAACAGTATACTGACTTCCAAAACTAGGTCTTCAAAGGCACTGCAGCTTTCTCCTCTCTGTCTCACCTGCTCTGGGAGAAGCCAGCTGCCACATCATGAGGATGCTCAAGCAGTCCTCTGGAGAGGCCCACATGTCAGAGAACTGAGCCTCCAGCCTCCAGTCATGTGAATGAGCTGTCTCAGAAGCAGATTCTCCAGCCCCAGTCAGGCCTTAAGATGAATGCAGCCCCCCACCCAACATCTTGACTGCAATCTTATGAGATGTCCTGAGCCAGAACCTCCCAGCTAAGCCACCCATGGATTCCTGACCCTCAGAAACCATGCAAGATAATAAACGATTATTATTTTAAGCCTGTAAGTTTCAGAGTAGTTTGTTACACCAAAATAGATAATGAATATGACTTGCAACCCCACCCTATCCTTTTACTGTCTTAGGGGCTCCCTTCCCATCCCCCTCAGCCAAGCCTCTACCTCCTCAAGCACGCACCCACATCCACCCTTCCATTCTCAGTGAAGAAACTTGTCTCCCACTTTATGGGGTGGGGGAGGGGATGAGGCAGTCAGATGGGACCTTGGCCAAGTGGCCCCACACCCTCCCTCATGGTGCTGACCTTTGCCCATCTCAACTGCCTCCCTTCCAGTGAGGTTTTCCCACACACCTTCTCAAGACCAGCCCCTTCTCTGGGCTCCTGATTCCCAATAATTCTTTCTCATTCCTGGGACTTCCACCATGCCTTCTCCACAGAATGAAACCAAGTCTCTCCTTCTGTAAGACCCTTGACCGCAGGCCACATCCTACCCCCATTCTCTCTCCTTTCATCCCTAAGCACCTTGGAAGGGTGGGCACGCTTGCCGTGCTCTCATCCATTCCTCAACCACAGAGGGGTGGCCTCTGAACCCCTGCTTCTCCCAAGCTCCTCTCGCCCCGATCACCAGTTACCCTCCAGCTGACAAACCCAGGGACACCTCCCAATCATGCTCTTGTGGGCTGCTCTGGAGCACTTGACTCTGTTGGCCACTCCCTCCACCCCCACTTCCTTGTCTCCAGGACGTGCTCCCTCCCAACTCCCCTGGCCAGCCCCCCTCTACCTCTTCTCTAGATCCACTTCCTCTGCCCCAGCTCAGAACAGGTGTTCTCCAGAGCCCCACCTTCAGCCCACTGCCCCGCTTACTCTTCCCAGTCACCTGAAGGGGTGTCCTGTCTCGTTCCCATGGTGACAAACCCCATCCTTTGCTGATGACTCTCAAATCTATGCCTGTCCTCCAAGTGTCAATCTGTATCCAGCTGTCTGCCGAGCGTCCCAAAAGTCCCTCAACATCACCATGTCTAGAAAACATGATGCTGCATGCTGCCCTTTTTTCCTCTCTATCCCAGTTGATGGCACTTCCACTGCTCAGCCCAAACCCAAGACCTGGGAGTCACCTGGAAGTCCCTCCCCCACTTCCAAACACTCAGCGGTCCTACCGACTCTTCTCTCCACAAAATTCTTAAACCTGCCCCCTTTGTTCTACATGATGACTCACTGCCCTGGGGTGGAACCTGTCATCTCTGACCTGGATCCTTGCTGCAGGCTCCTCACTGGTATCTCCTAGATCTGCAGCTCTACGGGGCAGAGACCAACGGCTCCACACTGCAGCCACGGGGAACTTCCCTTGTCAACCCAATCATCTTCCACTCTTATCAGTCCCAGACTCAGACTAGCTAGCTCCAAGCATCTTCTATTTTCCCACACACACCCCACACAGTTTGACCTCCAGGCCTTTGCCTGTGCTGGTCCTCCTTCCTCTTATGGCTTTTCTACCATCCTTCACCTAACTCTTTGTCATCTTCCAAAACTCAGACATCGTCTCCTCTAGAAAGCCTTCTCCAAGCACCTGTTGGCTATGTCCTACACCGCCTTGACTTGAGACCCTGGGCAAATGGGGGAGACACCCATCTCACAGGACTGACTGAGTAACACCAGGGTACTTGTCACAGGGCTGGCCTGAAGTCAACCTCCACAGCCGGAATCCTCCCCTGCCCTGTCCCAGCCCTCATGGCCCTGGGCTGCTTCCTTGTCAAACCAGGAGCTCCCATTGTCCAGCGCCGGAGCCTGCGCAGTGCCTGACACAGAGGACGGGCTGAGAAAACGTCTGCTGAACTGAGGGAAGAGTTGAGGAATGAAAGAAAAGGCAGGAAGCACCCGTCGGCTGACGGGGGGCTGTGGGGTGACCGTCCATGCGCTGGGCCCCGCCTGCTCTGTCACCAGTTACCTGGTGGCCTTGGTCAGATGACTCCAACTCTCTTAAGGTTCTCTTGTCTTTAAAACGGGGGTATTAATAATAGTGCCACCTCCACGGGTAGGCTGTGCCCAGTGGGGCGCCAGGGCCCGGGGTCAGTCAGCGTGAACCCGGGGCAGGTGGGCCACAGACCACCCTGTCCGTCCCCTGGCCCACTTCCTCCCGATGCTACAGGAGCCCGGGGGCACACATATGTGCTGCACACTTGTTTCCTTGGAAAGCAGGCATCGTTTTGTCCTGGCTGTTGCCCGTGGGTCCTTGTGGACACCCTGCCAGGCTGGGGGAGGCATGTTGGCGGGAGCTGGTGCGGGGTCCTCGCCACCCACCTGCCTGCACCAGGGGTGTCTGGCCCGCGCCCACCCGGCTGCCTCCCCTCTCCCCTCCCCTCCATTCCTCTTTCTTTTACCCTTCTCTCTTTCCTCTTTCCTCTTCTTTCTCCTCTCCCCCCTGCCCCTTTCTGCATCCTCTCCTCTCTGACATGTCTCTTGGTCTCTCCTCTGCCTTGTTTCTGTTTTTCTTTTCTCTCTCCTTCTCTCTTGTTTCTTTTCTCTTCTTTCTCTCTCCTCTGTGGCCGTCTCTTATTCATCAGACACCCACCTTTCTTGACTCTCTGTCATGCGCAAAGAATTTTTCCCCTGCTGCCTCCAGGCAAAGTCGATGCAGAAGAATGAATTTTTCATTTGTTTTCCCCTTATTCTGCTCCTGTACCTAAGAAAGTGGAACTCAGGTCCCTCTGTTTGTGACTAGAGATATGGGACACCTTGATCTCTGAGTTTTGTTTTGTCATTTCCCATAAAAGCAAACCCCACTCAGAAAGCCAGGCGCCAGGCCCAAGGCATCAGAGTGGCAAGCCTGTCAGCACACCAGGTGGCCTCTGCCCTGTTGGTGGTCAGGGATATTGGGGGGCCCCTTTGGCTTCAGTCCCTAGCAGGAGGGTGGGAACCTGTTAGAAAGCTTTCTCCAAGTTTCCAAGGATGCAGGTGATGGAAGTTATGTTTCTAGCCAAGGGCGTGCACACGCACACACACACACACACACACACACACACACACACACACACACACACACACACTGAAGGGAGATCTGTGCAGGATTCACCTGCCTCCCTGAAAAATTTATTGAATATTTACTTGATCAGGGTCTTGAGTCATTGGAGCCAATGTGATGAGAAGGACCAGGGAAAACAGACTTCCCCCAATGAGTTTTCCTTCCTCGCTCTAGTTTCAAAAGAGAAACTGAGTCAGGATCGGCTCACTTGGATTTGTTTTCTGTTTGCCGTGAAGATGTCGTGTCCCTCCCTGCTCCTCACTTCCCGTAATGCGACCGGCTTCAGTGAGACTGGATCAACCATCCAAGGGTCAGATGGGAGCACCACGGGGATACTCAGTGCCACCCTGAAAAAAAGCGAGGATTGTCTTTCTCACACCCCAACTCCACTTCATCCTCCAGGTCTCAGCTGCTGTGGCATCTCCAATAAGAAGTCGTGCTTACCGCTCTACCCAAACAATCCAGAGTTTTCCGTGTTAGTCTCTAGCACAGTCTCCGATTTGTTTCTTTCTTACACCTCCATCGACTGGACTTGTTTGGCTTGTGTATTATTTACTGATGGCCAGTCTCCCCCCATACAATGCAAGCTCCATTAGGACATAGAACTTGCTGCTGGCTCAGCGCCTGGCACATGGTAGGTGGTCGGTTAGTATCTGTTGAATGAATGAATGGATGGATGGATGAATGAATGAATGAATGGGATCATCTTATCCATGCTCCTGATGTCATCAATGATGAAACTGAGGCCCCAGGGGAAAAAGCAATTTGCCCAAGAATGCACAGCCAGTGGGGCTCCAACCACTCCCAGCGCCCTCCCCCGACCCCAGTCTCCCTTTCTAGGTTGGTCTCCCCTTAACCAAGGTCCTTCCACAGGAACTTCATACCCACCCACCTGCCATCCTCTTAAGCCAGGCCCATATTTCCTTTGGAGTAATAATTAAAATAACATATTCACCAGCTGGTTTTTTTTCCCCTAGATTTAATCTGCTCAGGCTCTGATTTGCATATTAAAAGCACTAATTAGCCCCTCCGAGTGCTTGAGCACGGAGAGTGCGGGAACTGGTCACGTCGTCCCTGAAGACTCATCCCCGGTGCTGTGGGCTGGGATTCTGACGCGGCCGAGCCCTGGGCAGGGAGGAGCCTTTGTGTCCCCGCGTTTGGGGACTGGAGTGCTGCCCGGCTTCATCCTGTGCCTCTTCTTCCCTTTGAAGTGTCGTGTTTGGTCTGTTAGCTAGTCTGTGAGTTTCTGCTGTAGCACCTTTGGAATGTGCGTTCGGGCCGCTCCCGGCCACACCAGGTGAGGCTCAGGGCCCCCGGAAGGCGGGCGGCCTTGGAGCAGTGGTCCCCCAGGGTGAGCCCCAAGTCCATCACGGCGGGCTGTCCTCCTTCCAAGCTTTCTGCCACTGCCTCCCAGTGAGGGTAAGAAGGGGCAATTCCAGCACACCGGGACCTTTAAATTATTCCTTTATTGGAACATACAAAGGAATGGCTAACTGCTGTTGTTATTATTTCCTTAAAAATAAAATCGGGGCGATGTGTGTGAGGGGAGCACGAAGGGGGCTGTCCACAAAAGCTGTCAGCCCATGAAGTGGGATTCTGAGTGTACCTCCAGCAGACTGCAGGCCCAGAGGTAGCATTCAGTGGCCCCCCAAAGACGGCTCCGAGTCTGCCCCGCTCCCCCTGGGCTGAGATGTTAGATGAGGACCCGCCTGCTCCGCGCACGGTTCAGGGAAGGAAACCGAGGCCTCAGGAGCCGACAGAGGCCAGCCAGGGACCTGGCTGGGGAGCCGGTCCCTGAATCTCAGAAATCCCAGCCTGGCACGCCACATGCTGCGCCCCCAGACCCTGGGTTTTCACAGCAAACAGCCCCTCCCGGGAAGGCCCGGGAGCCTGCGTGAGCTGGGCCGCCGCAGAGAGAGCCAGATGGCGGCTGTGTGAGCACCAGGGGGCAGGCCAAAAACCGTAAAAGGGAAGAACTCGTTGGCAAGAGAGTTTCTTTCGTTCCCTCCCCCAGCTCGGCTCGGGGTGGGTTCCAGCTCCGAGGGATTCAGGGGAGAGTGGGTGGCCGGGCCCAGCTCTGATCAGAGCACACGGCCCGCAGGAGGCAGGCCCAGAGCCAGGCCGACCTCCCAGGCTGCCTCAAGGCCACTGTCTGCGGGTCCCCCCCTCCCCTCCCTTCCCCGTTGCACCCAGAGCCAGAACACCGGCACCTCTTCCGGGCCATCTTGAGACACACAGCCCTCCCCGGTCCATTCCTGTACTTGCTCCAGATTTGCTGGTTGGGCATCTCGCCTGCACCAGACAGCAGGATGGATGGAAGATTGAGAAGGCGTCTGGGAGGGTGAGACATGTGGCCTTGACTCTCTCTGCAGCCAGATCAGTTGCCCGGAGGAAGCAGCCTAACTAGAGACACTGGCTTGGCTTTGAAAGGAAAGCGTCAGAAGCACGGGGAGGAAGCTTCAAAGTCAAGAGTGTATCTTACAGTCAACACAAAGACCCTGTGGAAGGGAAAGGGAGGAGACAGCATTCGCAATGCTCTGTGGACAGAAGACTATCCCTTAAGAATCCCTCTTGACTTTGGTGGGAGGAATCACCAGAAACTTAAGGAAACTTGGAGTCAACTGAAAAGTTTTGTATCTTTCAATCCAGACAAGAATTACGGGGATGAGAAAGGGCCAGCAAACCACGGCAGCCTGAGGTTTATGGGGCAGAAAAACAGGGGAGCTGGAGTCATCCGAACCAGCCGGGCCTGCATGGAGGCCACAGAGGGCTGGACCCTGGGGAGACGGGGCCAGGGTCGGATGGCCTGAAAGAGAGGTGACCATGCTGGGCCACTGGGGCCACCAAGGTGGTGGAGAAGTTCCCCGAGGTCTCAGGATGGAAGGCTGCAGGGAGGAGTAGGGGGTGTAAAAGGAAGGGGAAAGGATGCCCAGCAGGTGAAAGAATTTGGGGTTCTCTTTGGGCCTCATAGAGCACAGGCTTGGCTCGGGAAAGTTGTCAGATATTTCCAGCCTTCAATAACGAGGTACACAGGGCAGTGGGAGGAACTGTCACCCCTGCAGGCAGGAGCACAAGTCCATCTAGAATGCCAAGTAGAAGGCAGAGTGGAGGAGGGGCTTTGCAGGACCCCCTCAGGGGCTGGAGAGCTGGTCCCGGAGACCACACACAGCCCACCGGGACAACAGGCAGGGGGCCGGCGACCTGATTTAGCCCGGCCGAGTGGTCCGCGGGCATCCTGTTCCCAAGGAGAAGTGGAAACCCCTCCCTCCATCCAGGATCTGTGTGTCAGGAAAACAGAAGGCACAGGAGAAAGTGCCCCTCAGAAAAGGTGATGGAGTGAGTGAAGACTAACATTGAATGAAGAGGACATTCAATGCTGGTCCAAGTCTGGAAACTCTGGGATCACAACTTAGAAAGTCCTAAATTCCACCACGTGTTCTGGAGGCTATTTTCCAGGAATGGTGGGCTTTCCCTCAGGGAATAGAATCTTTCCAATGGGGGAGCAGGGAACCCAAGTCAACTGGTTGCTGAGAAATTCCCCCCAGTCGCATTGCAGGCCCACAGACGGGCAATCCCGGCGACTGGCATAGAAGCTGATGGCACAGAGCTTGCTCACGTCTGTGTCCTCTGAGCATGGTTGTCTCCTCCCAGGTGCACCAGCTGGGAAAAGCTACTCTCTGTGACCGAAGATCTAGACTGCCACCCAAAAGAGGGTCACTATGGGGCTCTGAGGGCACTGCTTTGACTTGAGGAACGTGGTCAGCAGGGGCCGTCAGAGGTGGTCAGCTGCTTCTGCTGCGGGCTCCTCTGGGCTCTCGGATCTGGTTGTTAATTAATCAGTGCACAGCTGGAGGGTGCCCTGAAGAGGCCTGAAGGCCCAGGAACTGTACAGAGGTGGAGTGTCAGGTATTGTCTTCCCCTTGGACTTGCAGTTGGAGAAAGCTGAGTTGAGGAAGGAGATTCACCCCTCATTTGACCCTGGGGAGGTGGATGGGGTGATGGTGGGGTTTCATCAGTTGGGATAGAAACAAGGGGACCCAGGCTCAAACAGATGCCCAGACGAGCACATTTTAGCAAGAACTGGGTAAAACATGAAGACAGTGTGGACAGGAGAGAGACTTTGTATGTGTATCATGATTTTAATTTCTCCAAAATGATCTTAAAAAACAAGAGACTACTAAACTTGTCTAACTTTTAAACAGAAGAGAGTTTTAAATACACACTACTATGTGTAAAATAGATAACCAACAAGGTCCTCCTGTATAGCACAGGGAACTATATTCACTATTATGTAATAACCTATAAGGGAAAAGAATCTGAAAAAGAATATATATATATATATATATATATATATATATATATATATATATATGTATAACTGAATCGCTGTGCTGCACACTTGAAACTTATGTGATAATGTAAATCAACTATACTTCAATTAAAATTTTTTTAAATAAATAAATTAAAATTAAAGATTTTTAAAAAGAGGGTTTCAAGTGCCATATTTGCAAGTCGGGCTGCTATCTTGGTGTTCCGTGCTGTGAATTGTGCTTTGTTTGGACCCTCCTATTGGAGCGGTGATGACATCATTGCCTGCTGTAGGTGATGTGACCGTGTCTGGTGGGGTTGTCTGGAGATGACACTGGACAGAGCTGAGGTGGGAGGCAGACTTGGGGGGTGGTCTGAGCTGGTGTCTCGCGTGGCCATGGATCAATGTGTGATGGACACAGCCGGGTGTGTTTCAGGAGCTTCTGGGGCAGCTCATGAAAGTCCCTGAGAGGCTGAATTTCACATCTAACTTGGAGCCAGGAGGGTTTTAAGGGGCTACAGGAAAGTTAGAAATTGACCTTCCAAGACGCATCTTCTCTGAGATTCCCCTAATTTCTCCCCCACGAGGTGCCTAGTCGCACTCCTGGCTGACCGTGTGCCCAGCACATGCAGGGAGCATTGGTCCTTCCAGGGGAGTGCTATCAGGCCTCATAGGCTCATTCTCAGAAGGGCTAAAGAACTCTCTGGAGAAGAAAGACTTAGAAATACATGGAACAGAGCCACACTCATGACAACCCTCCCCCATCAGGCCTCTCCTCGCCTCGGTGGGTTGGGAGGGATGATGGGCTATAAAAACTGCTCTGCCTTTTTCATCCTCTTCCCTGTTGGATGGTTGGTCTGTGGAGAGGCTGTCGGGCTGACAGCTGTTCTCACTAAGAAGGGACCTTGGCCCTAAGGGGAAGCTGGGACAGTAAAGAGAGGAGGAATCAAGTTGCTGGTGGCTTGGGGGGTGGGGGGCCAAGCAGGTGACTTGCTCAAGGTCACACGAGTTGATGCAGCCCCGCTTCCATCAAAAGGTAGTCTGTTGGTCAAAGCAAGTCACAAGGCCAACCAAGATACAAGAGGCGGGGGGACTGCAAACTAGCGCGGCTGTGTTTTCGCACCCACCACATACACACTCCACAGCACAGCGATTCCATTTCTCAGTGTACACCCTCAAGAGACTCTTAGGCAAACTGATAGGTACAAGAATGTTCATTACAGCATCGTTTGTTATGGCTAAATTGAAAATGAAAACGCTAATCACTGGGAGAATCTAGAGAAGAAAAAATGGCATGTTCATGCATTGGGAAACTATACAGCAATTTACAAGATGAACTAAGTCTCTATTTACAACCGGGATGAATCAAAGGGTATGTGGATTGGGAAAAAAACAACTTGCAGAACTGAATGTATAGTATAATACAATTTTAAGGAAATATTTTAAATACAAAAACAATACCATATAATATTTATATACAATGCATACGTTTATGTAGATATAGCATGAAAGGATGTGCATTAATTAGAGGAGATTTGGCGGCTACGGGGAGTAGAATGGGTGTGGAGGCGGGACCCTGACTGGGCCCGTGACGTTGCTGCATCTCTAACTGAGGAGGAGAAGGAGTAAGTAGACGGGTCCAGTTTATACACTTGGCATCCAGCACTGAGCAATTTCAGACTAAAACTATACTCTTGGCAAGAGGGAGCCATGAAGGAGGAAGATAAAGGGGGAAGCGGGCTAAGGGGGATCTGTAGAAAGTTGAAGAAAGGTTAGCATCATGCATTGAGGTAGGACCGCCTTGCATGGGAACACCCCTGCACACAGAACATGAAGACTCAGCTCTTTGCTTTATCTTTCACTTGTTATCCTTTTCTGTTCATTCTTGCAATGTACACTCTTTGTCAGAAAGGCCACAGGCCATTGCTATGGTCTAGATAAAGTTGGCATTGGTCATCCGTTATGGGCAAAGCAGCTAATACTGTTATCCACATGGGTGGCTATGGTTCAGTGGATCAACATGTGTTCATTGACTCCTCCAGTGAACATTTCTTGAGTACCTTTTATGTGTCTGGTGCTATACAAGGCACTAGGGACACACCAGCGACCCAACAACCATGGCTCCTGCCACCACGGATCTTACAATGGAACATTCTCACTCAGTGAGAAGTTGCTCTTGACATTCCTGATTGTCCCCTGAATTATCCACTCTGCTGTGGTCTTATGGCTTCTTCCATCTTCCCCTCCTGAATAGAATAAATACCCCCAGGCCCTGGACTCCCCACTGCCAGCCGTCCTCACCTCCCCCAAGGCGGGCTCTGGAGTGCTCAGTGCTTCGGTCTTGGCTCCAGACACAGCTGTGATCGGTGGTCCTAAGTGGCAGTGCATTGGTAACCAGAGGTGCCCTGCAGCCCCACCCACAGCGCTCACAGCCAGGTCTCCAGGGACCGCTTACAGCAACCCAAGGCTGCGGTTCAGGGCCCGCCCATCCCCGTCCCCCACCTGACACTCTGCTCATCTGTCCTGAGTCACCGTCACTCACACCTGCTCTTCTCGCAGCTCTCTGGCTACACCTCCTCGGGTCTGTGCAGGTTCCTCTTCCCACTTCTCAGCTGCTTCCTTCCCCCGTCACTGACTTCCCATCTCAATTCTCAGCCAGTCGCTGGGCGTTCTTGCCCGCGCTCCTCCACGGCCGCAGCTGATGACCCACATAATTCCAACCAGGTACCCCTGCAGGTCCAGACCCGTGCAGCCGATGGCAATTTTCCACCTGGATGTCCCACAGGCACCCCTGCAGCCTCTGCATGCCCATAGGTGAACTCTTCTCTCTCCCAAATGCCTGCTCCGCCCTTGCCTGTGTGCCTACCATCCACCACCCAAAACGGAAGAGTGGAGTCATCCTGGACTCCCTCCTTCTGGTGCCTCACATGGAAAGAGCGGCCGGATCCTGATCATTCAACTTCTTAAACAACTTTCTCATACGTCACCTCCTCTCCGCCTCTTCTTCTCAAGCTCAAGCCTCCTCATCTCTTATCTGGACCATTGGGGTTTTATCCATGTGGTTTCCTGGGCCCAGGTGCCCACACTGTGGCTGATGACCTATTGTATTTCTCCCATCAAGCGCGGACCATTCCACCGACATCGACTCAGGGTCTGACGCATCTGCCCTGTGCTGGGTGCTGGGGAACTGTTATGAACAAACACGATTCTTCTTTCAAGAAGCTCAATGCCTGGGGTTTCCCTGGTGGCGCAGTGGTTGAGAGTCTGCCTGCCAATGCAGGGGACACGGGTTCCTGCTCTGGTCTGGGAAGATCCCACATGCCACGGAGCAACTGGGCCCGTGAGCCACAACTACTGAGCCTGCGTGTCTGGAGCCTGTGCTCCGCAACAAGAGAGGCCGCGATAGTGAGAGGCCCGCGCACCACGATGAAGAGTGGCCCCCACTTGCCGCAACTAGAGAAAGCCCTCGCACAGAAACGAAGATCCAACACAGCCATAAATTAATTAATTAATTAATTAATTAAAAACAAAAAAGCTCAATGTCTCATGGTAACAGCAGGGAAAGGATGAAGTACCATATAAATTACAAACTATGGGAGACAGCAAATGACACAGTGGGAGCGCCTGGGGCCCCTTGACGGGGTCTTGGGGACCTTGTGAGACTTTTTGGAGGGACTGATAGCTGAGATGAGTGAGGCCCTTCTCCTTGTCACAGGCTGAAGTCCAAACTCTGCCGTAGGTCTGTAAGACCCTTTGTGAGCTGGTCCCTGGCTCCCACAGCCTCATTCTCACCACCCCCCCCCACACACACACGCACACACACACACACACGCACACACACGCACGCACACGCGCACACACACACACACACACACACGCGTCAAACATGCCCAGCCACCACGTGGCAGCGGGTGGGGTCCGTCTCCCTGTCATCTGGCCCCAGTACAACATCTTGCATCAAGGATCGTGTCAATTTGTGAGCTTGCAAATCGGCACTTAGCTCACATGCCAAAGTCCACAGTCCTAAGTTTCGGTGGCAGAAAGACATTGCTGAAAATAATTGTGCCTGGCAGCACTGGGCCGGTTCCAGGAGCCGGCCGGGGCTCCAGCGCACTCGGAATCTTTGGTTGCTCTATGCAATAGCCAGATGCCTCCATATCCTGCCCAATTAATCTGGGATGAGTTGGACCGTGATAACGGACACTCACAACAAACTGCTTCTGAAAGAAGGACCCCGAAGCCGTTTCCCGGCCCCTGCCCCTCTTCCCGCCTCTCCCCCTTCCATCGCTCACCCGAGGGCCCTGCTGCTGCCAGCCCCCCACAGGTAGATGGGACCAGGCTGTGGCAGAAAGCGACAGCCGCACTGGCGAGCTGGCAGCAGAGACCCCTGCACTGCCAGCCATTAGCCACTGACTCCGCTCCCGCTGGCTCCAGCAGGCGGTGATTACAATTCCTGCTCGCTGCCTCTCCCGGGAAGGAGTCCATGCGCTGATTCCTTTCCTGGAAGTGGCTCTGGCCCATTTCATGTGGTTGAAACTCCGAAGGCATTTCTGAGGCCTGGCTTCTGCTGGCAGGGACCTGTTTCCCCATCTTGGCGCTCCCCAAAGAACCAGAAAGATGAGGCCAAAAAGGGAAAAAATCCACACCTGAGTACCTGTCTGGTGCTCTCCCTAGAGTTCCCTCCAGGCAACCTTCTGAGAAGGGCTCTGTCCTTCTTCACTCCTGTTAACATGCAAAACGGAAGCTCAGAGAGGGTGAGGACAGTGTGGAAGGCAGCCCAGCTGGCGGGTGAGCTCAGGCGAGGGCTCCTGACTCCATCATCCCTCTGCCCACCCCCTTCTACCATGGGTGGGGCAGGGCCCCGCAGACCAGACATCTCTGGCCATCTAGGTCTACACCGACAGCAGTGTTCAGAGGCCCATTCCTCCTTCCTCTCCTTCCCCCTTTTCTTGCCCCATTCCTCCCAAGATCTCAAGGGTCCCCTTCCACACCATCCCAGTTCCCACCTCCCTCTCCCCCTCCATTTCTGGCTATTCGTGGAGCTCAGAGAGCTCCTGACTCCAGAAAGGGCATCCAGGCCTGGGTGTTGGCTGGAAACATCCCAGAGCTTGCCACAGAGTCATCCTTAAGAAATAAATAGGGCTTCCCTGGTAGCGCAGCGGTTGAGAATCTGCCTGCCAATGCAGGGGACACAGGTTCGAGCCCTGGTCTGGGAAGATCCCACATGCCGCGGAGCAGCTAGGTCCGTGAGCCACAACTACTGAGCCTGCGCGTCTGGAGCCTGTGCTCCGCAACAAGAGAGGCCGCGATAGTGAGAGGCCTGCGCACCGTTATGAAGAGTGGCCCCCGCTCGCCGCAACTGGAGAAAGCCCTCGCACAGAAACGAAGACCCAACACAGCCATAAATAAATAAATAAATAAACAAACAAACAAACAAACAGAAATAAATGACCCACGAGACCGTTCACGTTGTGTTCCTCCCGGGAACTCGGAAACTTCCGTGAGCTCTCAGCCTGGCGAGCTGGCTTGAGGTGGGCTTTGGGGGAGCAGGTTGTTCTTTTTCTTCTTTATTTTTTCTTTTCCCTCCACCCTCTACACGCAGAGTAAGCCGCCAAGTGTCTGCACCCGGCGTCGCCTCCTCTACGCCTGCCGGACGCTTGAAGTTGCAACCTCGGTCCCCACTTCCTCTTTCCAGCACCTTCTCCCATCGCTATGTCACCCCACCCTGCACCCATCCCATGCACCCACCCCCGCCTCCATCACTTCCGAGAGACAGAACCTGTCTTCTGGGTCCCACCTTGACCAAGAGAGATACCCAATTTTCTTCTCCCACCAGCACCCAAAGTTCTGTTATTTTCCAGACTGTGCATGGAGCTGGGAACAGGAGATGTGCAGGAAAGGAGGTAGAGGAGGAAGGGAATCGGATACTGACTCGTCCCTCAAGACAACCAGCGTCAAAGTCAAGCACGGTTTCAAAGTGGGGATTGACTCTATCAGCTGGGCTTCTGGCGGCCCCGTCAGCCATCCAGGACCTGGAGGGGCTGGCCCGTTTCAGGCCGTTCTGGCACGAGGTCTCTCCACTCACGCAGAAAGTCACTCCGACAATTAAGCTCGGGTCCCTTTGTTCCCTCCCCTTCCTCTCTCTCTCTCTCCCTCCCTCTCTCTCCTTCCCGCGAATGCCATGTCCCACTGTGCGGGGCACCGCAGGCACCCTCCCCGTCAGGCCGTTTCGCAGTGGTACTGCGGAGCCGTGGAGAGGAGCTAATTGGATTTGTTGTCACCTCCTGAAGCTGCCAGGAGCTCACGTCTGCTCTGGTTACAGATGAAGACATCACGGTGACAGGCTCAGAGACGGCTCAGCTGGTATCCCAAGGCCACTAATAGAGCCATGTTGATTTAATGTCCGAGTGGAGAGGTGCAGACAAGCTGTTCAAGTTTTCCCTTCCAAACAAAGCAGGGATATACCATCCGTCATCTGTGGCTCAGTAAATAAGCATCCATGTGCCTCCAGGAGCTCTTAACCATCGCCACAAAAGAATGGCAAACTATTTTAAACGGGGCGACGGGACTTTGAAACCAAGCAGCCCTCTGGTTTATGCTGCCCTCAGGGAGCCCGGCTGATTCCACCAAACATAAATTTTACTTAACTATGTGATTATGAATGAATCCTATTAGCCTTAAAATCGCCCGCTCGGTAAAGGCGTGCCCCGGTGTCTGTGGTCTCCGGTGTGTGCGGGGGCAGGTGGAGAGGCGCCGGTGAAGATGAGGAGACCTATTTGTTTTCAGTGAAGTCATCTGTCTGTTCAGTAGAGTAAGCATCTACTATGTGCTGGGCACTGGGGTGGGTGGGTGGGGGAATGGGATACAGTACCCGCACTGGGAGGGGTAGATGGACACATCGACAGGCACCCACAGCCCAGAGCAGTAGGTGTGTGGAGACAATAAAAGCAGGGGGGCAAGGAGAGGACTGAAGGGGAAACGCCGTTCCCTCTGAGTGTCTGGAATCAGCTCCCAGGAGAAGAGGCGTTGAAGCCCAGGGTCCACTTTCAGAGGAGGTGGTGGGCAGGGAGATTCACCACAACTCTCTTCATTCTGGGCAGCTGGGGTCTATAACAGGGATACCTGGGGTAACCATTCCCCTCTGTCGTCAGGCTGGTCCAGGGGACCAGGGATGGGCAGTCATTTTCTCCAGCCCTCTGGTCACCCATGGTCCCCCTGGGCCTGCAGGTGGATGGGGCCCACAGAGTGAGGAATGAGGGGTGATGTGGCACCCGAGGTCTGAGAATTGTGGGAGGTGGGGGGTCTGTGAGTGGGCGGTTCTTGGAGCTCAGACAGTCCACCCAGCACATCAGCCCCGATCATGGGCTGGGGCCGGTCCCCTGCCTTCCCGTAGCTTCTGAGCAGCCTCATGACACCCCTCCAAGGAGTTCTCCCAGGCCGGGCACATGCCAGGCTACTGACCACCCATGGACCATTCTCAGTTATGGGGCCCAAGCAGGAGGGTCTTGAAAATGTTTAAGTCAGAGTGAATGATGGCCAGCTGGACATCACCCTCGGGCCCAGGCATCCGAATGTCCAGCCCCGAGCCACTCTCCCTGTCTCTGCCCCACGCTCTCTAGGCCTTCACTCCAGGGACCCACCTGCCACTCCCTTCTTCAGCCCTGATCCCTAATGGCCCAACGGAGACAGGGTTAGAAGGGGTCCCACAACTCAACAGAAGGGAGCCCTCAGGGCCACTCCAAACTGGAGAACCATCCAAAGCCCATCATGGGAAGGGATCTACCCCAAACCAAGGAAGCAAACCCTGGCAGAGGACCTTTACATAATCGTAGACCATGGAGCACAGCGCCCCCGTCTTGACAAAGACCTCCCACTCCCTCAGCTGAATCGTCCCCCACTCCCAACCATCCCGAAGTTATAGAAAAGTGGACAGAAATCCACACACCCTCAGACTGCAGCTTGAAAGAGAAACTGATCTCAAATATGCTGGGAAAGGAGCCAGGGCGTCGTCACCCACGCACCCACAGGTGTTTCCCCAAGGGCATTCCAACGCAGCACACGAGGTCTGGGCAGAGCTGCCCCAGTGGAGGAAATCTGACAATATTAACATGGCACCCATGCAGCAATCCTCAGGGGAAAGTGATCGAAAAGGAGAGAGAGACAGAAAAACAAAGATCCTGGCCTACAAGGAAACATAATTCTGGGAAGAGAAGGAGGTTCCTCATTATTGAACAACTAATGAGCATGATAACTCAATAAAACAAAAAGCACAGGAGAAAGAAGCACGGTGGAAGCATCAGTGGCAGGGAGTGAATTCATTTAAATATAGAACTAAAATTCAACAGCTGTGGTTTTAGAAGAGACTTAGTATCATGAAATAGCAGAACTAGGGACTAGGGATGGAGGAGGTGTGGTGGGCAGCCTCAGAGCTGAGAGGCCAGTGGATGGTGGCTGAAACGGAAGCATAGAGGGCCTTGCCATTAAGCAAGAGAAGTGAAACACGTGCATTTATTCTGGTTTCAGGAACCTCACCTAAATGATGGTAGCAGAACAAAACAGCTAAAAACACATAAGAACAAAGAAAGCAGGGATGACTCCCCAGCCGATGAGAGAGGCCAACAAAATTTTGGAAGATGGACAGTTGACGGATCCGTGGCAATTGACTTAGCACACTAGAGAACTAAAATTTAATTGATTTCAAGGGGTGGGGAGGAGGGTGGGCAACAAGAAGTAAGCAAGGTCCCTCAAAGAAGCCCAGCCAGACCCAGGAGCCAGAAGGACCAAGGACGAACTGAAGGCTGGAGGCTAAGATGGGTCTAAAGACAGAGGACGGGTGGAAAGTCAGAGTGAGGACAGCAAGCCCACCAGCCGTCCCCGTCACCTGGGCCTGAGGGGTTTCCCGGGATGTAGGACTTAGGGTGTCAAAACCAAGATGGTCCCAGGCAAGCCAGCTGTCCTTCCCCACCCCCATCCTGTGCCCCTATGAAATTGCCCCTCCTACCGCCAGGAGAAGACTGGAATGAAGTTTACTTTGTGGTAAAAATGAACAAGGTTGTGGCTCAGCAACCTCAGGCACAGTGAACACCCTACTGAAAACAGGGGGTTAAGAGAAGGCTTGCCTGGAGAATATGACGGGACACTTGGCGCCCTGTCCTCACTCGGTTCAGACCCTTGGCAGCCGGGTTTGTGTCCCAGCCTGTCCTCCACACACAGCCCCAGCCCCAGCAGGAGATTTGGAGATTCCCCTTTGAGGACAGCGTCCAAGAGGGAAAATCTACAGATACTGACAGTTGGGAACCTGCCAAAAAAATGACCAGATCGTCACCCGGTCATCTTCTATGAGAAACGTCAGCCCACAGGCCCTGCCCCTGCACCCAGAGCTTCCGCTCAGCTTTTTAGCGCCTCACTCTTAACTACGGACGGACAGCCAAGGATCACCACACACGATCACCAGAACTGGAGAAAAGCCTTTAATACAAAAGTCAGAAAAAGAAAAAAAATTATAAGGAAACAGCAACAGAAATCATAAAAAATACCACATCTGATAAATAAGACTGGATGCGAACGAAACAATAACAAAAGGAACAACCAGAGGGAAAGAAAAGGACCTCAGAAATTAAAAACATGGCTGAAAAGCAGAAACTAACACACCATTGTAAAGCAATTATACTCCAATAAAGATGTTTAAAATTTTTTTAAATTAAAAAATAATAATAATAAATAAAAATTTGAAAAAAGAAAATCAACTATACTTTAAGATGAAATAAAAATTAAATTAAAAAAATAAATAAATAAAAACATGGCTGAAGAAATTTTAACTTCGATAGACAGTTCAGAGGGCAAAGTTGAGAAAACCTCCTCAAAAACAGAAGCAAGACAGGGAACAATATTCAATATCCTGTGATAAACCCATAATGGAAAAGAATATGAAAAAGAATATATATGTATAACTGAGTCACTTTGCTATCAGCAGAAATTAATCACAACATTGTGAATCAACTATCCTTCAATAAAATAAAATAAAATAAACATAAGCAAGAAAAGCAAAGAGATGCAGTCACAGCACAAATTCAACATGCCAAAATGGTAACAGTAGCTATCTGTTACTCTCTTCTTTGTCATTTTGTGTGTTTTCCAAATTTCCCACAATAGACACTTACCAGTTTTAAAGTCAGAAAAAAATATATATAAAAAGACATAGTCAAAACCCTGTGACCGTACAATAGGCAGCATGCCGGGGGCTTGGGGCAGGGGTGCTGGGCTGGGCTGGGAAGGGAGGCTCCCCTCATTCTTCACGGGCACCCAGATCCCTGGGCAGCCGGGGAGGGGTTCCAGAGCCCTCCCAGCCAGGCGCCCAGCGGCTCAGGGCCTGGCAGGACTGGGCCTGCAGGAGGCTGGGGAGGGGGGCGGCCGGTTGGACAGGCACGGAAAGGAGAGAAGGAGCTGGGATTTAGATGAGATGGGTCATTTAGCTCCACGTCCGCAAAGGACCAAACAAGGGGAGTGCCAAAGAAACACCCGGGAGCCGCCGAAGTGGGGAAAACTAGGTAGCGGTCCCTCCGTGTAAACGAGGAGGGCTGTAGCATCTCTCCCCTTCGCTCACCAAGACCTCAGCCCGTGCTTTCACTCAGCAAAGCTGAAGCAAGCACCTTCTCTGGGCCAGGCCCTAGCTAACACCAGACATACACTCATGGACAAGGCTGGGCCCCCAAAGCAGACACATGGGTCAGAACTCGTTCTAAGGTCCCTGGTGGTCTGACTCCACAGGGACAGCGGGGTGGGGGAGGTCCACGGTGGGGGTGGGGCAGGCCCACGGTGGGAGAGGAGGGGCCTCCAGGTCCTCGAATAATCCCTTTAGGTGAGAAAGTATTTTGGAAAAGAGCACAAAGGTAGAGGACAGCGATGGCGGTGGTGATTGCGAGTCACGGTGCCTGTGAGGAGGAGGATGCAGTGACCTTCCCCCGCACCCACACCGGTCACACGTCATCGCCTCCACGCTCCCCAGGGGGAAACTGAGGCTCAGAGAATCAGGCAAGTCGCCCTGGGCCGCCCAGCTGCAGAATGCAGACTCCGCCCCCCACCCCACCCTGGGCGGCCTCATTCCACCTGCCAGGCTTCACGCCTCCCCGACATGCTGCCCAGAGAACCTTACAAGTTACCGACAGAGGCAACGTGGCGGGGACAGCAGAGGTCAGTCTAGGGACACATGCCCCTCTCGGCCTCTGCTCTGCACATCCCCCTCCAAGAAAGGCTGTGGACACGACATTTCAGGCTGGCCCTGGAAGGGCACGAGGCAGTTGGGTCATTGTATCCAATGTGGCTTCTGAAGTAGGACTGAGCGAGGGGCGGGGGAGGAGAAAGAGGGATCTCATTTTTAGTTCAGAGGAGGCTTTGCCCAGCACGGGGACGGGTATGTGGGCCACCTTCTGGGGGCCCTCCCAGGATCATTGGCACCTGTGGAGGCACTGACCCCACCATTGCTGGTTTCAAGGCCTCAATAAGGGAGTGGAAACATCCATCCGTCCGTCCACCCTGCACAGGGGCATCGACCACCTCTCAGAGTCACCTGCGCCAGGTGTGAGGACAGAGGTGGACACCACGGCACTGGCCCCTGCCCCACGGAGATGACCTACGAGGGGGACAGGGCCTGAAATGAATCGTTGCTCCTGTGATAAGGGCTTTAAAGGACAAACACAAAAGAATTCTGGTCTGCCGGTGTTAGGGAAGGATGCCCAGAGGAAGTGATGATGACAGCGAACTCACAGAATAGGCAGTGTAAGAACAGCCAGGAGGGGTGGGCAAAGAGGGGAGGCTGTTCCAGGCAGAGGGAAGGGGACATGCTAAGGTCCTGGGGTGGAGAGAGGAGCTGGGGAAGAAGGAAAGGAGCTGAGCAGGCGTGTGGATCACACCCGAATCGGGCCGTAACTTCCTCCAAAGCTTAACTAACCACTGAGGGAGGACAGCAGGGAACGAACACAGAAGCCGAGAGGCAGGAATCGGGTCCACCTGACACAGCGCAGGGTCCTGACCCCGGGAGAGCCAGCTACCCTGCCCCCTGCCCCCCAGCAGCCTCGCCTGGGTGGTATTCCAGAGTCCTAACTGGCCTCACACCCGGGCTGCAAGGCTCCGTGTCCCCAGGGAGCTGACAGCCTGTGGGAGGTGGGAGCCACCGCCGGGGGCCTCACTGTCAGAGGGCAGTGCTGTGACAGCCGGGCACGGAGAGCCGCTGGGGAGCAGACAGCACCTGGCCCAGCCCGGAGGGTCGAGGCTCCCTGGAGGAGGGCATGCTGAGCAGAGTCTTTGGAAAGGGCTGATCATGAGCAATAAAGAAGAAGGTTCGGAGCAGCCTTATGGAAACAGAGCAGCCTGGACCTCAGAGGCTGCTTACAGCAGAACTGTCCGTTCATCCGACAAATATTTATCGTGTTGCTACTACGTGCCAAACGCCAATTTAAATGTTGGGGAATGCATGTCCATAGGCAGTTGAATGGATAAAGAAGATGTGGTATATGTATATATACAATGGAATACTACTCAGCCATAAAAAGGAATGAAATAATGCCATTTGCAGCAACATGGAGGGACCTAGAGATGATCATACTAAGTGAAGCAAGTCAGGCAGAGAAAGACAAATATCATAAGATATCGCTTACATGTGGAATCTAAAAAAATGGTACAAATGAACTTGTTTACGAAAGAGACATAGACTCACAGACATAGAAAACAAACTTACAGTTACCAAAGGGGAAGGGGGGGTGATAAATTAGGAGTTTGGGATTAACAGACACACATTACTATATATAAAATAGGTAACCAACAAGGACCTACTATATAGCACAAGGAACTATACTCAATATTTTGTAATAACCTATAAGGGAAAAGAATCTGAAAAGGAATATATATATATAATATATATATATAGCTGAATCACTTTACTGTACACTTGAAACTAACACAACATTGCAAATCAACTATACTTCAATTAAAAAAATGTTGGGGAGACATGGTATGTTACGGTTCTCCAGAGAAGTAGAACCAATAGGAGTTAGAAAGATATAGCTATAGATACAGGTATAGATATATAAGATATAAGGAATTGGCTCATGTGATTATGAAGGCTAACGAGTCCCATGATCTGTCATCTGCAGCAGGAAACCCAGGAAAGCCAGTGGTGTAATTCCTAGAACCAGGGGGCGGATGGTATAAGTCCCAGTTGACGGAAGGAGAAGACAGATGTCCCAGCTTCTCAGGCAGAGAGAGTGAATTCCCCCTTCCTGCATGGTATCTATGTAGTAGATACAAGCACTATGGAGAACAGTGTGGAATTCTTTAGTCAAAAGTCTAAAAATAGAACTACCATGTACGACCCAGCAATCCCACTCCTGGGCATAAACCCAGAGAAAACCATAATTCAAAAAGGTACATGCACCCCAATGTTCATTGCAGCACTATTTACAAGAGCCAGGACATGGAAACAACCTAAACATCCATCAACAGAGGAATGGATAAAGAAGATGTGGTACATATATACAATGGAATATTACTCAGCCGTAAAAAGGAACGAAATTGTGCCATTTGCAGAGACATGGATGGACCTGGAGACTGTCATACAGAGTGAAGTAAGTCAGAAAGAGAACAACAAATATCATGTAATATCACTTATATGTGGAATCTTGAAAAATGGTACAGATGAACTTATCTGCAAAGCAGAAACGGAGACACAGATGTAGAGAACAAACATATGGATACCAAGGTGGGGAAGGGGGTTGGGATGAATTGGGAGATTGGGATTGACATATATACACTACTATGTATAAAATAGATAACTAATGAGAACAGACTGTATAGCACAGGGAACTCTATTCAGTGCTGTGTTGACCTAAATGGGAAGGAAATCTAAAAAAGAGGGGATATATGTATACGTGTAACTGATTCACTTTGCTGTACAGCAGAAACTAACACTGCATTATAAAGCAACTATACTCCAATAAAAATTAATTTTAAAAAAAACAGCCATGGTCATTTCTTTTTCTCATGAATATGCAATTTCATGAGAAAAAGGCTTGTCCTTGCCCCACGTGGTGTCAGCTGGGGCAGCTGGACAGGGGCGCTAAAGAGTTCCCTTCCAAGATGTCTCACTCACGTGTTGGCTACAGTTCTGGGCCACAGGTCTGAGTTCCTTTCCACGTGGGCCTTTCCAGAGGCTGCTCAGGCTTTCTCCCAGCGTGGTGGCTGGGCTCCAAGGATGAATGTCCCACGAAAATCGGGCTGCATCACCTGTGACACGATCTGCCCTCAGAAAGAGTGTCTTTTCCACCATAGTCCAAAGTTCTCCCAAATTTAAGAAGAGGGGAAAAAGACCCCACCTCTCAATGAGAGGAGTGTCAGGGCAGCACCATAAGAAGAACATGGGGGATGGGATTCGGGGTCGTGGTCAGCTTGGGAAAATCCTCACCATGGCGAGGAGTTTGGGTTTCACCGAACACGTGACAGCACAGTGTGGGTGGGCGACGTGACGTGATTACAGCTGGAGAGGATCACGTGGGCGGCTGAGTGGAGAGTGGGCTGGAGGGGCTGAGCGGAAGCAGTTCAGGGGTTATAGCCGTAGTCCAGCTGGGGCCCGATGGCGGATTTGTCCCCAGGCAAGCAAAGGAAGGGGGTTTGGTGTACAGGCACACACAGTGACTGCGCTCCGTGACAGGTCACCGTGGGCCACGTGTGGCCTGCTTGGGGTCTAGACTGCGGCAGTGGGGACCTGCTGAGGGATTTTAAGCAAGGAAGTAATACGACCGGGACTGTGGGCTTTTTTTTTTTTAATAAACTTATTTATTTATTTATTTATTTATTATTTATTATTTATTTTGGCTGCATTGGGTCTTCATTGCTGCGCACGGGCTTTCTCTAGTTGTGGCAAGTGAGGGCTACTCTTCATTGCAGTGCACGGGCTTCTCACTGCAGTGGCTTCTCTTGTTGCGGAGCACGGGCTCTAGGTGCGCGGGCTTCAGTAGTTGCGGCACGTGGGCTCAGTAGTTGTGGCTCGCGGGCTCTAGAGCACAGGCTCAGTAGTAGTGGTGCACAGGCTTAGTTGCTCTGCGGCTTGAGGGATCTTCCCGGACCAGGGCTCGAACCCATGTCCCCTGCACTGGCAGGCAGATTCTTAACCACTGCGCCACCAGGGAAGTCCCCAGAACTGTGTTTTAAAGGGAGCCCTTGGAGAATACTGGATCTGGGCCAACACTCAGTCTGGCTTGTGTAGAAATGGCCTAGAGAACCAGGTTCTGAGCCGCCTCATTCAGCAGCCTCAGTAAACTCACCAAATGCCGATGGGCCACCTCTGTTTCAAGTCCTAAGTCCGTCCTGGGGACTTTCTCTATGAATTCACAGAGCTTTTAGATTTTATCACCTTCTTGCCTCTCTGGGACACGTCTGCTGCTTCTGCCTGCCCAGCATCCATTCCCTCTTTGTATCAGTCAGCCTTTACCGAGAGGTGCTGTAGTAACAAATGATCCCCAGATCTCAGGGACTTACAATGGCAAACGTTTATTTCTCCCCTGCATTTCACGTAGGCTTCAGGTTGACGGCAGCTCTGTTCTGGCGTCTTCTTTAGTTTTGGATCCAGCCTCTGTGTGTGACAGCACCTCCTAGAGGCAGAGGGAGAAGATGAAGGGGGCTGGTGGAAACCTTAATGTTAAATCTCTTAAAGCTTCCACTCAGACATGGCACACATCACATCTGCTTGCATGCCATTGAGCAGAGCAAGTCCCTCGCCAAGCTCAAGGTCAGTGGGGAGGCGAGGTACAGTGCCAGCCAGGTGGCTTGGGAGGGAGCGGGTGTATAATCCTCTGATAGGAAAGGAGAATGAAGACAATCTACCACCCACCCCATCTGGTAGCCCCTTTGCCATAGATGTTGGTTCAAAGATGGGCACATGGCCCAAGCCAGGCTGAGTCAACAGGATTCATTTCCAAGCCTTTCACTGAGGCTGAAGGGAAAGGGAAGCATTTATTCCCACTGGCACTTCTGAGAAGGCAGATGTGAGCCTGGAGCTTCCCACAGCCAGCCTGGTGCTACGTGGGGACAGCCTGCCTGAGGATGGAGCCCTCCAGGAGACAGCAGGGGCAAGGCCAAGTCCCAGAAACATCACTTGGGCCCCTGAAGACAGTTGTGGAGGAGGCTACCCTTGGTCGGTTTGGTCACAAGAATCTGCCCAAGCCGTTTGAGCTGGGTTTCTGTCGCTTGCCACCACGAGTCCTGACAAATATGACAACCGAATCAGACCCTCTCTGACCATCACAGCTGAACTTCCTTGAAGGTGTGCTTTGCTTTTTTAACTAGACATAAAGTCCTTAAGGAGAGAAACCCATAGCACATATTTTCAATCACCCTGAGTATCTAATACACCTCTAAATACACACTTGGGGGAGAAGCATTTATGGAGCATTTACTCTGTGCCAGGCATTGTGCTAGGTGCTTTTACATGTCATATATCATCCGAACTTTTGAGGAACCCCATCAGGTAAATATTACTGTCAAGATTCAAAATGATTAAACTCTCTGTCCAAGTTGCAACCAAGTCAGTAACAGAGCCGGAGCTGGAGCCCACATTTGCCCCTGCTGTTGGCAGGTTTGTCTCCCAGAGCTTCCAGACCACCTCCCAGGGCTCCAACTCCGGGTTCTGACAGCCATTAAAGTGGATGTGTCACTCCTTTCAAGCCAACCTGCTTGTGACCAGATGCAGTGAGATGGCCAGCCAGGGCCAGGTCTGGACTCTATGGACAGCAGGGGAGCCTCTTTGCCTTGGCTCAAAACCCCAGGGCTCCCACGCTGATGTCCAGCCCGGCCTTGCCCCTGACCACAGCCCAGTGGACCTGAAAACAGGCACCGAAGGCCATATCCACTCAATTCAACCACCTCCAAAACCAGCCTATCTCTGGGCCAGCCTTTCGCATCTCCTCCCGTAGGCCTTGCAGGCCAAACACCACCTGCCAAAATTCCAAGCATGTGCCATGACCCCAGCTGAGCCCAAGCTGCCCCAAGCCCTCTGCCTTCCTCGAATTCCTTGTCCCCAGCACCCAGGCCTCCTACCCTGAGATTATTAAATATAACCCCCATTTGCAGGAAATATGCAAAAACTGTTTATCTTTGGAAACTAAAATATATGAAACTGAGTCATCAGGCAAATTATATGCATCAGTAAGTGATAAATGTTCAGGGCCAGCAATCCTGAAATAGCGCATGAAAGCCTTTTTCTACTCCTCTTTCTGCCTACGGAGCACTTTCGAGCAAAGTTCATCGCTGGCGGTACAAAGTCAAGCCCCATGGAGCCTCTCCCGTCGGTCCTGCCCGCTCAGAGGGTGCTGGGGGCCCCCAGGGCAGGGAAACACCACGGGCCACTGTCACGGCCCCTCTCTCCGCTCCAGGGCAAGAATGTTGCGACATCTCTTCACTCCAGATACAACCCCAAGACCCCCAGGGTTTGGCAGCTTGGAGCTAAAAGGAAGTCCAGTAAACGTTCCTTTCCCGAACATTCTCTCAATACGACAGCCACCAATGGCAACTCCTCAGCCAGGACAGCCAGAGAAGGGCCCTGGCAAAGCGGGAAGTCACAGCACCCCAGTGCTCCTCTTCACGAGGCCCTCAGAGGGACCACAGCTCCTGGCAGCTCCCCCCTCTCGTATGAGGTCCCTGGTCTTCCTCATCCCCTCCCCCAGCGACACGCACACCCACTGCCTCCGTCCCCTCCCCCCAACACCTCCTGACCACGTGGGGCCCCTGCAGGTAGAACATGAAGCTCTGGGCCGCAATGGACTGGACGGCAGGAGATCCAAATTCTAGTCCTGCTCTCCCCCAACTCACCGCGTGATCTTAGACCTTCTCTGGGCCTGTTTCTACATCTGTAATCCAAGAGTCTCTGGTCTAAAGCCCCTGTTGGCCCATCATTGATTTTCTCATTCTAAGCAACTGCTTGGCATAATCCAGCCACTACAGGCGCTCATGCATTCACTCAACAAACACCAGTGGAGCACCACCTGTTTGCCAGGCACTGTGCTAGGCCTTGGGGCGCTGGAGCAATGGAGACAAGGTCCCTCCCAGGAGCTGCTGGCAGTCTGGGTCTTGAAGTGCTCCCTGGGTAAGATGCCTGCTGAACCCGGAATCAACACGCTGCCCTTTGTCCCGTGCTGGGTCTCAGCTCCATCCCATAACCTTTATGTGCCGGCCTTCTGTGTGGAGAGGTAGTAATTTCAGTTGAGCACCGTGGTTAAAAGCTCCAGCAGGGAGTTCCCTGTTAGTCTAGTGGCTAGGATTCTGGGCTTTCAGTGCAGTGGCCCGGATTCAATCCCTGGTCTGGGAACTGAGATCCCAAAAGCTGCGCAGCCAAGAAAAAAAAAAGCTCCAGCAGAAATGAGTTCCAATTCAGATGCTCCCACTTACGTTTTTTCACTTCGGTTTTTTAGCCTAAAATGTGAATGATATGGAACAATCTTACGGGGCACCTCGGGGATTCCAGGAGATTGAGAGCAGTAGTTGGCACAGAGTAAGCAGCTGTCATTACTAAACGGAGTCCCCCTGCGCACACCAGCGCCGGCCACGCTGAACTCCTGAAGCCGCACGATGCATGGCTTCCTCCAGCTCAGGTGTGGCTTCAATTTCACTCTCTGCTGTCAGGGCCCAGGATGACCTCTGCTGTCCTCTGCTGTCCTCCATCCCTCTCTCCTGGTTTGGGTTCTGGCTGTACCACCATGGAGCGGTCTGTCCTTGGCTTGTCATCCTCAGCTGAAATGTGGAGCTGATGCCACACCTCCCCTGCTCAGGGCCGCCGTGGGGACCAAATGTGACAGCATCCATGGAACCTGTCATTCCTGTGAAGGTTTCGTGTCTCAGAGTTAGTCTCCCATAAAAGCAGAAAGTCACTCTTCCTGTGCAGGATCCACTGGGAGGCTTTGGGCTGCAAGTAATGGAAACACGGACTCAAAGAAGTTTAAACAATAAAGAGGTTCATTGCGCCACATACAAAGGGCCCTGAGGTGGCACCAACTTCAGATGTGGAAAGTCAGTTGCCCAGCTTCATTGTCAAGGGGAGTGGGAACCTCATACCAATCACAACTCACAAAGCCAAGGCCAGGTGGAGGAGGATGGGCCCTGAAGAAATCAGACCCCAGCCACAGGGACGGAGGAATGGATTCAGAGCAAGCACAAGAGTGTCTGCCACACCTGCTCACACGGGAGCTTTGAGTGTGAATGCTTTCGTCTACGTGCAAAGCATTCTTAGCATTTCCTAATGAAATTGAGAAAATGAGTATCAAGAATTGGTAAAGCCTTGATTGGGAAAGATGCACAATCCTGTCCTTGGTGATTTCCTCCCGAGAGCCACGGGCTCACACAACTCAGGATGAAGCAGCCTTGGGTGGGTTTACTGGCCGCTACGCCACGTCTCCAGTAGAACTCTTGGTCGGCAGGTTGTTGTTCTGGCAAATATGCCTCAGCTTTATGAATCTTCCTCCTCCAGCCCGGGCATTACAACTCACCGGGAAAGGGCAGGGAGCCGAGGAGGGAGGGCACCGGGGAAGGCAAGTTCTGGTCCCGCCAGGCCGTTCAGGACCCTCCCCACCCTCCTCACTCCTGACCTGCTTCTGCTCTGATCTATCCCCAGCAACCCACTCTTGGCCCCTTGCCCTGACTGCGGTCCACGCTCTGGTCCCTCTAAGAATGGCACTTGCACAGGCCTCACTGGAATTACAGCCTCCGCTAGAGGGACTGGTTCCGCGTGGCCGGGCTCCCAGGACCGCACTGCCTAGGCAGGTACAGGTCCTGCCTTGGCCTCAGGAAACCCAACCAGCCCCCGCCCCTGCCTCGCCCCCATTAACCAGGGCAGTCCTGGTGCCACTGCCACGGGCCCCAGCAACCTCCAGCGAAGACCCCAGTTCTGCAACCAGCACCCAGCAAACACTCTGGGAGGCTCTAGGGCTAGCACCCAGCAAGGGCCTGGTGCGTGTTGGTTGTCATGGTGACAGAAGCAGCAGTACCCCCCGAGGGCAAATGGGGACCACAGTCCAGGTGTGCTCCTAAAAGGACCAGCTCAGGCATCAGTCCCGGAGGTGAACGAGAGGCTGGAAGTGAGGCCGAGTCAGGAGCGAGGGGTGAGGCTGGTGCGGGGAGGCCGGGTCCCCGGGCTGTCTTGGCCTCAGACCGTCAGATGACATAAGAGCCCTATACGTGACTGCACATTCCAGCGCTGCAGTAGCCACATTGCGGCCGGCTGGCACTCTGTGGTCCCCTCTCCTCCAGAAGTAGCCCCCGAAGCAGGGGCTAACCCCGCGTGGCCACGTCTCTGGTGCCCACCCCACCCCCAAGCGGCTGGGCCAGAGTCTGCGCCCCAGGATTTGGAAACTGAGCCATGACTGTGTGAAGACGTGGGGCGGGGGCACTGTAGTGAGCCCAGTAAGGGCCAGCTCAGGTGATGGCCACCACCTCCTGCTGGCCAGGTCCCCGGGCCGCCCAGCTTCCCGTCCTTCCTGAGCCAGCGCCTCCTGCGATTCCGCAGAGCTCCCCCTTCCCGCAGTAAATTGTTTTCTTGGATAAGACAGTGAGAGCACGTGGCTGTTGGTTTTGCCCCTGAAGAATCTGAACGAATACAGTGGCCTCACCCACATCCTCCCTCTACAGGCGTGGAAACTGAGGCCCCGGAGGTCACGTGACTTGCCGAGGTGGCCCGGGGAGTGAACGGTGGGGCTGGGAGAAGCCAGGCTGCTTGGCATCACCCCTCACTCCAGAACATTCCGTAACACATGGGACTTGGCACCTTACCTCAGCCCCCTTGGCCCTGGCTTCAGATGGGCCCTCACTCCAGGCCCACTGACGCTGCTGAAGGAAGGTCCTGGTCTGGCTCAGAGCCAAGCCGTGAGAGGAGACGGAAGAAGAAACTCCCCATCACCCCCCCGGCCCCTCCCCACAAGCCTGCCCAAGAGCGCTGGCTTTCAGAGCTGTTGCGGAAAGGCCCTCCACCTGCCAACACACCTCCAGCTCTGACAACTTCCTGAGGATGAGAAAAGTTGCAACACTCCCCAGAGAAAGAATCTGTGCAGAGGCAAAGGGGGGAATAAATGGTTGTGGTGTGTTTACTGCTCCCTTAGCTGGAAGGAGTGATTCCGCTCTCGGTAGTGCATAAACTCTTGGCAAAGTTGGGTTTTCCATGGTTTGCTGAACTCCTGAACACAGATGTCCCATTTGTGTTTCATTAGTACATCCGCCGCTCTGCGGCTTTCGACCTCTGCACCAGGCAATAATTACCTGGCTCAGGCCCATCCCTTCACCAGCTGGCTGGGGACTTGCTCTGCCCGACCAGGGCTGTGTCTGCTGTCAGCCCTTTCCAGGCAACTGGACAGCGCCGTCAAGGGGATGTCTCAGCTGAGCCCGCGCTAGCATGGGGTGGGGGAGGTCCGTAGACTTGAGCAGACACCTCCAGAGGGAAAAGAGCCTTCCAGAGTCCAGCCACCCTTGGGGAGGCTGGAGGAGGGAGGCAGGGAGGGCGAGAAGGGGAAGGAGGAAGGGAGGAGGGGGGGGAAGAAGGCTAGATGGGGAGGAGAAAGGAGAGGGAGGGGAGGTGGGTGGGGACCAGGCCCTGGCGTGGGAAGCCTCATCCCTGAGCTGCGCGCACTCGGGCGGATCTGGCAGGGCCCAGCCTGGATCCCAGCTTCACATCGTCTGGCTCCAGCCAATGGGCTCGGGCGGTCTCTCAGTCCCAGGGCAGTGGACACGCAGGGGAGCTCCTGGCAGGGTGTCAGCTGGATTTCAAGAGCAGCCCTGGCAAAATGCAGGGCTTTCACCCAGAGCTGACAAACCTGAGTGTGGGTGAAAGGGATCAGGGCGGCCCACCCCCTCCCCACACGCGTCCCTGCCCAGGCTGCACTCCTGGGGCTTACAGACAGCCAGTGGGGAGGAGTCCCAGAAGGAAGGAGTCGGGTCTGGACCCTGAGGCACAAGCATGCAGTGGTCCCCAGGCCCCAGCTTGCTGCCTGTGAAATTCTGAAATTCAGCCCCCCTCCCTTGTCTAGAACCCTTCCATGGCCCTGAGCCCAAACTGGAGTTTCCAACTTTGTGAGAAGCCCCCCAAAACCTCCATCTGCCCCTGGTATAAATTTTCAACTTCACCTTTTCATTTATCCGCACCGAGGTTTGGGATCTGGACATTCAAATCAAGAGTAAGTCTAACATAGAGAACAGACCTGTGGTTGCCAAGGGGGGGGGGAGGGGAGGGATGGAGTGGGAGTTTGGGATTAGCAGATGCAAACTATTATACAGAGAATGGATAAACAACAAGGTCCTACTGTATAGAACAGAGAACTATATTCAGTATCCTGTGATAAAACCATGATGGAAAAGAAATGAAATGAAAAAAAAGTGTCTATATGTATAACTGAATCATTTTGCTGTGCAGCACAAATTAACACAACAACATAAGTTAACTATACTTCAATAAAATAACTTTTTCTTTTAAGAAACAAAGAGTAAGTCTAAGATGGGACCGGAGGGACTCAGTCAGAAAGCTATCACCTTTTGGATGGAGGACCCTGCAGGGAAGGGTGGGAAGTGAAACCAGAAGGGAGGGCCAGCATTCATTAAGTGCCTACTGCATGCACCATGCCAGGCACTACGAATCATGAACTCATTTAATCTTCCCAACAACCTGAGAGAAAGCTGTTCTCCCACCTGGTCGATGAGAAGACCGTGCCTCAGAGAAGAAAGTTGTCCCCATAGTGGAGGTGGAATTCAAACTCAGGTACGGGGCAGCGTGGGCTCAAAGTGGCACCGGACCTGGGGGAAGGCAGAGTGAATGTTTACCATTTTGTGAAACTGCTGTTGTCAGTGATCCTGAAACATTTCTCAAGTGACTAGCGCTTGCAGAAATCAACTGCACAGTACCTTTCCTTACAAACTTACAACCTATAAAATGTGTCTTCAGTTAGACTGCTGGGGTTTGTTTGGGTTTGTTTTAGTGAATGTATAGAAGTGTATTTATAACCACAAATTCATGGTTGCACTTGTCATCTTGCTGGCCTTAATACAAATTTCCCCGTAAGTTCTTATCCACAAACCTTCCCTCCAGGAGACTTTCAAGCACAAAAAGCATCACCACCAAGGATAGGAGAGAAAAGCACTGACACAGCTAAAGATGACAAAGTTCATCTTTTGGCGCCAATCCCCGTGTAAGTTAGCCTGGACATCCTGAGTTAGGAGGGGGTTAGAGGGGCCTCTGGGCTTGGCAGCTGGGGTCCGTTAGCAATGCCTACCCGGGACATGGGAAGAGAGAGAGGCAGCTTTCCTGGCAGGTATTAATCCCTGGAAAAGCAGAGACGAACCGAAATGATGGCCCTCCAGCTGCAAAACTGAGCACTAGTTTGGGGGCTACGACAGACTCAAACGCCCTCAGCTGTAGAGAAGCTGGGCTCCTCCCACCCCAAAGAGCCCCTGCGATCGGAGGTGCCCTGTTAGCTGGGGAGGCCCCGGCCATAGACGAGCAATGACCAGGGCAGGTTAAGGCAAAGGGGTCAGCCTTGGACAGCCAGGGAGCTGGCATCACCTCTGTGACTGGAGGTCAGCCAGCCCAGCTGCCCTAGGCGAGCGAGCTCAGCCCCAAGCCCTGGCTGAGGAAGACCCACGTCCACCTCTGTCTCCAGCTGCCCAGTCTGAGGGTCATCTCACACGGGCCGCCTTTGCTCGTCTGGCGTCCATCAGTGCTTCCCCTGAATCTCCACGAGAAAACGCTCACGAGAGGCCTCTGTGTGTGCGAGAGATTCACCCGGAGTCAGGGGGCTGCAGGGCGTCCCATAGCAGCAAGGAAACAGCTAGAGGTCCTTTGGTGGCCCCACCGTGTGCTCACCGCCCCACCGTCCTCCCAGGGCTGGATCAGCGTGAGGCAAGCCAGGCACTCACCTTGGGTGCAGAGTTTAAGAGGGCGCCAGAAATCAAGATAAATAATATTTTAATGCAAAGAGTAATGGGAAAGAGTCCGTGATGAATAAAACATCAACATTTTAAACAGAGACAGGATCTTTCTTAATGATTTTTCCTTTTGCCTCTGTCTCTAACACGACTCTTCACAGTTGAAGCTGTATTTAAAATGTTGATATTTTGTTCATTGTGGGTTTTTTTTTTTTTTCCAGTAATTTTGAGTTTTTTAATGTGGCATTAAGACACTATTTTTCTCGATTACTGAGGTTTGGGGCGCCCCCTTCCTTCTGCCCCCCCGGGGCCAGGGCCTCTCCTGCCCTGGTCCCCCAGCTCCCTGCAAGTTTCTCCTTCCCAGCTTATTTGCCCCTCTGCCTCTGCTCCCCGCCTCGAAGGAACACTGACAATTTCTTCCTTTCATTTTGTTAGGGCCACTCAATTCTTTCCACCTCTATCCCCAAACTCAGCCCTCCATCTCCCAAGACCTGAAACTTTGAAATTACTCTTAGCAAAGGACCGCCGATTCAGACAGAGGGGCAGAGAGCAATATGCAAGGATGGGGATAAATACAAGAGAGGATTTTCTGCAGACGTGAGGGCCCCTCACTCACACAGAGGGCTGTTCCCCCTAGTTATTCTAATGGCGGGAGAGCCCCGCGGAAGCCAGGAGGAGGCTGCAAAGGCAGGTGATTTGGGTAAGCTGTCCTAAGAATTGTGAGGATAAAAATCAGTGGCCACACAACATTGTTAATCAACTATACTCCATTATAAAATAAAAATCAAAAAAAGAAAATATCAGTGGCCACTAGGGTAGAAAAGATGTGGAGTCCGGTTTGCATGACTATTGTGTGCGCTGGGAAGGGGAGGTCTTTTTTTTTTTTTAACATCTTTATTGGAGTATAATTGCTCTACAATGCTGGGTTAGTTTCTGCTGTACAACAAAGTGAATCAGCTCTATGTATACATACATCCCCATATCCCCTCCCTCTTGAGCCTCCCTCCCACCCTCCCCATCCCAGCCCTCTAGATCGTCACAAAGCATCGAGCTGATCGGGGAGGCCCGTCCTCTCTCAAGCACCCGACATTCAGCAGCTCTCTTTGGCATCTGAGGGGGTGCACATACCCTCTGGGCAGGACACTGCAGAGTCCAAGGCTGGTTTGGAGGAGAAGGGGGATGATTAACCCATTCTTACCTCTCCCTCTGATGCTCGGAGAGTCCCCCATGGCTCCCACAGCCCCTCTGTTCTTCCTGCTCCATCCTCAGTGTCTGGGGCAGCCGAGAACACTAAGGAAGGGTCCCCGTGCCCACACTTCTGCAACTTGGGCTGCAGAGACCAAGGGAAATCAGGAGGCCCCATCTGGAACGGGGAGGGTGCAAGCTGGGCCAGGAATGGTACAAAGGCCTGCTTGGGCCTGAAGAAGAACCACTGGGACCAAAGCCTCAACAGAGTCAGGCCAGTGTCCTGGCAGGCATCGCGCACCAGTGCACCTGGCAAGCAGAAGTAGAGACGGTGAACACACCGCATGTACTAGGCACACAGATGTCTCAGCCTGGGGCATCACCAGTCCTAGTTTGTAGCGGAGGGAGCTGAATGCAATGTGGCCAGAGGAACCCAGGCTCAAGAAGCACCCTGGGGACTTCCCTGGTGGCGCAGTGGTTAAGAATCTGTCTGCCAATGCAGGGGACACAAGTTAGAGCCCTAGTCCGGGAAGATCCCACATGCCGCAGAGCAACTAAGCCTGTGCGCCACAACTACTGAGCCTGCGCTCTAGAGCCCGCGAGCCACAACTAATGAGCCCACGTGCCACAACTACTGAAGCCCGTGCGCCTAGAGCCAGTGCTCTGCAAAAAGTGAAACCACTGCAACGAGAAGCCCGTGCACCACAACAAAGAGTAGCCCCCAGCTCACCGCAACTGGAGAAAGCCCACACACAGCAACAAAGACCCAACGCAGCCAAAAATAAATAAATAAATAATAAAATAAATTTATTAAAAAAAAAAAAAGAAGCACCCCGGCCAGCTACCCAGGGAGCGGGACAAGAAGCTGGGACGGGGGCGGGGGGGGGGGGTCCAAGTGTGCTGCGCATGCGCAGACCGTACTCCAGCGAGGTGGGCGAGCAGGAGGTCAGAAGAGCCCCGAGGAGAGAGGGAGGAGGGAGGAGGGAGGAGGGAGGCCATGCTCTGGGAAGAAAGGAGGGGGGCTTCTCTAGTGCTTGGGAAAGGGCTTCACAGACTGCAGGGCTGGGGTGGTGTCTCGTCCCTGCTACTTACTAGCTGTGTGACCTTGGCCAAGTCACTCTACCTGCTTGCCCCTGTTTCCTCATCTGCAAAATGAAGACTGTGGTGCTGCCCACCTCAGGTTGTGGTGACCATTCATGGCTCAAACTGTAAAGTGCTTAGGACAGTGGCTGGCACACTGTGAGGGCTCTATGTGCTGACTGTATTTAGTAGCATTATGGACACATACCAAAGGCTATTTTTATTATATTTAATTCATATTATGCATTGTTGTTTAAGCCACCCAGTCTGTGGTACTTTGTTATAGCAGCTCAAAGTAACTAAGACACACGTCTTCCAAGTCCATGCCTGATTTTTATATTCCAGTAGTCAAAGAACCACTCCTGAAGAAGAGCTAATGGAGAGACAGAAGAGCAAGTGCCAAGCAACATTTTCTAGGAACATGTGAGTTCCTAGATCCGCTTCTGATCCAAATTAGTTAATATGCCTCAACAAAGGGGCTTCCCCAGCGGTCCAGTGGTTAAGACTCCACCTTCCAATGCAGGGGGCACGGGTTCGATCCCTGGTCAGGGAGCTAAGTTCCCATATGCCGCTGGGAGTGGCCAAAAATTAAAAAAAAAAAAAATTCCCCAACAAAGACAAGCAGGGGCAGGGTTGAGTGGCCAGGAGGATGTCACATAGACCCTAAGATGGAAAATGTAGGCCAAGTGAGTTTTATCTGTTGCTTTGCTGTGTGGGTTTCCTGAGCCAGATATTTTTAAGCACACTTGGCCTCTGTTTTCCCATCTGTAAAATAGGATAATACAGATAGCTTGCCCTTGTCTGTATGAAAGCTCAAAGCTTCTGCAAATTGTGGTGATGTCCTCAGAGTGTGTGGCAAGGGGACACTCCAGTGTGTCACTTTATCACTATTAAGCACCACTGATGAAACAAGAAGCCAGTGCTAAGAGCTCACAGGTCTAAATGCCTGAGCTTTTTAATCTCCCTCTTTCCAGAAACCCTTATCTTGGGCAAAGGAAAGAGTATTGAAGATTGGAAAGCAATGAAGACCAGGTCCCCTTAGTCCTAGGGGCAGAGACCAGCTCAGAGGGGTGGGGGGCAGGACGTGTTCATATGCAGTATTCCTCTGGGAAGTTTTCTGACTTAGAGAACGATGTCACTAACCCAGGACCAAGAGTCTTGGAAACATCACCCAGAAACAGGAACACAGCAAGAAAATGGGGTTACCGAAGTAAAAGATGCTGAGCACAGAGAGGGGTGGGGAGAGGGGCAAATATCAAGTCCAGAGGAAGAAAGGCCACCTCTCACCTTGGAGGGTCCTGTATTCTGCAACCAGCCTGAGCCTCTGTCTTCATGACAGACACACTGGAGTGTGAGATGGCTGGTGGCCCAGACAGCCCAGCACTGAGGACAGAGGCTCTGCCCCTTCCCAGCTGGGCCCTTTGGCGGCTCCCCCTCCCTGAGCTGGGTCTTCTCTTCATTATTCAGAATGGGATTAATGCAGCCCATCTTCTAGCACTGTTGGAAGGGTTAAGGAAATGTACATGAACTGCTAGGAATTTTCAGAAACCAAATAATGTGCCCCAGGTTACACGGTGTAACCTGGGGTAGGACCAAAACCCCGGCTTCCCTGTTCCCAGCCCCGTGTCTGTCCACTAGGCCACACTGCTCTTTGTGGTCTGACACCCTGTCACTTCTTTAATCCACTAGGGCAGAAGTCACAGACTGGTGGTCCAAGAGACAGTTCGTCGTTATAGCAGTTAAATTCTTTTTATTTTGTTACTGGCTTTAAGATTTATTTTTATTAATTTATTTTTCTGGCCGCATCGCACGGCATGTGGCATATTAGTTCCCTGACCAGGGATTGAACCCACGTCCCTTGCAGTGGAAGCGCAGAATCTTGACCACTGCACCGCTAAGGAAGTCCCCGTTTTTTTAAAAAATAGGAAATTTCACATAAAAACATGGATTTCCACTTTCCCTTGAGAAATCATTAGCTGTACAAATGCTGGGCCTGGTTCCTGCATGGTGACAATGGACCAGCCCTGAGAGGTAGCTGTCCCCCCAGGGCAGGTTATGGGCCCTGTTTTGCCACGCCCCACCTCCCAACAAATACCAGACTGCTTCTTCCATTTCCTCTCCCTTCTGGTCCCTTGAGCATCAGGGCACAGGAACACGTAGGCTTTTGGAGGGAAAGCCCCTTGCTGCCTAGAGGAAGACCTCGCAACACCACAGCCGATGAAAATTGAAAAGCATCCCTTAAAACACGTCCGCAGTGATTAGCAGGCTGGAGACATGATTTATGAAGAAGGATGAACACAGGAAATGTGCCGAGCTTGGCCAAACAGTGACGTGGGCAGAGATGCTCCGATCACGGGCCTCAGGAAGGAGCTGAGTCGTTAGGGGAGACTGAGGGGGCAACTCAGGGAAGCAGAAACTGAGCCATGGAAATTTTCAGCTGAATTATCAGGAAACTACCCCTAGAATCGTGAAAGCCTGGGCAGAGGGAGGAGTCGATGTGGAGAGGGAAGGGAAATGCCTTTCCTGTCTCTGGCTTCAAAGGAAGACACCAGATAATTCAACGGCCACAGAGGAAGCAGCTCTCCTGCAGAGAAGCTCTGTGGACTGCAGGAAGTGGCCCCAGGAAGGGTGATCAGCCTTCAGTCTTAGCACCCAAAGAAAGTGGCACTGCAGCCTGGCCTGCCTCAGCATCAGGGATCGCTATCAAAGTCTGGCCATGGGATCCTGGTTTTGGAAGACTAGTCTGTAGGAGCTTTAGTCAAGACTCTTCAGGTGCAACAAAGACCCAATTCAAACTGGTTTATGTGCAAAGGAAAAGTGTCGCCTTCTGTAAATGATAATTTCAGAGGTAGCACTGCTTCAGGAATGGCTGAATCCAGGGCTTCAACTGATATCATCAGGACCTGGTCTCTCTCCATCTTCTAACTCTGCTTTCTTCTACGTTGGCTTCATTCTCAGGCAGATTCTCCCCCATGGCGGTGAGTTGGGGACCACCAGCTCCTGGCTCACACCCTGGAGACCTCAGGGAAAAGAAAGCACACCTCTTTCCCATGAATTCCAGCAGACATCCCCAGATCAACTCTTATGGAACCAATTTTGGATCACGTGCCCATCCCCATTGTCACCAACCAGATTGATCTAGGGGTGTGAGGCGGTGATTGGCCATCCAGCACTCTGGGCCCACCCATGGCACTGGGGTTGGAGTGGGGTTGACACTCTGGGATCTGGAGAGACCAGCACTGAGTCTGGCCCAGGTCTCACAGTGGACCCTGCGTGCCCCGCCAGCCAATGAGGCTGGGACAGTCAACATCCTGGTCACTTGGTAAGAGCTGCCTTGGGGTCTGGGTGAAGCTGCAGCTCGAAAAACTCAGTGCCCACAGCCTACAGTGGTCTGGAGAAGGTGGGGTGCAGGGGCCCCAGGAGATCTACGTCCAGAAGGGCGAGAGGGCACATCCAGGCACCTAGAGTGCCCCCTGCCCCACCCCAGAGAGCTCTCAGTCTCAGCCTCAGAAAGGATGAGCCCCCTTCCCCTGCCCAAGGACTGGCTTGGGCACTGGCATGCGGTTCTAGCCAGGAAGGTGAGGGCAGCTGGATGGGGGAACCGGCCTGGGCTTCCGGAAAAGGTTGTCCTTGCTGATTTAAAAAAAAAAAAGATTTGATACAATGGTCCCTTTTCCACCTTTGGACTTCATCACTCTTCATCATGTCTGGATGGCACGGCTGGACCTGGGCAGCCGACGTGCCCCATGAGGGGAGGCAGCCTGAGGTTGAGCTGTGGTGCTGAGGGTGCCCGGGGAGGGGAGTCGTTGAATTAGCAAACCTGGAGCTGCCGCCTCCAGAAGTCCTGCCACGTGACACAGAGAGCGTCCTCGCTTTTGAAACTCACTGAGCTGGGCTTTCTGATACCTGCAGCTGCAAGCAGCCCACCTAGACAAGGACTAAAGGATGGCAGCCCTACTCAGAGCAGGCAGGGACGCGGCATGCTGAGTGCCCGGGGCCTGGCAGTAGCTGGGGGCCCAGGCCTCGCCGTGCACCCCTCAGTTTCAGCTGCAACAAACTACTTTTTCCATCACTTCTAGGCCCCAAAGGGAAAATTTTTTTCCTAAGTAACGTTCTTACTCTGGTTTAAATAAGCCTCCCTCGAAAAGGGAACCCTTCCACACTGTTGCTGGGAATGCAAATTGGTGCGGCTACTATGGAGAACAGTACGGAGGTTCCTTAAAAATCTAAAAATAGAGTTACCATCTGATCCAGCAATCCCACTCCTGGGTATATATCTGGAGAAAAACATGGTTCAAAAGGATGCATGCACCCCAATGTTCACTGCAGCACTATTTACAATAGCCAAGAAGCTATCTGTTGATGGGCATTTAGGAAGCAACCTAAATGCCCATCGACAGATGAATGGATAAAGAAGATGTGGTACATATATACAATGGACAATCACTCAGTCATTAAAAAGAATGAAATAATGCCATATGCAGCAACATGGATGGACCTGGAGATTATCATACTAAGTGAAGTAAGTCAGACAGAAAAAGACGAATACCACACGATATCACTTATATGTGGAATCTTAAAAAAAAATGATACAAATGAACTTATTTACAAAATAGAAACAGACTCACAGCCTTCGAAAACAAACTTCTGGTTACCAAAGGGGAAAGGTGGGGGGAAGGATAAATTGGGGGTTTGGGATTAACAGATACACACTACTGTATTTAAAATAGATAACCAACAAGGACCTACTGCATAGCACAGGGAACTCTGCTCAGTATTCTGTAATAACCTAAATGGGAAAAGAATTTGAAAAACAATAGATATATGTATAACTGAATCACTTTGCTGTACACCTGAAACTAACACAACATTGTAAATCAACTCTACTCCAATATAAAATAAAAAGTTAAAAAAAAAAAAAGCTACCCTTAAACAAGCCAGGGCCGTGTTCTTTGTACACGGTCAAAATAGAAAACCCCCCACCTCATTGTCCATCAGTGAGGGTAATTAAATTCACTGAACTACAGCCATGTGATGGCTGTGTGTGCAGCCGCTAGATTGATGCAGACACAAGAGATGCTTTGTATATACCATTAAAAGGGAGAAAAAATACACAAAACCATAGGTACGGTATGCTCCCAATGTCATATGTATATATTGATTCACAGTTTTTTAATATATACACACAGAGGAAAAAAAGACTGGAAGAAATACAACAATGTTTAGCCCTGGGTGGTGGAATTTGGGGGAATACTTATTTTCAACTTTATATTTCTACATAGCTTCAAATTTTCTACAATGAGCCTATATTAGGATGGTAACCTGAAAACTACAGTGAATATTAAAATAAAGCACTTGACAGCACTAGAGAACGTGCCGGAAGGAGAGACAAGAAGTCTTTGCATGTTTTCTGCAACAAGGTCCAGGGCTCCAAGCACGCACAGAGGCCACGTCAGGCCAGAGCTGACCGATCGTGCATCCCGGCAAGCACAAGGCTCACCCTGCCGATTATAAGGAAGAAAAAAGTCACAGGCTGAGATTCCTGGGCCCAGGAAGCCCCCCGAAGTGTGCAGAAGTAGCCTTCCCTCCCTCTGCGTCCAGTCACCTCCATCAAATCCACCTCCCACCAGATCTTGGGAGTTTCCTCCCCAAGACAAAGAGGCAGCCAAGCCCCCCGGAAGAGCGCTGTTATTGAAGCCAACCCCACACAGGCGACTCCCTGAGAGCCCCTCAGACTCAGGGAGTTTGGCACGTGGGAGGTTAATTCTCTTATCAAAACTGTACAAAATCCTAATTTTGCAGAGTGGCAATTTGGGGGGAAAAAAAACCCAGCAATGGGAAAATGTTGGTTATGCAGCACTAGACATTCAGTTCTCAGGGGATCAATTATAAAAACACTCATTCAGCTATTTCTATTCAAATGAACACCTGAAGAGGAGGCCTCAATGGTTTTAAAAGTGTGTGGATATTACTGGATAAATGTTAGTCCAATAAAAGAGATCATCATCCGCTATTTGTGTACATTTAAGTTGACACCAAAAAGATCTTTGTGGAGGATCGCTGCGGCTGCTTCTTTTCCTGCATGCATCTTTTAATCTCCTACTCCCTTAACACTTTAGGGACTGAAGAAAACAGACCAAATGCGGCTGGGTCATGGGTTTGGGTTTTTTTTTTTCCTCCTTCTTCTTCCCCCAAGATTAAAGGGACCAGGGTGCTGGGACGGCCATACCTGAAGTGGGGAGCCGAGGTCCGTCACACTGATGAATATGTAATGTCCTGCTCGGAGGCACAGTCACCATCTCTAATAAGAATTCACGAGTCTGTGTTTGAAAACAGACATTTGCATTTGCCCTGCGGTCACAGTACACGGACCATTCTTACTCAAAAATTTATTTTTCTTCTTTTTTTAAGGCCTGGAAATATTCCTTGCCCTCACTCCCCACCGACACACGCGTCCTTCGTTCTGGGTTCCCTTTAAACAGAAATTAAGAGAAGGGAGCCCAGAGACCCCGCAGCCCCTTCCCCTGAAGCTGCCGGACCTGGGGAGGACCCCAGCTTCCAGGGAGGGACTGCCTAGAGCCTGATTCCAGCAGATATACATACATTTTTCACGTCCAGCAGGTTTCTCAGGCCGGAATGAAATGCAGAATTAAAAGGAAGGGGAGCAAAACAAATGGGGAGGGATTTGGGGGTTCAACCACACCCCGTATGAGAAGTCAGGGTGGGATTCTCTGGCCGCGCCTGGGTACCCGACCGTGGCCGGTGGTGGCTGGTATTTCTCAGCCAGTGCAGCACAGGATTACCAGGGCGCCGTGGTTTCTGAGTTAAAAGTCCCTGGAAAAACAGGACCCAGCGGGTTGTTTCTGAAAACCGGACTTTTAAAAGGGGGTCTTTTTCATCCTGATCCATTAACTTGTTGGCAGTATCTGACAGGGGGCGGATGCCACCGCTTGGGGACAAGGAGCCAAGTCTGAACACCCCGTCGCTACCTGGGTCTCCCCTCCCTTGCTGCTTCCTCGGCGAAAGGAAAGGCGCTTGGCCTCCAAGGCGACCCCGGCCCCGTCCGCGCCGGTCGCGTGGCTGCGACCCCCGAGGCGACCCCGACCATCCGCTCTGACCGCATGGACGCGGCAGCGTGCGGCCTCCCGCAGACCCAGCGCTGGTCCCGCCCGAGACCCCCTGTCGAATCAGCGTCCCGGCCGGTGCTCGGCGGACCCCCACCGCGCCCCACTCTTTCCTGCGATGTCGGCCGAGGTCAAGGGCTGGGCCCACGAACACCGAGTTTTGCGCCTTCCTCCTCACTGCGGGCGCTCGGAGCCGTGGGCTCGCCGTGTGAGCGCGGCGCCTCCGCGGGGCCCGGCCTGTGCGGGATCGGTCCTGTCTCCGCTTCACCCGGGGCGCGGCCGGGGACAGGGCGGCGGGGGAGGATGGGCGCCGCGCGGTTCTGGGCCGAGCCCGCTGGCCGGAGAGGGCAGGTTCCTTTGTGGGCCGGCCTGGGGCCCGCGAGCCGAGCCCCCATTTCAGGGCTAACAGTGACACCTGCAGTTTAACCCGCCACATGTCACGCCGCGGGACAGCCGCCGGGGAGGGACTGGGCCTCCGGGCTCCACCCCACCGCCCACCTGGGGCCAAAGGGGCCAGGGTGGCCAGGGGTCCCCAGGGAGGGGGCCAGGCAACTCAGCCCTCTGGGCCTGATGAAGGATCCAGAGAGGCGGGGGACCCACCTGCTGCCCCCGGTCTGCAGCTGGGAGCCTCCAGAACCAAGGACCTGGGTGGGCTGCTCTCCCCCTGACCAGGGCTCCATGGAGCAGCCCTCCGGCCACCAACTTGGGCCAGACAAGTCCAGGGTCCTTGCTGGGAGGAGGTGGGGCTGTGCAGCACTTCCTCACCCGCTCCCTGGTCCTCTCTGACCCCACTCAGCGAGGGAGACGACCAAGTCCAATGCCCTCGTTTTACAGATGAGACAGGACCACAGAGCGGCAGCAGCTTGATCACGGTCACCCAGGACTGCCACGGGCCCCTTTCTGGCATGGCCATCATGGGAAAATGCAACTCAACTTTTCCATAGACGGTCCCCTCTCCGCCACAATCCACCCTCTGCGCTCACACCCGCGCGCGCGCGCGCACGCGCACACACACACACACACACACACACACACACACACACACACACACACACACACACACACACACACACACACACACACGGTGTGAGGGCAGCAGGTCAAAGCTGAGCTCTTCTCTGAATTCAGTGCCGGGTCCTGAGGCTGGTTTCAACAGCACTCGGCCTGCTTCCTCCCATTAGCTAGTTCACAAAAGTCTGAGAGCCAGGACTCAGGGAGGTGGGAATGAAAATGAACCGACAAGAAGATTTCTTTATAACTTTTCTCAATATTCTGCTGATTGCTAGCTCAGTAGCAGATGTGGTACGCCTAATGATGCATAGACAAGAAGCAGCCCCTAATCCCTAAATGAACTTCTCTCTAAATATATACAGGGGAAGCTATATAAACTCCACTGAGCCCCTCTGCTGTCCCTTCCGGCTACCCGAATTGAGTGACAGGAGGGAGTGGGCGCCTAGGAGAGAGCTGGCAGGGGCACAAGGAGGGCAGGGAGGAGAGGGTGGCCACCCACCACGCACACCGCCTCCGTCACGTGACCAAGCTGGCCTGGGCAGACAGGCAGCCCGACTTCCTCTCCACTCCCGCAGCGGGACCTGAGGGGCTTCCTCTCCAGGAGCCTACAGTGCAAACCCTGCACCAGCCAGCACTCTCTCCATGTAGGTGCTTCCCATTAAAGGTACCGAAACAATCCCCTCAGGTTGGCTTTTCTTCCCAGTCTTGGTCTCTGCAAAATACTTCTGTGGCAAAAATCAGCAAGGTTTTCAAACTGCATTTTTGATAAAGGAGGTTAAAAGGGCATCCGCCCTGGGCCTTCTGTGCTGTGTGCAGGCTCTGGGCCGGGGCCAAGGAGGGCCCAGGGGCCAGTGGGGACAGATATGAGTCCCAAGTGCAGGTGTGCGCCAGAGGCAGACCACTGGGCTCTAGGAACACAGACCGGATGGGCTCTGCATCCTCCTCTCTGCCCCGGGCCCTGCAGTAGTGCCAGGGAGAGGGCAGAAGAAACAGCCAGTGCAAAGGCTCCAAGGCAAGAGAAGGCCTGGCCTGGTTCAGAGCTGGCAGGTAAGTCTGGAGGCTGGAGGGCGGGGGTGACAGGGACCCTGGGAGCAGCCGGGGTAGGGCCTCCAATGCCAGGAAAGGAGCTTGATCTTTATCCTGCAGGAGGTGAAGGGGACCCTCGGTTCCCTCAGGTTGCTGCTGACAAATAAAGGCTCTTGCTGCCATGCTGAGTGGGTGGGCAGGAGGGTGGGTTCCAGTTCAAGACTCAAGTCCCAGAGATCTCAAGAGCCCAGTCAAGCCACTTCAAATAGCTGTTTAGCCCAGATGGCCTGCTCATCTGGAAGGAAACCCAAAGAAGCACAAAGACACACAGTGGAACAGAGAGTGAAATCACCCTCCGCCCAGCCCCTAGCCAAAGGAGAGCTTATGCATATGCAATGTGGGCCCACTCGGAAAGCTTTCCATTAGCCGCGTGGAGAAGCCGAGGCCGGGCCAGGGAATCTATATTTCACCTTACGTTGCACACAGCTGGGTTCAGACTGGCACCAGTGCTAATATGCAAAAAAGGCAGTATCTGTATTCATCAGGACTCTCCCTGAGAAGCCAGGAGGGGCTGGGCTTCTCTTGCAGAGCCAGCAAACAAAGAGAGGTGGGTGGGGCATGCCAGGGGGTGTCAGGCTGGCAGGCTAGAGCCAGAAGGGTCAGAGGCCACTGGAACGGCAGGAGAGACCAAGTCTTTGTCAAATCACAGATTTCCGGGGGGAAAAACATTCTTGATCAGACTGGAGACTTAGAACCCAAAGGAGCTTGGAGCTGGAAGCACCTCCAGGAACCCCCTATCAATTGGCCTCATTTTATTGATGGAAAAATTGAGGCCCAGAGAGAAGAAATAATTTTCTCAGAGACACACAGCCAGTTGTGATTTTTCTTTTTTTGGTTAATATGCAAATACAGTTGTGTTTAATTTTTGTTCATATAGATAAAGAAGATCCAGGAGATCCTTCGAAGGTCAGTCCTATCCGGGCCATGCTAATATTCTGCTAAGCACAGTGCGGAGAAAGAAAAAGCTGAAGGCATGATCCTTGCCTTCAAGATGCGTACATACTGTTGAGAATAAAAAGCCAAGCTCTGCTTCCCTGGTGGCGCAGGGGTTGAGAATCTGCCTGCCAATGCAGGGGACACGGGTTCGAGCCCTGGTCTGGGAAGATCCCACATGCCGCGGAGCAGCTGGGCCCGTGAGCCACAACTACTGAGCCTGCGCTCTAGAGCCTGTGCTCCGCAACAAGAGAGGCCGCGATAGTGAGAGGCCCGCGCACAGCGATGAAGAGTGGCCCCCGCTCGCCGCAACTGGAGAAAGCCCTCACACAGAAACGAAGACCCAACACAGCCATAAATTAAAATAAAGAAAGAAAGAAAAATTAAAAAAAAAAAAAAAAAGCCCAGCTCCTATGCAGAACACTTAGCAAACAAGAGAAAGCAAGCTGTAGTAAGAACTTAACGTATGGGGCTGTCTGCGGCCTCGGAAAAAGTCGTACGAGGTACACGTAGGTACACGTGAGGACGGTCTATGGACCACCAGCCTGCTCGCAGGAGTCCCCTGGGTCGGCATCACATCAGAGGGTGCGGTTCGAACGTATCCTCCAACTTGTACGTTTTTTTCACTTCACTCTGAGCCCAGTCACTCTGACTCCCCTTCCCAAAACCCCTTCTTTAGGGTTTTCTGGGAGAAATGTAAAAACCTCACCAGTCTCTGTAGAGGGAGGGAGAGAATGCGTCTCAGTTTGGATTTCTTGATAAAATATTAATTCTCTGTGGTGTTAATCTTCAAAGTCAGATTCAAATTGCACACCTTCCAGGAATCCTTCCTTAACTCCACACCTCTCAGCATTTATATATGTATTTACAAGAAAGATTAAGTCAGGCACAGTCTCGTGACTTGACATTTTTCAGTGTATATCGGGTTGATCCAGTAGAACTGAAATGTCTTCCAAGAGTAAAACCTTGTCTTTCATTGTCATACCTTCTTGATCTCAAGGAGTTGAATGGGAGAGGAATAAGGTAAGATAAAGGTATGTCCCTCAAAACACTAAGAAAAGATGCAGCCCCAATGGTTCAAAGTGTGCATTTCTTAAAAAGTCAACTGAGGCTAAAAGGCAGCCTTCCTTCCCTCCCCCGGCACAATTAGCAAATCGATTAGCAAAACAGCTGTCTATGCCAGACTTAGGCATCTTACAAGCTGGACACCTCTTATCTGAACTAGTTTCCTAATCTGTAAAATGCAGTTAACAGGGCCTACTTCACCAGCTCTTTGTGAGGAGTACAGGGGATCAGGTAGGTGACATTTAACCAGGGATACATGAAGCCTGCTGAACTTAAAGGCATCTAGGATAATCTGGTTCGAGCTGTGAAAACAGATATACAAGCATATCCACGAATTCGCACCCACGAATGATCCGTGAGGTAGCCACGAAGAGCCTTGCTAGGCCCCTGAAGAGGCAGGGCGCAGCCTCGGTGATGGGTGTGTGACCTTCTTCCCAGAGCTCGGAAGCCTTTTCTGCTCACTGCTTGGTTCAGAGATTCAGGGCTGAGTTCCAGAGGAACAGAGTGTCAGCTAGCCAGACGACCAGATAAATAGGCTTTCACTTGTAGCCTAGATCGCCTGCCCTCCTTCCTGAGTCTTCCCTTTTTCATGCCAACTCTTTTTGTGATGATGGCAGGAATTCCTCTAAAATCAGCCCGTGCTCCTCGGAAGGACAGACAGTTAAGGCTGAATGTGAATCCGGCCTTGCTCTCTCTTGAATGCTCTTAGCATCCATTTAAAGCAATGGGAATTAGGGCAGTGATATCATATTCATTTTTTTATTACAATGACTCATAAGCCTAGATTGGGGTTTTTGGAAATCACTTAAGTTACAGCTTGGGTTCCTTTACCAGCACTGGTCCAAGCTATGCTACATTTTCTCTGGCCATCCTCAGGAATCTGCTTAGCCCCTGTCATTTTACTCTGCAAAATCCACCCTAGCCAGGGAGGTGATGACCTGGAAGACTATGGGTAACCAGCAATTAGTCCTAATCCAAGGAAAGGGTTTGACAGTGACCCCTGAGATCTATAAGGACCTTCTAGTTCCAACCACATCCCCATTAGCTGGGCTCCCTGTCATGGTTTACTCAGTAAATGACAACAAGATTTGTCATGTCAGAGTCTCTTCCCAGTAAGGGGGAGAGACCCCAGGCAGAAACAGCTCCTGCCTTGAGGAACCCCCTTGGCCATCAGGGTCCTCTCTTCAGGGTCTGTCTGCTCAGGGCTGGACAGAGGGTTTGAATTCCCACGTGACTGCTTTCTGGCTGGTGCCCTTGAACAAGTCACTGAACTTCTCTGAATTCTTAGGTTCCAGGCAACAACACTACTCCCACAGGGCTGTTTTGAGAACTGAGTGAGAGATGCCGAGAGCGCCAGACGGGACCTGGTACACAGTCAGGGGCCCCTGTCCTCCAATCCATCGCCCTAAACGCTCCTGTCATAGCGATTGGCTCCATCATCTAGAAGCTGTGGGACCCTGGACAAGTAGGTAACTGCTCTGGGCCTCAGTTTCATCATCTATAAAATGGGAACCATAACATTTCTCTGCTTAAAGGATCGTTGATTCAATGAGATAATCCATGTAGGGCATTTAGCATAGCATCTAGTACATCAAGTCTTAATAAATGTTAGCTGGTGTACGCTCCCTCACCCCACCCCCGGGACATCGGAGCTCCTCGGAGCAGGAATTGGTCAGTCCTTCATTCCCTGAACTTATACTGGCAAGCATCTACCACACGTCGTGGGCTGTGGCTCTAGGCGTGTATCAAGACACGGCCCCAGCTTTCAAAGAGCTTGGTTCCCAGGTCGGGTGAAAAGGCAATAAGGCAGATGCTAAGAGATGCAGCCACAGAGTGCTTCAGGAGTGGAGGGGTCTAACCCAGCCTGAGGGATCCAAAGACTTCTCAGAGAAGATGGTATCTAAGCCACAACCTGCAGGAGTGAAAGCCAGCCAAGCCCAAAGGGGATGGAGAGTGGCCGGTCAGGAGGGGGCCTGCTCTACCGCCCTCATCTGACCCACCCAGAGCTCGCGCCAGCACCTGGGGCTTGGGAAGTGCTGACGGAGGGATGCCCCAGCCTGCTGCACAGGCGATGCCCTCCTCTCATGTGGCTCACGGCCTCTCTCCCCGAGGAGGTGCTGCTCCAGGTCTCCAGGGAAGGGACGTCGCTCCCTCCCATGTGGGAGCCAGCTGCAGAGCACCACCGGCGTGAGGGAACGGCAGGGCGGCGCGAGGAGCAAGTGGGTAGCTGTGGACCTGCAACACTGGGTGTGCCAGGCCGGGCTGCTCCAGAAAAGCCCCCCAGACCCCTGGGGAGCTGCTCACACACCCAGGTCCTCAGGTCCCCAGTCAGACATGCGGGTCGGGGCCTCAAGCTGTGCTGCAGAGTGGCTTGGGTTTTGGAACCAAGGTTCAGGGCGAGGCTGTCCAGGGGTCAAGGAGCAGGGGCCGTGAGGTGTGGGTCACGCCTCGGGCCACACGCCCCTGGCCTCTTTCTAGCAAAGGTTCCCAAGATCTGTCCTCATTTCTCCTCTCCCTGCCTCCCCCTCAGCGCCCCCCACCCTCAGATCTCCCCTCCCAGCTGAGAGATGTTTATTGCTGGCTACGTACCCTCCCCTGCAGCCTTCAGTGGAGGCTGTAATTAGTAGCAGCAGACAACCAGCCACGTCAGGAGGACGGCACTGCCCCAAATCCTGTTGGGCTGTCTTCTCCAGTGTCTCCCACTTGGGTCACAAGGTGCCTTGGGACTGGGGTGCCCTTTGGTCAAACTGTAGCATCTCCCGTCCGTGGTGAGAGCAATGCCTCCCACCTCCCCTCCACGACTTGGGGGCACTGACAGCGATCCAGCCTTGCCCTCTGACTGCTGGGCGGATGGGCGCTGGAGCCCTGAGGTCAGCCGGCAGCGCAGCAGGAAGGAGGGAGCAGCGAGCCCGGGCCGCATGCCGCCGTGGGCTGTGGCCGGGAGGTGGCAGTGAGGCAAGTAGGGGTGGCTGCGTTATCAACGAACATACGCAGAGCTGTTTCTAGCCTTAATGAAGACTCACAGATATTCGGCTTAGCAAAGCTGAGCTCCCCCCGTGACGGATGTCAGGGACTACAAGGCCTTCTGGGGGAGGACCCTGCAGAGACGTGGGCCCCTGTCTTACTAGGTCCCGTCACGGCACCCACACAAGTGTCGGAAGGGAAAGGGCACACCGCTCACGGCCTCGGCTGGCCTCGGTGACGCACCTCAAGCCCCGTGAACTTGTTTCAGGGACCACAGCAGCCATGAGAGACGTGCTGGGTCACAGCACGACACAGACCTGGGTGTCGTAGCCAAGTGGCCAAGGCAAGGGGCAGGGTGGCCGCGCTGGAGGGGGTGACCCAGCGCACGGAACCAATCAGTGTCCAGCTGCAGGTGCCGTGCCTCCGTGCTGAGCCCCAGCGCATGGAACAAACCACGCTCTCAGTCAGGACCACGGGATTTGGAAGATCTCCTTCATGGGGTTGGGAGGATCGTTATGAGGTGAGGTCCACATAGCACCTACTGCAAGCCTGGCACTCAGAAAGGTTGGTGTCATTCCATCTTACAGGGCAGGGTGGTCTGTCCCCAAACCCCTAGATCAGGGAGGAAGAGAGGGCAGGGGAAACCTGAGAGTACTAAGTAGCTGTCACAGACTATGGGTGAACAAGAGCAAGATGAAGGGCTCCCACCTGGATCTGGAATGAAACGAGGAGCAAGGGCAAGGGCATGGCAGTGAGAGGGTCCGAGACGACCCAGTGCGGGCTGGGCACTGGCACAGGACGGCTTCTCCTGGCCTCCCGCTGACCCTAAGCACAACGCGAGCACAGAGCGAGTGGTCTGGAAGCAGGGTCTGGGGCAAGGCTGAGGGGGGCTGAACCCCCCGCCTTTTTCACTCGGTTTGTGCTCCACGCATCCCCCGCCCCACCCATCCCCACTGTAACCCACGAAGAGCTTGGACCACGTCATGGTCACGTTCACAATAGAGGTGCGACATCTCTTTCTGGTTACCCTACCACGACTGCTTCCCAGCCACGCCACACACTAACCCTGCCGTGCCTTCCCGTCTGTGCCTCCGCCTGGAATGCTGTCCCCTGCCCCTGCCAACTCCTTCGGGTCCTGTTATCACACCGTGACACATCTGGGCACTTCTCTCTCTCCGCCCCAGCTCCTGTGCATCCAACTTCACAAACTCTGGCACCTTCCTGTTCCACTGACGTCACCAAACTCCTTGCTGCTTCAGGAAAGTGCTGCCCCCTCTCACTGTGCACCTGGCTGCTGCCGCCTCGCTGGAAGCTTGTCTGCTATGGAAGAGAGCTCCTGCCCTTTTGGAGGCACGGGGTTCTTTTTCTTCAGAGCCTTCTAGTGATCTGCAATTCATTTGTTTTGTGGGCCATCCTTACTCCCTGTGAACTATAAGCTTTCCTAAGGACAGCGGCTATTGCCAGTTGCATTGACCGTGGACACCCAGGGCCTCTACACAACTGCTGAAGGAATGAGCCAGTGTCTCAAAACAGAAAGGGACTGGGCTTTAGAAACAGACAGGTTCAACCCATTACTGACTCCACTGCTTGTTAACTACCACACAGAGTTGTCACTGCGGCTGAGGGTGGTGACACCGAGTGCCCAGCACAATGCTAACACTCACTCTCAGCTCCCGTGCCCTGCTTGCCTGATTCGCTCTCACTGCGACAGCACCTGGCCGGCAGGATCAGAGACCATTTGCGAAGTGAATGAACACTCTGAGGCAGAACTGTAACCGTGAGAATTACACTACTGCGCCATAAAAGCAAGAGCGGGGTGGGATCGGGGGAAAAGACCCGGCTAAATTAAGACTTTCTGAACTTGTTTGTTCTAACCATCTGATGGTGTGTTCATTTCAACATAAAGCCAATCATCACAGCAAACCACCAGAATTCTACCCTCTCCCTAAGAATTCCAGGGAGGACTTCCCTGGTGGCGCAGTGGTTAAGAATCCGCCTGCCAATGCAGGGGACATGGGTTCGAGCCCTGGTCTGCGAAGACCCCACATGCCGTGGAGCAACTAAGCCCGTGCGCCACAACTACCGAGCCTGCGCTCTAGAGCCGGCGAGCCACAACTACTGAGCCCACGTGCCACAACTACTGAGCCCGTGTGCCTACAGCCTGTGCTCCACAAGAGAAGCCACCGCAATGAGAAGCCCGCACACCGCAACAAAGAGTAGCCCCCACTCGCTGCGACTAGAGAAAGCCTGCACGCAGCAACGAAGACCCAACGCAGCCAAACATACATACATACATAAATTTATTTTAAAAAAAAGAATTTCAGGAAGTCTTTGACCACCACACAGCCTGTTCCCCTCTCATCTACCCCTCCTGGGTCCAGACACCACCACGTTTCTCCAAGGCCACACTCCAAAGGGTGGTTCATTAGGACACAAGATATTCTTGGGTTCTTCACTACACCTACTCAACAGCCACGACAATTTGTAGGGAAAATGCTTACGATATAAAATTGCTTAGCTAGTATCATGTTAAAAAAAAAAAAAAAGGGCATGAGAGACAAAGAACATACATGAAGAGATCTTAAAAACTAACTTTAAGAGGCAGGATTATGGATAATTTTTATTTTCTTCTTTATAGTTTTGTGCATTTTTCAAGTATTACAGTGAATATGTATTCCTATTATAACCAGAAAAAAAATCAACAAATTCTAGATAGCATCAAATGTGCCTAAAATCAATTCACCTAATAACGAATTTGCCAAATGACATATTCACCCACAATCCACACTGTAAATAATACGTATGACAGTCATGGCATTTTATATACAATATAACGGACAAAGCCCTCCCTACAAAATATGTTTTCAGATACCAATTTGTATTTTTACCTCTTTTTTTTAACATTAAGTATGGTTTTTATTTAATTCCTCTAAGGGCACGTCTGCCTTATTTTTATGTTTTTAATAACAACTTATCAAATGAGTATCTTCAGACATGATACAGTAGTTACAGTACCTCCTGAGCAAGCTCTAAGGTCACTATTGATGTTTTTATTCTACTCTGGAGCAGTTTAAACATTTTTAGCACTTCTTCTAGGTACTATTCTCTCTTAATTGGCTAAAAAAGAAAAATATTTATAAGAAATCATCTTAATATGGAAAATTAACATTTTTTTAAAAAAAATCCTAATTTTAGACAAACCAATTGTTAAGAGAATTGGGTGTGAATGGATTAGTTCACCCAAACTAGCCAGAGCCTGAACCTCCCCAGCACTAATAAACACACATTCATTTCCTCTAGAGTCTTTGAAGTTCATCCCCCACTGCAGCCTGTCTTTACATCGCCTGTCTTTGCAGACTTCCATCCCTCTCACCTTCAGTAGGCCAGCTGTAAGGGCATCCAAATAGCAGAAATGCATTTGAGCTGTTCTGAAACTAGAAGCCCATGCAAAAAAAGAGCTAATAACCCTGGCCTTCCCCAATGATATCCAAAGAAATACACTAAAAAGCAACATTGTCGAGTGGGAAAACACGAGGTCATGTTTAATTCTAAGGATTTAATTAAGGATGACACGAGGTCATCCTTAATTCTAAGGATTAAGTCCTTAGAATAAAGCAGGTTCGAATCCCAACTGACTGACCGCAGGCAAGGTGTTTCACAAACTAAGCCCGTTCTCCTCATCTGTAAGTGGTGGCGCCATTTGCTATGTCAGGAACAACCTCATAGGTCTAACAATTAGACCTACTGCTTGACAGCATTTACTGTCAGAAATTTTTCCCAGGTCCATTCGCTGTGTTTGAACCCTCAGCCAGGAGCAGGCAGGCATGCTCTGTGTCCTCTGAAGCTGTGCACTGCATTTCTCTTGGCACTAAGGCAGAGGAAAGTTTTCCGATGAAGAGGCCAATCTGCCCCCACCCCACATAAATCTAAAAAAAGAAAAAGGGCTTTACCTGACTCAACTTTTTTCTCCCTACTTTGGTCCTGCCCAAATTTCACATCAGGAAAACAGCTTTGGGAATTAGGAGGGGTGGTTTTCCAGATATTCCTTTGTCTACAATTGGCCTTTGTGCCTGCCCTCTAACAAATTCAAATTAGGTTTAACAAAGCACTTAAAAATCTGTGATTCTCTAAACATGTTATTTACTTGTTAATCCACATTGAATTCCAAAAAGAAATAAAAGACATAAAGAGTTATGTTTTACTCAGAAACTGAAAGGAAAGCTTTAAACAACTTGCACAGGGTCACCAGGCTCTGGTGGACAGGATAGGATTAGTACTTCCTGAAGGCCTGGGTTTTTTGTTAACTGGTGACAGTATTTGGCTGAAATAATTATTTACAAACAAAATCCAGCATCACGTTGATCTGACACAAAGTTTAAACTTTAATAGAATCTCAAATATTCAACCTCTTTCCAATGTTAGATTCCCTAAATCCTACCTTGGATCAAAGCTCAAATTGCCAGAGACCATTTTGGCTAACCCAACGAAGAACTAAAATTGTCAAAACTTTAAGGCCAGTGAGTGTTCCAGGGTGAAAGTCTCATATTAAAGAAAGTACAGATTGGTCAGAATCTGCTTCTAAAGGTAACGGTAAGATTACTGAAGATCAAGGAAATGACTATGAGCCCAATCTAAAATTTTAAATACTGCCCAGCAATGGAAATGATGAAATATGGCCTCCTCCATCAACAGAAATGGATAAGCCTGTCACAGATACAATGAACTAGAAGTCTCATTAGGTTCCTTCTAATTTTGAGATTTTATGAACATGTTTTTTAAAAATTTTAAGCCTTATGATAGATACACATACACATACTTCCAATCCAACCATGTTTGCAGAGGCAAAGACCATACTTGCAAAATTAACTTTTTCAAAAATTTTCATTGTCAAGAAACTAAAGTGTCCACATTTGGGTCATTTATTTAACAAGACAAAGGCCACACTAATACAGTAGTTTCCTTAAAAGAGAAAGCTGTCCAAGATAGTCTCATATTCAAGAAAAATAAAGTAGAAAACATGTAACCTAGAATGGTTTAAAAATATCATAGGCAGAATCTCTATCTTTAAAGCAGTGTTTATTAGAGAGTGCCAAAAATTCTTGTGGACTATCAGGGAGACCACACAAAACAGAGAACAGCTTAAACGAATGCCAGTCACCCAAGCTTACTAGCAGTGATAGATGTAAAATATATACAATGATAATCATTATGACCAAGATACGTAACACCCCATAACCAATACTTATTGCAGCCAATGCTTATTTTCGAGGCCGTCAGACTTGACTCCCCTAAAACTCTAAGGAGACTGCTCAACTCAGGCTTTCTAAAAGAACTGTAATATTTTCTAAATAAAACTTAACTTTACTAAACCAAATCGGAATGAATTATGAGTGCTTTTAAGAATCTGCAAAAATAATTATTTTACAGTTGGGAAATGTGTCATACTCGCAAATGTATTTGTCCTGAGCATTCCACAAACCAGATAGAAATGGAAATGGGAGACCAAGCTTAAACTACAGAGCCGCAGCAGCCTAGCAGTGCACTAGCGCTCCTCCTAACAGTCCTGGCACAGGGTCCAGGCATGGCCGGCTCTCTGCTGGGGGCAGCTTTCTCGGCTGTGAAGGCAGATCGTGCCCTCTGTCACTCACGGGGAGCAGTTCTGCCCAACTGTCTCCTTTCCACAACTTTATCATCAATCTCTTTATTAACAGCTCTGCTGCAGTCAGAAAACGCAAACAAGGAGCAATTTTCATGCCAGACTTCTGGAAAGCGCACAGCGCCAGGTCCCACACAGTGTGAAAGCGTGTAGGGGTTGTTCTGCCGAGGGAGAGACAGCCTCCACGAGGAACAAGCACAAGGCTGGGACATTTTACATTCTTATACTAAAACGCATCTACCCACTTTCTTACGCCTAAAATCTGAAAAGAACCCAAATATTCACACGTGTGTGGGCGTGGCGATTGAAGAGGGGCACAGCAGTGGCACAAGATCATTTTACTCTCCAGAGATGACTGTATTATTTTGCATTTCCATAAAATGTATCATATCCCCTGAAAATATCTTTAAGGACTATATGACATTAGAAAACATACAAGGCTGAGATAAATGTCTGCAATGACCTGAAACCCATAAAACTGAAATTTTTGAATTATTCAAAATACATATTTTCGGATTGATATCTGTTGGTCAAAAAATAGCATCTTACAAATTAACGAAAGGAAATGCTTCTAAAAAGCTTGCAAAGAATTTGTAAGAGGGCTTAAATATTTTTTTAATTGGGTCATAATCACATGACTAATATGAAATTTAAAACATCCAAGTGAAGTAAAAACTGAGTATACTGTCTAGATAGTTCCAAATACTGAGATGCATGGTACTTAGAGTGATACTTTATCATTGTAACTGTTAATTACATTACACTCAGCCCAAGACTTAAACCCACCATAGGGCAGAATTTACCTTTAATGGGTTTCCCTTTAATCTGTTTTGTATTTCAATCTATTGATGCGATTGTTTCAAAATTATTCCGTATCTATAAGTAAAACAAATTTTTATGTTTTTAAAGATTCTGATACTACACAACTGAATTTACACTGTTCTGAATAATGCATTTTGCTGTAGTGTGTCTTAGGTAAGCTGTCTTAGAGCTGCGATGTCTGTGCTCAGACGGAAAAGGACCTGCTAAGACCGCAGTGGTACTGTTAAGTTGAAGGCCAGGGTGAATCAGCTCTGGGGCTTCTAGACCTCAGTTTATTCTACAATGTGAAACAAAACCAACACACCCTTAGGCTTTCCCTGGTCAATGCTGGGACCCATAAGATGGACTGTGGAGGGGTTAGCATAAATCCATTCTCCCCACTAAAAAACAAAAACAACACAAAAACAAAAACTCTAAGCTGGGTGGCAAGGAGGAGACTATTTTTGATTAAAGGCATTATCCTGTACCTTAGAAATATCATAGCAAAAAATATAAAGCTTTGATTGGAGCACACACACAGACTGTTCTGTTCTTCATTTCACCTACTAGTGAAATTTAAAGATACCCAAAACAGGAAAAAAGTGTCTTATTTACATTATGTTAAAGTATGAATATTTTCAGCATTAACATTTTAAATATTAGGTGGTTAAACTCTATAAATTCTAAACAATACTGTGCCCTTTGTAGATATGATTTTTAGCAATCTGAAAACGTGAAGTATTTGAAAAGATGGTAACTGGAGAATAAAGTACAATTACAGTCACAACCCTTCACGAAACGAATGTGAGCTTTCTGAAATGTGAACTTTAGCACAGCCTCAAGTCTACCCTTTCAAGGAAAGTCCTGTGAATTGTAGGGGGGGGGGGGGGATGAGGAAAGGAACAATGCACTTAAAGTTCCATACCTTTCAACAAATACGTGTATGGTTTGATCAGCTGCAATGATGTTCCCAGAACATTAAGACAAAAGCATGTCTCTAAGGAGAAAAAGCAGAAGTTTAAATGACTTCCCAAGTATATGAAATCACTTCTAGAATTAAGTACATACAATCACTACCAAAATACATGGCTCAGAAATATTGATGCCATCTTTCTTGGTGCCAATAAAGCTATATAAAATGTCACAAGAATTTTTAAACTGATGAGTACGGAGAAAGGATGAATAAACTGATTCTACAAATGAGAAACGGATATCACACAGAATTAAACAGACCACTTCTCTCTATATGACTGAAGGTCGTGTTTATTATAGAACACGTTTAATATTTCACTTGCCAAGTTGAGGTCTGCATTGAGACAGCATCCATTTGTGATTTTGGTTTGAAGAAAAGCTAACAGAAGAGAAACAGAGTGGAGAATTTTAAAAAAAAAGCAAAACATACAATACAGGCTAAAAGGCAACTAATTTTCCTTGTACTATTCTTTTATTAGAATTAAAATAGGCAAAAGTATAACCAAAGGATTGTTCAATGCCTTTTTAGGTAAACAGTTTATCTTTTTGTTTAAATGCACTGAAGTGCACTAACAGTTAATATTTCCAGGGCTTGGTCTACAAGTTTGTGTGTATTAATGATTTATCTTTTCGTTTATCAATTACTACTTGGAGCTGCTGATCATTTATTGCCACCTTGAGTGCAGCCAGAATTAATACTACGCAGAGCTCTAGAACACTTTTCTGTGTGGAGAAAAAAAGAGGTGTTAATTAGAAAAATACAAACTTTATTCCAGAATATACCCAAAGCCACAAAACACAACTTTCAATTATCATTTTACTAATTCAGCAAGATCCATGAAATGCCAAAAGTCTATGTGGGTGATAAAACTCAGAAAGTTGTGATATTCATTCCCATGTTTAGGTGTCTGTCAAAGTAGAGGAAGTATGGCAAGCTCTATTCTGTAGGTGTTAACAATGGCGTCAAGGGTAATTTTTACAATATTTTCCCTTTTACTGAATAGTCCCAAAAGTTAAATGTTATTTTAATAAAAGGTTATTCTACATTGCAGTCATATATTTTTACATATAGTAAAGGTATTAGAATTTGGAATTTCAGGAATGAAAATATGCAGAATTGCACATCCCTTGAAATAACCTAACATAAGGAGGTCCATCCCTCCATTCAAAGCATTTAAGATAACCATACTCAAAAGCTGGCCATCACATGCATACAGAGCAGTTCATTCCTAACCCATAGTTAAGTATGTTGACCATTTAAGGGTTTAAGAAATGTAGAATCTGATTTGAGTTTAGTAAAATGAGAAACATAGGATCCTAAATTCACTGAAAAACAACACTGCCACCTGCTGACATTGGAGATACAGCACCAACTGCTTTGAAAACCACCAGCTCTGTAAAGGAAGCACATCAACAGTACACTGTCTACATGCGTGGAATAAATACAAAGAAAAGATACACTGTCTATATAAACAGAATAAATATTTTGGAGGGTGGGTCAGTTAAAAGTTAATTATTAAGTACTACATTCATGTTTTCCTCCCTAATGATCAATTATATGAAAAACAAATACCTGATTATGTGAGATATCAATTAACACTAGGCTGTTGCTAACAGCACAATTAACCAGATATAGATCTCTTCTAAATGTAACCAAAGTAAACTCTTTCGCAAATCTTCACTTAGAGCTATAACTTACAAGTAGAAATAATATCACTGAAAAAAACAAAAACAGTCAAAAGAAACCAGCCAACTGTGGGATTGTGCTGTTTTTTTTTTTTTATTGTGTTTTCAATGGAGAAATACATCATCTGTTTACAAAATAGCTCTTGAAAAATACAAGGAGTACAGATACTATAAAACAAAGCAAACTCCAGTCATGAGACACTACGTACATCATGCGAAAGCAACAGTCTGATCTCCAAGTTATGAAAACTAGAATTAAAAAGTCACTACACAGAAAAGGTCCAAGTTCCCAGCTTGGCAAAACTTGGGTGCAGTTACATGAAACATTTAATAAACTGAATTCTTTTTCCCCAATGTGTAAACAAAATGACAAGACTAAATCTGTGCCTGGCAATTTCAATCTAACTCTGAAGCTACACAGAACACACAGACACCTTGTAGACTTCACCTGTTAGTCTGACCATCTTTTCTTCTTAGGTGGTAGGAGGAAGGGCAAGGTGACTGTGCAGAGCAAAGATGTGGGAAGTAGAAATACTGTATACTAGACATTACAAAGGATGGTGAAAAGAAAGCCTCAATTAATGCATAGCCTAAGCGGGAAAAGACTACACTCCAACTTCGGAAAATTAATTTAGAAGGATAGGGGAAGAGTTTAAGTAATTGCAGTTTAACATGAAAAATGCACGTGTGATAGAATGGAGCACAATGGAGGATTCATAAAACATGCTTATCAGAAAAATCTGTTAGGTTTGCTTTGTCCAGATTAAGAAAGAATAACTAAGCTTATCAACATCTGGCATCCCTCATATTCTGTAAAGATGAATGCTCTGCTGCTTAATTATGTGGAATTATTTATTGATAGGATAAAACAAAACGAAAAAAGGAGTAGAGAGCTGACTAGATGTCAAGTGCTTGCTAGAAATGATTTTTAAATGTTTCTACATGTAAAATTTACTGACAAATTTTGGTCAACCATTTAAAAATAAAAATTCGTTTAAAATTCTTGGAGAAAATGCCTTTTTGCCCACATGTTTAAAATTGAAAATCAACTTTACTATAGACAGGAGTTCTGTGGAGTGTACAAAATTCCTCATATTTAGAGATCGAATGGCCGTCCAAGATAGATATCATGTTTCACAGGCATTATTTTTAGTCACCCTAAAATTTCAGCCATGGGACCAAAATTTAGTGTTCTGTGCCATGTGGCCACAGGGTCACTGGTTTCACACCATGGCTTAAGAAAATACTGGCATTTTGTTTTTTATGAAAGAAGTCCTACCTTATGCATACAAGCAAAAAGGGGAAAAGAAAAAGAACGGGGAGGGAGCGAAACCTTTGTTTCAAAGACAAGATATTGAAGGCAAAAGAATATGGAGCTTTAACAAGCTCAAAGAAAAATATTCGTTGGCTGATCACTGATTTGTATGCACTCTAAACAATTCTATAAATAAAACCAATATAGCATTTCTTAATCATGACCCCATCAAAATGAAGTATCTCCTAATTATTCTTTCAATGTCAAATATATACCCTAGAGTTGACATTTCATTTTTAAAGGTTACAGCTACCTCATAAGGACTGAACTAGATGTACTCTTATCCTTTCTCTGAAGTATAACAGTACACCACTGCACAATGGCATCCAATTTGAAGACTAATGGTAAAGGAAATTCTTCAGGAAAAAATGAAAATCCATCAAGCTGAAAATCTAAAATTAGTTCTACTTTCTAATTAAAAAAAAAATACATAAAAGTGCATCATCAGAATAAGGAATTCTTATGCCAGTTTGTATTGCAAATTTTCCAAACAATGCAGCAAACATAAACCCAGTCCAGATGTCAATTATGAATACAAATATAGCTTGAGGTTTTTTTTTTTTTTTTTAAAGGCAGTAATTTTTTGAAATAGTTAATGCAACTGTTGCTAACACAATAATAATAGTACTCCTGGCTTCACATACTAACCTGGACTTCCGATCAAGTGCTGATTAGCCCAGTAAGGGAGGTCACAAAAAAAACCTAAATCCATTTTCAGTCATGTCTAGTCTTGTACCCTCCATTCTCCTTTCTTAGCATTTGAAGACAACAGGTTGAGTTGGCAGATATTGTTTATGGACCCCTGAGGTTGTTTTTACCGATTCAATCTCAGTTTTATTGAATTCTTGATAACAGGAATAGGATTTGCAGGGAGAGCAGGGATATCAGAAAGGTCTGTACTGGATGTTTTCTGAGAATAAAAGCAAAGAACACAACATTGTTCAAAGTACTATAACTTGACAATGAGATTTACTTGCCACTGCTTTACTTCCTAAGAAATGGATAAGACCTTATCATACTATTAAAAATTTAAAGAAAAACACTCTAAAATGTTTTCAAAATGGAGTGTAAATAAACATGCCTATTACTATGAAACTGTTTGTTCTAACACTCATAGAAATTTTCAAATAAGTAGCAATACTTTAGTAATATTTTAGCAAATATACAAGAACGAATTTCAAATACAGCTTTAATAAACACACTCCCCCAACAACCACCTATAACAGACTTATTAAGTTCATGCTAAGTTATGTTCACTTGTAATAACACTAACAGCTGCAATATTAACTGGCACTGGAGCACCCCCATGTGGGAGAATACTTAAAGTTCACCTTACACCCAGGAGCAGCAGTAGCAGTTAACAGTAGTGAATGTATTATTTTCTGACCCTGTCAATTAAAAATTAAATCTACACAACTGAGCAATAATTTGATTATTCAAAGTTTAGGGAGGTTTTATTATGTTAAAAACAATTAAATCACAAAGCTTTCTTTAACATCCAAAACCATAGAGATGGCATTTTTTAAGTGTTTTATTATGGAAAATTCCAAACATACACAAAAATAGAGCATTATATAACAAATGCCTATGTATTCGTTATCCAACTTCATCAACTGTCAAATCAAAGCCAATCCACAGTCCTCCCACCTTCATTCCCAGATTATTCTGAAGCAAATCCCAGAGATCCTATCATTTCATCTGTAAATATTTCAAGTTTATCTCAAAACAAGGATTCATTGTTAGACACAGTCACAATATTATAATCACCTCCCCAGAAATAAATATGCCCCTTATATCACCAAATATAGGGATGTATTTTTTTAAAACTTTTTAAATCAATATAATCATTCCTTTTATATTATATAACTGGGTGATTTTTGTCTCAATGGCTCTAGGGATCTTTTCATTAGAAAGAAAATTCTAATTCCTTATAAAAATATCTAAAAGGCAAACACCCACGGGTACAAATCATGATAGCGATGAAGTCAATAAGACAAACTATGAAAATAGTTCCCTAGAGATTAATGTGGCAAACCAAAAGGCATGCAATTACAACCCCAGAACTCCAGTTTGACAAACAAGTTTGTCCATGTATCAGTATCAAGCACAACACTTCCTAATGTTGTTGGGAGTTACTCCGCCCCACAAAATTTTTATTAGATAAAGGCTATGAAAATAAAAGACATTTCAGAAAGTAGTCATAATATTTATATCACTAGGGACTATGAATGTTAACAGCCAGCAAAAACACGTTGTAAAACGATCACATTAAAATGACTCTGAACCACAAAGCAGCACAGTACCACTGTATCATCAGTTCAGCAGCATCGCTGGGCAGCAGCTGTCATCTCAGTTATTTTGTAGAGGTCAACCAGTTTAATGTCTACTTAAAGAAAATATTTACTTTATGTCAGAGTTTGACCAGACTCTGGAGTATATTCAATTTGAAAGGATTCAAGAAGAAAACAATCATTTCACAAACAAAATGAAGGTTCACAGATCAATGAAAAGAGTCCAGGTGCCTACTGTATGCAAGGGACTGTCACAAGTAGAATTTCTAGGACGAATGAAAAAATAATTTTAAAGAACTATGGATTACACTAAATTAATAATTGAAAATCGGACATGAAAAGTGAGGCAGAAGAAGCACATTTTGAAAATTAAAAGGTATTTTTTAAAAAATCCATGAAGAATGGTTTTAAGTTCTAATTTAAATTTCACTCTCTGACCTATAAACAAAACCTCTACGTGAAGACTACACATTGTGCAGTGAGGATTTAAGTGATTTGCGATATCAAATAATATGTAAGGGGATGAGTTAGCATCTTGACAGTGCAAAAGAATGGCTCCATCATATCCAGTGCTCCGCCTTTGAATACAATAAACACATTTGCAGGCTAGCAATTAACTTTCACAAAGATAACTTTATTAAACTTCGTATATGCTCATTTTCATTCATTATACAACACTAATCTTAACAACATTTATAAAATTCTCCTTGCTTTTTGCACTTAGTACCTGAGAGGCCAACAGAGAAGCCGCTGTCTGAATGGTTTCTGATTGAGTTGTACTTGTCTCTGTATCAAGTTGTTCCTGTGAGACAAAGAGGACGGGGGAGGAAAGAGACTTAAAAAAGGATAAAAGAACATAACTGGGTTTGGTGGCTAATAAAAAAGACAAATTGGAAGACAGGAGGGATCAAGAGAAAGACGTGACTACATTACAAAATCATCTATCATCATCAAAGGGTTAATCATCAAAAAAAGCCTCGTAGGTTACTTAACCATTTCAGATACACATAAATTTCTATTTGCCTGCTTAAACCTTATAAGGCATGGTCAAAATATCTCATGACTTTCCAACCAACTCCAACTTGGACGTTGTAAACAAGCACTAATTAAAGACACGTACATGCATATTATAAAACGTTGCCCAGACAATAATTAGCAGAATATAAACCCAAGCTCAGCTTTAGCTATGTGAAAAAAATAAAACCCATTCAGTATTATTAAACAAAATTACCCAGAAGCACAAAAACTGCTCCCAGGCCTTTAATTAAAAGTAGAAAATGTCTCTAAAACATTTCTCCTTCCTTTTGGTTTCTCTTCCCCTTCTCAATAACCAGTGCACTGATTCTACTCTAAGAATCATCAGAAAATACAGGGTAAACTGTTGTCATTCCACTGCTCTAACCTTTTTTAAAGCAGTGCCCAAAAATAATACAGATACACACACACAAATGAAAATAAACATACAAAAATTTGAATTTCTATAAAACTATATAATAATAAAACAATGAAATACCAAATTTCTCCTATGAAATTGAAAAGGGTAAACAGTGTACTAGAAATGGAAGACTGCAGTCTCTCTGAAGCACAACTTAGCAATACATATTAAGTTTTAAAAGCATCTATTTGTACCAGTAATTCCTCTTTCATTAATTTATCCTAATAAAATAAACATAAACGGATGGCAGGTATTTAGCTACAGCCAACATTACAGTAGAAAAGGGCAACTTCCTTTTTTAACAGAAACAATTGCTAACAATAGGGAACTGGTTGAATAAAATATGGTAACAGCCTTAAGACAGCATTCTATGCAGCTATTAGTAATATTGGTCGATTATGCAATGGCATGAACAGTTTTTCTTGGTTTACAGAGTGAATAAAGATTTGAAAGCAAAACGCACTGGTATATGCACACACAAAATCTATAAAGACACCAGAAGAATACTTGCTAAAATATCTATCATGGAAATCAGGATAATTTGGGGAAAGGAGGAAGATTTCCAATTTTTCTACAACAAGGAGAAAAAAGTTAAAAGTCTTCAGTACATTTCAGTTTCTGAAAAAATGATATTCAAAGTCTAATACTTTGGCTAAACCAATCTTTCCCATCCCATTTACCTTGATTCAAGCCCCTTGCGCCACAGCTTCTAGCCAGAACTGTGTGCCAAAAACTGGTTCTCTAAACATACCACACTCTCACCCCAATAGTGAGATAAACTTCTCATCTTGTCCTACCCCAAATCCTATGTCTTCCTTCTATGAAGCCTTTGCTAATTCTGCAGTCTTGCCTCTCGCCACCCCCACCATCTTCAATTACTTCTTCTCTGATAACGTAACTAGCCACGTCCACCTCTTCTCTTCTCTACTTAAATGTAAGTTCCATTAAAAACAGGAGCATCTCACTCATCACTCTACTCCATTTAGTATCCACCAGATAACCCCGCATCTAGTAGGACCTCATACACTTGAGGAATTAAATTTCAGTGCTATAAATTAACATTAAAAAGGGACAAACACTTCTCTAAAAAGAGTACTGAAAACCTAAAACCTATAAGAACGAAATACAGTGCAACATTATAAAGACATTTCTATCACATCTTCTGTACTCTTAATTGCGTACGTATTCCGAGGCTAAATTAGTATACCTTTGTTTCTGTTTTATCATGTCCACTCAAAGCAAGACAGTTAGCATCTTCACTTGTTTCATCCTGTTTTTAAAAAAAAAAGCTTTATTCTCTAAAATGAAAATTTAGATTATTTGCCAATCAATGCTTTAATTTATAAAAATTTTTTAAGTATAAAAATAATTAACCTGTAAGATCGATCAAGTATGTCCTTAAAATAGGTTACTGGTTCACTTAAAATTTTTTTTTCATGTTAACCAATTTGGCTTCAGTTTCTACCAAAATTTTAAAAAAGAACACGAGGAAAACTGTTATTGTTGATCATCACCACCTGAAGTATATTCCCCAAACCACTAAGTTCATAAAATATTTTTTGTAAGGAAGAGAAAAAAAAGAGTTCCTTGATCAAACAGCTTAGGAACTTGGAATAGTATCACCCCCTTTCTGGGAGATGCACACACATCAGCACATAAAAGGTTCTGAGAAGTTTTAGAAAGAATCTTCTCTGTAACTTTCCTGAACTTGACCACAGAATCCCCCTGGCTTAGTAAGTCTTATTAACATCCTGAAGGAGGTCTGAAAAATGTTCTCCTCAGGTCTTATTTTTTTGATTTATTATAATGCTATTTAAAACAAACAACATATTTTTTTGGTAAAGAGGGGAAATGGGAAACCAAAAATGGTTATACTTTCCCATTCCTGCAGTGACTTGCAATAAACATCACTTTCTTAAGAAAAACAATTTTGGCACTAACTTCTCTGCTCTCTTTACTAGGCAGAACTAAAATTTAATTTTAAATGTGGCTTTAAAACAAGACATAGAAACCACGGCTAACCTACAGAGTAGAAAAGATTTAACACCAATATCAACCAATTCCCATAAGAACTTTATTTGTATCCTGCAAACATACAAACTTAAAAAATAGTAACGTAAGTTACAACTGGGCAAATTTCAATACCAACTGGATATGTGACACTATGGAATCATTATTAATATCGGTGCATATACTGATCGGTGTATATATACACCGATCAGTATATGTACCGATATATATACCACACACAAATATATATGGTGATAATATACTGTAGATGTGTTTTTGAAATATTTATGGTTGAAATGACATGCCTGGGATTTGCTTCATAACAATGGGAAAGGGAGTAGATTTATAGATGAAAGAAGACTGGCCTTGAGTTGTTAACCATTAAAGCTAAGTGATGTAAATGTAACTTGTTCATTACAATTTTGTACATGTTTGAAATATGCCATAATTTTAAATATATATATACATATAGCATCATTTAGCCATATAATTCAGGTGACAAGGCAAACTTTTTTTCTATTTTTATTTTACATTTCTACCATCTATATGTATTTGAAAAGCTTTAGTATGTGATAAAAATTAAGTAGAACTAAAGTACCTGACAATACCTGAAACTCTCCTATCTATATACATGTTAGTATATTATTAATTGAGTAGGACCAGTGTTTCTTTCTGGTTTACTAACATTTCTAATACCAAGTACTCATTAACAGAGAATGAATGACCCAGTAGGAGACCTTCAAAATCAGAATATTTGTAATAATCTTCAACTTTAGCACCATGAGATTTAGGCCTGGGTTCTAATCCTGGCTCTGACTTTAATTAGCTTTATAAACAGGAAAGCTATTGAACCTCAAGTTCTTCTGGGAAAGGAGGAGATTAGTCTATGAGATAACCTAAAATCCTAAGATCCCTTCCATATCTTAAAATTCTATTTTTGTTAGTCAACTCCATGGAGCTGCCATAAGCAGGACTCAAACTGTGAGAAAATACATAGCACAGAAAATTACTGGGGGCAGGGGGCGGGGAGTGATGAACCTATATTTTTAAAGATACTTAAGAAACATGAATCAAGGATCTTAATTTACTTACAGATCTGAACAAATAAAAACTATTTAAAAAAAAATATCAATGACATAATCAGGGACATTTGAGCCCTGACTAGATATTTGATATTAATGAATTGTTCATTTTTTTAGGTGGGTTTACTTTGTTTATACTTTTCTCTTTGTAATTATTATCTTTTAGATACATGATTTTAAAAATACTAAGGAAATGATGTGACTGAAGTCTCGATTTTGCATCTAAATAATGCAAGTACAGGGGAAATGGAAAGGAAAAATAATTAAGGGTATAGTGGCTGAATTCACTATACCTGAAATTGCATGATGGGTACATGGGTACATGAAATGATTCTCTTGTGCATATTTAAATTTTTCTGTACTAAGTTAAAAAATCCTATATTCCTATTGCCTCTCTAAACTAGACATGAAAAATGAGTGTTTTCTACCAAGGTAAGTGCAAACGAAATTACAAGCATTGTACTGATATACATTTTGGAACTCTCACAGGGTAAGGAATGAAGCCATTAACATTAAGGAAACAGAATGACAGGTAGCTAGAGTTATGCTTACATATACCTTACTAAGGCAAAAAGAAATGTGAATTCTGAAATGCTCTGACAACTCCCAAAAAATATCAATAAACAGAAAGTGGCATTAGACCAAAACTACATTCTTAGGTTGCTGTACAACACAATCATGCAGAACGGGGGCTTTTAATAAAAGATTACTAGGCCTGGAGAGTCTGATTCAGTGTATCTGGAGGAGGCCCTAAAATCTGTATTTAAAAAAAACAAAACAAAACAACAAACCCTGAAAAACTAATTCTGATGTACAATTGAGGTTGAAAATCACTGCCTTAAGAGATAATTACAGAGACAAATGTATTTCAGAATACATGGTGTAAGATATGATATACTATGCCCATTTTTCATTCTCACTTAGCAACATCAGAGTGACAAAATTCATTAAATTATTCATGTTTAGTTAACAGTGACTGTTTCCAAAAAAATCTAAAACAAAAGGATTCAGAATAAGCTAGGAGTAATACTTATAAAGACAATAATCTTTCACTATTAAAAATCAAAACACTGCATAAGATACCTAGTTTTTTCCACCATTCTAAAGAAACTTTCATGTAATGTATAAGTTCCTAAATAAAAAATTATCAACCAAAAATCACAACAAAATTGGTGTTTTTTGGGCTAACATCTCTTGGACAATGGTGAAAGTTTAATTAATAGAAAAACACAATGAGAGTGACTCCAGGGAACAATGAAAGTGTGTTATAAGGCTACTTCTATTTTAAGACAAACATCAAAATCAGTGTACACTTTTAATGGTTTTCCTAAAACTATCTGAAACTTAGACAAGGTAAACCAGCCACTATAAAAAGTGGAAGTATTGTTAGAAAATTTCCTGAAGGGTTGGAGGATATAATCATTCAAGGTACCAAAACTAATCTGACTTCGCAGCTTATGGTCAGTCATTCAATAAGAATTCCCTGAGAACCTCTCATATTCAGTGACCCCGTAATACCAAGTACAGTGTAGAAGCTCCAAAACTCCACCTGGATCAAAGAAGCAAAAAACTCTGTCCAAAGGCGCCACCAAAGAATTGGTACACATGAAAGATACAGTTATGAGAGAATAATAAATTAAGATGAGATGTAAATCCATGCTAAGTTGTGTTACAGCCTAGACATGCTATAGAAATTTAAACAAGAAACACAGCTTTATGAAAGAGTTAGACACTGAAAAGAGTAGGAAAGGGTGAAAAGAACTATGGTACTAAAGCACTACCTAAAAATAATCTAAAAGCTTTCCTCCATGCTGCCTCTCAACTTGGGCTCACAAAGGTTTTCTTCCACTGGATTTTAAATCAGGTAAGGTGGTATTCCCATGGCTAACTAATATATAGATACCTCTTCTGTTTTGGTTTTCTTGGGACTCTCCTCTTTATGAGGTGAGGATGTCCTCTTGACTCCTACTATAGGATTAGGTGTCTTTGTTGCTGCATTTCCTGAAGGTCTTGGTGGTGGGTTTACCAGACGTGTTGAAGAAACAACTCTGGAGACCGTAGGCTTTGGTGGTGATGAAATGGCTGGTTGTGTGGCAGTTTGAGGAATGCTTTCACTCGATGTACCTAAGTAGTAAGTACATAAATACATAAAAGTTAAATCATATCAACATCAAGTTACAAGTAAAGCTTTTTTATTTTATTCATAAGTTTACAGGTAAATCATAACATGGTATTAAAAAACTGAATTCAAGCTACTTAACAAAGCCATCTTTCAAAATGAAGGCTACAACCAAACATAATGCAAGTATTTTCAAATCTGTCAATCTCCTTACCCCCTGAGCTTTCACTGGAATTTACTTGTGGCACAGAAACTTCAGTAGCCTGTATGTTGGTCACAGATGCTGCTGTTACAGCTGGAGCAGGACTGTTTCTGCTAAAAATGGGGAAAAAATTAAAAAGTGAAAAAAGCAAAGAGAGATGTATAAAATTCAATAATAAAATGTAGTATGTGCAGAAGTTATTCTCTAAAGTAAAAGATTCTTTAGTTTTACTTCTCATACGTATATATACATCAGTAACTAACTTTATTTCATAAAATATAATCAACAATCAAAAGCACAGAAACATTCTAAAGCAGTGCTAGTCAACAGAACTTCCTATAACTAAGACCTATATCTACGCTACCCAATATGGTGGCCACTATACAGATGTAGCTACTCTACACTTGAAACAGAACTAGTGGGAAATGGAATGTTTAATTTCATTTAATATTAATTAAGTTTAAACTGCCGCATGTGGCTAATGACTAACATATTTGACAGAACAGCTAAAAAAATCTGTTCTTATTTGACTTGGGGTAACTGACTTAAATGATTTGGGATATAAGAAAATATGATCAAAAGCTGTAAAGAAGAAAATGGTCTGAGAATCAGAAATAAGTTTCTGCATACAAAACGTAAAGGTTCATGAAACCCTAAAAGCCCATCCAGTGGCCCAGATAAACAACAAAGGATCTCAAAACCCAAGCCCTCCTTCAATGTTCTGGATCCCACTCACTCCTGCCATCTCAGGAAACTCAAATCACCCCTCCTTCACTGTCCTATCTATTCAACTTTTCTGTCGCAAATAAATCCTATACATTAGCGTTGAAATAATCTCATTTTTATTATCTCCTGAAAGAAAACAGCGAAAAGTCCTCTGTGGTTATTCAGTCTCCTTCAACTACAGCTTATTCAACTCCAACTGTTGAATGATGATGCCATGAAAAGGTGGGCAAAACTAGAGGACTTAGATTTTTGGTGCATACATGACATTCACAAAGCTCCACAGAGCTTTGGAGCTCACTGGTATATGGAAGTAAATGAGGTCATGAGAGTGGGTGATACCACACCCCCAAGAATACAAAGAAGGCATAAAGGACTGACGAGAGAGCCCTGAAAGGCACAAACATCTAACAATTAAACAGAAAAGATGAACTGGTCAGAGAACAACCACAGATTCAGGAGAAAACCTGAAATAGCAAAGCAGCTAGTACATAATAAATACTCAGTATTTGTTGAGCAAATACACATCTATTTTACATTCATGTGCACAAACTCAAAAGTACAGAAAGGCTTTTATACAACTCCCAAAATTCTTATTAAAATTTTTGCTTCTTCACTCAAAAAAAGATGATGAAACCATTAAAAATAAAAATCTGGAAGTTAATGCTGTACAAATGAAGAATTGTTTTAAAATTACAAGATTTAGGGGCCACGTTGATGCCTAAAGTCTTCAGGTTATGTATGACTGGTCTAAAAACACATCACACATTCAAAGCCCAAGAGAAGAAAACTAAATCCATCATCTACTGCACCTCGGCACGTTCTATTTCATACGAATCCAAAGATTCATCCCAACCTTCATCTTTGCCATTGGTTACACTTTAACAATCTAATTTTTAAAACTGCTTTTTTCAAAACATTAAAATATAACATGCATTCATAAAAGTGTTCATGGTTTAAGTATCAACTCATTGAACAAAGGGATGGGCATAACCCTCACAATTTAAAATAATAGCAGTACCCCCAGAATCTATAATAAACAGCTCCCTTTGAAAATACAGTAGTATATCCATTAAAAAATAAATCTACAATGATAACACTATAAAGATTTATGGAAGTTAAAGATAAACATGGCTTTTTGTGTTTTAATTTTTGCCAACATAGCCATGTTTTTCTTTCGAAATAAAAATGTTTAGCTGCTTTAAATGTTCCTAAAAAGACACTTAATTCTTCAAAAGAAATTTCCCCTAAAACCAGCACACATAAATCTCACCTTCTTTAGAAGATCCCTACTATTTTTCATAGATATTTTTCCCCTGCTACACAGGTAATAAGCATCTCCAGGACAGAAAGGTGATCTTGTCCCTCTTGTCTGGTTCTCCTTAGCACACCCTACAGCTCACCACAGGCAGTAGGTATTTGAGCATAGGGAACTGGAGGGGTTACTGACACAGCCACTCGGCTTCCGTCCCCTTGCTCCTTACCCCTGAGAGCTGCCGGAACTGTGCAGCGGGCTGGTCTTCGCAGCACCGGTCGGCGAAGGCACAGACATGCTGTTATCACTGTCCATAGACAGGTCGAGGCTGCTGTCATTCAGAGGGGTCAACCGGACACCTTCTGTTGAATGCTGCAAGTAATAACATGTTTAATCAAATATACCTTTATTTTATCTAGACCTTTTAAACATAAACATCTTTTACCTAACTGATAAATGATTTCTACTAAAAAGCACAAATCAATATGTTTATGATAATCAGAAGTGTCATGCTGACTATAACAGGTAAAGAGTTGGGACACACATACTTCCTGCCTTCTAAGGATGCTCAACTTAACTACAGTTCTTCAGCGGGAGAAAAAGCGAGAAAAAAATGCTATAATAAACCTACACACTGAATGTAAGATACACTGCAAATTAAAAAGCACTTTAATATGAAAACACATGTATCTTAAATCAGAGGACTATTAATACATACACACACTCACATATATATTAGAAAAAAAGTCAATGGTAAAACACGATAGTAACAATGGTATCATGGTATCTCTGGCCAGTCGGATTAGAAGTAATTTTTTGTTTATAGATTTCAAATTGTTTTACAATGAAGATAAAAATGTATAATTTCTAAAAAAAATTATCATGTAGGTACGATTTAGTGCCACTCCTAGCTATTTGTATGAGTCTCTCAAAAGCAAGCGATTTCCAGTGCTCTATCTGCAACTTAGGATTTTAACATGGTACATTTAATAGTGTTAACTATCCTGTTAGAATAAAAGCAAAAATAATTTCCTGAAAACTAAACTTAATGACCAAATATAAATCCTAATGTTGGTCCTGCTTCTTAAAAACCAAAGCACTCAAAAACAGCTATACAGTGCAGGAAAAACCAAAAGCTAAAAAACTATAAATGGTGCTATGGGATAAAAGTTGATTTCTAAATTGACCAAAGTTTCCGTTTTTGCAATCAATGCTATTATAACATCAAATTGATTTCTTCACCTTTTTTTTTTCAGAACACTTTTAGTTTCAAGTGTTTGCTTACCTACAAAACATTTTAATGGAAATAATTTGCATTATTAATAAAATCCCATACCCCGTATGTGTGTGTGTGTGCATGTGTACACCCACACTCCAATTCCCCAAATGACAAGATAATCTAAATCTCTGAGTTAGCACTACAGAGGCACCACCTGTGTACATAAATCAATATTAATCAAATGGGGAAGATGAGATTTGGGAGAAGGGAGAGGAGAGAAAGGAATGCCTTTTGCCTATGAAGTCAGCTGTAAAACCAGTTTTCTTAATATTGTAAAATAAGCATCTTTCCTATGCAAAAATGCTACCAATCTCACTCTCCACCAGACAAAAATTTGTTCAGTAAGTAAATTATACTCCATTTCACACAGTTACCTGCCTGACCAGGTGATCAAAACATAACCTGTGAAGTAACAGGCCACTGTTGGGGATGATCAGTGAACATGAAGGTTTTAACTGGTTGGTCTGAACACATAACCATCAAGCTGCTTTGCTTTGCCTCTGTGTCTATATCAAGTTTGGCACAAGAGACTTCAATGCCACAAAATCATAAATATTCTATCAAAACTTTCTAATAAAAGACAAATAAAGACAGAACATACTACAGAGAAATAAACACACATTCTTTGCATGCAGACTTAGGTCCAATTCACATCTCATAGTACATGACCCTGGGCAAGTGTTTGAATCACACTGTTTCTTCTATAACAGAGACAATACCTACAGGTTGCTGTATCATTAAATATAGAATACACATCTTCTATACTGGTACAGTGCTTTGCAAATAGCAGTTAATAAAAGGAAACTATAAATAAGAGTGCAAAGAAAAGATCCATGGATCTAGATTCCTAGACACTTGTTTTCTTGTAAAAACAAGAAAGTGCTACTTTACTAGGGGAAACTTGGAAATAATCTAAATGACAGCAAATAGAGGACAGATGTAATCATACTGTAGCCATACAAAGAAATACTAAGCAGCCATTTAGTATCTGTAATATAATATAACTTGGATAAATGGTCACAATATCGAAAGCACCCAAAAAAGCAGGTCACAAAATGGTAGGTATCATTAAAAACCTCTTAAAAATACACATCTGTGGTTACATCTATGCACTGAAAAGTCTGTATAGAAGTAAACTAAAATGTTAAGAGTAGCAATTACTGGGTAGTGAGATTATAGTTAAACTCTATTTGATACATACAATTTTCGGACTAATCAATAATTTCTGATCACTAATGATACTTTTTATAATCTAGAAGATTATATCTAGATAGATACTACCTTAAGTAATAGAATAAAAATTAAATTTACTTGAACTATACACTAGTTGTTCCAAATATCAATACTGCCATGTAAACAGGAGTTTTAAAAGGTAATCTGAATCAAAGGTTCAGGAAAACCTAATTACTTCATTTATAAATATTTCTATTTCACTAAAATGGCTAAGTTAAAGAACATAATCTAATTATGCACATTCACTTCTAAAAACACATAAAATGTTTACGTATTTTTGTATGTAGTAAATATATATGTAAGTACAGTTGTTTAAACCCATTAATAATGCAACACCAAGGGACAATCAGAAGACAAATATTTGACCTGACATTTTATTTTAAAAATAAAATTACTGGGACTTCCCTGGTGGCGCAGTGGTTAAGAATCCACCTGCCAATGCGGGAGACACAGGTTCAAGCCCTGGTCCGGGAAGATCCCACATGCCGTGAAGCAACTAAGCCCGTGCGCCACAACTACTGAGCCTGCGTTCTAGAGTCCGCGAGTCACAAGTTCTGAGCCCACGTGCCACAACTACTGAAGCCCACGAGCCTAGAGCCCATGCTCCACAACAAAGAGAAGCCACCACAATAAGAAGCCTGCGCACTGCAATGAAAAGTAGTCGCTGCTTGCCGCAACTAGAGAAAGCCCGTGCGCAGCAACGAAGACCCAGAACAGCCAATAAATAAATAAATAAATAGATAGATAGATTTATTTATTTAAAAAATAAAATAAAAAATAAAAACTTTAAAAAAAATAAATAAAATTACTTAACAAAAGTTTATGTTAAGTTTATGACAAAAAATAGATTGCTCAATAGAAGTGTCACATTTTTGTCACTTTCTAGATTATGTGATAACTCATGAAACCATTAGGTTGAGAAGAGAATAACAAGTTAATCTGTATAAAGGCTTTAATGTAATATGTTACTTTAAAAAATGAAATATGCTTTTAAAAATTGGATTTTACACATTAAAAACAAGTACCTCTACCCCCATGTTATGAATAATGATGATGGTGATAATAACAAAAACAAATCTGAGCATTTAGTTTGTGCCAGGCACCCGTCTAAACTACCTCTTACTGGCACTGGCTCACTTTATCCTCACAAAATACATAACGAGGTAGGTAAAATTAGAGTTGTGATTTTAAGGCAAATCAAGAACATGATATTTGTAATACAACTCGCCCAAGTCTCACAGCTAGGATGCGATGGAACCTGAACCTGAACCAGGTAGTCTACTGCAAAATCCTTGCCCTTGATTTAGCTACTTTTGTATCATAATATATTTTATGTTTTAAGAAACAAAACATTATGAAGTTATATTAACTTCATTCCTATCTTTCCAATCCCAGCCCCAGATAATGAACCATCATCACAGAATGCAGCAGTTCTCATGCTCTCATGCATACTTGTATTTCATATTCTATCTTAAAAAATATATTGTAAACTTTATATAAAAGTATCAAATGATATATATTTATCTGTACTTTTTAACCCAATACATTCATATATGTATCTCTAACTCATGCATTTTCACTGCTCTAAGTATTCCATTTTAAGAATAAGCCACTTTTTTGGGTTCAAGCCCTGGTCCGGGAAGATCCCACATGCCACGGAGCGACTAAGCCCATGTGCCACAACTACCGAGCCTGCACTCTAGAGCCCGTGAGCCACAACTCCTGAAGCCCGGGCACCTAGAGCCCGTGCTCTGCAACAAGAGAAGCCACAGCAATGAGAAGCCCGTGCACCGCAACAAAGAGTAGGCCCTGCTCACCACAACTAGAGAAAGCCCGCGCAGAGCAACAAAGACCCAATGCAGCCAAAAATAAATAAATAAAATAAATAATTTTTTTAAAGTTATAAAAAATAAAGAATAAGCCACTTTTGAAACCACTTAAAGTAAAAATATAATGGTTATTTCTGTACTAAAATTTCAATAAAATTTCAAATTTACAAGTCCAAATAAGAAAATCATGGCTAATAAGTTATACAACAGGAAGCAACAACACCAGAACAACATACTTCAGGTTACCACTGTCAGTGATCTTATATCCAATAACTTTTAATTTTTAAATAATATACGTGTATAATCCTTATGAAAATAAAATGATTTTCATTTAAAAAGTCACACAACTTACTTGATCCACATATTACCTAATTTAAATTTCTTTACCTTTAAAAGGAAAGGGAATTACATACTGATGTGGGCTATTAAATGGATACCAATAAGAAATATTGAAGAGAATATAAATAGATATAAAATAAGGATATGAAGCATCGCCACTAATCTGAAGTCTGAAGGAAGTGTGTGCAAGAAACCTGATTAGGAGCAAGGTTTCACATAATGGAATTTCTCCATGTAATAGGTTTTCAAAATGCTGTGATCTATTTCAAATATGACTTATTAACTGAGCCTAAATTCTGAAATATTGATAGGTTGGATACATAAAACATTATGTTAGTAATGCTTTTTTAAGTACTTTCTAAATTTACCTTTTTCTTTTTCTGAAGCACATGATTAGGCAGTAGTTGATGGAGTTGCTTTCTTCTTACATGCATTGCAGCAATTTTCATGTCCACCTCAAACATCTTGCTGTTTATTGCTTGCCTATAAACTATACAATTAGGAAATTGTTACAAGAAATAGAAACATTTTCATAAAGGCAGTTAAACTCACCCAGGAGAAGCTATTCTAAAATAGGGATCCGTTTTCCATCAGTATTGCCTATCTATAAAATTATCAGGTCAAAACCTATCTCACAAGTGCCTTTTACCACACGGTGTACATAACGAATAAAAACACATAGTATATTAATTCTTCCAGTGTAAAAGCTCTTAAAGTAATAAAAGAGTTAACTCCTTAAGAAATGACAGAACTGGAGAAAAGGGGTTTCTTAATTCATACTTATTTATGCTACCAGTATAATTTAAAATTCTAGCCCAGGTATGTAACAACCACAGCAAAACAACAAAGTGGAAAATTTCATTCACTCAGTCATACAACTATTTACTGGGCACCTATACTGTATATCACATGTTCTAGACATGGGGGATATAGTGGGAACTATATATAACCAAGAACTTCAGAGTCCACATTCTAGTGGAGAAACACGACAGAAAAAAAGGTAAAATCTATTTCATACCAGATCAGGGATAAGAGCTATGGAGAAAAACTTGAGTAGGGAAGATGACAGGAAGCTCAGCCTGGAAACTGAGATTACGTTTGAGTGAAGACTCAAATGGACGTGAGTAAATAAACTGCGAGTACCTGGTGGAATCTGCTCTAGGAAGAGCAAACATCAAGGACAAAAGGCCCTGAGCATGCCTGGGATGTTTGAGGAGTAACAAAAAGGCCATGGGGAGAAGGGAAAGTAGAGGATCCATAATCCCTTATCTGCAACTGTAAAATCCCAAAAGCTCCCCAAAATAGAAGTTTTTCCTAAGACTGGCACCAAACCTCAACTGGCAACAAACCCTGATTTGAACTATTTGTAGCTATTTAATCTCTCTACCTATACCTTATAGAAATATCTTACAGAAATGTTACTGCCTTTGACTACCAAATGTCGCTCCAGACCCTACTGGGAATATTATTTACTAACTTTGTTACCTTACTGGTCTCAAGACATATGAATAAAGGATTCCGAACTTATTAGTTTTATATATGTCTACATATTTCTTATTATCAATATAAGAAATGAGGTCAGAGACATAATAAGAAGACTAGATCACATAAAGGCTTGCAAACCACAGTAAAGATCTGGACTGATTCAGGGTGAGATGGGTAGCCATTATAGGTTTTAAGCAGGTGAGACATGATTTGGCTTAATGTCGTTTTGGATGCTGACTAAGAACAGCTGAAGGCAGAACAAGAAAACTACAGAAATGGCAGTAATCCAAAAGACCAGTGATAAGTGGCTTGGACTACGGGTAATAGCAGTATAAACAGCAATTAGTAGCAGAAATCTCAACATACTCTGAAAGTAGGGACAGGAGGATTTTTTAATAGATTAATACCAAGTATGGGGATTCAAGGAAGATTGCAAGATTTCTAGCTTCAGCAACTACAAGGACACAGCTGCCACTGCCTGAGATCAAAAAGATTTGAAGAGAAGCTAGAGGAGACTGGGAGTAAGAATTTTGAGTTTTCAACATGTTAAATATGTTTTATTAGAAAATCCCACAAAGTATTCCATTAAAATGTTTCAAGATACAGGACAACTAAATATTTCCTTCCCAAAATACCTGAAAGTTGCTTTAAAATCTTGATGGTTCATTAGTACAATCTTTGATAAGCAGTTCAATTAGGTATAATGTCCAAAACAAATTTTCTAGTCCAAGTATCTCTACATCATTTGTTAGTTCATAAATAGTTTAAGTTGACATCAGAATTTTTACTTTGGAAAAAACCACTACTCTGGTGTTCAGCAAGTGGAGTTTCCACACTCCAAATCACATCCTAAAACATCTGTTTAAGTGCTTTTGTTGTCGTAATGATTAAAGGCTACGACTTGATAGGGACACTAAATACCCTTCAACGTGGACAGTTCTTCACAAAGCACTGTACCACGTCCTCCTTACATTCCTAAAGATGAAAAACCTACTTTATCAATTATTTGAATAAGAACTCAACTCAATTTTACATAAAAACAAAGTATTTTTAAGCTGAATTTTCTAGGAAAATTCATGTCACCAATGGCAATGCTGCTGATGGTCTCTGAATCACAACAGGTAACACCTGTATCACAGGAATGCAGATACCACACTGCTAATGATTCTACATATAGCTGCAATTACCTACTTAGGTATGTCTTCTAGTCACTGTACCTAAGCATTTACATACTGAAATACATATTCTTTTCCTTTTATTTCTCCTTTACATTTAGTGTATGATACTGACATTTTAAAAAAAATGTACCGATTTTTGTCTCTCCTTCTCCAAGGAGGTAAAAAACTTTTACTGTTACATCTGAACGTCCTTAGGTGAAGAATCCTTATTGTGGACAGGTGAGGAAGACACACACTAAAATTTTTTTAAATGGAAAGGAGAGACGTATGAAAGAAAAAAGAATCAGTCCCTAAAGAAGATGCACATTCATCATTGTCACTAAGTACACTCACCATTCCCTTGAAACTCTGCGTATCTACATAGAGTCTTAGCTTCTGTCAACTATATCCACCATCTGGTCTTTAGTTAAACCATACTACCTTGTATCTCAGGGTACAGGTCAATCCAAAATGAAGCTCTCATCATTGTATTTCCCACCCATGAATTAACATTTGAGTCTATAAATGACATAGAGGAAAAATTTCCTCATGTCACCAAAAGTTTAGCTTCATAAATTTCTAAAGTTCAAGATTATTAAGGCAATCAGACACAGATTCAGTCTTTTAAGACAATCAAATATTCAGGTGGTTTCTAATTTCATAAGTAATCGTGGGCAAATTAAATTTAAAGTGGTTCAATCATTTAACTTTAGGTCTACCATAAGAGAAAAAAAATCATTTATATATTAGACATGACTGAAACTAATAACTAATCCAAAAATATTAAGGTTATTTTGATGATCATTGTAAAATATTCCCAAGTAATTTTAACAGTTATTGCAAATTCCACTATGGTACACATGAAGACAAATTCAAATATGCAAGTACATGTTTTGATTATCTAAGTTGAGATATACCTGTATCTGTGAAAGACTGAATATCGTAGGTGAGATCAACACTGAGATTTTCAGAGTTTTCTGTTTTTTTAAACACTAACCCAATCACCCACATCGTGCGAAATTCTTCCCTGTAAAATAAGAAGCGTATTACTATAGTTTATCAGGATTTCATGAAAACAGTTATCAATGTGGTTGACAACCTGAGATACATGGAAATACTCAGAATACAAATATATAAGCAAACTAAGTAAAGTTCTAAACCAAACTGCATCAAAACTCAAATTCCTCCTCCATACCTGTCCTCTATATTCTTATTGCTATATAAAAAACCGGAGTCCTAGGACAAATATACTCTTCATTATCTATGTACTGACAGCCAATGTTCTTAATGATAATCCTAAGTACCAAAGGCACTGCAAACAAAGAAAAATTATGTTCATACTTATGAATGATGTGTTTTAGAAAAATTTGAAACAAAGAAAAATAGTGTAGATATAAAAATTTAACTAGACCTTAACATACATTCCTTAAACTTTTAAACTCAAATGAAAAGGCCACATGAACAGAAATATGACCGCAGCATAATAATAATGGGTGATTCAGCTGCTTTTCAACATTTAATGATATACCTACTGAATGGATCAGTCTTTAAATAATTAAGATCGCAGCAACAAAAAAATTTATAAAAAGCTCAAATGCCAACTCTTTTACATGAATGCAAAAGGAAATAATCTGTAGAATTAGAGTAACAGCTATTCTATTACAGCACAATCGTAAATGATCCATTCACTAATATTTTTCAATCTTTAATGCTACTGCATTTTTTGAAAAAGCTCACTATTAAAACTCCCCTCACCCTCTAAATACAACAAAGTGGTTACAGGCAAAGTAGAATTTCATATAGGTAATAACACAGCAACAATCAAACCAGAAATTGACCTACAAAAAGATCCTTAAAAGAATAAGGCAAGGCAGCTTTTAATAACATATCTTCTCAATGTTCCAGAACCTATCACAAATCAAATTTTTGCAAGGTCATATCAAAGCATGTTTTCTTTTTCAGAAAATTAAGATAAAAAGCAAAGATCAATGTTTGATACAGCATCCTGAAAACCACTCTACAAAAAAGGGGAGGTGTGTTAAGAAATGCTGAAGTGCAGACCTACAGAATCTGAACTCATATTAGTTAATAGGCACCTCATCATTACAACTTATTTCAGGGGTGACTTTTTGCAAAAAAAACAGTGCTCCTCTTCAGTGTTTCTGATCAGGAAACCCTAAACCATAAATTTCAAATTGGTCTGACCCATATGTAATCAACAGAATAGTAACTTGAGTTATTAAAAATTGCCTATAAAACTTCCATGAGCAAAAGTTGAAAAGGGGATGGGGAAACTGGATTAAATTAGAGGACTGCTTACTTGTCAGGATTTTCTTTGGGTGCTGGAAATGACTGGGGATTCACATGAGCCAGTGTAATAAATTCATTCTTCTCCAAACTTCCAACCAGGATTCGGATTTTTGATTCCACCAAGCCCACCCTGAACAAATGTCACTCATTATTAATGAAAATTCTGGTTAATTTTAAAAATAAAATAAAATGCACAAAATCAAGTATGTTTGTGTAAAGCTGTAATATGAAGATCATAAAACACACATATGAGGGCAGTTCAACTGTCTAAACTCCCATAGATAAAACTAAAGCCTTATGTTCTACCCCAAAAATGAAGTGAAAACTGCAGGAAGAAGAGAATCAAGCCACATTTCAAACCAGGAAGGTTACAAAAGACAGCCCCCACAAATATTTAAAGAAAAAAAATCAGTAAACTAAAACAAAGCACTTTAAATATACAGTTAAGAAATAATACATGAATCTCTATCAGGCAAATTAAAAAAATTGTACATATGGATCTCCAAATTCCTATACTTCCATTACAAGTAGTAAAGCTCCATTTATGAACAAAACCAAACTTGATGTTTTAAGGACTTCCACCTCCTACTGTGTTCTGTGGCTATCTGATTCATTTTGAAGTTTTGTTTTTGTTGTTGTTTTTTGTTTTGTAAAATCTAATCTTATACTCACCATTCTAGGCGTTGTTTTTCAGTTGGTGCACTTGCTAGAAGTACAATATAATGCCTTTGAAGATAAAGACAACATGCTATTTATTTCATTTAAGTGCTTTGTGCTGGATATTAACACCATAATGTAATAAGCTTTTTGACAGTTACAGATCAATTTAGCAAGAGAGAAATGCAATCTCAGTTTGCACATAAAATCATAAATGCTAAATTCCACAAGTTTCTAACTACTGGCAAGTTTAATTCTTCTGAAAAAGATAGTTATTTTATGAATAATTACCCAAAAAGCAGCTTAATTCAAAAACGATGACTAAATATCAACTGATAATTTGGTTCAATGATTCTGGTGGAGTGCTTTTTCTATGAAGAGCTACCTCACTAAAATATAACCTATTAAAGCAAAATTGCTTTGATGGAAATAAAGCGCCAAGGCTTTAGCCACAAAAACAGGATCACTAAATATACATACATCAATAACTTCAAAAATAGTATCAATAAAAAAAAAAATAGTATCAAATACATCATGCTTTTTAATTCAAAGGTAGCAAAAATTAAACTGAATACTTAAGTTAGGCCTCATGATTTTTTTCAAGCAACAGTATGAATTTCTATAACAAAGATGCAGACTTCATTAATGTGAGAGCAACGAAGAGATGTGATTTCTATACGGAATCCAATTCCATTCAAATTAGAGCAAAAGCAAGTTTTCATTTCAGAAAAACACCATCATGACCGACTATCTATTTTAAATCTTTTTAAAACAAACTATTTACAACTAAAGAATAATTTCGTAAGACTAAAAAAAGTCCAATCCAACATACTTTTATACAAAATCCATTTTAGAGGTAACAGAAATCAAACTTCTCACCAGAAACTTTACCTCAAAAAGCAAACTGATAGTAGGTGGAAAAGTCAGAATTATGACTAAGAATTTTAAATTAACTTCAAGTATTTATAAACTTAAGATAACAGAGGTAATATACATAAATATGAAAACACGTAGACAGAAAAGTAAATGTGCAGTCCAAATCCATACAGACCAATACTTCGTTTCCTTTACATTTAATTTGTTCAGCAATTATTTAGAGCAAACCAAATATACAGAACAAACACAGCCCAAATAAATAAAAGTTAATAAAAGCACTAAAAGCTCATGCATTTTACATATACAGAAAACCATCCTGGGGCCCTAAACTCTCTTATAAATCAAACAAAATCCTAATAAGCTCAGTAACCTGATTTCCAATTCCCTGGGAGTTTGAAAATGGACAACAGATTTTAAAAAAGGGGGGGCCGGAGAGGGGATGGAGAAAAAACTCTGACTAAAGTATAACAACTTATAACAGGATAAGACAAAGTATAAAAAGCAGGCATGCACACAAAAACTCAAAACAGCAAAGCTGTCTGGGTTCACCTAATATAAGGACAAAACTCAAGTCTCTAAATCACTCTTTTACCACACTACTGAAATGGATACTCTTAACGACCACCTGAGTCTTGAACAAAAACTTAAATGATATATAATGTTCTCTATTTATGCAAAATATAAAATCCATTTGAACATAATCTTGTTGGTAATTCAAAGTTTAAAGTTTTAAAGCTTAGAGAGTTCAACTTTGGTTCTTACTGAAATCCAGTGGAAAGGGGGGGTCTACTCTGCACATCATTTATGATAAAGGCGCCTGTTTAAATAAAGCTCAAAGTTTTAAACAGCTTAGCAAGTATGTATGCGAAGTCAAATGTCCTTCACTCAGCCAAATTTAAGCAAATGTGAAATGAGAGAGACAAAATACAGTCATCATGCTTAATAGGAATAACCTGTCATTAATTCTTAAGTTACCTATCAGAGCACAGAGACCAAGCAGAAATAGGTCTAAATTTAGACTATTTTGTTGCTGCTCCAAAAAACACCATCCCCTACTTTACAGTGCCACTATCATGCTTCAGGTACTCAAATGCCTTCATGAAACACTGAAGCCAATGCAATAATGATTAACTTTACCCCAAATTTAAAGATTATCAGTTTCCAATAAAAAAAATTTAACTATAAAAATGTACCACAGTTGAATTAAAACCTCTTTAAAAGCTTCCAAAAACACTTAATTTAGTTGCTATTATTACCTCACAACTGTTTACTCCAAAAAAGTATTTTGTCAGTAGGTTTCCTGGCCATTTCATCACATTAATATTTTTCCCTGTGTAGGTAACAGCTCAGATATGTGCACCGAAAATCTAATTATCTCTTAGACAAAAATCCTTGCAATTCCATCTTCAAGTAACTCAGGTCCAAGAATTACAGTTCACTATTTTTAAAGTCTTTAAAACATTGAGGCTAAATTATTCTATACATACATACTCCTTGAAATTATAAATTATTAATCCTATTCCTGAGAACATTTGGCTTTTTTCCTCGTTTCCTAAGGAAATGGAACATCTGAAATAAGTATTCACATTTCCTATGTCAATAATGGTTTATTTTACTGCTGGTTACTTATGTGAGCTTGAATATATTAAAGGTAAAACATGAAAAATATTTTCTTAGAACTATAAAATTTCACCAGGCAGTGTTCTCCCTTTTTCACAAGAACACTGATATCTTCTGAAACATGGTCTGCTTTCTAAGACAACTGAAATTTCCTTCATGGTTTCTTCCCTTCCAAGAAAGGCAGGCAGGTATACTATATGACTTAAAATTTTTCACATAACAAACACAATACTTTCAGGATATACTTGAAATAAGCTTAACCAACTTTGACTTAAGGCAAAACTAAGGATTTCAGTTCAGTTGTACAGCTAATCTTTGGGGTAATTCATACAATATGTTAAAAGAAAAATTCAAATCTGGGAATACCTCAGAGTCTAATGATAGCAATTACTAATTCTTTAACAGGAAAAATTTCTGAAAAAAGTTAAAAACATAAGTAGAATTTGGTATAGGTAAAATTAGCTCACTGTTGTCATGTTTTCAAATCTTTTTTCGCAGGAGTCACAGCCGAAATTTAAATTTTCCTGATATAATTTCCTCTATTTGTTGCTACATCCTCATATCTAATTATGTTTAAAGTTGTTTTTAATAACCTAAAATAATTTGATTGTTTCAAGAGAATTCAGTAAAGACAGTAATCTATAAATCTTTTAATCAGTCAACTGAAGACCTTATATGTACTATTTGGCATAGACTGAAGGACAGCCTAAAAGTTTTAAAAGAAAGAGTTAAGCAAGCTTTAAAAAAAAAAAAAAAAAACCTTCAAAGTTCTAGTAATACAAATTTATTCAAATAGATGACATTATCAAGGTTTCTTCAATTTCAACACTAATCTTTCTTAAAGTGAAAGAAACCACTTAAGTGGGTACTTAGAAGAACTTCATTCTACCCACCTCTTACTCCTACAAGAAAGTGAGACAGGAAAAATTATCTAGCTTCATCTTGGATTCTCAGGGATTTAGAGATGCTGGCACTTTTCTACGAGACCAATTTCTTTATTCTCCTTACAAGTAATCATGTACTCTTTCATGATGTAGTTTTTAAAGCATCAGAATATATATTTATTAGTTTAAATGTTCAAAGGTACTTCCTCAACAGTGGTTAAAATAAAAAACAATGGAAAATTATCTGCCAAATGGAAAAGCACAACTTATGGGGAATAAGTAATAAACAAGAACATTCAATGTTATGCTATTTAAATTTTTACTGACAATGCAGTGCTCCCAGAACACAACAATTAAGCTGGCTCCATTATTGCTTTTTCATGCAAAAGATACAGAAACAAAACACAGAGACATCATGAAGGTCATCATTCTTGTTTTTAATTGGGGAAATAGCATAGAGCAATCTTGCTTAGATTATTACAAAACACAATCCAACACAAGATCAAATGGTCAGGAAAATTTCAAGCATTAAAGAAAAAAAATTTTTTTAAGTGGGACTTTGGCAAGTTTTCAGCTCAGGGCAAATAAAAGTGCAAGTCCATTTTTTTTAAAGTAAGATTTATTATAACTTACAGTTTTCATCAAAACCAACACAATCAGGCTATTAACCTGTACTACGGTATTAAACCATTATATTAAAACCGTTAGTAAAAAATATTACACCCACTGAGATTCCATGAAAATTATCTGTAGAAATATTTGAAGGGGCTTTATTAACATTAGGGGGAAATGGTAGGCCAATCATGTGCTATAACTACTGAAAACATTTTACTGACTACATACACTGACATTTTATTAGCTTTGCCTATGTTATAGAGAATCTTAATGATAAATAAGTTTCCAGAACTGGCTGAAAATAGTTACTTAATAGAGACTATTAACTACAGATTTTAACAGTTCACTCCTTTGCCAAGGTATACAGATTTAGAGTTTTGGTGATGACTAACAAGCCTTCAGAACTGATGTTGCTACAAGTGTAGAAATTCGGTTACATTAGGCAGCAAAACTGTATGGACTACACTTTACCTTGATAAAGAAATAATAAAGGGTTTACTAAAAACAGTACGCCCTTTGTGACAGGAAGAAAACTTGTATAGAAGATGTTTAAAGGAAAATTCAAGACTACATTAGTCTAGCAAAAAGAGATGTCACGTATGCTACCATTAAACCATTACTTAAGAGAGCAACATGTCCGACATGCCTTAAAATACATACTTGTACTTTTGAAAGAAGTTTGGAGCTTCAAAAAGTTTGGACCACTCTGCCTTACTCAGCAAAATTTCATCTGTGATAGCAAGACCTAAATTAAAAACATATTAAAATGTTTGCATGCTTCAGTCTAAGAATCTAGAATTTTAAAGATCTTAAATATACCACATGCATTCACTATAATCCTAAAATCATAATTTTAACATAGCAAGTTTAGTCTATGACTCTAGAGCATACAGATTCTTACATACACTCTTTTCAAAAAAGCTGGAGGGTTCCTTTCAGATCCAGGTTTCTGGCAAATTGCCATTACTCTAAAATGCCATGCTCATAGAATGACTCTCTCCTAAAACTGAAGCACTGAAGTTACCCGAGAAAGAAAAATTTCCCATAAGCTTTGCTTCCTGCCTTTCTAAAAAACAAGTTTCCCATAAAAGGATAGCAACATCTTCCCATGAAGAGCCCCTTTAGACTACAGAAAAGAACTTTACACTTCTGAGTTTGACGCTGGCAGTCATACAGCTGATTCTATTTCCTTGACTTGTGTCAAATTAAACAATCCAGTTCTAGCTACTTCCCCTAAAGACCATTTAGCAATAGCTACTCCTTCAAATTAGCAGTACTACTGGGATTCAGAAGTTTAGAGGTTATTCCAAAACAGTGGGCAGTTTGGCCAAACTCCTGCTCAAAGCTCTTTCCAAGTATACTGCCTGCTAAAAGCCTCTCATATCACCCAGTAGAGAGAAACTATGATATCATTTAAAATTTCACATGGCAATAGTATGGAACTAAACCATAAAGGCCCAGCTAAAGATACAATTTTAAATTTTGGTTAATCTTCCAATATATAATCAAAAATAAATTGCTTAAAAGAAATTAAACTGAGTTTTTCAAGTTAATTCTCAAATATAATCTGTAATCAATAAATAAACACCAAAATCCACTTCGGTGAATGCTTTCTCCAATTTAATTGAATACCCGACTACGGGGTGTACAATGGTATGTAAATCCTTCGTGTATAAAGGAGAGCATAAGGATGAACACTTACCTTGTTTAAACTCCTCAACCATGACCATCCGTGTTGAAACGGACACATTGTACGTGGAGTTCTGTTGTGGGTATGCTGGTGTAATTATAGGCATAAGATGGTACCTATCACTGGGGTTTACCTACATACAACAACAGCCAATCAGTTTCTTCAAGTACATATGCAACAGATACTTGGACTTTTTACCCCTTGTTAAACTGAACCAATGATTAAATTTTATTTCATTTCATAGCTGGAGTTGAGAAAGAAAAACCATGTAAAGAGACACTGTTTTAAAGGAATTCTTTACAGAATCTGCGATTTGGTCTAATGTTTTGTTTCAATCATTTGGGCATGACTGTTTTGGCGATCTTACTAGAAATGGTGTGCCTGTCAAGCAAAAAAAGTTCTAGTTGGGCATCTACTGATGTTTAGTTTTTCTTTTTTCTACAACAAAAATAGGGATGTACACACAATTACACTTTTGAGAAATGTCATAGCATGTTCTATGTAAAACGAATTTTAAACTTAGTTTTTAATATACCCTTAATTTATCAGGAGTAGAAGCTTATTAACACATGGTAAAACTACTTTATCCATGTTGGTATCATTTTAAGAGATAATGAAATGATTTAATAACTATTAATTTTAATCTGTATACTAATGATAAAAGTGGCATATTTCCACAGAAGAAATTGTAAATTCACATTCCTCCAAAATTAAATGTCTTGAGGTTCGGAAAACTTAAAAATTCACAGCTTGATGTCATTAACAAAGCTTAAAACTGACAATATTTTTGATGTTGTAATAAAATAGCAAATTAATGTAGAAAAATAGAATTTTATAAACCTAGAAAGCCTTATTCAAACCTAAATTTCTTTTATCAGTTAATAAAGTGCATGTTAAACATTTAAACTGAGTAAGCAGTAAAGGTCGTAACTTCCAAAGAAGCAGAATGGAAGCTCCTCTTCAGCCCAACCATGCTTTTGTAATCTGAATTATCCAAACCAATTTTTACAATTACATCATAGTAATTAAAGTGATATTGCTCAGAAGTTATCTGCCACGGTTAAACATTAAGCAACAGTTTTCCTACAATAACCCAATTTTAACAGAATATTTAGATCAAACAAAAAAAAATACAGGGATTTTTAGTATCCTTTTATTTTTTCTTTTAAGCACAAATGCCCACACAACTTTGACTTACAAGGTAGTTCTATATAGAATAAATTAAAATGTTAGTGTTCTTGATATTATAAACTATGTACAATTAAATGTAGTTTACAGGGTACATAATTATGCTTCTCACATCAGAGGAAAATTATAGTTGAGATTAAAAAGAAAGTGTAATACGAACATGTCCACTCATACGTAACAGGATGGGAAGTCTCCCTGAAGTTTATGCAGATGATTTTTACTTGTTATTGCACAGTGTGAATTTGTAGGGGAAAAAATAATACACTAACCCTTGGGTCCCATACAGGCAAATTAAGATTGCATTCTTCAGGCTGTTTCAATAGGACTGGATTTGGCCATTCCCTGTTTAAAAAGATTGTAGCACTTGATAAGACTATTGGATATTACCATCTACACGTATTTTGTTAAACATACAGCATTTGTGAATGTGATCCTTCTTCATTCATTTTGCACTCTTGGTATATATAATCTTTTATTCCTTTATTCCTTTCTGTCGACGTTAGACTACTTGAATTACATTTCCTCTATGAAAGTAACTTAAACCATTTGGTAGCTTTCTCAGACTGAAGTCATATATCTTCTCTGCCTTGCAGAGAAGAACTGATATATCGCACTATTCAAATTTAAAAGTACTATTCCGAGACATCTGATGTGTTCACCTCAAACTTGAACAGGATAAAATCTCCCTTGAAAAGACAAAGATCCTGTCTTTAATTCATTATAGGCAAATGAGTATGAATAATTATAAAAATTGATTAGGAAAATTTTTCTCTATCTCATGACAAAGGTTATTAACGTGAATATGTGTAATGATGTGAACACACTGTTTTCAAGATATGTTTTGTGAGTTAGCTACTTCAGTCCTTTATAGAAGAGATTAAAAACTGGAAAACATTTGCCATCTTTGGTATCAAGGTTAGCTTCTTAAAAATATTATTTGCCATGTATGTGTAGCATTAAGAGAAATTCTGACATTTTTCTCATCAAACCTGGTTATATATAATTAAGTGCTATCAAATCCATAATTACAGAATGTGTATTGAAAAGTGTGGCACAGTTCTAAATTATAAATTGTCTCCAAGAACTCTAATTTTTATAAAATAACTAAAACTCTTTTTTCAGAGGGAGGAGGTACAGAGGTTGGCACACATAGGGAAGACAAATCTTTCCGATCAAGCTGATTAAAAACCAAGAACTCTAACCTTTTGGGCCAAAGCAACTAATGTGAAATAGCAATCGTTTATCTTACTTAAAAGAAATAATGGTTGACAAATGTGACCAGGCTGAAATGAAGGAGAGCATTAAAAAAAAATCTCTCCTGGGTTAATGACTAATCTCAAAGGGATGCTCAATTGCTTTTCAAGCACTTACAGTTATCCTTAAAAGCTTTATATACATTTACATCCGTAACATTCTACCAAAGATAAATGGGCAGCTGAAAGCAAAAAACAACCACAGGAAACTAATGGCCTATAGATCTAGAAGAATTCAAAGAGTAAATTAAAAGAGGTGGTATATATAAGTTTTATCCAAAGTAACTGATATCCACACCTATCAACTCATTGGATTTTAGCAGACATTATAGCTAAAATTCAGTTTATTTAGAGAGTAAGTTTACGCATGGAAGTACAAACAGCACCTGCCTTGCTATCCTGGGAAAGCTAGGGAAAAGGAATGGAATTTAGGTTTGCCATTTTATACACAACATGATCTCCCCAAGGCTACCTATACTGCTACATCATGAACTAAAATTTGAATCTGAGACCAGCTGCAGAAATGTCATAGAAATAAGACTAAACTTCAGTGTCTACAATCAATTTTATTTTAATATAATCTAAACACATACCATTTAGAAAATACCAAGAAAAATTTATGTACAAGAGTTGATGCTATTGCATTTGGATAAAGCTGGCAAGTTCTTGCTACTAGCATAGCCCAGGAAACACCACCGAGGAAACCTAATATATTGGAATAGATGTTGTGGCCTGTTGATAAGGGAAAAGCAAAAAGAAAAGTTAGTGTTGAACAAAAGCTTAAACATTTTTAATAAGCTAGCCAACAAATTCTGAACTCACGTTTGGCCCACAGTTTGATAGCTCTCAGGGTTAACCTGAAGTTGTCAATGTTTGGTACTAGATGTAAAATTTCATCGGTCACCCTGCAACCTGATTAACAGGAGTAAAAAAAAAAAAAAAAAAAAAACAGAACATTAAATCATCAAAAGTTTAATGATAATATTTCTTTTAAATTTTGAGACTAACATCAAATTAAATAAAAATTTACTTTGTAAAATCAGTAATGTTAATAAACAGGCAAATAAAAAATATAAAACTTTTATCTCCTATCACAAACACTACCCTAAAACCAAATAATCTGAACTGTAATCTGCTTTATTTCCAACTTTCAACCCATAATTAAAATGTCTTCCAGTTCAGAGATAGTGAATAGGGCTTGATCCATTTAAGTTTCCAAGAATTGTTCTTCAAGAGCATATTAACAAAACAATGCTAAAATAAGTACTCAAATGTAACCCTTTTAAAAGCACAACAGTTGAAAATGTTACAAAGGTTATCAGGATCAAAATTAATAAGAGTGACCAGGTGAAACCTGAACCACAAGCAATAGAGTACAAACATCAGACAGTATTTAAACATCCCAGGAAGAAATAATAATGCAAGATGCCAATGATGTAACAAATTACTAAATGCTCCACTGCAGTCTAACTATTAAGTAAAAAGTTCATTTTATTTGACTCACTATGGATAAACAATACGGCCATTAAAAGCTTCATTATGAAGCTTGAGTTAAAAACTATTTCAAATTTGACCAAAACTGCTACTATGCAAAAGGAAGTAAGTTTTTACATACCGTTAAGACTTCTTATGCATCTTATATCTAAATTTTTAAGCAGACTGTCATCTCTTAAGTCCAAGTCTTCTGGAATAGTCTGCAGTGCTAATCTTGCAAACAAAATATCAATCTAAAACAAAAACAAAACAAAACATTCCATGTCTGCCTATTTTTAAGGCATTTCTTTAAAAAAGAAAGCACTTAATACTCCTTAAAACCAGGATCTTCTCATCAACTGTTAACATGACAACCCCTCCAAAAGTTCAAACAAAATTCTTACCACAGGTATTTTAACCAGATGTTAAAACATGGTAATACTAAACAGAACTTGTATAAATAGCTACTTGTCATTTTAATCATACTAAGTTTAATTTACTAAGTTTGCTAAATGCAGATATACTGGATTACTTAAAACTGTTTAGTTCTCCACCTATATGAACTGTGAATTAATTATATCCTAAAAGGTGCCCAAATATAAGGCCAATATGGCTATATGTAGCCCAAATACACCTGTCAGTAAAAAGGGAACTTCTTATATTTAAGAACTTATGTATCTATAATATTCCAGTCTGTTTCTCCAACTTAGCTTTGACTAAATAAAAACAAAACAAAAACTGGCTAATTTTGAAGACTCATAGAATGCAACTGACAAAATTGTTTTCTTCCTTTTTTTCAAGCAAAGGTTGGGGGCAAAAGAAATTTGGCACAGATTTGGTAATTATTCCTCAGGGTATGATTTCATGGTTCCAAACTTTGAATGCTGCTAGAGAAACAAGCCTTTTATAAGATCACTTTAAAAATCAGTATTTTATATTTGCAAACGAAGCAACTGACAAAGGATTAATAAAATATAAATAAAATATACAAGCTGCTCATGCAGCTCAATACCAAAAAAACTGTACAGCTACATGTAAAAGAATGAAATTAGAACACTCCCTAACACCATACACAAAAATAAACTCAAAGTGGATTAAAGACCTAAATGTAAGGCCAGAAACTATCAAACTCTTAGAGGAAAACATAGGCAGAACACTCTATGACATAAATCACAGCAAGATCCTTTTTGACGCACCTCCTAGAGAAATGGAAATAAAAACAAAAATAAACAAATGGGACCTAATGAGACATAAAAGCTTTTGCACAGCAAAGGAAACCATAAACAAGACGAAAAGACAACCCTCAGAATGGGAGAAAATATTTGCAAATGAAGCAACTGACAAAGGATTAATCTCCAGAATATACAAAGCAGCTCATGCAGCTCAATATCAAAAAAACAAACAACCCAATCCAAAAATGGGCAGAAGACCTAAACAGACATTTCTCCAAAGAAGATATACAGATCACTAATCATTAGAGAAATGCAAATCAAAACTACAATGAGAAATCACCTCACACTGGTCAGAATAGCCATCATCAAAAAATCTACAAACAATAAATGCTGGAGAGGGTGTGGAGAAAAGGGAACCCTCTTGCACTGTTGGTGGCAATGTAAATTGATACAGCCACAATGGAGAACAGTATGCAGGTTCCTTAAAAAACTAAAAATAGAACTACCAGACGACCCAGCAATCCCATTACTGGGCATATACCCTGAGAAAACCATAATTCAAAAAGAGTCATGTACCACAATGTTCCCTGCAGCACTATTTACAATAGCCAGGACATGGAAGCAACCTAAGTGTCCATCAACGGATGAATGGATAAAGAAGATATGGCACATATGTACAATGGAATATTACTCAGCCATAAAAAGAAATGAAATTGAGTTATTTGTAGCAAGGTGGATGGACCTAGAGTCTGTCATACAGAGTGAAGTAAGTCAGAAAAACACCATATGCTAACACATATATATGGAAAAAAACAAAAAGGTTCTGAAGAACCTAGGGGCAGGACAGGAACAAAGACACAGACGTAGAGAATGGACTTGAGGACACCTGGAGGGAGAAGGGTAAGCTGAGACGAAGTGAGAGAGTGTCATGGACATATGTACACTACCAAATGTAAAACAGGTATCTAGTGGGAAGGAGCCGCATAGCACAGGGAGATCAGCTGGGTGCTTTGTGACCACCTAGAGGGGTGGGGTAGGGAGGGTGGGAGGGAGACACAAGAGGGAGGAGATACCGGGATATATGTATATGTATAGCTGATTCACTGTGTTATACAGCAGAAACTAACACACCATTGTAAAGCAATTATACTCCAATAAAGATGTTAAAAAAAAGATCAGTATTTTAAGAGCTTGCTGTGAAAAATCATTTAAACATGCACCTACGAGATAGGAAAAAACTATACATTTACTCAAATAAGTACCTGTGGTATAGCCTAAATTTTCCAATGATACACATTCCAAAATCCAGTATCTCCCCTAATTTAGACAGAAATAAAGACTATATGCTCACAGTAAAAAAAAAAAAAAAAAAAAGGTAACTCAAAAAGCAACTCAGTAATAACAAGCACATTAAATATTTCTAGTAACCATTTGACTTTTATCTCCATCTTGAAAAGTTTACACAATTGAGTTGGTTCTCCACCCCAAAAAATCTCCCCTTTGTTGGTAATGTTCTTTTTGGGAAAACAAGGCATCACCTACATTATGGTTGTTTTATATTTATTTAAACACTGAGTAAATCAAAGCTGACTGAACTTGATAATCCTTTACTAAATCTAACATCTTATGTCTACTTATTAAGATTAGTCATATTTCATAGAAGATAGAGTTGGGCACCTTATGCAGCAATTATAGAAACCACTTTTTTTTACAGAACAATGAAGTATTATTCTTCCATTTCTGAAATTTTATAACCGCCATTATTACTATGAGTGACTTTCCAGTACCAGTATGTATGGCAGAAGTAACATAAATAACTAAAGTTGCTTCAGGGTCAGCTTTGTTGCAACTACTTTCATTACACACATTGAAAACATCAAAGAGAACTGCACATCATCTCAAGAATCTGAGCTCAGAGCTTCCCTGGTGGCACAGTGGTTAAGAATCTGCCTGCCAATGCAGGGGACACGGGTTCAAGCCCTCGTCCGGGAAGATCCCACACGCCGTGGAGCAACTAAGCCCATGCGCCACAACTACTGAGCCCGTGTGCTGCAACTACTGAGCCCATATGCCACAACTACTGAAGCCTGCATGCCTGGAGCCCGTGCTCTGCAACAAAAGAAGCCACCGCACCGCAACGAAGAGTAGCCCCTGCTCGCCACAACGAGAGAAAGACCGCACGCAGCAACAAAGACCCAATGCAGCCAAAAATAAAAACAAACAAATAAATAAATAAATTTATTAAAAAAAAGAATCTGAGCTCATATATCCTTCCCTATCAGAAAATATTTCAGCATACATGATATCAGGTCACAATTTTCTCTCAACTCTTAAATATTTAATTTAAATGAAGCCAAAGTTCTACTTGCAAAAATATAGTTATATTACCTTAATGAGACTAAAAGCATATAAAACCTGCATATGGAAAAACTATCAATTAAACTGTTCTGTAGCAGCCATTTCACAGTCAGTACATTTCTGTCTATATTTTAACTCCTGGTTTCACTAGGCTCTTTTTTAAAAGAGACTACAAAGAGTAGGCTGTCACTTCCATTTCAAAAGAAACTTAATTCGTATTAATATCATACCAACTCACCAATTATAAACCTTTGAAATAAATCAAGTTTTTAACCTACACCTATCAAAATAACACACAGTAAGAACTGTTTATTTGAACCTTACCTCTATCCCATCAAAACACAGTTTGATAACTGGTACAAATGCCTCTTCAACAGCCTGTGGGAAAATTTAAAAATCAGTGTCTCTGAAACTATACATTAGGGCTACACTAGCTTTAGTGCTCTTAAATGAATGCGGTACTGACATTGTTTAAACATAATTTACCACAACACCTGACAGAGACTAGGTTCTCAGTAAACAGCTTTAAGACTCGAGAATCCTAAGTCACACAAGCCTAGGTTCAAATTCTTGATCTCTGCCACTCGGATATGTGATGGTGGCCAAGTTGCTTAATATTTATTTTGTTTGCCTCATTTCCTACTCTGTACATGAGATTACAGATTTATGATTTTAGACTACTGTAAAGAATAAAACGCAAGCATACACATTAAGCTTAAAAGGGTCTGGCAAATTGCAAGAGTTCAATAAATTAATGGCTATACCATAAAACTCACTCAATTGACTAAACTGATTTTTATAACTCCTCCCCTTTCACTCTGAACATTTACGCACTCTTAAGTCTTTTACTTCTTCCTGTAATTTCAACTTATCATAGAACGAGGTGAAAAAGTCACTTCGATCAACATGTCTTGGTGCAACACACAACGCATCAATATCGGCACCTAAAAAAAAAATTAAGCCCATCAACCACTGGTTACTATTACAAGAAAATTATTTTGCATCGTATCATGGCAGTATTTGATGTTGAAAACCTGTTAACGTTACACTGATGAGCCTCTAAAAATGCACCCCTCTCCTTAAAAAAAAAATTACCAGTCAGTATAAGAAAAACATGACCCTAATTGATGGGAAATATTTTTTCCTGCAGCATTTTCTATTTGTAGTGGCCCAGGTGAACTGGGAGTCAAAGAAAGGTGACTCAGATAGGAACTCTTATGGTAAGAGAGGCAATTATGCAAGAGTACACCCAACATCTTGGTGTCGTTAGTCATAGCCACGTTCATTAGTGAAACAAAAAAATACAGTTATCATCTATACATTGTGACTGGTGTTTCCAGGCTCCTACCTGCACCTAAATGGGACCTATGCACTTCAAGAAGGACCAATGGCAAGGATCCAGAGGCAGACCATGGTAAGAACAGTTGTTATTAATTTAGTGCTTGATAGGAGGCCAGCACTGAGTACATAGGGAGAGCACAAAAAAGATGATTAAAATCAATAACTGGGATCATAAAAGGAAGAGATCAATATGGAATCTGGTCAACATAATCATTTTCTTAAAAGACTCAATACCTGAGGCACTAACTCTGAAGGCTATTTATCTGGCATATTCATGAAGGGGGAGAAGGGCATACAGTTCACAGGACACATCAAAAGCAAATGTACTACTTCCGGCACAGAGTAGTGGGAGATGGGGACAAGGAATAATGCCACAACAGAGAGAACCCGAGACCGGCAGATACTTTTAACAGAGGCTAGTGGCTAATGGTTGAAGAGTACAGCCTCGGACTGCCAGAGTTAGAATCCTAGCTCTGCCAGGAGACGGCTGGGAGCAACTGTTCAAGCTGTATTGCCTTTTTAAGTCTCAGACTCCTATTTGTTACATAAGAATAAATAAGATTATGAAGACCAAAAGCTTACTAACTATGCTCAGTAAAAAAGAAAGAGTTCAATAATGTTCTCTGCCATGATAACATTCTTACTGTATATTTATTTACACAAGGGAAAAGAACTACAAATGTAACTAAGAAAGTATTATTAGTGATTGTTACTGTGTTGCAGATACACGTTTTTTGGTTTGTTTTTTCCTTAACTATATTTCACGACTATAATACAGATTTTTTTCAAGCTTTAATTCATTTTTCTTCTGATTTCCAGAAGAAGATATCATTATTTTAATATTATTTTCTTATGATATTCTTCAGGTAGAGGAAATGATATACAGAGCAGCACTGTCCAAAGTAACTCCCCCATGGGAAAAGTGTACTTCATGCGCACTTTCCAGTATGGTAGCCACTAACCATATGTGATTATTTAACAATGAAAATGTGGCTACTACTACTGAGAAACTGAATTTTTTATTTTCCTTAATACTGCATTGGAGGGTACAGGTATGAAAGGTATCATTTTACATCTTTCTTCTTACCAAATTTAGGCTCCCTGAAGTACTCTCTTCCATGCAAACCTAAGCTGTATAATACACTGCAAGTAACTGAGATGGATGTGTCATTATAATTTTTTAAAAATTAAAAAGTATTCCTTCTCAAGATAATTAAAACAATATTTACCTTTTGTATGTACTCCTAATCTATAAGATCCAAATGTAAATATTTTTCCACCAACATTTTCAATTACAGATTGTGGAAGATTCTGTTGAAGCAAACAAAAAATAGTTATTTTGCCAGTGGAGCACAAAGGTAACTATTTCAAATAACACTGTACATTTAAACAAAAAAAAACCAAACCCAGGTAAGATTTCTATGCAAATTTATATAGAGGGTAAACAAACTATAAGCTCTACAAAATACCAGGTCTTCACAGATCAACCTAACTTGAAATTTAAGCAATTTTCAACTTTCAATTAGTGTTAGAATTTTGCCACATTTTTGGAAACTGCTATAAAGACTGTGGTAGAGGAGATCATGTGATTCCACAGAAGCAATGTTAGAATCAGGAATTTTATTCATGATAAGGTGCTGCATAAATCATGAATGTTAGAATATAACAAAAACACATTCTGATTGCTTAAAAGATCGTATTCAATGATTATACCAAGTATGCCACAGTACATTAGACTATAATTTTACTGCATCAAAAGTGACTTTAAGGCCAATAAGGCTACGTTTAATAGTTTAATAGGCTTTAGTGGGATGATTTTGAGCAGAACTAAACTTATTTATGATTTCTTAGAGTAGAAACACCAGGAATGAGGAGAAAGGAAAGCACTTAAAAATCATCTTCCTGGGGGCTTCCCTGGTGGCGCAGTGGTTGAGAATCTGCCTGCCAATGCAGGGGACACGGGTTCGAGCCCTGGTCTGGGAAGATCCCACATGCCGCGGAGCAGCTGGGCCCGTGAGCCACAACTACTGAGCCTGCGCGTCCGGAGCCTGTGCCCCGCAACAAGAGAGGCCGTGATAGTGAGAGGCCCGCGCACCGCAATGAAGAGTGGCCCCCGCTCGCCGCAACTGGAGAAAGCCCTCCAACAGAAACGGAGACCCAACACAGCCAAAAATAAACAAATAAGTAAATAAAATTTTAAAAAAAAATCATCTTCCTGACCCTGGTACGACTATAAAGTACTATGGAGAATACTTAACCGCCCTTGGTGTTAAGGATAATGCCTGTCCACAAAAAAAAAAAAAAAAACAACCAAATCTTAATGTGTGCTAGATCAATGTTTCTCTTTACTTTCTAATTCCTCAGTAAAGTCTTACTCAGTAGGAGAACATAAAAGAGACCACTCTTCCCCACCACCCTCCCAAAGTGACATAAATTGTTACTTCATACTCCAACAACCCTAAAAATAAATTGTAAAAGGCTCAGGGGATTCCCTTGTTTTTTAAGGGCACACTTAATCATTACTTATAGAAAACAGGCAATCTAAATGTGTAGTATTACATTTTTTAAAAGTAGACACCACCATCTCTTCCTATGTTTAGATATTTTAAAAACCACTTGTACAGTTGGCTTGGTTATTTAAATTAAGCCAGCAAGATGTGTGCAGAAATATGCCTACAAAGGAAGGTAGAAAGAAACTACCTGAGAACAACGTCCTGTGGACACCTCTAGTAAAACACAAACCTCTCGGATAGGCACCCTCCAGGAGAAGTGTCCAATGCAGTAGGCACTAGCTATGTTTCACTTTCACCTGAAATGCAGCTAGGGTGGCTGAGGAGTAGAATGTTTAATTCTAGTTAATTTAAACTGAAATAGCCAAGTGTGGCTGGTGGCTACTGTATTAGACATTAGTATGTTTATAGCTATTACAGTTGTAACCCAGAAATTAAGATTTCTTAATTAACATCACAGAAGAACTTTTCAATTGCAAATCTTTTTTAAGTCTCAGGATATTAGATGGCAAACAAATCAAACAACTTAAGTAAAATTCATATTTTATATAAATGTTCCCCAAAATATTAAAAATTAATTGTAACTATACATCAAAAACCAGTGGTTCTCGGGACTTCCCTGGTGGTCCAGTGGTTAAGATTCCATGCTTCCACTGTAGTGGGCGCAGGTTCAATCCCTGGTCAGGGAACTTAAGATCCCACAAGCCGCACGGCGTGGCCAGAAATTAAAGAACTACGTGGTCCCAAAATATCAACAGTGCCACCAAAAAAAAAATCAGTGGTTTGCTACTGACTTAACTGGAGATATTTTTGGTTGTCACAATCTGGGGAGAGCAGACAGGCAGCATCTAGTTGGAAAGGTGCTGCTTAACATCTTCCAGGACAGTCCCTAAAAAAGAAATATGTGAGGAATTCCCTGGTGGTCCAGTGGTTAGGACTCCACACTTTCACTGCCGAGGACGTGGGTTCAATTCCCTGGTCGGGGAACTTAAGATCCCACAAGCCGCGCGCCGTGGCCAGAAATGAAAGAACTACGTGGTCCCAAAATATCAATAGTGTCAACATCAAGACATCCTGTATCAGGTCTTAAAACCAAGCAGCTGAGGAAGAAATTCTCCCTAGAAAAACATATACAAAAGATCAAACTTGTAAAGCCTAACCCCTAAAGTCCCATTCTCTAACCAATTTACTACCTACTGAGTTAGGCTACAGAGAAAAGGACACAGGCAAATTTGATTAGGAATGAGCATTAATTTCATTAATCCAAACAATTTTTCTTACCCTCAAGAAAACCAGCAGGAAGAAGTGTATCAAGAGTTACCAGTTAGGGCTTCCCTGGTGGCACAGAGGTTAAGAATCCTCTTGACAATGCAGGGGACACGGGTTCGAGCCCTGGTCCGGGAAGATTCCACATGCCGCGGAGCAACTAAGCCCGTGCGCCACAACTACTGAGCCTGCGCTCTAGAGTCCGCAAGCCACAACTGCTGAAGCCTGCACGTCTAGAGCCCGTGCTCCACAACGAGAGAAGCCGCCGCAATGAGAAGCCCACGCACCGCAACGAAGAGCAGCCCCCGCTCGCCACAACTACAGAAAACCCACACACAGCAACGAAGACCCAACACAGCCAATTAATTAATTAATTAATTTTTAAAAATAGAATTACCGGTTAAAGAAACTAACTAGGCACTCAATTACTGAAACAAAACTATCAATGAGATAGTACTCTTGTTTCACATTAAATAAATCTAAGTTCTGGCCTTACAACAGTTTTCAACTTAAATGTCTAAGAAAAAGCCATTAAAAACAAAGCTGTGTTTCCTATACAAGATTAAAGAATCACTAAGTTCAATAAATGAGTAAAAATACTTAAACCTGGACATCCTTTGCTCAGCTCAAAAAGAAATTCTTTTCAAAATATCATTTTTATCAAAACTCTATCAATGACAAACATGTAGTATACATGGAGTCCCCAGTTTAGAATATTCTGGTTGCTAAAGTTTTAATCAGTTGCTTTGAAATATATATATACACTGCTTTAAGAAAACAATATTATAAATTTGACTAAAGCCAGAAGACTTTAACTTACTTTTCTTCTACCTTGATATCTTCTCTCAGGTTTTCTTCTACCTTTGGTTCTCTTACCATCAATTTTTCAGCTGTACTACAGACTAAATACGCATTTTGTACTACCCTGGAAAAATGACCACTAGTTACAGAGTTTTTTAAAACTGGCTTCTAAACACAACTTTACGAATACATTTCCAGAGAACAAACATATGGACACCAAGGGGAGAAAGTGGCTGGGGCGGGGGGGTGGTGGGGGGGAGCGGTGAATTGGGAAATTGGGATTGACATACATACACTAATAAGTATAAAATACATAACTAATAAGAACCTCCTATATAAAAAAATAAATAAAATAAAATTTAAAAAAAACACAAAAAACTACATTTCCTTTACCAGAAGCCTATTCATGGATTCAACAGTTGTATGATTTTCTTTTAAAAAGTTATTAGAGGGCTTCCCTGGTGGTGCAGCGGTTGAGAATCCGCCTGCCAATGTAGGGGACATGGGTTCGAGCCCTGGTCTGGGAAGATCCCACGTGCCGCGGAGCAACTGGGCCCGTGAGCCACAACTACTGAGCCTGCGCATCTGGAGGTTGTGCTCCACAACAAGAGAGGCCGCGATAGTGAGAGGCCCGCGCACCGCGATGAAGAGTGGCCCCCGCTCGCCGCAACTAGAGAAAGCCCTCGCACAAAAACGAAGACCCAACACAGCCAAAAATAAATTAATTAATTAAAAAAAAAAAGTTATTAGAAACTCAAAGAACGTTATTATAAAAAACTAAATAGATAATTCAGTTTGAGTCTAACATCTGAAGGCCTAAAAAATGCTCATTGTTGCAGAATTCCTTAAAAGGTAATGAGATTCTCAAATACTTAATAAACATGTTTAATACATTTTTTTTCCCTAAGTGAAGCAAATGTTTTACTGAAATCAGTTGTCAAACCACAATTTATCCAAATGACAATGTTACATTGTTCTTAAAAGAGTGGGCACAAATATGGCACAGACACAATCCAGCATCTATCAAAACACCATCTGTAAAGAACCTGACTTATTTCGTGCTGTGTGTGAATGTGGTCCAGAATATAAGGTAGACTCAAAACCAGTCAACTTTTTTCTTGATAACATGAAAAACATTTCACTACTTTGCCTCAAAATTAAGCACACTCATCTGTCTGTAACAACCGTGTTTAATACATTTTTAAAGCACCTTTTGAGGGAAACATTATTTCTGTGAAGCGTGTAAGTAATTACTGAGCTTTGAAGTGTTACAACCAAAAGTATTTATAAAATCACTGAATTCAGTTCAGTTTTTCCTGCTTTCAAAATAGCTAGGTACCGGGACTTTCCTGGTGGTCCAGTGGTTAAGACTCTGCCCAATGCAGAGGACTCGAGTTTGATCCCTGGCTGGGGGACTAAGATCCCACATGCTGCGCAGCGTGGCCAAAAAACCCCCAAAAAAACCCCCAAAAAAGCTAGATACCAAATACAAATTCTGCTGTCAACAGTCTAAAACACATTCCACATTCAAGACTCTAAATAGCTATATAAAACAATTGCTGCGTTCAGCTGGCAAATTACTTCCTATACAATTAAGTCACCTTACCTTGATTTCACTGATTTCTCGTATCCACTCTTTTACCAGGTTATTTAATTTTCCCAAAATTAAAATCCTGTTGATAGAGCAAATATCAATCAAGTATCAAGTTGTTTGTTATTCTAGATCACTACTAATTAAAATGAAAAAGCTTTCAATAGATGGCTTCCTAAATTTTAACCAGTTTTTAAGTTATCAGAAAGAAAGTTTATAGTAGTTAGCTATATGTAGGCACTGTTACACTGGGTGAGGCAGTCCTCTAGCTGAGCAAGGCATTCCCCTTTCTCCTGACAATGCTATAGTACTATACTAATCAAAAGTATCACAAATCAAAATTAAGGGAACAGAACTTTATATAGACAAAAAGTTTTTTCTACGTATCACTTGTTTGAAACAGACATATATTGGGGAGAATAATTCTAACTTGCTGAGTTCCTCAAAATTAGTTTATTATGTTAATAAAAAATGACAACTTAAAAAAAGATATACATATACACTAATATGTATAAAATGAATAACTAATAACCTGCTGTATAAAAAAATAAATAAAATTCAAAAAAAAAAAAGATATATACACACACACACACCCCACACACACTGACCTGCGCTGCAGTTCCTCTTCCTCTTCAAAAACGCCAAAAGGCTTCAGAGTCTCAATTAGTTTCTGGGTAAGCAGGCAGTCAGTCTCCTTGGGGGCTGCTAAGCTGATGGGAGAGGTAATGCCATAGTGCTTCTGTGGCGGCTGTGTTTGCTGTGATCCCTGCGTTGTAACTGGACTGCAAACAGAACTGGATAAAATTACTGTCAAAAAATTTCTACAAATTAAAACTAATCAGCATGACTAGAAAAAAATGCTTTAGTAAAATGCATTTCTAAACATAGTTGGTTCCCTGCCATACCCCAAAAAACTTTCAATACATTTTGTTTGCTTTAAAACAAAAACTAACACAAAAACTAAGTGATGAAAACATTAGTTCTCCTCCCACTCCAAGGATTTTAACTGTGTCACTATCTAAATATCTAAATAAACTATAAATAAGAATCCAGATCAGGGACTTCCCTGGTGGTGAGGTGGTTAAGAATCCGCCTACCAATGCAGGGGACACAGGCTCGAGCCCTGGTCCGGAAAGATTCCACATGCTGAGAAGCAATTAAGGCCGTGCGCCACAACTACTGAAGCCCACGTGCCTAGAGCCTGTGCTCTGCAACAAGGGAAGCCACGGCAATGAGAAGCCCATGCACTGCAACGAAGAGTAGCCCCCGCTCGCCACAACGAGAGAAAACCCACGTGCAGCAACAAAGACCCAATGCAGACCAAAAAAAAAAAATCCAGATGAAAAAAGAATCCAGATAAAATAAATTGCTAGAGAAAATGCAATCTAGGACATAGTGGACTTCTGAGAAATTTTACTTACTCCTTATTTCTTGAAAAGGAGCCAAAATCTATCAAATTGTTACTTCTAAAGAGATGAGGATAGATATAAAAACACTATTCTACCAATACAACAGACTCCCCAAATGGAATTTCACATCTGACTTGCAATGAATAAAACTCATAGATAACGAGGCAAATAACATAAACATAACTTGGAGGGGAAGAACTATATTCACACTAAGCTTGTTACAGAATTTTTGGTAAGAGATTTACACTTCAACAATGACTAGTCAAAAGTTTTTCCGTTTTAAGAGCAATTCCAGATTTTTACAACCAATAGGGTTTTAATATAACTGGTGAAAAGGTATGGCACGCTCTAAAGAAAGGCTTTAGGAAATTAATCGGACTCAATTATTTTTTGGTGAAACCAATTCTTGTTTTTTTCCCTCCCTTTTTAAATCGATGGACAGGGACTCTAAAGATAAGCAGCACAATCATTAACTAGAAACTAGCTGGTCAAATAACATGCAGAACCAGGTAAGGACTAAGGAAGACGCTAACATCTGAATCAGTTATCTGCCCCAAATTCTGTTCCTTAAGAAATAATTTATACACACACACACCTACTTTTTTTCAAGTTCTAAATATATATATATACTTTTAATTAAAGTACAATAATCTACTAAAGCAATAAGATGCCAGAATCCTATGGCAGGTAAGTCCCATTATGAATTTACTACCTATCCCTGGGTTCTGGTTTATCCTATGACTGCAGGACTATGTTTTATATTTTGTCTTCTGATATCAACAGAAAACCTAAGAATGCCAGGAAGCCCACAGTGTTTGTTACTAATTAGTCACTAGGCTGTATAGCATTTAATCAATGCTTCCTAAACTAGTTATACATTGTCTCAATTTTAATTCAGATTTTATAGTAACATTTGCTGAATAAATACGAGTCAGATTTATTATCTGACAGCAATTAACTTACGTCTCATCACTTCCTCCTACTACTTTAAATTGCACAGCTATACACGGCTATGATGTTAATTCAGAGCTGCGGATCCACGTGAGCACCAAGCAACCTCAAAAGACTAAATATCTTAATGTTCTATTTTTCAAATTTATGTAGCATCTCCCATGATGAGAATATACAAATTAACATTAAGTGTAAATGCATTCATAACATCTTGGTTAATACATATTTTCGTCAATCAGCAAATAGTTATCATCAGGTTCCACAAAGCTGACACCAAAAAGGTTGCCCTCAAAACTGCCTAACCATTTCTTCACATCATGCTCTAATAGACTCCAGATTCCAGATAAATTATGTATTAAGTTTAAAAAAATACACTTAACACATATCTTAGTATAATTATATTTTCTTGCATTGTTCATTGCTTCTTATGAGTTTCTCCAAGTAAACTATAGCCCTTCATGACCACCCCAGGATTATGAATACTTTTTATAAATGATTTTAACATAAGTAGAGCCAGATATGAAAACAAGTGTAAAATCCTTTCTAGCTAGACTTGGTTCATGCAAGGAGAGCTTTCAAGTGTAAACTGAATTCATATTTTCCTACCTTAAAATAATAAACCTCTATTGGATTGTTTCGTTTTGAGCAAACATCTGCATTCTTTTCCTTTCTGAAGGGGCTAAATTCATTACCAGTTGAGTTTGGATGATCACCAAAATGAGTGCCCATTCTCTGTGGGGTTAAGCTTTCTTGCAGATTCCCATTTTTTCTTTCTCAAATATTCAGGTTCTACATTGTCATACAAAAATCAATGCTTGGAAAGACCCTTGTCTACTTCAACTGTATTACCAGAATACTGGATATAGACTCAGATTTTTCTTTTTCTTTTTTAAATCAATTTATTTATTTATTTTTGGCTGCACTGGGTCTTTGTTGCTGTGCGTGGGCTTTCTCTAGCTGCGGTAAGCAGGGTCTACTCTTCGTTGTGGTGCACGGGTTTCTCATTGTGGTGGTTTCTCTTGTTGCAGAGCACGGGCTCTAGGCGCACGGGCTTCAGTAGTTGTGGCACAAGGGCTCAGTAGTTGTGGCTCACGGGCTCTAGAGCACAGGCTCAGTAGTGGTGGCGCACGGGCTTAGTTGTTCCACGGCATGTGGGATCTTCCCAGACCAGGGCTCGAACCTGCGTCCCCTGCCCTGGCAAGCGGATTCTTAACCACTGTGCCACCAGGGAAGTCCTAGACTCAGATTTCTAAATTCACACCAAGTTTGTCTACTTTAATTTGAAAAAAAAAAAAAAAAATTTGATGTCTACGTTAGTTTCCACATGAACATTTTGATGGGGAAACAAATCATACTCCGGTTGTAAATGTTTATTTATTCAAAATGTAGTCACATCATATAAAACCACATTTACTTGTCCCATCTAATTCAAAAAAGAACATTATAGGGGGACATTCCTGGTGGTCCAGTGGTTGAGAATCTGTCTTGCAATGCAGGGGACGCCAGTTCGATCCCTGGTGGGGGAACTAAAATCCCACATGCCTCAGGGCAACTAAGCCTGCACACCGCAACTACTGAGCCCACGTGCCACAACTAATAAGCCCACATGCCACAACTACAGAGAAGCCCATGAGCTGCAAGGAAAGATCCCGCCTGCCGCAACTAAAAAAAAAAAAAGAGAGAGAGAGAGAACATATGTATCACATATCTCTGTATGTATACATATCTAAAACAAGTTACATATAGAACATATACTAATTCAAAAACACATATGAAAAGAAATATAAGTAAATCACAATCAAATAAAAGAAACAAATACATGTTTTGAAAGGTACAAGATACCTGTGTCTCCAATAGAAATGGCTTAATCTTACGCTAAGTGGCTAGAATAGGAATTCTAGGCTGCCAGATGCTCTGAATGTCCAAAATGTAGAAATATTAGCTATGATTGAGCTTTAAATGGAAGAAGTCAAAATTTTCCATTTAATTTTTAATATTAGAAATTAAGTAGAGTGATAAAACAAGTTAAGGATCTTTTTGCTGCTGTTCTGTTTCTAACAAAACAAATATACACACTCCAATATTGGGTAATGTGAAGGATTCTGCTTTACAGACTTCCTCCTGGAACTATACACCAGACAGCTAGCTATCAATCCCAAGAATGCAAAGCTCTCCCTCAAATTCTTGAACACATGAGACACCTGCCCATGCCCGTCACTTTCTAGAGACATTTTTACCAGTATTTAGTTTTCTTCAGACATTATTTTAAAAATAACTTCTACAATTATATAAAACAATGAGAAAAAAAAAAACTAGATACAGAGCCACAGTATTTGTGATCCACTGAAATTTCTTTCTGGTTTTCAATTTAAATATCAAGAACAGTTGTGCTTTTCCTGAGTAACTGGCTCATTTTCATCTCATGAACATAGCTGTACTTACCTTTAGGCTACTGCCTGAATTCTTAGAGCAAAACTGGTGGCCATCCAGCAAGTTCTCTACAAAAATCCAAAAATCACTGTACTTCTGTAAGAACTGTTTTAGTACCCTAATTTCTTGCTGTTTTATATCTCTATCCTTATTCTCCCTTGTCATCCACCTTTAATGCAAATACCGTGCTACTTTTAAAATGTGACTAAAGCATTCTTAAAAGTCTCAATCCTTTCTGGGTCAGAGCAAGATATAAATACCTATACATACAGTACATATACGAATCTTGCCCCCCTCCAAAATTATAAAAGACAGCCAAACACTCCTCCCCCCACCCCACTTTTTTGGGAGTCAGGAGGGAGAAACAAAGAGGGCACAATATTAAATATTTTCAGAATTCTTCTCTCTCTTAGAACATAGGGCATTTTCTTTATAATATTTAAAATAATTTTCATCAAGGCAAAGCTTACCCAGGACATATACCCACCTTCCCTTTTTTATTATTATTATTTTTAATTTCAACAACATTCTATATAACAATTCCATTCCAACTACACTTGTTCTGCCTCTTGGCATCTTGGTCCCACTCTTTCTACTCCCCTGCTATGCCAGACTACCATTCACAGTGCTACCGAGTGTTACCTTCCTAACACACAGCTTCCTTAAAAACCCACATGACTTCTGGTAATGGCATTCAAAACTCTGTCCACAAAAACTGCTCTCAACCCGGAAGCAATCTGAAAAGAGACAAAGCAGGTCTGATTTCATTTCTACTAGTTATACCACTCTGGTTTCACTTCTGCCACTAGTTATGTGATTCTTGTTAAGTTGTAACTCTATGGATTTACCTTAGAATTTATTATATCTCTTCTCTACTTTGGATGGCAAACTAGAAATTTAAATACTATAACATGTTTATGACATGAAAGTCCAGTTTCCAAACACGGAAAGTTTTTAAACCAATACTCAAAAGAAAGGTCGGTCCATCCTTTCCTCATGCTAGGCTGTCTAAGACCTAACTCTACTTAGGATAAATATTTAGGTACTTAGAAATGGCAACATTTTTGTGAAATTGGCATATGACTGTAGGCTGCTTATTTCGGCCAGATACTTGTTTCAAAAGTTTAGGCATCCAGTTTAACCAATACATGTGCTCTGAAATATCAAGAACCACTTTGATTACAGTAACTATAAAGCTAACTCAAATAGTGCAAGTTCCTATGATTTGTAAACTATAGTTTAGTAGCCATACATTCAAATAGTCAAAGTATGATCAATCTTTGGGTATATCATATTGACGACCACTTCAAGTCAGTGAGGAAAGTTAAGGAATACTCAAATGAAAGACCTATATTAGTACCTGTTTTCACTAAGTGAATGAAATCCAAAGAGGATTTTCACTTTTACAAAAAAAAGGCAAAAAGCAAAAACACTCTTCGTTTGTTTTGCAAGCGGTTTCAGAGGCAGCGTGCGCCCCGAGTAGCAAGAGCGACGCTAACAAGCTTCCTCCCCAGGACATACGTATACTCAGCATCAAGCTACCATAGCCTGGAACTGTGTCTGTGAGCAGCAATGCTTTATCTCAATTTATTCTATGCATCTGTTAGCAAGATGTGCATAAGGTAGTTGCTTCTTCATTTCACGCCATTTTGGCTTACAAAAGCTTTCACAGGACCTCTCTACTTTTGGATAGGGAGGGAAACCTGTATTCTTAATATGTTCTTAAATCAACTTTTAAAAGTTTCACTGCAAATCAAGGAAGCACATTAAGACGATCACTTTTTCTGTCAGACTGGAGAAAAACAAAGCTGATGTACATCTGGTAAAGAATGAAAGACTTACTATAAACCTCCAACGCTGGCAATGGTGTAAGAAAATGAGCACTCTTATCCATCACAAAGGGTGTGAACATGGTATGTCATTTTAAAAAGCAATCTGGCAATATTCATCAAATTTTTTTTAAAGCTTATGTCTAGCAACTTCACCTCTAGCAATCTATCTTACAGAAATACTAGGACACAAGGACTCAAACTGAAGGCCCTGATGTTGGAAGACATATCCTCTTTAATTTTTAGACACATTTTTAGTATATTAAATGTGTACATTAAAGCACAAATTTCTACTGCTCCTGGGGTACGAATACAATGGCTTAGAAGACAGGCCAAATACGGGCCCAAAATCCTGTACAGCAACAATAAGCTTGAAATGAGCAATGTCTACCCCAGCATTATCCTTTATAGAGGGAGCATGCTTGGTATTTGTAAATAAATACCTCTCTTGACCCTACAGATTCTGGAAATTTGACCCTTCTTATAGGAATAATACAAAAGATACCCAAGGTTGTTCACTGGAGCACTGTATACAATGCACCAACAAACCGGAAACCACCTAAATATCCATTAATATAATATAGGACTGGCGAATTACAGTACATTCTTACAACTTAATACTATGCTATATAAAAAGAATGAGGTGGTTATCACATGTAGTAGCATGGAAACATGCCCACAATATGTCAGGTGAAAAAAGTTGTAGAATATAATTATGATAATAGCTAGTATTTATTGAAACCGCAACATATTCCAGTTAGTGTGGCAAGCACTTTACATTATTCCCGACTATTCCAACGACTCTATTCACTGGGTCAGGATATGATCTCAGGCATCTGACTATAATCATAAGCCTCTATACATCTTTCACAACATACAGTCTTGTACCTTTAAAAATTATTTGTGTATTATGTCTATACATGCATAGAAACACACCAAGCAGAATTGATTGGTGGAAGAATTTCATCTTCTAGGATTTTGTTTCCATTAAAGTACTTTTGCTAAAGTACTTTTAAAGATAAATATTAATGAAGTCATACAAAAGTTGAAAATCATCTAATTCTACTATTCACCATTAAGTTTGTGATAGTAAAGAGGCTAAAACCACCCCCTAAAACCATTCTCCAACAGCAAGGGGCAGCAAACAAATGTTCAATTTAAATCAATAATTACCTTTTTGATTATTAGCTTTGTAGTTTATGCTAATCAAAATGTTATTTTAAAGAACTGAAATAAAAACCTTAAAATGGATTTTTCAGTGTAACACTTTGTGATTAGAAAATTAAATACAAAGCAAATCATGATTTACAGCTCTAGAAAACTAGTAAAGCACCAAAGCTATCTATCAAACTTCATCAATCCAATTTTCCTAAAAGCATCTTTTCCTCATTTAAGTTATTTTTCCCAGAAAGTATATTATTAGGCTGAAATTTACTGAACTAGGATCCTAAATATGTATGAAAGACAATGTTAAAATCAGGACTACAAAGATAGTCTCTATCCTCAGTGACAATCTCAAATTTGGTCTGGGATTCAAATCTTTAAACAACAGATGAGTGCAAAGTAAAAGCTTAAAATAAACATTACAGAAACAAAGAATCAAGGATATACCAAAGGAAAAGGTTAAGGAGGTATGCACTCATATATGACTTGGAGAAGGGGAAAAGAGCAGTCTCGGCAGATGACTAACACACAAAGGAAAGGACAACAAATCACCAATGGTGTTTTCTGAAATAGTTAATATTTAACGACTTTCATCCCAATTTAAACAAAGCTCATGCTACTGATGAATCTCTGACTCCTCACATTGGGCATATGGAATTGGTGGCACGTAGTACTAAAAGGGTCAATTGCCTCAAAATGTATAGATCCTAGCCAACAGAAAACACTGTCATTTCTTGCTAGTTTTAGTCAGTGAAGTTAAAAACTGAAAGCTTAACTTACTTGATATTCTTCTTTAGAAGTAATCAGATAAATCACAGTTACACTTAATGGGTACATCCCAGGTGGTCCAGTAGTTAAGAATCCGTCTTGCAACGCAGGGGATGCCGGTTCAATCCCTGGTCGGGGAACTAAGAACCCACATGCCACAGAGCAGCTAAGCCCGCGTGCCGCAACTACTGAGCCTGCGCACCGCAACTACTGAGCCCGCATGCCACAACTACAGAGCCCACGTGCCACAACTAGAGAGGAGCCTGTGCACCGCAACAAAGAGACGGCGCACAGCAACAAAAGATCCCACATGCCACAACTAAGACCCAACATAGCCAAAAAATAAATAAATAAATATTTTTTTAAAAACCACTTAACGTATAACCACAGTATGCAATTTGATGTTTAAAGGCCTTGACCTTAAACGTAATGTGCCCATTCAAATTAAGCAGGAAAAAAGGACATTGAACAGAATAGGAATATGGGATCTCTCTGAAGTATCTGAATACGCATTAAATATTAATTCTTAGCAGAAATAATACAATCTCCTCTTTCACAAGAAGTTTAACACATATTTAAATTTTACCTGTAGCTTAAAAGTCAAGCATATAGTCAAGACAACGTATTTGCTCACTAAGACATTATTCTAAGGATGGCTAATTCACCCGCCACCCTATGTACTAAACATAGTTAGAACCTAACTATAGTCTTAAAATATGTATTCCAGGTGGATCATCCAGCTAATATTCAGCAAGCAGCAGCAGAGGCTAAAATATAGATGAAGCAATAGTCTACGCTCAAGGGGAATAAATTATGATGAATCCCAACGCCAAACTTTGGAAATAAAAGGTTGATTATACAGAGAAAGGGTACTTGTTACTGAATTGTAACAATGGCCAGGTTATTTTTCCTTCTTTCCTAAGGGCACTTCCAACTGTCCCTCTGCCCTCTCTCCAAGAGGGGCTAGAAGTAAAAAAACAAAAAAAACCACAAAAAACAGCCAAACCACAGCATTCCTGCATCAGTATTTGTCAAGCACAATTTGAAAATGAAAGAAATGTAACTAGAGAATCTAAAAAGTATAAAAATGTATCAGAAAATAGTCAAAAATATATTAAATCATAGTATTATACACAGGAAATGCAATTTAGATGTTTCTGATAACCAAAATGACAGGAACACTATTCTTAAATAAAAACTTATTTAAAACTATAAAGACTACTGTAAAATGCAAGAAGCTGGTTTCTGAACGAAATATAGAGGGAACAGAAATGTGAGAAAATTCTGTGACAGAAGAGAAATTAAAATATCAAATTTAAACTCCTACATTTTTTTCTTCTGCAAATCCTTAAATTTTCAAATGAGAATGCTATAAAATTCTGCAGACCTGCAATCCAACGACTAAAAAACAACTATCTTCCACACAACTTGATCTTGAAAATTAAGTATACTTAAGACATACAGACTCCCATCGAGCTGATGAAACATAGTTCCCAGCAAGATACACAGAAAATGGTACAGTACTAGAATGAGAATGAAACATGGAACCAGAGTTGAATTTGGCTGCAATCTACAACTTAGCACCCTTAAGACCCTAGAGGAGTGACGACTTTGAGCCTCACTTTACAAGAACTAATATCTCCTGCAATGGTGCTGTTTTATAAATCATAAACTCAGATTGTACAATTATTTAAAAGCTGCTGAATAATCAGAACGATGAACATACCAAGTAAAAGACATGCCTCTTCCACCAACCAAAAATGAAAAATAGCTGGGACTCCAACTGGCCTCATTTTGCCTTAGAGTAGCTTTCATAAACCTGCCTAGATGCAACTCAAGGAGAAATTTAATTGTAATGTTAACTTGAAGTAGCTTAGTTACCAAGGAATGGAATATTCTGATGAATCAAAACATTTTAAAAGTTGTATGTTTTCAAGCCAGAAGGCTTTGGGGGGTTGAGGGAGGGGGTGTCAGGGAGTGGGAACTGACTTACAAATTTACTCACATCCAATTATCTTCCCTCCCAACTTCTCCATCAAAAAGCATGAACCGACAACATGCTTAAAGTAAAATACCACATTTCACAACCATAACTAACATTTATTAAGCAGCAAGCAATTCATTACAAAATCTCTACATCTTAAAATCTGAGACTCAAAATCTCTCAGAAGTTACCTTTCAAAGGTTATCTAATACACTGTTTTTCATTGACAGCAAAAACTGTCTTTAAATCATGTGCGTGTCCATTCCTCCAGACCATTCAAAAACCACCAGAGATGCCGCACAGACACCACCACTGGAAACAGCGCAGCTTGGGACAGCTGTCAGCTGTTTCTATACATCAGTTTCTCGAACTTTTGGGTCTTAGGACCCTTTCACAACTCTTAAAATTTATTGAGGACTCCAATTACCTTTTGTTTATATGGATTATGTCTGGCATTATTTACTACATTAGAAATTACAACAGGGAATTTTTGTATAGTAACAAGAAATCTATTACATGTTAACATAAATGACTTTTTAAAAAATAACTGTTTTCCAAAACAAAAAACTTAGTGAGAAGAACAGCACTATTTTACATTTTTGCAAATCTCTAACTCTGGCTTAATCAAAAATAGCTGGTTCCCATATCTGCTTCTGCATGCAATCCCTTTTGATAAGTTGTTTTGGTAGATGCACAGGAATAAAACCTGGCATTACACCATTATAACTAGAAAAGAGTATTTTAATAGCCTTTTCAAATAACTGTGGATATTCTTCTTTGATATTACACCAAAATGCCACAAGTGGTAATTTCTTAGAGATTAGTTACAGTATGAAAGCAGAAACCACAGCAATAAACCCTTTGTACTCTTGCATTAAAATCGACTGGTCCACCTTGCACTTTAAATGTACCTTTACCCATGCATGATTTTATTACATCATGATTGGTGGTTTGGAAGATGTGGGTTCACTTAAGATATGCATATCTTCCAAATGTTGGCACATTATTATACAATATCAAAAAAAAGTTCACTAATATCACCATCAATCACATCAGAAACATTTTTAATTACTGGGAGGCTGTCAAGCTCACAATGACAGAAACAAGCATTCTAAAATTCTAATTTTTGCTTGAAAGCTCAAATTTTATCACTGGCCACAAACACTGTCAGTTGTTCTCCTTAAAGAGACAGGCTCCATTTTTCAAGTAAATGCTAAGTAGTCAAGTATGAACATCATAATTCATCAATTGTTCTTTCAGGTAAAAACAGAGCTCAATGAGAAAAGCACTAGCTTAGCTCACAAATCAATCATACATGTGCTCTTCGCAAAACAACCATCCTACTTTTTAGCATACAGCTTTATGTGTACTTCCCATTTTATCACAACATATTCAAAAAACTCAAGGGTGAAGACTTAATAAAATTAACATTTTTTTACTGCTTCATCAAGGACTTTTTTTTCAAACTGTGTGTGTTTGTGTGCATGTGTGTAGTGAAGTAATACAATGATAACTAGTAGAATACAGTGCCTCTGCCTTGATTCTTCCTAAAGCATCATTACCCACCACTGCTTTTGCACCACTGGTGCAAATGTCAAGACTAAAAAAGACATAACACCTCAATATTATGAAAAGTTTGGATTTTATGTACTCCCTAAAAGGTTCTCAAGGACCCCCAACATCGAGGCTTCTACAAATCACTCTGAGAACCACTGCTACACGATATTACTACCCACCAAAAGGTCCCAGTTCTACCTCTTATCACTCACTACATTAAACTACTCCAATTCCCTCTTTTTTTGTGACAACCCCAAAAATATGGAAGAAAAGCTATTGTCTCCCCCAAGTCTTGCTAAATACCTCTTCCAATAACATTCACCAAATGTGGCATGAATGCTAAGTCACTGATAATGTCTACTCCCCTTGAAGTCTTTTTATTACCAGTGTGATAGCTAGAACTGAGCTGATGCAAATAATGATCTGACCAGCACAGAGAAAGGCAGAAATTGGAATATAGTTCTCATACAGGTATTATACGCCGTATTAATGCAGTGGTTCTCAACAAGATTTTGGCCCCCAAGGTACATCTGGCAATATCTGGACACATTTTTGGTTGTCATTACCAGGACATGGGGGGTGGGACTCCCGCAATCTAGTAGATAGAAGTCAGGCATGCTGTTAAACACCCTGCAATACACAGGACAGAATTATCAGCCTAAAATGTGAATAGTACCACCATGAGAAATCTGGTATTAATGGATCCTAAGACTATCAAAAATTTTGGAAGCTTAATCACCATGGCTCTTAAACCATACCAGCTTTTCAAAATTATATATGCAATTACATATGCTTTTGGACAATATATGGAGACCTGCTCACAATGTTTTCTAACGACGTAACTTCAGTAATCTGTTTTGATTTCATCCATTCTGACAATTTACCTATACCTTAACCCCCCCACCCACACACAAAGACTTAACAGACACACCAAACAGGAAAGTGGAAGTCAAACACAATACAGTCTGGAAATCACAATTCAAAACATCAAAGAAATAAAATTAATGACACCAGAACATGAAAAACAAAGAAAGCAAACTAATGAGAAAAAAGGCCTACCTACTTAACTAGGCAGTCTATGGTCTTTTAGTTTACTTTAAAAGTACTATAGTACACATAGGGTTAACAATAAGAGAAAAGCTAATGAAAAACTGGCCATACTGTTCACATTTCAAGAAACACACTAGAAAGACAATATCCATGTGTGAGAATCTGCTGCCTTCACTTTGTCTTCCATTTTAAACATTTGCACTAACTTCCAAAGAATTTGAAGCACTTAGGTCTTTAAAGGAAAGGTATACCTCCTTTCCTCAAAGCATGTCGGGAAAAAGTAGGTATAAAAGAACTTTTAATTTCTAAAAAGACACAAATTAAGTTATTTCTTAATTAAAGCCCTTTAAGGCATACATTTCCTATTACTGATCAATTTTTAATACTGACATGATTATCAGAAAGAGAAGTCCTTTTTCCAAAACAGCAATAAAATGCGAGCTAACACAAAGAAGTCACATGGCATTACTGCAAACATTTAGGTTTACTTTAATTGCTGCTGAATTGAAAAATGCCACAAAAATCTTGCTTAGACTCGGTTCTCCTAGTAACCCTTTTTATTGTTCCATAAAAGGATGATTCAATTAACAGGGACCTTGCACCTTATAAGATTTTAGGTCTGCTATATTTAATTAAAATTAACAAATATCCTCATTACAGAAATAGTATGTTGACAGGCCTCTTAACAAAATGACTAGAGTGGATGAGAAGGAAGGAGCATGAAATTCCTTTTTAACATATCGTGTGAAATGGGACAGATATCTTTAAAGCCTGTTTCAAAGTTAGAGCCTCACCTGTAAAGAGAGACATACACACACATATACACATACATAAATAAAACTGTAAAACTGTAATCAGTGATATTTGCAGAAAAGAAGTTGTTTTTACTTAAAAAAAATAAAATAAGCGTGAGGTGCTACGTTAGGTGTCTAGAAACCCCAACATCTTTATTCTGCGTTTAAGTAAAACTTCAAGGGTCAATTACATGCTTCGGGGCTACAAAGAGAACTCGGCCCCCCATCTCTTACCCTTGAATCTTCAAAAAATGGAAGAAATGCAGTCTCACGATTTAGGCCTCTACTCTGCTGTATACACGCAGAAAAAAAGGCTGTAATCTTTCGATCAACAATGAGTTCTCAAATTACATCCCATTCTTTGAGAGACAGAGAAAAGAAGAAGAAAACTTCTTTTAAAATCCCAACATGGGAAAGAAAGTATAAGATGTAGGCCTAGTGAGATTAGTAGGCATAGATGGACTGCAGTAAAAAAAGTCTACCATCAGAAGAACAGAAAGTATCACTGCAGATGGAGAGACGGAAGCAAGGTGAAATCCGGCGACCCTATCGAAACAAAACCGGGAGAGCGACACGTAACGCAACGCCTTTCGACGGGGGGCACCCGGGAAAGTGCCCCTCTCCTGGCAGCCGAAAGGCTGGAGGGAACGGAGGCGGGGGGAGGGGATGTTCAAACAGCTGGGCTCGACGCTCAAAACTGGGCTTTTAACTCGTGCTCAGGCAAGCTGAGACGCGGAAGTGGGTTAACACTGGCGCACGAAGTGGGCATCTCGGAAACGGGAGGGAGAGCTAGGCCGGGAACACAAGCAGCGAAACGAGCCCGAGAGGCACCGGGGGGCGAGCCCGAACCCCGTGTGCAGACCCCGCGAGAAGCAGGGCCTTCCTCCCCGGCAGCTGAGCACCGGGGTTCCCCCTCCCCTTTCTCTTATCGGACGAGGCGGAGGAGCGGGAGCAGTAGAGTTAGAGGATCCTCCGGCCATTCCGGAAGGGAAAGGCCCCCGGCCCGCCAGCGGCCGAAGCCAGGAAGGGGTGGGAGGAAGCGGGAACCGAACACAAGGGGAAGTGCGGCGGCGAGTGGGAGAGGAAACAGGAAGAGCCCCAGTCCCGCCCGCCTCCCCCTCGGGGCGAGGGCCCGGCTCGCGCGCCCCCCTCCCCCCTCCCCCGACGCCCCCAAAGCCCCGCCGGCGTGCGAGAGAAAACAGAATACAAATCACTTACAACGGCATCGTCTCCTGCGCCGGCACCGCCCAGTCACTTCCCCCCCGCAACCGCCGCCGCTGCCGCCCTGGGCATGATCCACTGAGGCGGGAGGGAGGGGGGGGGCCTGCCTCAGCCCTGGGTCCAACCCCACTCCCGCACCCGCTCCCGCCGCTTTAAGCGCTTCTCCTCCTTCTCCTTCGTCCTAACATGGCGCCCGAGCGCTACCACAGCAACGTTCTAGAACCGCTGACGCCGCTACACACGCTGTGCGTGCGCCTGCGCAGCAGCCGCCCGGCCCGCCGCGAAGCCTCACGGGAAGGGTAGTTCGTGCTTCGGCTTGCGCTCCGGCGGCTTCCGCCCTAGTTGTGTCCAGCTTCCGCGGCACGTGTCGGGCGTATGGGTGGGAGCCGTTTGGGAGGCTCTGGGCTCGGGGGTGTCCCTCCTGCCGGGCAGCTCTCGTCGCCGATGGGGGCGATGCAGCCTGGACGGCGCGAGGAAGGCCCCGGAGAGGCGCCGCTTCCGGTGCATTTTGAGGTCCCGCCGTTCTCTCCGCCCGAGGTCGCGGCGGCTGCGCTTCCCCTCGGACCGCGTCGGTGGAGGCGCTTGGAGGGGACCGAGGCGCCCACGCGTGCCCCGGGTGCCAGCCGAGCGCTGGGCTCAGCATGGGCACACTGGGTTGTAACAGGTTACTCAACCTCTTATTTTTTGCAAAGTGAGAGTAATGCCTGCTTCCTAGGGTAGTGGCGCCTATTTAATGTGATAATACAAGAAGGGTGCTTGGCACCGCCGGGGACAGAGGGCGCAGAGACGTCGCTAGGACTCCCGCCTTACCCTCTAGACTCGGTCCCCGCGGCGCCGAGCTTTGGAGTTGTTCTGTCCACTAAGGTGGACGCAGGCGCTCAGGAAATATCTGTTGAATGAATAAATTTGCTGGATAGGACTGTGATGACAGCAGATTCGGGAACAGGAGCTAAATTTATTTCTAACAGCTGGTGCACTGGAACTCACTATAAAGCTGTCATTCAGTAGAAACGTAGGTGGCAGTAAGCCTTGGGATGTTAGCAAAGGCCGTTTCGCCCATAGTTTCCCTGAGGCTGTGTTTTGCAACCCCTTCACTCCCTGGGGTGGGACTTGGGAGTTACCTGCACACCTCCAGCAAAAGTTTAGTAAAGAATGCCTGAGACTGACTTGACTCTCATATTCTTTCCCTCTTCGAATTTAGAACGTGTTCCAAAGTGTCACACAGAAGATTAATGGAGGGGAAGGGGGGCATCAAATATGGGAAAGTTAAAGTTCTAAATTATTTAAATATGCACTTGTAAATCCTCAGGAAATTTGACAAAAGATTTCCATTTTTTCACAGAACGTCTAGTGGGACTAGCGTTCTAGGACTAATGAGCGGCTCAGTGGGAAAAGCACAGGATCCAAACCCCATTTGTCACATGCGGCTTGCCGCCACTTGAAATGAGGCTAGTTCATTTAAGATGTAAGTACAAATCACACGCAGATCTTACTATGAACAAAAGAAAGAAATACCTCACTGACAATTTTTTTATATTGTGTTTTGGATATAGTGCATTAAAGAAACTATGAAAATTTCAACTGTTTCTTTTTACTTTTTAAAATGTGGCTGCTAGAAGAATTTAAATTATGTATGTGGCCATCATTTCTGTGGAACAGCAATGATCTGGAGACAGACTTGTATTTGATTTTCTTTTTTTATTTATTTACTTATTTATTTATTTTGACTGTGTTGGGTCTTCGTTTCTGTGCGAGGGCTTTCTCCAGTTGCGGAGAGCGGGGGCCCCTCTTCATCGCGGTGCGCGGGCCTCTCACTGTCGCGGCCTCTCCCGTTGCGAAGCACAGGCTACAGATGCGCAGGCTCAGTAGTTGTGGCTCACGGGCCTAGCCGCTCCACAGCATGTGGGATCTTCCCAGACCAGGGCTCGAACCCGTGTCCCCTGCATTTGGCAGGCGGATTCTTAACCACTGCGCCACCAGGGAAGCCCTTGATTTTCAATTCTACTTATTCCCTTACCCTCTTGTGGCTTTAGTTGGGGACCCAGTAATAGGCCTGTCAAAATTTTTGAAAATCTGAGATCCAGTGGAATCAATAAAATATTAAAGCTATGGTCTTAAAAATTGCTCATAAAGATAGGCACTGATGATTGTCAAATACTAACACTGTCCCACTTACCTTCTGGGGGATGGGAGCAGATAAACACTTGAAGAGGTAAGGGAATTATAGATTGTGATAAGAACCATGAATAAAATAAATCGGATTATAAAATTATGGGGCAGTTCAACTTTAGATAGGGTGGTCAAACTAGGCCTCTCAGAGGAGCTGATCTTTGACCTGAGACCTGAAGCCTTTCTGAGAGATTTGGATTTTATCTTTTTGTGAATGGGGAAGACATTGGAAGTTTTAAAAGAGGAAGGAGATTACATTGATATTTGTGGGAAGATAAAAGGGTAGGGAATCAATTTGAACTTCCCAGATGGGAACTTCCCTGGTGGCGCAGTGGTTAAGATCCACCTGCCAATGCAGGGGACACAGGTTCGAGCCCTGGTGCAGGAAGATCCCACATGCCGTGGAGCAACTATAACTGCACGCCACAACTACTGAAGCCGGCGCGCTCTAGAGCCCGTGCTCCGCAACAAGAGAAGCCACTGCACTGAGAAGCCCACGCGCCGCAACGAAGAGTAGCCCCCGCTCGCCACAACTAGAGAAACCCCACATGCAGCAACGAAGACCCAACGCAGCCAAAAATAAATAAAATAAAAGATAAAAACATTTTTTTTAAAAATGCTGCAAACTGCCAGACGTTTTGAAGTTGGAGGAAAGATGAGGTGGCTCTTGCCATATTCAGGTAAGAGATGATGAAGCTTGGGGGCTTCCCTGGTGGCACAGTGGTTGAGAATCTGCCTGCCAATGCAGGGGACACGGGTTCGAACCCTGGTCTGGGAAGATCCCACATGCCACGGAGCAGCTGGGCCCGTGAGCCACAATTACTGAGCCTGCGCGTCTGGAGCCTGTGCTCCGCGACAAGAGAGGCCGCGATAGTGAGAGGCCCGCGCACCGCGATGAAGAGTGGTCCCCGCTTGCCACAACTAGAGAAAGCCCTCGCACAGAAACGAAGACCCAACACAGCCATAAACAAATAAAATAAAAATAAATAAAAATTAAAGAAATAAAAAAATTTAAAAAAAAATTTAGTCCATAACAGTGATCATCTCAGATTGTTAATGCCTGGAAGGTAAGGATGCCTATTCAATCATATCAGTTATCTCTTGTTGTGTTAACAATTTGCCACAAGCTTTAAACCAGTTAAACAGCGCACGTTTATTATCCAACAGTTTCTGTGAATCAGGAATTTGGTCATGGCTTAGCTGGGTCCCCTGCTTCAGGGTCTGTCAACAAGGCCACATTCATGGTCAGACAGGACTAGGGTGTCATCTGAAGGCTCAAGTGGGAAGGATCCACTTCCACACTCGTGTTGGTTGGCAGCATTCAGTCCTTTGAAGCTACTGGATTGAAAGCATCAGTGTCTTGCTGGCTGTTTGCTGAGGCCCCTCTCAGTCCCTGTCCGTGTGGACCTCTCCCACAGGGCAGCTTGCTCTGTTAAAGAATGTAAGCCCAGTAGGAAATACAGTTGGCTGGCGTGATCTCATTCACAATCCTGTCTAAGCTAAGCTTCGCTGTATTCCATTGGATGGACGCAAATCACAGGGTCCACCTACACTCAGAGGGAAGGGATTACACACAGGCATGAACACCAGCAGGCAGAGAGCACTGGGGGATGTCTTGCCTGCCACATCAACTAAACTGACTTTGTGCCACTCCCAGATACACTCTAAATAAAGAATTTGAATGGCGTTTTGATTAACTTCCTTTTTTTTTTTTTTAATATAAAGGACTCCAAAAAAATTTTTATGGGTATTCAGATGGTATTTTTCTTTCCTGAACTGGATCTAAGGAACTCTATGAACAAATCCATATTTTAAGGAAGAGTTTCTGGGTTTGTTTTTTTTTAACTTTAAGGAAACATAGTATACTTTAGTATTTTTTAAGGTAGAGTACCAACTCCTTTCTAAAAGGTTATTAAAGTACGACTTTTACAGTAAAGTGTACAAATACTAAGGCATCTGTGCTTGTTCCCCATCTCTGTAGCACTCCCTACTGAGTGGAATGAAATTTTATCCACGTACACGCCAATGTAATTATCACTTAAATCAAGATGTAGAAAATGTCCAGTCTCCCAGCAGGCTTCCTCCCAGCGGATAACCCTCTATTGCCACCAACACCACCATTACCTGGTAATCACTGTTCTGACTAGTCCACTATGGACTAGTTATATCTGTTTTTCAACTTCAAATACAGTATTTACCCTTGTATCTAACTTCTTTCACTCAACATTTCATCTGTAAGATTCTCTATGTTGTCGGAGGTAAGAGTCACTCTTTTTCATTTCAATGTGGTACTCTATACTACGACGATATATCTTTCTCCTATTGTAGATACCACAGCATATCTTTCTCCTATTCATGGACATTTTGGTTGTTTCTAGTTTGGGGCTTTTGTGAGTAATGTTGCTCTGAACGTTCTTGTGCATGTCTTTTTGAAGATATAAGCAGTCTTGGGTATATACCCAGGAATGGAATTGCTGGGTCATGTGTATACCTATATTTGACTTTATTAAGTCCTCCCAAATGGTTTTCAAAGTGAGAGCACCAATCTATATTCCACTCGATAGGTGGGTTCCAGTTGCTCCACATCCTCATCAACACTTGGTATTATCAGTTCATTTAATTTTGGCCCAAGGGTAGTATCATAACGGAATCTTGTTGTAGTTTTCATTTGTATTTCTCTGATGATTAATGACTTTCAGCCTTTTTCAATATGCTGATTGGTCATTTAGATATCCCCTTTTATGGAGTGGTTACTCAAGTCTTCTGCCTACCTTTAAACTGAGTTTTCAGTCTAATTGACTTGTAGGAGTTTTTAACATATTCTGAGTACAAGACCTCTGTCATTTGTATGTATTGCAAATATCTTCCCCATTCTGAGGCTTGTCTTTTCCCTCTTAATGTTGTCTTGAGAAATCTTTGCCCACTCCAGGGTTACGGAGAATTCCTCTTATGTTTTGTTCTATTCTAGAAGCTTTATTATTCTGACTTTCACATTTTGGTCTAAGATCCATCTCAAAGTAATTTTGTATATACTGTGAGGTAGAGGTCAAGGTGTTTTTTTGGGGGGAGGGGTTGTTTGTTTATTTGTTTTTAATATATAGATCTCCTAATGACCTGCAGAATTTATTGAAAAGACCATACTTTCCCCATTGAATTGCAATAGGGCCTTTGTTGTAAATCAAGTGACTGTAAATATGTGGATCTGTTTCTGGACTCCTTATTCTGTTCCATTGATTTATGTGTCTGTCTTAATTACTGTAGCTTTATAATAAATCTTAATATTTAGAGTGAAGTCTTCCAGGTTTGCTGTTCCTCAAAACTGTCTAGACTATTCTATATTCTAGGTCCTTTGCATTACCATATATATTTCAGAAACTGATGATCAATTTCTACCAAAAAGAGAGAGAGAGGGAGGGAGGGAGGGAGGAAGGAAGGAAGGAAGAAACACACTGGGATTTTGATTGGGACTGCATTGACTCTACAGATCATTTTGGAGAAAAATTGAAGTATTAAAAATATTGAGCTTTACAAGCCATTAACAGTATATCTCGGGACTTCCCTGATGGTCCAGTGGTTAAGAATCCGCCTTCCAATGCAGGGGACGCAGGTTCGATCCCTGGTCAGGGAACTAAGATCCCACATGCTGTGGGGCAACTAAGGCCCAGCACCACAACTACTGAGCCCGTGCATTCTGGAGCCCATGCACCACAACTAGAGAGAAGCCCATGTACTGCAACAAAAGACACCGCATGCCACAACGAAGATCCCGCGTGCTGCAATTAAGACCTGACGCAGCCACGTAAATAAATAAATAGTTAAAAAAACAGTGTATCACTCCATTTATTTCATTTTTAATTACTATCAGTGGTGTTTTTAAATTTTCAATGTAGAGGACTTATACATCTTTCTTAGCTTGTCCCTAGCTATGTTATTGTAAATTATACCAGCTCTTTATAAGTAATATAGGAATATGCTTATCCAAAATGTAGGTGTATATAATAATGTCTATCAAAATTACAGGTATATAGGACCTACTGTACAGCACAGGGAATTATACTCAGTATTCTGTAATAACCTATAGGGAAAAGAATATGAAAAAAAATAGATATATATGTATGTATAACTGAATCACTTTACACCCGAAACTAACACAACATTGTAAATAAACTATACTTCAATTAAAAAAAAATTACAGGTATATACAGAGGAGGCTTAGCAGTGACAGGCTGGCCTACTCAGATTTGGGGGGGGCGGGATTTGACTTCAGAGAGCCTAATTATAAAATGACACAATGGATCAAACCAGAAATACGAAAAGTCACCTTAAAGAAAGTAAACGCCTCCTAACCTACAAAGACCTGGGAGAGTGAATATATTAATATATCTGAAACAAGAACGTGTCAAGGGGAGTCACAGGGGTAAAAATCATCGCTGCCCGTCCAAACGATGTCTGGGAAAGCGCATCTTGTCGGCAGGGACTAGAGCAGCTTGGCCGGCACGGCAGGGATGGCTCTATCAAGCCAGCCAGCACTCATGCCTTGTCTTGGTTTTGCATCCACCAAGCACTTCTGATCATTTGGCTTCTCCTATAACCGCTTCCAAGAAGAGAATGTACTGCTAAAGTGGGTGCCAGTCTCAGCTCACTCAACTATATTTCTCATTGTAAATAAATTGGTACTCTGTCTTCTCTGCTGGTCTCTCAGGAGATTTGTTAAGACATGTCAGCATCTCAGGGTCCTATCTATCCTTAAACGCTACTGAGATCACTCTTCTAAACTTGCATGGCTGAGGGCCAGACTCCATAGCGAATTCACCAAAATTGATGCCACTTAGTGAAGCATCTTGGTGACCCTCAGAGTTACTTAAGTGTTCTGTCACAGCCATATAGAAATGTAAATAGACTACGGACTTTGTTGAATAACTAGAGATTTGATTTAGTTATAAAAAACATAGCTGTGTAGCAAAATTTCAGCTAAACAGCTTCATACACTGATATTTATTGTACCTCTACCATGTGCTATGCAATTTTTTAGTCTGTAGAGAGACAGAAAAACAAAACAAAATCCCTGCCTCCATGGAGGTTACATTTTAGTGAGGTATAGAGACAATAAGTACATGGGCATATAAAATGATGTCAAGTGTCAGCAGAGAAAAGGAACAGCGTGGAATGTCATTGGGAGGACAATCTAGGGGGCCTCTCTGAGGAGGTGATATTTGAGCTGAGCTGCGGATGAAGTGAGGGTGAGCCACGTGGATATGTGGGAGCCAAGTTTTCCAGGCCAAGGCCCCAACACAGAGTACACTTGGCAATGAGGGTTTTAGTGAGAGGGCAGTGAGGTCACGAGGGGTCAGACTGTATCAGGCCTCGAAGGCCCAGGTCAGGAGTTTGCCTCCCCGTCCGTGTGAGATCGGAACGCACTGGGGGGCTTTAAGCAGATCTGACTTGTGTTTTAACAAGATTCCCCTGTTGGGATGTTGACAGAAGTCACGGAAAGGAGCAGGCCAGGACAGTAATGTTGGAGGGGTAGGAAGCAGACAGACTTCGGATATGTTTTGAAAGTTGGGCCAATATGATGCACTGATGCATGGAATATGGGGTAAGAGAATAAGAAAAGAACGAGGCATGCCTCCACAGTTTAGGGCCTGAGCGGCTGGAAGGATGGAGTTGCCGATACCTGAGATTGGAAACCGGGGGAGCAGCAGGTGAGGGGAAGGGCGTCACTGGTAACCGGGCTGTAAAGAGGACCGCAATTTTGGGCCCGTGGTTGGAGGAGGATGTGGAGGTCTAGGCGGGTTTTTTCATTCGAATTGGGTTTTTGTCTTGTCTTGTTTTGATGTATGGGAGTTAGGAGAATAAGTTTGAAGCTGAGGGTGATGATCCAGAGGAGAGGGAAAAATCAAGCTGTGAGAGAGAAGGGATGATTATAGGAGCAGAATCGGATTACGTGAGAAGAGATGGGATTCAGGGCACAGGTTGATCTTAGGTGGGAGCACAGACAGTTCTCAGCAGCAGAAGGGAAGGCAGAGGTAGGTTTGCAGTGGGAGGATGTAGAAGTTCTCTTTTGATTGCATGGGTTTTCTCAGTGAACTAAGAAGCCAGGTCACGAGATGTAACCATCCTGAAGGCATGAAAATGTAACTATCATAAAGACCAGTGATTTCAAACTGTCGAAAACGTATTCTCTTTAGTTACTTAGTGTTTTCGATTAAAATAAGGATCAAAAATAGTGCAGTGAAGTAAAAGAAAAATAGGTAAATTGGACTTCATCAAAATTAAAAGTTTTTGTGCATTAAAGGGCATTATCAAGGGAGTGAAAAGACAAGCCACAGAATGGGGGAAAATATTTGCCAATCACATATCTGATAAGGGTCTTCTATCCAGAATATATAAAGAACTTTTACAATTCAGTAACAAAAAGACAACCCAAATAAAAAGTGAACAAAGGACTCGGATATAGATTTCTCCAAAGAAGATATACAAATGGCCAGCAAGCACATGAAAAGATGCTTAGTTACAATGTGATACTACTACACACCCACGAGTCTGGTAGTTCCCCATACAGAATTACCGTATGACAATATTTCCACTCCTGGGTTTCTACCGAAAATTGACAACAGGTGTTCAAACAGGAAGTTGTACTCAAATGTTCATAGCCGCTCTATTCACAAGAGCCAAAAGGTGGAAAGAACTTAACTGTCCATCAACACATGAATGATTAAACAAAATATGGTCTATCTATACAGTGGAATATTTTTCAGCCATAAAAAGGAATGAAGTATTGATACATGCTACAACATGAATGAATTTTGAAAACATGGTAAGTGAAAGAAGCTAGACACAAAAGGCCACATATTGCATGATTCCATTTATATAAAATATCCAGAATAGACAAATCCATAGAGACAGGAAGCAGATTAGTGTTTGCTAGGAGCTTGAGGGGAGGGGATAATGGGGAGTGACTGATGAATGGGTACAGGGCTTCCAAGTGGGGTGATGGAAAAGTTCTGGAGCTAGATTGTGGTGATGAGTGGACAGTATCATGAATGTACTTAGTGCCACAAATTGTACACTTTAACATGGTTGCAATGGTAAATTTGTGTTTTATGTATTTTGCCACACAAAAAAGTAGTGCAGTTATATTCAGATTTCATTATTTAAAGAAATGAAATATATATGCCATTAAGATAAACCTAAACTGATTTCTCATCCATTGTAATTCTGGGAATTATAGGATTTTTAGAGCTGAAAAGGCCATAGGGATTGATTGTTTATGCCTATATGGTAAAGTTAGTTTGTTAAAAATATTTAGCAACTTTCTAATTATCAAAGATATTAAAATTTATTCATCTTGTTACATGAATTTTTCTACCAAGAGGTTTAGAATTCTCTCTGACTCATAGGTTGGGTGCTGACCTTGAACTCAAAAAGCAACCTTGCAGAAACCAAACATGTCTGACTTACTGTGACTCAAAAAGCATAAACTGTTCTAATTTATTTCCATTTCTAACACCAATGGTACTGGGGACATAACAAATCACATAAATTCATTAGCTTACATGTTAGAATAATATATAGTCTGATTTTCTTCATGCTATAAATTAAATTACTATAAACATTAGTGTACAGAATACTCAGACTAAGAATGAAATATTAAATCAATATTTATCCCATGAGCTATGCACAGATACTTTAACAATTTACCTCTCAAAATATGGTTTTAATGAAGTAGTGACCCATTGCCATAGAGCTTTTTATAATAAATCTACTTAATTAAATATTTGTTTGCAGGGAGAAAAAAAGAATTTCCCCAAAACTAGAAAAGCATTTTTTAAAGCAATTTTTCAAATTACAATGTTAAAGTCATCTCCAGCTCTGTAAAAGTATATGACATGAGATCTTTAAAATTTCACTGCATTTCAGGATTGTTCTTGAAAAGATACTCTGCCTGTAATTGAGAAAAAAGAAGAAAAAGTCAACAATTTAGAATGTACTATTAATTTAGAATTTAGAATTAATAGTACATTAATTTGTACTGTTAATGTTTACAATTTAAAAATGAAAGTGCAGAAATTTTTTGCTTTCAAATGAGTAACAAAAATCTTATTATAAACTGTGATGAAGGTATTAGAGGCTATTTCCCAAATAACCAGACACACAATTTCTCTGTCTCAACTGGCTTTTCATTTAGATTTGGGCATATTTTATTTTCAAATTGATATTTTTAAAAAGCCTTAAATCTCTTACCAGAAAATCAACAGGATCATCGGGTCTGATCTTACAACACTCATTCAGACCTTGCATAAGGGTTGGCATAACGTGGGTCATTAAATAGTTTCTCAAGGGAAGAGACTGGGCCTCCAGTAATTCTTTTTCTTCTCTTTTAACTTCCTCTAGTCGTTTACTCTACAAATAGAAAATTCGGGGATGCAGTAAATAGACGGAAAAAGAAGAATGGTTTCATACGACTCACCCCAGAGTGCACTAGAAGTAGATACTGCTATAAATGTTCATCATGTTATGATAAAGATGGCATTTCCAGTTGACAGGGAAAAGATGTAAATGGTGTTTTAACAACTGCCTAGTCATATAGAAAATAATAAACTGGACCCCTACCTCACTTCTTTTTTTTTTTTCCAGCATGATTTATCTTTATTAATCACCCCTTTTGTTCACTTTCTTAATTACTCAGGCAATCCAAATCCCTCTAGGACAGGCAAAAAGATGATGATGATGATAATGATGATGATGATGGTGATGATGGTGATAATGATGATGATGATTCTACCTCACTTCTTAAACCGAAATAATTTCTAGCTGCCCAGATGAAGCAAAGTGAGAGAAAGAGAGAAAGAAAGAAAGGGAGGAAGGAAGAAAGAAAGAAGAAAGGAAAGAAGGAAGGGAGAAAGAAAGAAAGAAGGAAAGAAAGAGGAAGGAAGGATCACAGAATCATAGAAGTGCTAATAGGGACTTCCCTGGTGGTCCAGTGGTTAAGAATCCACCTGCCAATGCAGGGGACATGGGTTCGAGCCCTGGTCGGGGAAGATCCGACATGCCGCGGGGCAACTAAGCCTGCACGCCACAACTACTGAAGCCCGCACGCTCTAGAGCCTGTGCTCTGCAACAAGAGAGAAGCCACCGCAATGAGAGGCCCGCGCACCGCAGTGAGGAGTAGCCCCCACTCACTGCAACTAGAGAAAGCCTGCACGCAGCAACGAAGACTCAATGCAGCCAAAAAAAAGAAAAAAAAGTGCTAATAGAAAGTCTCGAAGGTATTGATCTGGTGGGCTTGTGTTATGCTCAGCATACAGCCCCCCTCTCTCAGGACTAATAATTCCAGATTTCCTTTGAGAAATCTCCCTTCTCAGTCTAGTGGATTGGGTGGGACTTAAGCCCATCAGTCCAGCCCACTCCTGGCCATGGACATTAGTTAAATGTGCAGCCAAAAGACAATAAACAAGATAAAGATATAAAATACATACTGCCTTAGGTAGAATAAATGCAAAGAGGGAAATTTATTGTTTTTGTTTTTGTTTTTTTTTGGCATGCAGGATCTTAGTTCCCCCACTAGGGACTGAACCTGTGTCCCCTGCAGGGGGAAGCGAGGAGCCTTAACCACTGGGCCTCCAGGGAAGTCCCAAGAGGGAAATTTAAAAGTATAGAAAGGGATAGGACGTGCTATGCAGTGGGGCAGGTGTTGAAATTTTAAATATGGTGTCCAGGAAAGGCCTCATTAGAAAGATGACTTTTAGCAATGACTTGAAGCAAGGGAAGAAGTTAATCGCACAGATGGCACGTTGTTTAAATGCACGGAGATATTAGAGACAGCCAGGTCACAGAGGACCTTGGGGACCACAATAAGGAGTTTGGACTTTCATCTAACAGTGATGAACCGCCTGTGAAGAGTTTAAACAGAGAATGGACGTGGTGAATCGGTATTTTTTTTTTTTTTTTTGGCCCTGCCAAGCAGCACGTGGGATCTTCCCTGCCAGGGATGGAACCTGTGCCCCCTGCATTGGGAGCACGGAGTCTTTTTTTTTTTTTTTTTTTTTGGCTGTGTTGGGTCTTCGTTTCTGTGCGAGGGCTTTTTCTAGTTGCGGCGAGTGGGGGCCACTCTTCATCGCGGTGCGCGGGCCTCTCACTATCGCGGCCTCTCTTGTTGCGGAGCACAGGCTCCAGACGCGCAGGCTCAGTAGTTGTGGCTCACGGGCCTAGTTGCTCCGTGGCATGTGAGATCTTCCCAGACCAGGGCTCGAACCCGTGTCCCCTGCATTGGCAGGCAGATTCTCAACCACTGTGCCACCAGGGAAGCCCGGGAGCACGGAGTCTTAACCACTGGACTGCCAGGGAAGTCTGGATCTGTATTTTATTTTTTGTTTTTTTAAATAAATTTATTTATTTATTTATTTTTGGCTGCGTTCGGTCTTTGTTGCTGCGCCGGGCTTTCTCTAGCTGCGGCGAGCGGGGGCTACTCTTTGTTGCAGTGTGCCATTTTCTCATTGCAGTGGCTTCTCTTGTTGTGGAGCATGGGCTCTAGGCCACGGGTTTCAGTAGTTGTGGCACGCAGGCTCAGTAGTTGTGGTGCACGGGCTTAGTTGCTCCGCGGCATGTGGGATCTTCCCGGACCAGGGCTCAAATCCGTGTCCCCTGCATTGGCAGGTGGATTCTTGACCACCGCGCCACCAGGGAAGCTTGGATCTGTATTTTAGAAGGATCACCTGGCAGCAGCAGGGGAACAGATTGGAGATGGAGCAGGTTGAGCTGGGGAGACCAGCCAGAAGGCACCACATAATTCTGGCACCCTGGTCAGGAGAAGGGAGCCCTGCAGGTGGATGTGAGTGCTGTTTTAGGAGACAGAATAGATAAGACTCAGTGATTTGGAGAAGAAGGGTAGAATGAGGCTGACCACCCAAGTTGGATGGGTAAATGGAGGAAAACCAAATGAAATCACCAGGTTGACAGGCAGCAAAATGGCACACTTTTACAGCGATGTGTATTGTTAATGCTGTGTCAATGTCTAGTTGTTATTATCGTTATTATTTACACTAAGCAAAAGACCGGGGCATCTTTTAAAAAATGGTACATATGAAAGAAATTTAAAAAAAAAAAGAAAAAAGAAAAAAATGGTACATATGACTAAACAAACAAAAACAAAAACAACAAAAAATTGTTTGGGGTTTTTCCATGACATTTCTCTGTTAGCCGGATGGGAAGTGCGAGAGGCCTGAATGGTTTTGCCAGTCCCCATCCCCCATCCCCCATCCTCCATTCCCCATCCCCATCCCCCATCCCCCACCCACTCCCCCGCCCCTACGCATGCGCACACACTCACCCACTCCTCCCAGCGAGCGATCTTCTCTGCGGTCTCCGCAGCCTCCTTGTGCTGTCGCTCTGCCTCCTCCATGGCCTCCTTGGCCAGCTGTTCCTCGGCAGCCCTCCGCTCCTCTTCTGCCTTTTCTTCATCCGTTAAACCATAATTGCGAGGCTCCCCAATCTCTCTGATGAGCTGTCTGATAGCAAGTCTGTTCTGAGCGTCTTCGAGTCTTCCTACATCTTTAAAAACCACAAGAGAGGGAGAGAGCAATACAGACTTTTATAATCTGGTCCTGGGGCTTCCCTGGGGGCGCAGCGGTTAAGAATCCACCTGCCAGTGCAGGGGACACGGGTTCGAGCCCTGATCCGGAAAGATCCCACATGCCGCGGAGCAACTAAGCCCGTGCGCCACAACTACTTAGCCCACGTGCTGCAACCACTGAAGCCCACGTGCCTAGAGCCTGTGCTCTGCAACAAGAGAAGCCACCAATGAGAAGCCCACGCACCGCAACTAGAGAAAGCCTGCGTGCAGCAAGGAAGACCCAATGCAGCCAAAAATAAATTTAAAAAAAATATATGATCTGGTCCTGGCTGCAATCTATTCTGAGTCCATTTTTGGGAAAATTCTATTACTGTAATCTTGTGATGGTAGATTGTGTAAATTACCATATGAGGGTTTCCTTTTCTAGTTACCAGCACAGTTTAGAATTTCTGGTCTCACTGGCAAATATCAGACTGGTCTCTGGGAGTCACGGGGAGCAAGACTGTGGCTCAGGTCTGAGCTGTGACAGTCGCCGCTGATTTGAGTGGATGGAGGGGGGTGTGGACCTCCTCAAAAGGAATGAGTTCTCCACCCTGGGAAGCATTCAAGCAGAAACTGGGGCACTTCACTTGGGGGTTTCCACAGAAGGAAGTCCTGTACTTGGAGGCTGGGCTGGGTGACTTCCAGGTTTCTTTTGTTTTCTGTTTCTGAGAATCAATGATTCTGGGATACTTTTTTTTTTTTAATTTATTTTGGCCACGTTGGGTCTTCATTGCTGCACACGGGCTTTCTCTAGTTGCAGCGAGCTGGGGCTACTCTTCGTTGCGGTGCGTGGGCTTCTCATTGCGGTAGCTTCTCTTGTTGCAGAGCACGGGCTCTAGGTGCGAGGGCTTCAGTAGTTGTGGCCCGTGGGCTCAGTAGTTGTGGTGCACGGGCTTAGTTGCTCCGCGGCATGTGGGATCTTCCTGGACCAAGGATCGAACACGTGTTCCCTGCATTGGCAGGCGGATTCTTAACCACTGCACCGCCAGGGAAGTCCTGATTCTGGGATTATTATTTTATTTTATCATTTTATTTTATTTTATTTTAATTTTTTGGCCGCACCACACGGCATGCGGGATCTTAGTTCCCGGACCAGACCAGGGATCGAACCCGTGCCCCCTGCAGTGGAAGCACGGAGTCTTAACCACTGGATCGCCAGGCAAATCCCTAGGATACATTTCCAGTTCATAAAAAATTAACTGTTTCAGTTAGCCTACTTGAATAGAAAAGAGTCCAAACTCCAGAATACGTGGCTAATGTTAATATCAAGACCAAAAGAAGGAGAAGGAAGAGGAGGGGGAGGAGGGAGAGAAGGAGGAGGAGGAGGAGAGAGAGGAGGAGGGGGAAAAGGAGGGGGAGGGCAGGGGAGGAGAGGAGGAGCTCTAAGCCTCCCAGTACTCCAGGAGCCAGATGCTGTCTCAGCTGGTTCTGGGGGATGAAGAGAGGCCTCGGGAGGTCCCAAAGGTCAGCCTGGCTGCTAAGCTTCCACCAGGCTAGCGGTTTCTCACCAAACCCAGAGGAAGAAGAGGTGTCAAGACCCAGAAAATCAGAAAGGAAGTTCAGGGGTTCATCAAGCCAAGGGGAGGAGAAACAGCTACAACAGATCAGATTTGGAGGCAGGGACAGTGATGATGGCGGTGAGGCTGATGGGAGATCGTACTCACTGGGTGCTTGCTGGATGCTCAGCTCTGAGTGTTTACAGGAAACAGGAGGAATGCGATGAAGAGCTATTTGATTTCTGAGTAGCTAAGGGGCAAGCTGGCTGGTCTGAAGGCCAGGAGGGGCTCTGTGAAGAGCACCAGTGCCCTGCAATGCCATGGGGACAGAACGCTGCCCCCAAGGACACTGGGGAAATGGACCAAAGCAGCTGGCAGCAAACCACATATCTTTGAAGTGCCCTTTAAAAAATGCCAATTTGGTAAAAAATTAAAATTAAAATTAAAAATTAAAAAATAAAAATAGGGCTTCCCTGGTGGCGCAGTGGTCGAGAATCTGCCTGCCGATGCAGGGGACACGGGTTCGAGCCCTGGTCTGGGAAGATCCCACATGCCGCGGAGCAACTAGGCGCGTGCGCCACAGCTACTGAGCCTGGCGCGTCTGGAGCCTGTGCTCCGCAACAAGAGAGGCCGCGACAGTGAGTGGCCCCCACTTGCTGCAACTAGAGAAAGCCCTCGCACATAAATGAAGACCCAACACAGCCAAAAATAAATAAATAAATAAATAAATTTTTAAAAAATAAAAATAAAATTAAATAAAAAATGCCAATTTGGTATTCAACTTCATAATATATCCGCATGTTTTCATATGACAATAACACCCGCCACACCACCAAATCCTCAAGTAGACAACTCCTCTGTCTTATCCTGTGACTTCCCAGGCCCCGGGCGCACGGTTATACTGACCCACCCTCCCCCAGCCCTCTGAAAGCGTGCACCCAGTTGGCCAGGGGTCCTGACCCCGGGCAGCGTTGCTCCACTTGCAGGTTATCCTTGAGTTTATTTCGTACCAATGTGTATCGGATGGATTTCAAGTTCGTCAAAGTAGTTGAGGACAGTCTCATCTTCAGTGTTGACGTCCCGGTAGTTGCTCAGAGCCCGGAGGAACTGGCCCTGGCTGTAGTGGGTCCCCGCCACGATGCTCTCAGGGAGATTCATCACCCGCTCCTTGAGGAACTCATCTGAGGCATCCAGCGAACAAACGAATTCTGGAGAGAAGAAGCTCGTGAGTTAACACAGTGACTGCGGAGCTTGCAAGCAGGTGCTGGTGGACGGGCCACTGCTAGACCGAATGTCTGGTTACCAGGGGGGATCTCCTGTCACGGCAAAGGGCCTGACAAGTTGGCCTTCTTGCTGCCTCTCACGGAGGACAGATGCATGCCAATCACCCATGCTTCCAGAGACCACACTATGAAGCCCAATCAGTGGGCATTTTGTGAGATCTATTATTTTTCTTTCCCTTCCTTCCTCCCTTCCTTTCTGCTTTCCTTCCTTCATTCTTTTTTTTTTAATAAAAACAGCAGAAATCGTAAATGCAAATCTCTAATAACCCTATGATACCTGTCATCACCTTGCCACTTTTCCAGTACAATATCACAGGCTCTCAAAGAGACTCAAGGCTATGAGGGAAATGCTTTCATGGCTGATTCGCCAACTTAATAAAAATAGAGACTCCCCTGGGATTTTAATTTTCCATGAGTTGAACTCTTCCCTCACTTCATGCCATGGGCTATGAAACATCAATGTTCAGTAAAACATGGCCAATGCTTATCGAATATTTGATACACGGATCATATTAATGACAGTGATCATTTCACCCACCTGCGATTTTCTTTTAAACTGTAAAAGCAGCTGTTTCTCCAGCGCCTAGTACAAATTCAGTGGATATTTGTGGAGTGAATGAATGAATGAGTGAATAATTAAAGTGTAGATCTGTGTAATAAGCATTCTAGGCGAGTTACTGTTCTCAGCTGTTCTCAAGAAGACCAGAGTACCCTGGTGCCCAGATCAGTAGCCAGATGTATCGAAAATAACTTGCTGCCTATAAGAGCCTGGCAAAGATTGGGACTGATTTAATTTTTATTCTAAAATTGTATTGGTTTGCCACATAAAAATGCCATTCTCACTTAACTGCATTCTAATAAGCTTTCTTGAGTGGGTGAGAAAAATAAGTGTATCAGGTAGAGTCCATAGTGGGGTGCTGACCAGGGGGCGTGGAACACGTGTGAACTTCATCTGCTTCGTGTGAAAGCAAATAGTGAAAACAAAGGCTGAGGACAGAGCTTACGGAATAAGATCCTATAAACTCATAATCATTGTCTGATATTACCACTCTTCTGACCTTAGTTTCAATGCTCATCTTTCACCATTTGATTTGCACGAGTAGCTATATTTTTCAAAAGGAAGGAGACACCTGGAGCCCCACATGCTGGTACAGTACTTAAATTGAAATTATGTCAATAAATTCACCAGAAATTGAATCTATTTAAGCTCTATGATCTCAGACATGTAGATCAAAACTTAATAATTCTGTTCATAATCTAAGAATTTCATGATGTAATACTGTATCTTTTTTTCCAGTGATTGGGGGATGGAAGATTCTAGTTAATAAAATATTGCAAATAGTAAGTGATATACTTGGCTTCTAATTTTCAGAGTTTTAATATGATGAAATATATTTCCCACTAGATGATATATTTTTTATAAATTTATTTATTTATTTATTTTTGGCTGTGTTGGGTCTTCGTTTCTGTGCGAGGGCTTTCTCCAGTTGCGGCAAGCGGGGGCCACTCTTCATCGCGGTGCGCGGGCCTCTCACTATCGCGGCCTCTCTTGTTGCAGAGCACAGGCTCCAGACACGCAGGCTCAGTAGTCGTGGCTCACGGGCCCAGCTGCTCCGCGGCATGTGGGATCTTCCCAGACCAGGGCTCGAGCCCGTGTCCCCTGCATTAGCAGGCAGACTCTCAACCACTGCGCCACCAGGGAAGCCCTAGATGATATATTTTTTTAAAGTCCTTTCTCTGTTGTGATTCAGAGAGAACTTCAAGATTTTGCAGTATCTTAAGATAATTATTCAGGACATCTACTGTCCTTGAACTGGCTGACTGTAGGTAATAAGGAATAGATTTCTGCTTGATGAGATTGTATACAACAAAGAGGTCTATCTGGAGCCATGTGAAAAATCTATGTCTTAACAAATTTTTCCATATTCATCACGTAGGTATAGCTTTAAACTTGTCTCCTTCAACTAACAGATCTGAAAAGAATCAAAATGGATATACGCTAACCGTGATAAAATGCAATGATTTATCAATGAGAGATAATACCACCTAGGACTGAATTACTGTACAATCAAATGTTTCATCATTCAAATCAAGCACTGATGCTGATATTAAGCATGCTTATTATTTTCTGTATCTTATGATGTTTTTGCTTACAGACCTAGGGAGAGAATGCCCCTCCCAGGGCTACTTCTGAAGATAGTAAACAATTCACTTGGAGTGAGAGCACGCCTCACATATGCAAGCCAACCACGCCCTTTATATAACTCAGATAACAAGCCAATATCTCTCCTGCCTTAAATCATCCCAGGGCCAGGACCAGGCAACTAGAGACCAAAGCCCACTGCAACTACCCACACTAGTCAATCCTCTAAAAAAGCTGTTTACTCTGCCCTGCTTTGCCTTTCCCATGGAAACCCCAAGAAAGGCTGTGTCCTAGACTTTCCCCTGCCTCCTGACCAAGCCTGGTGCTTCCCCATGTGGCCCTGCATGGTTGCCACACTTCCTTTTCTGGGGAAATGTGAGTAATAAATTCTTCTTTCAATGGCATTAGCCTCACGTGTCTCAGTCACTGCCACAAACTAAAATCCCGCAGCACAAATGAGACAATGATCTGATTTCTTTCAGGAAGATAGAAAATAATGACAATTTCTAGAAAGAGGCTAATTGAAAAGAACAGACTAAACATTCCGAAGAGATAACATCTTAGACATGTTTGGTATCCGACAAAGAGAGGGCAGCCCAGTAGATCAGGACTAAGAATAATGCATTATTTTACCTCTTGTGTTTCCATTTTCTTATCTTAGGGAGAGGTTTCATTAATTCTGGTTTTTGGAGGCAGTGGCATGAGATTACCTGAGTTTGAATCCAAGCCCTGCCATTTACCAGCGAAGTGGACTTTGATTAGTCTCTGGGCTTCAGGCTCTGGATCAAGTAAACATGGGAGGAATTCCTACCTCACAGGCTCGTGGAAAGGCTCAATAAGCTCCCATCTTGTGTGGTGCCTGGTGCGTGACAGATGTTGGGTTGGGGTGAATTTTATCCAGCTGCCTCAGGGGCAACAGGAGGATTTACCATGGGGTTTGCAATGAATGACTATCGCCCAGAAGTGATCAACTCTCATAAACTGGACAGACCTGGTTATTTAGACTAATCAACTTTACTTTTTAACTTTTTCTCTGAGGCAAATACATAAATTAATAGGAAATCTAAGACAGCCCATTCCTCTGACATTTCATGTTCCTGCCTCAGGCAAACAGTAAATATCCATCCTTGAGGATGACTGCTCTCTGATGGTCTCTGCTTCCAGAAGCTTCATCACAAGCTGTGCCTGGACCAGGAGCAGGAGAGGATTACAGCTGCGAACCGACTCTCCCGGGGACTTTGACACAGTGAGCAAGCAGGCCCTTCCGAGTCACAACCCTGGGCTAAGTTCCTGAAAATAGCTGTTCTTGTATTTACCATATGACCAAAACTTGATTAAACCTCATGCAAACTGATAAAAAAAGAAAAAATACCTTTAAAGTTCATGGCAAAGTCACAAGAAATGCCTGCTAAGTACTCAGCAAATCCTTTTTTGTGGAATAAGTTGTTTATATTTCTCTTTCAAGGGTATGTTTTGAAAGCTCTGTGTAAATATGTAATAGGATAAACTTGCTGTGGAGTTAGGGAACCGAGCAGCTTTTTCCTGCCCAGTCTCAATTCTGGATTCTGAATGTCCTCCGGAAAAGATTATGGCATGGCTAGCACCTGAAGCAGAACAGAAAGGAGGGGCAGTGATCTAGTCCCTGGGGGTCTTGCCAACTGACTCAGAAGCCAGGACACTGTACAGCACAGGGAATAGAGCCAATATTTTATAATAACTACAAATGGAGTATAATCTTTAAAAATTGTGAATTACTATGTTGTACACCTGAAACTTACATAATATTGTAAATTAACTATACCTTAATTTTTTAAAAATACAGAAAAAAAAAAAGAAGTCAGGGCACCAACAGATTAGCACCAACAGCTAATCTTTTGCTCTCTTACAGGAAGGAACAGCAGAAATGAATGCTCTCAAAGGGACTTCTGTCCATTTCAGAATTTTAATATCCCTGATATTTACCCCCAGTGAATTCTTTAGTTTGGAAGTTTGATTTTAAGTGTATCATTTTACTTTTTCCCTAAAACAAACAAACAAAGCTACTTTATTCACATCAAAAAGATTGTTCTGGTACAAAAGAGATATCAAATGGCATTCCTTTAAATATGACCTTGGAGAAGTATTTTAAACTTACCAGGTATGATTAATTTATCAAAGGGAAACATTTTGCCTCTGGCTTCTTCCTCTTCCTCTTCCTCTTCTTCTGGTAAAACAAAATATACATCGTCAAGTTTATTACATATTATTACTAAGGATAGTGCAAAAAAATTTAAATATTTTGGGACTTCCCTGGTGGTCTAGTGGGTAAGACTCCGCACTCCCAATGCAGGGGGCCTGGGTCAATCTCTGGTTGGAGAATTAGATCCTGCATGCATGCCGCAACTAAAAAGTCCGCATGCTGCAACTAAGAACCGGCCCAGCCAATAAATAAATAAATAAATAAATAAATAAATAAATAAATAAAATTATTTTAAAAATAATTAAATATTTTAACTAGTAGTCACTAATGAAAACTAGCCATAACTAGGAAAGCCTGCATTTTAGATATAGTCGCTCCGATTTTTTTTTAATTGTGACTATTATTACTCTGAACAATAAAGCTGCAACGTATTTGAATGTAAACATTCAAAATAAAGGTAACACCCACACTTACGGTTGAACAGGTCTTTGGCTTGATCATAGGTCTTTGGGAATCCATCCAAAATGTAACCTTGATTCTTGCAAGGCATGGATTTTAGCTTTTCTTTTATAAATCTAATTATATATTCATCTCCTAGTCGACCTAATAAAAAGAAAAAAAAAATTACTGTGCAGTCACATTCTACATAACGAAATTGAGTGATTTGTAGTGAAGTGGATGGCCCTAGAGTCTGTCATACAAAGTGAAGTAAGTCAGAAAGAGAAAAACAAATACCGTATGCTAACACAAATATATGGAATCTAAAAAAAAAAAAAAATGGTCATGAAGAACCTAGGGGCAAGACGGGAATAAAGATGCAGACCTACTAGAGAATGGACTTGAGGATACGGGGAGGGGGAAGGGTAAGCAGGGACAAAATGAGAGAGTGGCATGGACATATATACACTACCAAACGTGAAACAGATAGCTAGTGGGAAGCAGCTGCATAGCACAGGGAGATCAGCTCGGTGCTTTGTGACCACCTAGAGGGGTGGGATAGGGAGGGTGGGAGGGAGGGAGATGCAAGAGGGAAGGGCTATGGGGATATATGTATATGTATAGCTGATTCACTTTGTTATAAAGCAGAAACTAACACACCATTGTAAAGCAATTATACTCCAATAAAGATGTTAAAAAAAATTTAAAAAGTAAAGTGATCTCAAAAATTCTTGTGTAATCAAAATTACTATTGAAAATCTCTTATTTTTGCATTAAAGTGAAAAATATGTGGTTTTGTATTTTGAACACAACACATGAACTCTCATGACCAATAAAGTAGGAGAACCCAGTGAGCTTGTCTGCAAGAAAGAACAGAATCGGATGTTTATGTCTGCACTTCCAGAATGTCCTTCCGTGGTCACAACTTTTGGTTGAAGTTGAATGAGGAGTAATTGGAGGAATCCAGAGTGTTCTCACTTGCCAGCAGGATTTACTCAATTCTGTTTTGATATATGCTTCTATAACCTTAATACGTGATAATAAATGCTTCTGTTGTGAGAATTCAGTGGGATAGTATTCATGCATGCTGATGCCACACGATCTTTTTTTTTTTTTTATTTTACCTTTCTTTTTTTTTTTTTGGCTGTACCGCACGGCTTGTGGGATCTTAGTTCCCCGACCAGGGATCAAACCATGGCCCTCGGGTAGTGAAACCCCAGAGTCCTAATCACTGGACCGTCAGGGAATTCCCTACACACACTTTATTAATAGTAGGTGCCCAATAAATATTTGCGGCATTTGAATAAGAATCAACCTTGATCTTGACCCTTAAAGGCACTGTTCTCTTTAAGGCTGCAGAAAGGAGCGTGGCCCCCTCTTCCCTGTCTTTTCCAGTGGGCATTTCAGACCTTCGTCCCACTGGACAGTTCCCTCTCCAGCCATGAACACAGGGTTCCTGCAGTTGCTTGGGCCGGGGCTGAGGATTTAGGAGTTTGTTCTAAAACTATCACAGTGTTTCCAAGACAATATGATGTAACTCCTCCAAAATATTCATCTATCATGTAACTGTTGAACAGCTATCATTTCTAAGGCACAGCCCTGCCCTTACATGGCTTAATGTATACATTACAGTAATGCAAGCTTGATGAATTTGAGAAATTGATCTCCAAAGCTCTTTCTAGGGTAGCACTATACTTTCAGTTTATCAGTGGGTCTACAATATAAAATAATTTGGGGTCTCTTTTTATTACTCTCTTAATGACAGTAAAATGATCTAATTAAAACACCTCTCCTTCTACCTTTCATTGCCACACGAATCATTAGGCAGTAACTGATTCAGAAAATAATTGTGTCTTTCAGAAATTTAAACATTATGGCAGAGACAAAAAAAATAATCAAAGGTGTTATTTAACATAATGAAATTCCTCAAAATGATTTGACGTTACTTCTCAATAAGGTTCAAGATGCTGTAAAGAAATAAAGTCACATTCTTTTTTTTTTTTTTTTTTTTCCGCCACGCAGTGCATGCGAGATCTTAGTTCCCCGACCAGGAATCAAACCCATGCCCCCTGCAGTGGAAGCACGGAGTCCTAACCACTGGACCTCCAGGGAAGTCCCTAAAGCCACATTTTAAAAATGTCAAGGGGGGACTTCCCTGGTGGTCCAGTGGTTAAGAATCTGGCTTCCAATGCAGGGGATGCAGGTTCAATCCCTGGTCTGGGAACTAAGCTCCCACATACCATGGGGCAACTGAGCCCGTGCCCCACAACTAGAGAGCCTGTGTGCTGCAACTACCGAGCCCATGTGCCACAACTACTGAGCCCTACTGAGGGACCCACTGATATCCAAAGACAATTTTTATTTAAACATTCTATTTTCAATTGTCAAAGGCTTCGTTGGTAAGGAAAGGCACATACTCGGAAATCTAGCTTCAGCCCCCTCCAAGGCATCATTTGGTTTATTTCAGACAGTGAGCTTTGCCATTCATTTCCGTTTGTTTTAGAAATAAGTGTTCATTATGCCAGAAGGGAGCTTGAGCAGCAGTTTATGATAATTATGGAATGTGAGTACACAAAGGGCCCAGCCCAGGTGCCTTTTTCTAGAGAACCATGACCTCCTGGAGATACACTCATGGTCTTGGACAGCGTTGAGCATCTTGGAAGGGGATGGTCAATTCTGTTTTAAAGTGAATGAGCACAGCCCTGGATGTGGATGTGGATGGCCTTTAAAACACCACACTGCTTCTTCCTCTTTTTTTTAAATTTTAAGTCTGCCTTTCAAATAACAGTAATATTTAAAATGCTAATATTAACGCATATTCATAATTACTAAAACTCGGTTTAAAAACAGATAGCTGGGGCTTCCCTGGTGGCGCAGTGGTTAAGAGTCTGCCTGCCAATGCAGGGGACATGGGTTCGAGCCCTGGTCTGGGAAGATCCCACATGCCGCGGAGCAACTGGGCCTGTGAGCCACAACTACTGAGGCTGCGCGTCTGGAGCCTGTGCTCCGCAACGAGAGGCCGCGACAGTGAGAGGCCCGCGCACTGCGATGAAGAGTGGCCCCGCTTGCCGCAACTGGAGAAAGCCCTCGCACAGAAACGAAGACCCAACACAGCCAAAAATAAATAAATAAATAAATTTATTAAAAAAAAAAATTAAGACCTTCTCATCAAAAGATAAAAACAGCAAAACGAAAAAGCAAGACAAAAAGTAGAAGATTCTTATAATACATATATCCAACAAAGGATTTATATTCAGAACATACAAAGGATTTCTTCAAATCAATAATAAAAAGGCAGATAACCTCTTAAAACAAACAAACAAACAAACAAAAACAGATAGCTGCAACCAAGGTTTTTAAAATAACCCATACACTGTAGAGATACTACACTATCAACAGAAAAGTTGATACGTTTACATACATACCCCTCCCCAACTTTTTATTTTCAAACTCACAGAAAAGTTGAAAGACTAGTTCAATGATCACCTGGAATCCCACCTACCAGTGGGATTCTGTGCATTCTAGTGCATTCGCCGAGTCCCTATTTTGGCTGAACGGTCAGGGGCCGACGGGAGTGGAATCATGAATAGAAAAGGATACGGAGGTGCCTCACTGTGGGATCGTGAGATCTGTCTTGCTGGAATCCTTAGAATCACATGATAACACATTGGTTCACGTGAGGGAGAAGTGCGCTAACCTCTGCATCCCCATTCTGTGAAATTTCTACATAGGTTAATGCCACGGGTTCACAGGTGTTATTTTGTTTAAACATGACCTGGGTCCGTGTTCTAGTTTCAGGTAAATATGAATAGGAAGGAGTTTTGGACAAACTTGGAGAAGAAAGTACTTTCCTAAGGTTAAAGGGGCCTGACTGCAGTATCGCCGTCTTGTAGGAAGTGGGTGGGAGGGCGTACTGACAGCGGGCAGGCTTGCCTCCCTCCCCGTTTGCCTCTGAAGACACAGGCTGCTGACCCAGTTTGGCCTCTCTTGCATCTGTGGGAAGAACAGAATCTGCTGCCAAGGACAGGCCCTTCTTGAACTTGGGTGATGCAGTGGCTGCTCTCGGCCATAAATCTTGTTCTGTGTGGTCACCTCCCTGGACGTGAAAAGAGCCCAGTCAGTACTTCACGTCATCCTGTTACACCAAGTCCTTGGATAAGACTTTTGGGTCCTTGCAGAGACCAGTTATATGTTCCTGTCAGTAAATGTTTCTGGCCCTACACCTGTGTTTGTTTCTGGCCCTACACCCCAGGCTTACAGCGTATGTACACATGGCCGTGTTCACCTGTGGATTCCTAAAACTCCCACTCCCCTGCCCTTTCATGTGGCCTTGCCAGACTTCCTTCCACAGGCGTCCTCACAATGGAATGTCTTATTTTGTTTTTTTCCCCTCTCCCAAAAGCTAGGAGCCAGGACGCTATTAAACTCTAAAACCAATATAGTGATTCCCCAATGTCACAGGCGAGGCAGGGGCAGTGTCATATCTCAAAGTGTTGATCTGCGTTTTCTGCATACCTTTTCCTCTGGGCAATTGCTCTGGGATTCCAAATTCCATCTCCACCTAGCCCAGCCCACACCAGAGCAGAAACCCAGACTCAGAAGATGAGCTGATTTAAGTGGATGCTCAGTGTATGCAGACAAAGACATTTTCTCCACCCCATAAACTAGACTGGAGTGGCCTGGGGGAAGGAGAGGAAGAGGGGTAAACAGGACTTCAGTGGAGGGTGTGAAGGGATTACTCCTGACAAAGAGCAGCTGGGAAGACCACCGCCTGGAGGGACAAAGGGTGGGGTGCCAGAAGACCTGAGACGGGGAGGGTGGTCCAGAGCGGGGCCCCAGGGGAATGCAGTGGGCGGTCCTCAGGGGGGAGGGCCAGTTTATACCTCTGTCCTTCTTCCCTGACCCCGACTGGCCCCAGCCCAACCCTGGAGGATCAGACAGCCCCAGCAAGATGGGAGAAGTAAGTAAGAGTCAGGAAACCAAACGTGCTTGATAGGATGGGGGGGGAAATTCTCCATTGAGTAAGAGTCTAAACTTGCTTGTACGTTGGACTGGTTTATAGCCAATGCCAGTATTACCAGTTTGATGGAGGTTCTCAACTATCTAGGTGTAAAAATGAAGTGGTCTTATTTTTCTCATAACTGCTGCTGACTGCTTTCCTGCTGGGTGGCAAGCTCCCTTAAAGACATCTCAGTTCAAAACTTAGTTTGTGATTATTTGATTGGAATGGACTTCTGAAAGCATGAATAAACAGAGAGCCCACTTACTTATTATCTAAGAGCTGCAGTGGGACCAGCCTGAAATTCCATCCAAGGGTGGGGAAAGAATGAGTCCAGAGTTTGAGTTTAAAGGGACACCTTACTGGGATGCATGTGTTCAACAAACTGGTTAAAATTACCCTGTGGGCAAGAATATTTTTCTATTTATTTGTATTTCTTCCTGAATGAATGAATTACTGGTCCAAGTTATTCATCCATTTTTTTTTTCTCTTCAGGATTTAATGATTTTCTAATTAGTTTGCCTGAGCGTTTTATGCATGAAGGCTATTAACTCTTTGTCATATTGGTGGCAAATACTTTTTCCTGATTTGCCCTTTGCCTTTTATTTTTTTATTTTTTATTTATTTTTATTTTTATTTTTTAAATTTATTTATTTATTTTTGGCTGCGTTGGGTCTTCGTTGCTGTGCACGGGCTTTCTCTAGTGGCAGCAAGCGGGGCTACTCTTTGTTGCGGTGCGCGGGCTTCTCATTGCAGTGGCTTCTCTTGTTGCGGAGCACAGGCTCTAGGCGCGCCGGCTTCAGCAGTTGTGGCACTAGGGCTCAGCAGTTGTGGCTCACGGGCTCTAGAGCGCAGGCTCAGTAGTTGTGGCACACGGGCTTAGTTGCTCCGCGGCATGTGGGATCTTCCCGGGCCAGGGCTCGAACCCGTGTCCCCTGCATTGTCAGGCAGATTCTTAACCACTGCACCACCAGGGAAGCCCTGCCCTTTACCTTTTAATTAATGTTTTTTGATGCTTTATAAATATTTATGACTACACATTTGATTTTTTTAAAACGTAGGTAATTCTTTCCCATCTTATAACCAATAGTCAACAAAATGTTAATGGGGATGTTTTTCCCCCGGGGTTGAGATAGTGAATGACTTTGTGTGTGTGGTTGTTATAATTTCTGTACTTTACTTTTTTTTTTTTAATTAATTAATTAATTTATTTATTTATGGCTGTGTTGGGTCTTCGTTTCTGTGCGAGGGCTTTCTCCAGTTGCGGCGAGCGGGGGCCACTCTTCATCGTGGTGCGTGGGCCTCTCACTATCGCGGCCTCTCGTTGAGGAGCACAGGCTCCAGACGCGCAGGCTCAGTAGTTGTGGCTCACGGGCTTAGTTGCTCCGTGACATGTGGGATCTTCCCGGACCAGGGCTCGAACCCGTGTCCCCTGCATTGGCAGGCAGACTCCCAACCACTGCGCCACCAGGGAAGCCCTGTACTTTACTTTTAATAGCAAACAAGTAGTTTTTTATAACAAGGAGATAAATCCCACCGTTACAGAAGCAGCGCGGCCGTGTGCTGCGCGGTTACCTGCATCCTGCTCCGCGCTTTCCTTGATGCCATCCAAGAGTTCCTGAGCATCCTCTACGTTCTCCTCCTCTTCCTCCTCTTCACCTTCTTCTTCTCCTCCTTCCCCTACATCCTTAGGTGTAATGATCGCCTCCTACACACCACAGGGATATTCAAATCAGATGATGCCCTGCATTGATTGGCTGCTCATAAATCATCTGGCGAGTGATCCTGGAAAAGGCTGGTACCCAAACAGGGGAGATGCTCAAGGACAGCTGTGCAAAAGTGGTCAGGATGCGTCTATCTACGAAGACAGATAAGAGCCTCGTGGGTTTTCTTACTCTGTTTTAGGAGAATAATCTATTCCTGTGCTAATGCCAGAACTACTTAAGAATCAACACTTTTCTAGGAATTCCCTGGCGGTCCAGTGGTTAGGACTCCAAGCTTCCACTGCAGGGGGCCCAGGTTGGATCCCTGGTTGGGGAACTAATCCTAATCCTGCAAGCTGCGTGACGCAGCCAAAAAACAAACAAACAAACCAAAAAGAATCAACACTTCTCCAGGTATCAGGTTGGATCTTACTTGGGGGACACACATTTTGTAGCAATCAAGACTTTTAATAATCACTTTTGGAAATGTACCTCAGTACCTACCATTCCCAATAAAATGATGAAAAGCAGCTATTTGGGGAGAAGGAGGGACAGCAGAGCACAGAGGATTTTCAGGGCAGTGAAAACTACTCTGTATGATCCTGTAATTGTGGACACATTTCACGATACATTTGTCCAAACCCATAGAATGTACAACGGCAAGAGGGAGCCGTAATGTCAACTACGGACTTTAGGTGATATGATATGTGAATATAAGTTCATCGATGTAACACATGTGCCACTCTGGTGGGGTTTAATGATAATGGGGGAGGCTGCCCGTGCAAGGGGTAGGGGATGTAGGGGAAATCTCTGTACCTTCCTCTCAACTTTGCTGTGAACCTAAGACTGCACTAAGAAAATAGTCTTTTTTTTTTTAAGCTATTGATAAACGGTCTGATAATACCCTGAGAAACATACATCAAGAGTAAAAAAACCTGGGTATATATCCGAAAAAAACAAAAACACTAATTCAAAAAGATATGTGCACCCCAAATTTCATAGCAGCATTATTTACAGTAGCCAAAATATGGAAGCAGACTGTCCATCAACAGATAAATGGATAAACAAGATATGGTGTGTGTATATATATATATATATATACACACACATACACATACATACAATGGAATACTACTCAGCCATAAAAAAGAATGAAATGTTGCCATTTGCAGCAACATGGATGGACATGGAGGGCATTATGCTAAGTGAAATAAGTCAGACAGAGAAAGACAAATACTGTATGACATCACTTATATGTGGAATCTAAAAACTACAGCTAGTGTATATAACAAAAAGGAAGAAGACTCACAGATGTAGAGAACAAACTAGTGGTTACTGGTGAGGAGAGGGAAGGGGCAATGGGCTAGGTAGGGGGCAGGGGATTAAGAGGTACAAACTATTAGGTATAAAATAAACTACAATAAGGATATATTGTACAACATGGGGAATGTAGACAATGCGTTTTAATAACTATAAACGGAGCATAAGCTTTAAAAATTGTGAATCACTACACTGTACACCTGTAAGTTATATAATATTGTACATTAACTATACTTCAGTTTAAAAAAAAAAGAATTAAAAAAAAAATGAAAATGTTCCAGTCAATAGAGAGAATGCAAGATATATTTTGAGCAACAGCTGGAGAAAGGCTAAATTTTAAGGGCGACCCATGAAAGACGCTTCCAGAGGAAAAGCCATGTGGGTTTCTGTGTTTTCATAATGGAGTCAACAACAAAATCCAATTAAAATAACAAATCTCTTTGTAGGATGCCATGGAAAATTAGTGATTTCTTAATTATGACTAAGACAAAGCATTTTTAAAATATAAAAATTCCCAGTAAAGTAGTTAAAAGTGTTACCAGTTTTGCTATGGCTTCGGAAATGACATCCTTCAATTTAATGTGATGCAGTTTGTAGTATTTGGACAACACTTCAGCGATGCTGGATTTTCCCACAGCAGGAGGACCAAGAATGCAAATTTTGATGGGCTAAAAGAGGAGAATAAGCATCATACAGGGAGCTCTGAACCATCTGTAGCTAGACAGTGTTCTTTATTTCAAGGGTCGGCCCTTTTAAGTCTCGGGATCCTGCAGGCTGACTCTCACTCCTCCATCAAGACCCCAGAGTCACTTCCTCCTGGTGTTTAATGAGCATCCACTACGTGCCCTGAGCTGGGCACGGGGCACACGACACTCAGCAGGATGTGAACCAAGTACTCAAGCATCACATGCTACCAGTTTCACCTTTGTGGAGCTACTCCTGTAAAGGCAGCAGAGAAATAGAATTTCTGGTCCACTATGCAGGGTGCTTAATTTATTGCCTGATGAACATTGTTTCTGGACTAAACCTGGTCTTTAATTAAACTTTTCTTTTTAAAAACAGTTAATTAAAAAAAATAATAAAAATAAATGAAAACAGTTAATTTATCCTAGTTTTTAAAAATACACCCATTTTTTTAAATTTTATTTTTTATTAGTTATTTATCTTATACATATTAGTGTATATATGTCAATTCCAATCTCCCAATGCATCCCACCACCACCACCCCACCCCACCCCTGAACCCCCCGCTTTCCTGCCCTTGGTGTCCATACGTCTGTTCTCTACATCTGAAAAATACACTCATTTTTTAAAAAAGTTTCTAGAAGCTCATCACATTCATAACTGGTGAGCAAATGTTTATTTCTAATAGAAATAAAAACATCGGTGACAAATAGTCATTTCTTTCAAAATGGTCCAAACTGTTGTGAAACTAAAGCCTGGTATTTTGCAAGGCAAATTTTTAAAATTTTAAATTAAAAAAAATGTTTTTTTAAATCATGCCATTGAAAAGCATTTCCATGGGCAGAGTGTCCATGTGCTTAAAGACTACATAATTTCATGCACAGAGTTGGTTGTCGTTATTATTACTACTATCATTATTATTACTACTACTACTATTGTTATTACTACTATTTGTCAGATGAGGAAGCCGAGGCTGTGAAGGGAGTGAGCAGGGCTACTGCAGTGGTGCTGGGTAGGGCGTGGTGGACGTGAATGACCCTGTCTGCTTAGGGACAGGCTCTCTCAGGGTGATGGCAATGACCAAGATGGCGGGCAGTGGAGGGTGCCAGCGGTCAGGAGAGCATCTCTGGAGCTGAGTCTTGATGGACAGGGCTGGGCTCCGAGGTAGGCATGGTGCAGTCACCAAGGCCTGAGGTCCGGCTGTCAACTGGGCAGGTTCATGTGCCTTGTTTCATCCACACACCAAGGGCGGATCTGTCTCCAGGGGTAAGCTCACCTCATCCGGGTACAAAACCAGAATGGTAGTTTATTCAGTTATAATGAGAAGTAGGGTTGCCACTGAACTCAGAACGCTCCAAGTGCACGTGTTTGGCACATTTACCCCTCAAGGCAGACACGTTTAGAAAGTAGCTTGATGAGCTTTGATCAGACCAAGGAGAGTTGGATGACTGGACTTTTGAATGGTATTAGGTCAAGGTGATTGGATGCACCTGTCTGCACGGGGATGACTTTGGCTTGCTAAAGGAACTGGAGTTGTGGAGGCCCTTGGCTTGAGGCTCCATCTTGCTGGATGTCGCTGGTGTGGCACTGTCTACATTGTCCTTGGTCGTGTTTCCTGTTCTATGCTGCCAAGCTGACCAATGTCCCCAGGGATGGATAGACTCAGTTTAATTTTTAGATATGCTTACTCCTTCTATCATGTCCTGTCCAGTTTTGCTAATCAGGAACCTTATGGTCTCTTTAAGGTGTCTTGTCCCGTCTCTGCTCTGACTGGGTGTTGTTTTACGTTGACCCACAAATGACAGTACTAGTCTAACCTCTCAGGTTGCTCTGTGCCTCGGGACAGTCTCCAAGTAGAGCCATCGTGGGTGTCTCAGATGCTTAAAAGGATCATTGTTTTTTTTTTTTTAATTTTTAAAAAAACTTTTTGGCCGTGCCACACAGCATATGGGATCTTAGTTCTCCAGCCAGGGATCAAACCGGCGCCCCCTGCAGTGGAAGCACTGGAAGTGCAGAGTCTTAACCACTGAACCACCAGGGAAGTCTCGGATCATTGTTTCTTTTGCAAAGTGGTACATCCTTTTTTTTTTTTTTAATTACTTACTTAAAAAATTTTTTTAATTTTTTTCTTTCTAGTTTTTAAAGCGGCACATCTTTTACTGATTCTCAACAAGGCATGCTTTTCAGGAGAATATGGTTCTTAGGATACAATGGCAACTCTACTTGCTTTTATGCAGTATTTCCATGCACGATGGCAATTCAACTCTGATGGCACCTGTTACTCATAGACTATAGTTTTCAAAATGCCTTCTCATGTCATATTTACTCTCATCTTTGGAATGCCTCCCTGGGATAAATCCAAAGATCTGGGCAAGCGCTGCATTTACCTGATTTCAGAGAGGGGTGTGTGGAGGCTGCATAGTAAGGCCATTCTAGCTAAGTTGGCATCTTAGCTAATCTGAATCCCTGACTAGCTGTGTGACCTTGAAGAAATTGCTCCATCTTCTGAGCCTTGGTTTCCTCGTCTATAATATGTAGATACGAATATCTGTGAAAAGTTGTGGTGATTAAAATGACTGGCAAATCCCCTGGCCAACAAGAAAAGATCAAAGTAATCATCAGACGTCCCCAACCTCTTACCTACCCTTTCCCAGATGTATACCCGGGGTGAAACAGGCAGACCAGTAAGGTACCAGACATTTTCCCTTATAGGGACAACTCCGTGACAATCAGTCTGGGGCTTACTGTCATGTTCAATTTGTGTCAAGCATAACAATCATCTCTGTCTACTTAAAAATTTTTAATATTCAGTTGGCAAGTATCAATAGAGTATAGAGGTAGATTTTTTTGGCCTGGGCAATAGGTTAAATTTGAAAAAGAACTTGAGGGAATTCCCTGGTGGTCCAGTGGTTAGGACTCCACGCTTTCACTGCAGGGGACACGGGTTTGATCCCTGGTTGGGGAACTAGGATCCCGCAAGCTGCGTGGTGTGGCCAAAAAAAAAAAGATTGAAAAAGAACTTGAATTTAGAAATTCAGACATTTGAAAAAGTACTTTCATTGGTGTAATTACACCAGAAGTTTCATTTACTTTGCTTAAATCAGAAGCTTAAACAGGAAGTGGTTATAGTTACCAATAATCTTCTGCTTTGCTTGTACTCTTTGAGGATACTGTTGATATTTTCCACAAATCCTGCTTGGGCGAACCATCGAATGTTAAAATTTTCCTTCACAAAGAGTGTTTCCATTCTCAAATTGACCAGTAAATGGTCAATATCCTCTTGCTAAGAGATAAAGGAACATTAGAGATTTGTCCTTTTTTTTTTCCCACTTGAAAGTTATAACAAACCCAAATCACTGAAGTTACTCAAGAAAAAAATATGAACACGTTCACTAAACATGGCCGTCCACTAAGGCAGCTCTAAGTTTTGACAGAGCACCTGCCATGAGACTCTGTGACCCTAAACTTCCCCCACATCTGCTCTCTTGTGACGGGCAGCATCCTGGCTTGTACAGTGACACAAGCAACTCAAAGAGTAGGGAGATACTAGAAGCCCAAGTGGAAGGTTTCCTTCTTCCTTTTTTTAAATTTTTTTTTTACAAATTTTAATACTACCTATTTTTTGAGTAGTGCAAACACACGGTTCAAAATCCAAAAGAACAAAAAGTATAGGGGAAACTTATACACACTGCCATATATAAAATAGATAACCAACAAGGACCTACTGTATAGCACAGGGAACTCTACTCAGTATTTTGTAATAACCTATAAGGGAAAAGAATCTGGAAAAAATATATATATATGTATAACTGAATCACTTTGCTGTACACCTGAAACTAGCACAACATTGGAAATCAACTATATTTCAATTAAAAAAAAAGTAGAGGGGAAAGCACTCCCTTTGTTCCCCATCACCACCCACCCAGCTCTGCTCCGCAGAGGCAACCAATGATATCAGTTCTTTCAGAAACATGTTCCAATGCACTGTTTTGTTGCAATTTATTCCTAAAAATATTATATTCTAAAACAAGCTGGAAGAATGCACTGCATGACTAAAACTGTACTTTCGTTGCTGCTGTGATGGAATCAGAAATTCAGCCTCCTGTTTGAATTTTTGAAAGAGGCCAAAGAGAGCAACACGCAGGGTTTGTATAGCATTTTACACATCAGACAGCTTTCAAATACATTTTCTGACCACAACCTCTGAGGGTTTTTCAAAAAAAGAAAAAACAAAAAACAACAGGCTCACAGAGGTGAAGAGGAAGTTGCGATAGCTAAGACTCTCAGCGGTGCAGGAGCAGCTGAAATGAACTTGGAAGCCAGGTCTTCTGACTCCAAATCCCTCAAGAACCAACACCTTCAGGACAAGAGTAGAAAAAAGGAATCTCTTATATACTAACTGTTAAGTCCTTGGTTAGGAAAGCATTTTCTTTGGGTACTTTCTGGATTTTCCCAGGGCCAGTACTTTTACTGATGCACTGTTAGAGAAAAATAGAAATATTATTTGGTTGACCTGTAAGATTTCAATATAAAATTTCTCAAATGAATATAAACATAACTGAATACAAAAAAAAAAAAATTTGCAAAGCAACGGGGGAGATCCCTGAGGATATTCACTGGTTTATTTGTTCCACACGTAGTTAACGAGCACAGAGATGAATAAGGCCCGATCTCTGCCCTCAGGGAGCCCCCAGTCTGAAAAGGGAGAGACAGATGCTTGTGTGTATTGTCTGATGCTAGGTGTCTGGAAGAGAGGTGCTTGCCCATGGGGGAGGTGGGATGGAGCCAGGAGGGTGCAGAGGAAGATGTCTGAGCTGAATCTTAAAAATTAGTAGGGGTGGCCAAGGAAAGGGCGAGAGAAGGCCGCACTGGCTGGGCCAGCTGGGCCATAAGGTGACAGGTGGCTTTAGCCAGAGCAGCCCAGATAGGAAAGGGGGCCCTCAGAGACGCAGAGCTCCTGGAAGCCGCCAGTAGGTTTGGTGAACTTGACCATATGAGTACTTTGGGGAACAAGTCACGGATAGATTTTAGTATCGCGGTGTGTAATTTGTGTGTGTGTGTGAGCCCTACAGTGGACTTTTTTTGCTCCCCTCCATGCATATACTGGAGAAAAAAACATTGTGGTTGTAATTTCCCAATACATATACTGCAGATACAAATAGCAAGCTTGGGTTTAAGGATATTGTATTTTAGGAGTCCCCGGTCTTGTTAGCACTCCTGATTCCATAATTATAATACTTTGGCGGGGGTGGGGGGGAGGGTAAAATGATTTAAGAGATGCCATCCAATCTGGGAGGACATGGCTATACCTTGACAAAGTCTTCCAGCGTATGAACTGCCTCGTCCACAGCCACGAGGTAACGGAACTTTGGCAAGTGGTCTATGACGTTCTGTATCACTCTGCAGACCGCCAGGGGACATCAGCCCCAGAGGGAATAAAAAAAGGAGATGTAGTAAAGAGAATTCACTGGATGCCACCCCCATGGGCCAGATGCCAGGTTTGGTGATTTAGCAATTATCTTATTTTCCAACAAGGTCAGGGTTGGGATGATGGTCCCCACTCTACAGTGAAGGAAGCTGGTAAAGAGTTAAGTGACATTTCTCGGGCTGAAGAGCTAAGGGGAAGGTAGAAGGGCCGGGATTGGAAGTCAGGTCCACCTGGCTCCAGATTCGCCCCAAGTACAAGAGTAGCTGAGCCCCGACAGGACTTGCGTTGATGAAGTCCGCTTACCCAGAGGCTCATTAAAGTCCCAAAGCAATGCTTTGGGGAAGGTGTTTCACAAAGTAAAACACAGATTCACGGAAGCTGTGGCTCCTTAAGTCACATAGCACGGAGTGGCTTACATTTCCTACCCTGGATTATGAATGATGGACAACATGTCTGAGGGCTGAACTCCGTCAGGCCTGTGCTGTGGGCTTTCCAGGTGTTACCCCGTGGAATTCTCAGAACAACCCTATCAGGTAAGGCTATTATCATCCGCATCTCACAAATGAGAAAATCAGACCCAAAGGGATTAAGCAACTTTCCCAAATTCACACAGCTAGTGAGAGGCAGAACAGGGATTTGAATACAGATGAAAAAAATTCCAGAGAAACAATAGTGAATGGAAAACTGTCACCAGACTGTAGATTCTACCTCCATCTCAGCTTCCTTTTCAGTCAAACGAAAATAAAACAAACACCTGTCTAAATATCCATTGCATATTTGTTTTATATTAATCTCACAGAACATTTCCTCTTGTAGCTTCTTTCTTTGTTAAATATTTGACAATCTTCAAGAAACTTGTTGGGAAAAAATGCTACCGCAAGGGCCCCCGAGTCCTTGTGTAATGGGAATAATTTAATTAATTTAATAATGTAAGATTCTTTCACAACTTTAAAACCTGATAATGTAATCATGTAAAACCTCTGCAGGAAAAAAGGGTCCATGTCAGCCCTGCCGTGTCCAGTGTCAGTGTTGGCTGGAGCAGATCTAGGTTTTGTGTGGAGTCCGAAGCTTAGACAACTTAGGGAATCCCTCTTTGAGAACAATAATAAAAATGAAGTTTAGGGGCGTAGAAGGGACCCATGCAGGGGAGGGTCCTGAAGTTTAAGCTTCATTGTTTCCCAGTAAATCTGTAAATCCGCCTGGGATTGAGACTAATTTAATAGTGGCTGGTGGATGAGAGAAAGAGGTGGGGGGATCTAGAAACCAGAAAGAATCCCAGAGAGGTGCTGCTCCCTCCTGTGGGGTGAGCCGAGGAGTTGACAGAATAAAGCCCCTGGAACTCGAAATGTAGAAGCGATGAACTGCAAATAAAGCGAACCCTATCCTTGACTTAGTGTTTAAGTCAGTGTCTGCAAAGAAGGAGAAGGGGACCTGGGGATACTCTGTGAGTCTGAAAAACACGTGTTAACATCACTTAACAATTGCCAAAAAGAAAAAAGAAAAAAAGCTTCTGGTTTATAGTTCACAAATTTCTGGAATTTCAGTTGGTGGGCTGGACATATCAGTCTCATCTGGGACAAAGGGCCGGGTCCCCAGAATGCATATAAAGAGTTCTTTTCCCAAATTGGAAGACATGCTATTCTGCTGGTAAGGTTTCTAAAAGGTGAACTTGAACTTGCTCTCAGAAGTGTGGAGCTTTTAGCTGATGAACACTATTTCATCAGATGCAAAGTGGAGATGATAAAAGTACCTTCTGCTTGGGGTTGCTGGGACGAAGAAATACAATAATACACGTGGGGGTCTTAGCACTTGGTAAGAAACACACATGGTAGTCAACTAATTCTCGGGAAGTCATATATCTGGTAGAATACTTACCCTGCTAGATCAAGAACATGAATTGCTGGAATTACATTTGTTCCATCTCCAAAAACTGGTAATGCAGGGACCTCACCCGACCAAGCTAGCTAAAAGAAAGAAAAGCAAAAGCATATCTTCCCCAGTTATGTGAGCCTGACTATTACAGCTCACAGACAGAGCCATAGTCAGAGGCATCCAAAAAGATCTATCTATCCGATGAAATAATAGCCTCAAGATGTTTTGTAAATCAGTTCTGATGAGATTTAGTTGCTGATCAAATCCTATTAAGAGAAATAAAGTGCAACCTCAGGGCTGAAATACTTTTCAAGAAATCATAATCTCATCAGCTGTCTTTAGCGGTCATCTACATAGAAAGAAAATACTTTAGTATGCATGGTGTCTTTAATTCTCATAAAAGTGAGAATTAAAATTTAAAATTACCCCCACTGGCTGGGGGTAATTATCATCAGTTTGTAGATGAAATGCTTAGTGGATAAAGTATCCTCCAGGACATTACACTTCTGATGAGTCCCTTAGACTGGATTTGAACCCTGATCTTCAGAGTCCAAATCCTTGCCTTTTCCCTTCATTAAATATTTCAGTAAATAAATAGATAGTCTGGGTACTGTTTAACTGTCATGTACTAGATGATTTTATATTGCTTTTCAAGCGTGAAAGAGGTAGGGGTTGGGGCCACAGCAGACCACTGGATCTTGTAAGATATTTTGGACTTGGGGAAACCATTGAAGGGTTTTAAGCAGGGAAGTGACATCATTGGATTTGCTTTGGTTGCCTTGTGAAGGGATGATGGGAAGTAAGAGTTTAAATGAAGAGACGGAGGTCATGACAGGTGAGGACAAGAGAGGGTTTCTCCTAGCCTTTGGGTGGGGAGTTGGAGGTGTTGGGTTGGAGAGAAGGGAGATATTGGGGAGGTTGTCTCTAGCGGACTTGGGGATCTTGTGATGGATGAGAAAGAGGAAGGAGTTGGGTTCTGATTGGTGCAGCTGGGTGGAAGGTGGTCCAATTTTCTGAGGTGGGGCCCTGGAGGACCTGCAGGTATGGGGGTGATTGTCGATGTAGTTTGGATTTGTGAAACATCCAAGTTGAGGTGATGGATCTGCAGAGTGAGAACTAAGGAGAGAGAGTCCCGCTGGAGACTGACGTTTGAGAGTCATTGGCACCAGTCATGGACTTGAACAGCCCAACCCAGGGAAAGAGTGTAGATGGAGAAGACAAGAGGGTCCCCGGCAGAGGCCTGGAAGGCCAGCACCCGGTGGTCAGGTAGGTAAAAGCTAGCTGAGCATGGGCAGAGAGAAAGAGCTTTCTTTAGCTCATCCTCTTCAGCTGTCATATCTCTTGTATTAAAAAACCAACCAGTCAACACTTTCCTGACACTTCTTTTTCTAGCTCCTGCTTTCTTTTTCTGCCCCATTTTACAGTAAAATCTCTCAGAATGCTTCTCTATTCTCACCATCTCCACTTCCTCTCTTCGTGCTCCCTCTTGAACCTACTCATATCAGGCTTTTGTTCTACCCAATTCCAAAAATATCCAGGTCAATCCTCCAGTCTCATCTTACCTGATTATCTGCAGTGTGTGACATGGTTGGTCATTATTTCGTTTTAGAAACACTTCTTTCACGTGTCTTTTTCTACACTCCCCTCTTGGTTCACTGGGAACTCCTCCTCAGCTGCCTTTCCCGACTCCCTCCCATATCCTTGTAAATCTCCAAATATAGGAGTGTCCCAAGACTCAGCCCTGAGACCTCTTCTCTTCTCCATACTCATTCTCTAGGTGATGTCATCCAGTCTTATGGTTTTAAATTCCACCCATATGCTGATGGCTTCCAAGGTTATAACTCTAGTCCTGACTACCTCCATAATCTCCAAACACAACTCCCACCTTCCAGTGCAATGTCCAACTCCCTCCCTGCTGAGTATCGACACTTGGATGTCAGCCATCTCAAACTCAACGTGTCTAAGCTGAGCTCCTGAACTTCCCATTGATTGCATACCTCGCCCTAATCTGTCCCTTCCCGGTTTTCCCCATCTCAGTAAACAGCAACTCCCTACTTCCGGTTACTTGCACCAAAATCCTTAAAGTCATCTTTTACTTTCTTTCTGTCACCCTTACATCCAAGCTTTGAACCAATCCCATTGGCTTCATCTTCAAAACAACCCAAATCCCAACAATCTTCAGTATCTCCACCATTTCCACCCAGGTCTTAGGCACTACCCTGCTCTTGCCCCCCTACAGTACATTCTCAACTCACCAGAAGAACAGCGTTATCCTTGAAAACTTAAGACAGATTAGGCCACTTCTATGCTCAAAATAGTCTGTTTCCCAACCCACTCAGAATAAAAGCCCAAACCCTCACAATGGGCTACAAAGCTGGGATCCACCTGGCTCCTCCATCACCTCTTTGACTCCATCACCCACCATCCTCCAGCACTTTTAGCCACATTGGTCTTCTTGCTGCTCCTTAACCCAGCCAGCACGTTTCTGCCTTGGTTCTTTGCACTTGCAATGCCCACTGCCTTTCCCTAGGAAGCCACTTAGCTGGCTCCCCATTGCCTTTCACTGTCTGCTCAAATGTCACATCATTAGAAAGGCCCTCCTCACGTGAAAAGATGCTCAACTAATTACTAGAGAAATGCAAATCAAAACTACAGTGAGGGGCTTCCCTGGTGGCGCAGTGGTTAAGAATCCGCCTGCCAATGCAGGGGACACGGGTTCGAGCCCTGGTCCAGGAAGATCCCACATGCCACGGAGCAGCTGAGCCCGTGAGCCACAACTACTGAGCCTGCGCTCTAGAGCCCGTGAGCCACAAATACTGAGCCTGCGTGCCACAACTACTGAAGCCCGTGCACCTAGAGCCTGTGCTCCGCAACAAGAGAAGCCACTGCAATGAGAAGCCTGCGCACAGCAATGAAGAGTAGGCCCCGCTCACCGCAGCTAGAGAAAGCCACGCACAGCAACGAAGACCCAATGCAGCCAAAAATAAATAAATAAAATAAATTAAAAAAAAAAAAAAAAAAAAAAACTACAGTGAGGTACCACCTCACACTGGTCAGAATGGCCATCATTAAAAAGTCTACATATAACAAATTCTGGAGAGGGTGTGGAGAAAAGGGAACCCTCCTACACTGTTGGTGGGAATGTAAATTGGTGCAGCCACTATGGAAAACAGTATGGAGGTTCCTCAAAAAACTAAAAATAGAGTTGCCATATGATCCAGCAATCCTGGGCATATATCCAGACAAAACTATGACTCAAAAAGATACATGCACCCCTATGTTTATAGCAGCACTATTCACAATAGCCACGACGTGGAAACAACCTAAATGTCCATCGATAGATGAATGAATAAAGATGTGCGACATATATACAATGGAATACTACTCAGACATAAAAAAGAATGAAATAATGCCATTTGCAGCAACATGGATGGACCTAGAGATGATAATACTAAGTGAAGTAAGTTGGAAAGAGAAAGACAAATACCATATGATATCACTTATATGTGGAATCTAAAACATGACACAGATGAACTTATCTACGAAACAGAAACAGACTCACAGACATAGAGAACAGACTTGTGGTTGCCAAGGGAGAGGAGGGATGTGGGAGGGATGGAGTGGGAGTTTGGAATTAGCAGATGCAAACTATTATATACAGAATGGATAAACAACAAGGTCCTACCGTATAACACAGGAAACTAGATTCAATATCTGGTGATTAACCATAATGGAAAAGAATATGAAAAAGAATATCTATATATATACAAATATATATTTATATATATATCTGAATCACTGTGCTGTACAGCAGAAATTAACACAACATTGTAAATCAACTATACTACAGTAAAATAAATATAAAAATAAAATTTTAAAAAAAGGCCTGCCTCAACCATCATATAAAGACATAACCCCCCAACCCTAGCCCCACATGCTCTATCTACCTTTCTCTGCTTCATTGTTTTCCAGATTATTTTTCAACATCTGAAACACTCTGTTTACTGGCTAACTTGTTTATTATCTATCACTCTTCTTCTCCACCCACTAGAATGTTAGTTCCACAAGGGCAGGGACTTTATTGTGTTCCCAGTATCTACAATGGTTTCTGGTACATGGCAGGCACTGGATCAACATTTGTCTCATGAGTGAAAGGAGATCCATTTTTTTCTTTATTATTCTGAGAGTGGGAAATACAAGAAAAAAAGGTAGTTATGTTAGACATCCATATTTTCCTTAACTTTCTGCTATTAAACGGGCCTAGCCAGTATATAACCTTCAAATTGTGTAACCTTAATGTAAAACACTTAAAAAAAAAAAAAGTTATAGCCATGGAAAAGTCATACCTTAAAAAAAGCATGTAAGATGCCTCCTTCCATTCCATACTGAAGTCCAGCAGCAACTACGTAAGTGGCAAATTTTCTGACCTATTAGATAAAATGCAAGAAAAAAGCTAAATATATTATTATGAACTACATTGAATCAGATTATTTTTAGTGATTATTTTAAATGAGCACTTCAGTAAGTCTCATCACCTCTTTCAAGCTCCTAATGTACTGCTTAGGACAAAAAGAGTATCTCTTAAAAGGCGGGGAACTCAACCCCACTGACCACTATTAAAATTTAATTGGGACTCAATTAAATGAAAGCCAGAGTTTATTATTTGTGAAGGTTTACCACCTTTAAGTTCTATGCCGGGCACCTAAAGGCAAAGGAAGATATAAAAATCTGTCCTTCCATGATGGTCTTTAATTACCTAGTAGGGGAGGGGGACATATGTAGAACCAAGGAATTTGGTGATGGGCCTTAATATGAGGATTTTAATAGACATGGAGTTCCCTTCATCCAGGAGGAGTAATTTAGGTGCTGGGAGAATTTGCCTCAATACTCAACTATTTTTTACTGTCATCAAGGTACTAGCAGCTACACTGTGTAGAAACAGGCTTTTTGGCATGTTGAAAAGCTTAAGGCAGAGGTAATACTTAGGGATACCTGGGCACTGATTCTCTTCCTCTGATGCTCTCTACTCTCATAATCCAATAACCACGTGGCTTTGATGATGTTTAACTGAACAATCCAAAGAGACTCATGCAATGGCTGGTGCAATTTTTTCTGTATTGCTAATGTGAGGTCCAAGTATAAAAGGTGCAATGACCAACAAAGATCTGTTTAGGTTCCATTAAACATTTGACTCATGAGCCGCCCCACTTGAGATTTTTAATCTTTGGTTAATTACACTGGGGATTTAATCTAACCCGGGAGAGTGTGATTTGTGAGCATATGTGTACTCTGACCGGCCTCTTCTTGCTAATTCATCATCCAATTAGAACGCTGTAGTTGGTGTCAGAAGTAGAATTATCAATACAGACACCCTCCATCACCACTGTGATTCGATTTGGGAAGGTTGGATGTTGGTAAGTTGAAGAGACAATCATGAACTGAGGATGGAACCCAAGTAGAGACCAGAAAATCCCCCCTCACACACACCCTCATCACTGATATGAGAGAACTGGGGTCTCTGAGTGAGCTTTTTGAGGAGGAACCATATCACCATAGCTGACCTACATTCCTGTACATCTGGACGAGTGGTTAAGAGAGGCAAGGACAAGGTGACCCAGTCCCCTGGCTCTTCCTACCTGTCCTAGGGAAAGTGATGTGAAAATGCCCCAAAGGATTTAAAAAGCCTATGAACTTGCCTCAAAAACTAAACTGGTCCACCCTCTTGTGTTTATAATATAGCATGTAAATATAAATGTGATTACTGCACATGTGGTGACAGTTGATGAACACTGGACATCCAGCCCCAGGAGTGCAGAGACCACGTCTGTTTTGTTCATGGCTGTGAGGCCAGCTCTGAGCCACAGTGCCTGTTACATAGCAAGATCTTAACGGATATGAGTTAAATGATTCCTTCCAAGGTTCTACCTATTTGATGAAAAACACTAGGTTACAGAAGGGTTATTAAAGATGACCAAGTTGGCCAGATCAACCTTATCTTATTAATTGTTCAGAAAAGAGTGATTAGGAAAGCTTGGGATTAAAAAAATAATTTTTGAAATTAAATTTTGATCGTATAATTTAGAGCATGGGACATATTTAATGTTTTTATGATAAAAAAGATATTAAGATGACACTATTTCTCTAATTTATTTTATTTATTTATTTATTTATTTTGGCTGTGCCACACAGCTTGTGGGATCTTAGTTCCCAGACCAGGGATCGAACCCGTGGCCCCTGCAATGGAAGCGCAGAGTCCTAACCACTGGACTACCAGGGAATTCCCTATTTCTCCATTTTAGACTATCATTCACATCCATTATTTTTGAATGTGTGATCATGCCTTCTCAATCAGTGAATTTGAAATAAATGATCAAGAAATCATGAATTTCCTATTTGGGGCAATGTTCAAAGTTTAATAAAATAATATAGTTGTAGGATTTGGAGTTGGAAGAAATTTAGATTTTCTAGTCTAACCCCTTTATTTTACTTATTTAACTCCAAAAGTTGAATGACTTGGCTAAGGTGATAAGTTAACGGGTAGAAAAGGGACTAGAATGCCTAATCCCATGTTTTTTCCTTCAAATATTTTATATTCACAGTGTTTGTATTGCCAAGTAAAAAAAATTTTTTTAAATAAAATAAAAACATTTACTAGTAGGACAGAATTGAAGGACCAAGTTCCTACTGTAATATTGTCTGGGACCACTAGGTGTCACCTTAGAACTATCATTGCATATCACTACCGTAGGTCTTCCGATAATGGGAAAAATGCAGTGGATGGAACCTTTAGAGGTTTAGGCGTTTTGTATAAATTCTACCTAAGTTAAATGAGGATGATGATGATAGCACCTAATTCACAGAACTGTGAGGATTACATATGAGATATAGGAGGATTACATGAGGTACTGTAAGTAATACATCTGGCGCAGTGCCTGGTACATGGTAAGCAAGCCCTCAATAATTTTTTGTTGTTACTACTTATTCATCACCAGGGCATTCCTGTCATCTATTTTGATAAAAGATAAGAGAAATAAAACAATTTTATAATATATGGATTTAAAAATGATAACTTTTGCTGCAACAGAAGGCTAATAAGCTCTTCTTTTTGTTTACGTGAACTTCCCAGCTAGAGGTGTGTCAGTAATCAGTGACATGGACGTGTCACGATCAACTACTGAATGACGGAGTTTTGGAGTCAGGAAAAAATAAGAACAAAACCCACAGGCTTTGGTATCTGATGGATCCAGCTTTGAATCCCAGCTCCGCTCTTTCCCACAGTGTCTGCATTTGTGAAATGGGAATAATTATGTATGTACACGAGACAGTTGTTGTCAGGAGTAGATCAGACGAGGCTAAGAAGTGCTCAGCACACTGCTCAGCAAATCCTAGCTATGCGACCTTGAGCGAGTTCCTTAACCTCTGGAAGCTTCCGTCTCCTTGTTTGCAAGATGAGGTTTATTTTTATTTTTATTTATTTATTTTGGAAGGCAGCTATGCTCACCACTATACCACCAACGCTATTTATTTATTTTGGCTGCTCGGCTTGTGGGATTTTAGTTCCCTGACCAGGGATTGAACCCGGGCCCTCAGCAGTGAAAGCGCTGAGTCCTAATCACTGGACCAGCAGGGAATTCCCTGTAAGATGAGGTTTATATGCACTTTTCAGAGTTGCTGTAAGAAACTAATGAGATCGAGTCTGGAAAAAGGGAAAATGTGGTTCCCTCTTCCCCATTCCCACTCTGAGTTATTTGCCTCTTCTGGACCAAGGGACTCTTTGGACCTACAGACCCCTTAGGAGGTGAGGGCTTGAGCTCTGCTGGGGACTCCATACAAGGCTTCCATCTTAGGGGGCTGGAACAGAACGTGGGGCAGGACCTGGGACAGTGCCTCTTGGGGGAGCCTGAAGGTCGGAGCTCTGTGGGTGTAAGGACGTGGGAACTAAATACAGAGGTGGGGAGCGAGCTGACATGATACATGTAGAGTATGTGGAACAGTCCTGACCATGTGCATTGTAAGCTGCTTCCAAAAGAGCTTTTCTTACCCTAAAGGTTCTACTACTCGAGACTTACCTTTTTCCCAAACTTGAGAACCGTTTTTTCAGCATTTATGTGGTCCAGAAAATTAGGATGGTGCTTTCTTCTTCGATAATCCTCTTCAGTAAATGGAATCTCAGAATCATCCTATGAGAGAAAAAAGGCCAGGCTCCGTGTGTTAGAGCTACGGAAACTGCTAAGCCCGCAGATGCTAGGGACACTATGTTCCTTTAAGCTCAAATAAAGCATTCTAAAAACTACTGCTTATTTTTATAGTGATTTAATTCTCTTGAAAATGCTTTAGCTAGCCAGATTCTATCATTTAAACTTAATTTAAACAAAATAAAAAATTTAAATGTCTTCTTTTATTTTGTAGAGACAGTGACATGTTGTCACTGTGATTCCATAAAGGCATTAAAAAACCCATTTCTTAATAGTTCTTGCGATGTGTGTAGTTTCTTTTTTTTTTCAATGTGTCTTTTTAAAAAAATGTCTTTAGTTCTTTTATTTAGTTATTTATTTTTAATTAATTAATTAATTTCATTTATTTATTTTTGGCTGTGTTGGGTCTTCTGTGCTGCATGCGGGCTTTCTCTAGTTACGGAGAGCAGGGGCTACTCTTTGTTGTGGTGCACGGGCTTCTCATTGCGGTGGCTTCTCTTGTTGCGGAGCACGGGCTCTAGGCGCGCGGGCTTCAGTAGTTGTGGCACATAGGCTTAGCTGCTCCACGGCATGTGGGATCTTCCCGAACCAGGGTTCGATCCCGTGTCCCCTGCATTGGCAGGCGGATTCTTAAGCACTGTGCCACCAGGGAAGCCCTCATTTTTTAAAGCTAAATTGTGTGTGTTTTTTCTCTTTTCCACACTGCCTCTTTCCCTCAAATTCATCCCACGTTAATGAGAACATACCATGTGCAAGTTTCTGTCTCAGGCCTTAAAAACTGGCTTCATCGGATAAGATATCAGTTTGCCCTAAGAATCAGGAAAGAAAAAGAAAAATATTTCCCTATATTGAGCTGTTCAGCACTCAGTGTCTCCACAACTCACCCTGCTGTACACCCCTCCCATGGAGGGAGAATGAACTAAAAACTTCCAGGAGAATCAAAGGGAGAAACTGAGATCCATGATACAGAGTGATTTCCCCCAAATCCATCCAGATTTAGAGGTCCTATTTAGAGTAGGATTTCTAAAATATACAGTCCAATCAGGAGCCTTTCAATCACATCACATTGGTATAAGTTAAATAACCAGCCCAAAGCATCTGAGTCCAGGGCTTACACGAAATTAATCAGAGAGGCAGAAGAAACACAAGGTTGAGGATGCTGAGGTAGAACAATCATTGCAGATTTGAGAAATGGGAAGAAGGGTTGAAATGACTGGAGCCAAGCTGGGGATTGATAGAGGAGGAGGTAGGCAATGCCAGGGGACTTCCCTGGCGGTGCAGTGGTTAAGACTCCACGCTCCCAATGCAGGGGGCCTGGGTTTGATCCCTGGTCAGGGAACTAGATCCGTCATGCCACAACTAAAGATCCCACATGTCGTGACTATGACCCAGCACAGCCAAATAAAGAAATAAATATTTAAAATAAAAACCTTTTTTTTTTTTAAAAAAAAAAGGGTAGGCAATGCCAGGTTGCCAGGGTTTGTGGACCATGTGAAGGAGTTTAGATTCATTCTAGGGGCATAGAAGGGTCTTAAGCATTTTAAGCAGGACTATAACACAATCTGAATTATATTATATTTTATTTATTTATTTGGCTGCGTTGGGTCTTTCTCTAGTTGTGGTGAGCGGGGGCTACTCTTAGCTGCTGTGCGTGGGCTTCTCATTGTGGTGGCCTCTCCCGTTGTGGAGCACGGGCTCCTGGCATGCGGGCTTCAGCAGTTGCGGTGCGTGGGCTCAGTAGTTGCAGCACGCGGGCTCTAGGGAGTGCGGGCTTCAGTAGTTGTGGCGCACGGGCCTAGTCGCTCCGCGGCATGTGGGATCTTCCCGGACCAGGGAAAGAACCCGTGTCCCCTGAATTGGCAGGCAGACTCTTAACCACTGCGCCGCCAGGGAAGTCCCTGAATTATATTTTAACAAGATCACTTAAGCTGTTTGTTGGAGATTGGACTGGAAGGAGGCAATGGCTCATTTGAATTAATTAGGATTTTTTCCCCTGGAGCTGCGGATAGAGGCTTCCTTCCCTGGGTCTCGTGGGCAGCGTGGACACCTGAACAAATCAGGACTCGGATGGGAAGACAGGAGGGTGGTTGTTTGACCGGAAAACAGCAGCGTCTACCCCAATCTAGTATTCACTTTTCTCTTTTGAGTTGCATTACAAAGTCATGACTTTTCACAAGCTCAATGGATTTCAGTGAACCATAAAGTATCAGTCAGGGTCCTAGCATGAAAGAAATAGCACACTCACCGTGGGTAATTTGAGGAGGGTTTAATCACAGGACTATTTACAAAGATGTGGGCAGGTACAGGGAAATCACATTCCCTGGAGTCAGTAACAGGGCACTCTGTACCACTCGCAGGTCCCAGAGTACAGAGGGCGCAGTGATAATTAGGACCTGGAGGTGAGCAGGGTGGAGAGGGCTGCCTGGCAGGAGCTGTGACTTGGTTGAAAGGCTCAGCCGGCCAGTAGCAACTGGGCAGAAAGGAGCTGGAGGGATAATACCGTGACCTCACTCTTCTCATTTTCCCCATCCTTCACTGGCGTTTCCCACTGGCCAAACCCAATGGGAAGCAGAGGGCAAGTGTGCTTGCTGATCTAGACTGCGAGGTCAGGGCTGGGTGATCATCTCTGCCTCTAGAAGTGGGTACATGATCCCAGGTCTGGCCAATCAGAGCTCTACATTTCCCTGGTCACAGTGACCGGTTTAGGGTTTGACCTGTGACCTAAGACCTGGAAAAACAGCATATTCCAGTGCTGGGTTGGGACATGGTCAAAATGGAAAAGACAATCGAAGTTCTAGGGATATAAGCCTGGGAGCTCCTGGGGGCCAGAAGGAGGGGACAGCTTACCTGAGAATGAAGCCTACTCAGAGAGGAAAAGAAGCAGTTGAATAGAGAAAAAGAGTAGGTTAGTTCTGAGAACGCTTATTAAGCCTCTAGATCCAGCTGTGCCTGAAGTCCATTATTGGACTTACCAGTTATATGAGTCAATAAATTCCCATTTTGCTTAAGTCAGTACAAGTTAGTTTATAACTGAAGGAGTGATGACAATCAATCAGGCCAGCAAAATGATCAGCCAGTCAAATGACCAATGATTGTTTTGTAGCAGACACTTTACTAGACTCTTTGAGGGATAGAACTTCAACAGGAATAAAATGACTGGCCTGCTCCTTGAGATGATGGCAACCAAATGGAGTAGGTGAGAGAGCTTTATAAGAAAAGGACAGGAGGGCTTCCCTGGTGGCGCAGTGATTGAGAGTCTGCCTGCCAATGCAGGGGACACGGGTTCGAGCCCTGGTCTGGGAAGATCCCACATGCCGCGGAGCGACTAGGCCCGTGAGCCACAATTACTGAGCCTGCGCGTCTGGAGCCTGTGCTCCACAACAAGAGAGGCCGCGATAGTGAGAGGCCCACGCAGAGCGATGAAGAGTGGCCCCCGCTCGCCGCAACTAGAGAAAGCCCTCGCATGGAAACGAAGACCCAACACAGCCAAAAAATAAATAAATAAATAATAAATAAATAAACAAAAACAAAAAACACTAGTGCTTAGGAAATCTATAAAAAAAAAAATGACAGGAAACCTCTGGTCCCTGCCCTCAAAGACCTCCCAGTCCACTGAGGGAGAGATAATTAAACAAACAAATGGCCTTTGACGCAATAAGTATGATAAATCCCTAAATATCTCCTTGTCATAAATAATGTATTCCATTGAGTCTAACATGTGCGTTTTTGTTTCACATTTTAACATCTCTGAAATTAGAATGTGTCCTGTCGTCAATGGTTTATCACAATGTACTCGGCCAAGAAGCATCTGTGCTGTCCTCGTTGGAGCCTGGGTCACCTTCGGGTCACCTTGAGCACATACTGTCATCCTTAAACTGAGTTAGGTACTATGCACGTTGGTCTAATTGCCTTTTACGATGCCTTTAAAAAGATTATAGTGTGACTCAGCACTGAGATGAAAAGGTAGTTCAGAGGCACAGAGGCACTGGGGCAGAGAAGCAAATGGAAATCTGGTCTCAGGGGAGAAAATAAGCAATACTAGAAGAATGACTCTGAATCCGTATTTTTCGCAAAATAATAAGCATGAGCTTTATAGGAAACTACCTAGAGATAAATGACATGACTCAGGTTTTATACTAAGTTCTTGTGTGAAAACAGACAGAATGCAGGTGTGATTCAGAGAAACTGGATTCTGAGTTTGAAGAAGTTTGGGGAATACTATAACCACCGTATTTTGCTTATATTTTTCCTTTTAATGTATGCACAGGAATGTATATGACAAAGATATAGGTCTAAATAAGTCTAAAAGAGAGGGCTTTCAATACATTTAAAATAAAAAGTGATAAGCATTGTTATACTTGACTAGGCGGCATTTTCTTTTTTTTCCTAAGGGGCTTGTAAAACAATGTGGCCCCTTAGAATGGAGTGTTCTTTGAGCCTGTGAGCTCTGCAGAGTGCTTATTACAGGGTAGGGTTCAGGAGTGTAAGAATACACCATCCACTGTAGAAAGTTCTCGTGTGCAGGTTACAAGGAATCGGGGGTGAAATGTTGCATCAAAGAAAAGCCAGCACACTACTTACTGGGTCCAGGGGTTTGGACCGTGCCCAGGTCATCACCGTGGACACTAAAATAAACACCTTCCGCTTTTCGAAATGGCTGATTTCTTCATTCAGGGCTGTAGGGCCAAAAAAGCGGAGCAGTTACTTGGGTCCATTTAGAACGTGTTTTAAAATCGTGTGTACTTTTAATTACCAGCGGGACTTGAAGTGACTCCTCTTTCAAGGAGTGGCTTTACACCAGGGGGGCATCCCCTCTGATGCTTCACTGCCCCCTCCCCATCTTTGTCCCTGGCTGCCCCCCTCCAGCCGCCCGACCTCTTCTGAGCCCAGCTCAAATCTTCAGCCCCTTCCTATTTCCTGGCCTGCAGCGGTGTGCTTTCACTTTTTGGGAGGGCTCGTGATACTGATAATAGATGACACGGATGGGAACAGTTCATGGGCTTTATCAAATTCTCACCATCAGGGGATAGGTACTCTCATCTCTGTTTCTACCTTCTAAGGGAGCTGAGGCAGTTTGCCCAGGATCACGGAGTGAGGTGGTGGTATAGAGTCCGATCCAGGAAGCCTGGTTGCCCGGCCTGTGGTCTCCCCACTATGCAACCCCTCCAGCTGAATGGAGAATGGAGTGGGAGGCCCCAACTCAGAAAGCAAGGCCCTCTTTTTTTTTTTAAACCATTTTAAAAAATTGAAGTATAGCTAATTTACAATGTTGTGTTAGCTTCAGGTGTACAGAAAAGTGATTCATTTATATCTATCTATATCTATATCTAATGTATTCTTTTCCAGATTCTTTTCCATTATAGGTTATTACAAGACCTTGAATATAGTTCCCTGTGCCGTACAGTAAATCCTTGTTCTTTATCTAGTTTATATATAGTAGTGTATATATGTTAATCCCAAACTCCTAATTTATCTCCTTACCTTCCCCCCTCTGGTAACCATAAGTTTGTTTTCTATGTCTGTGAGCCTATTTCCAGTTTGTAAATAAGTTCATTTACATGATTTTTTTTCCATTCCACATGTAAGTGATATGTGATATTTGTCTTTCTCTGTCTGACTTACTTCACTTAGTATGATCATCTCTAGGTCCATCCATGTTGCTGCAAATGGCATGATTTCATTCTTTTTTATGGGCAAGGCCCTCTCATGATTTCACATAAAGCAGTGCTATTTAGCTTAAGCGCTTGCAGAAGGAAGTAATTCCCTCCCCCTCCACTGCCCCTGGCTGGGGGAGAGCAGCTTATGCATTGGGGGCTGTGGGCTGTGTGTGGAGGGAGGGCTTTGGTAACACCCCGATGCTTGATTACGAACCATCTGTAGAGATGGGAATTTAGAATAGTGGTGGCCTGGACCTGGGAGTGTTTGGTTTCCAAAGGGTTTGTCATTCCCCAGGAGGGCTCCCCACACATTTAAGCATTGAATCTCCTTGAATACTTTCTGGCATGTGATTCCACTAAAATATTTTTCATAATGTACAATTTTCCAGGAAAAAAAAAACAAGCTAAAGTGAGATATACTTAAATTGTCAGAGGATCTAAGCGACACAGTGGTCATGGTAAATTTTAGTCTCATGAGCTGATTTCTCGAACAACAAGGAAAACAATAAAATACTGATATCCTGAATCTAATAAACTCATGGATTCCAACCCTAAGGTGAGAAAGTATTATTGAATTAAGTCTAAGAACACCATGTCCACAGACCTACTAGAGAATGGACTTGAGGACACGGGGAGGGGGAAGGGTAAGCTGGGATGAAGTGAGAGAGTGGCATGGACATATATACACCACCAAATGTAAAATCGACAGCTAGTGGGAAGCAGCCGCATAGCACAGGGAGATCAGCTTGGTGCTTTGTGACCATCTAGAGGGGTGGGATAGGGAGAGTGGAGGGAGGGAGACTCAAGAAGGAAGAGATATGGGGATATGTGTATATGTATAGCTGGTTCACTTTGTTATAAAGCAGAAACTAACACACCTTTGTAAAGCAATTATACTCCAGTAAAGATTTAAAAAAAAAAAAGAACACTATGTCCACATATTAATCCCAATCAAATGTTAACTTTAGTTTCTATTTTTATTCTATTAACAAAAATCGCCTCTTCAATTTAATTTTGTTCTTTTACCCTTCCTGCTCTGCTGTGCCTCAGATTGGCCTATTTTGTGAATGCTTGGCACACTTAGAGGTCTTCTAACTGGGTTATCCTTTTTTATTTATGATCATTTTAATGGGTCTAAAATGATCTGCTTGTTCACTTTTGAACGAGCAGCACATTTTATCCATATATACAAATGTTTTCTTGCATTTCTTATACTTCATTTCTTTCTCCAATTTTGCCTTCCTTTGATAGTATCTGTGAAAGGCAAGGTAGAAGAATTCTTTTATATTAAAATATTTGAAAATAGTTCAATAAAACATCATTAAGAAGTAATACATATCCACTGTAAAAACAAAAACAGAAAACTCCCCGAATCTCAGGAAGTACATGAGGTAAAGTGATAAGGTTCCCTCTACTATTCTCTCTATACCCCCACCGAGTCCCCCATGACTGACCAAGGGCTATACTTTCTTACAGACACAAACACTTTGTATCTCAAAAAAGAGGTAACACATTAAAAATTTTTTCACCAAATAGAGAATAAAATTGTCTTAATTATTTAAAGCTCTTTATTAGAATGAAGAAGGAAGCAATATAGAACATACCCTACATGTTAAAGCTCATGAAAGGAAATGCAGTATCAAAGTTTGAGAACTGCTATGTTCCCTTGATGATTAGTGGGAGAGATCCTATTAGTTGCTGAAGCTCATCTGTCATAGCAGGAACTCAGTGGTTAATGTCTAAAGTTCATAATCAGAGGACATCAGTGCAGGCATTTTTGTGTATTAAAAGGAACAAGTGGGTTAAATGAGGTTCCTTTTGAACAGTAGAGATGGGATGGAAAAGAAATGCAGGGAGGGCTTCCCTGGTGGCACAGTGGTTGAGAATCTGCCTGCCAGTGCAGGGCACACGGGTTCGAGCCCTGGTCTGGGAAGATCCCGCATGCCGCGGAGCGACTGGGCCCGTGAGCCACAACTACTGAGCCTGCGCGTCTGGAGCCTGTGCTCCGCAACAAGAGAGGCCACGATAGTGAGAGGCCCGCGCACCGCGATGAAGAGTGGCCCCCGCTTGCCGCAACTAGAGAAAGCGCTCGCACAGAAACGAAGACCCAACACAGCCAAAAATAAATAATAAAAAAAAAAAAAAGAAATGCAGGGAATTGTTGCTTTTTATTCTAAATCCTACTGTGCTTTTTAACTTTCAAAACATGTCCAGGTTTTATTTCAGAAAAAAAATTAAAATGTAAAGAAAATTGTGAGTATACATTGTATAGAAAAAAATCAATTTCCAAAGACTGGCACAAAATAAGAACTCAATAAACATTAGGTCTGATTATTATTTTAGGTGGTGAAATTATCTTAGAAAGTGCAATTATACATCATCTGTAAATATTTGCAAAGGGATAAAAATGTGGAGAGTAGGCATTTAAAAAGCTCTGTTCCAAAAGATGACACATTATTCATGTTTTTGATTTGTCTCTTACTGAATGAAACTTAGGCCCACAGGGGTAAATGAGAAATCAAACATTCTAAGCTCCTGAGGATTCCAGCACATCCACAGAGAGTACTTTTTCATCATGATTTCTCTGAATATGGTACAGACATTACTGAGGCTTCATTCCATTTCTTTGAACATGAGCCAAAATATAGCTTTGCTATTGGTCTTATTCAGGGGTTGGCAATGTACTGCCTGTTTTTGTAAATAAAGTTTTATTGGAACCCAGCCCATTCATTTACATAATGTCTATAGTTGCATTCTTGCTACAACAGCAGAGGAGTTGGCTTGAAAAGCTAAACATATTTACTATCTGGCCTTTAACAGAAAAAGTTTGCTGACGCCTGAACTAATCTGCTAAAAACCAACATATTGAAGTGTGAAAAGTACTGCAAAGTAAGGTGCTTCTGTCTTTTTGGCTGTCCTCCTAGCCTGGAATGGTAATTCAAATAAGCTGATTTACTCTCTCCTTTGATCCGGACTTAATAAGGAGACGAATCACAAAGCACCAAATTGCTAAACATCATCTTGTCCCTTAGAGCTCATTACCTTTTTCAAAGCATTTAAAATATGAAGTGTTCTCTGCTACCCCTTCCTGACCCTTGCTATTGGGGAACACTTGTTGAACTGAATCAAATCCTCACAGTTAGAAATAATTCCTCTCCTCCTGGGGCTTCCCTGGTGGCGCAGTGGTTAAGAATCTGTCTGCCAATGCAGGGGACAGGGGTTCGAGCCCTGGTCCGGGAAGATCCCACATGCCGGGAGTAACTAAGCCCGTGCGCCACAACTACTGAGCCTGCGCTCTAGAGCCCGTGAGCCACAACTACTGAGCCTTCACGCCTAAAGCCCGTGCTCCGCAACAAGAGAAGCCACCCAATGAGAAGCCCGCGCACCGCAAGGAAGAGCAGCCCCCGCTTGCTGCAACTAGAGAAAACCCACACCCAGCAACAAAGACCTGACGCAGCCAAAAATAAAAAAATAAAAAAGAAATAATTCCTCTCCTCCTAAAGTCACATCCATCTTGTGATACCTTTTGTGTCAACATGCCATTCTCTGTCCTGCATGAAAGTTTCTCCCGAGTCCTTTAGCTCTCTTGTGGGCCTACAAGAGCCTTGAGGGTATCACTTTTTTAAAAATTTGTCTTTGTATCTTCCCAATACGTTCAACCCCACCTCCTTAAGCCATGCCTGTGGAATGAATAAAGGTTGAATTTTGAAAGTTAATGTTTCATTTCTTTTAATGATTAAAAATATTCTTTTCTTCAGACACATAAGTCAGTGGAACAGAACAGAGAGCCCAGAAATAAACCCATGCACTGATGGTCAGTTAATCTACGACAAAGGAGGCAAGAAAAGACAGTCTCTTCAATAAACGGTGCTGGGAAAACTGGAAAGCTACATGTAAAAGAATGAAATTAGAACATTCTCTGACATCATATACAAAAATAAACTCAAAATGGATTAAAGACCTAAATGTAAGACCAGAAACCATAAACCTCCTAGAGGAAGACATAGGCAGAACACTCTTTGACATAAATTGTAGCAATATTTTTTCGGATCTCTCTCCTAAAGCAAAGGAAATAAAAACAAAAATAAACAAATGGGACCTAATTAAATTTAAAAGCTCTTGCACAACAAAGGAAAACACTGACAAAATGAAAAGACAACCTACTGAATGGGAGAAAATATTTGCAAATGATATAAATAATAAGGGGTTAATATCCAACATATATAAACAGCTCATACAACCCAACATCAGAAAAACAAATGACCCAGATTAAAAGATGGGCAGAAGAACTGAGTAGACATCTTTCCAAAGAAGACATACAGATGGCCAACAGGCACATGAAAAGATGCTCAACATGGCTAATCATCAGGGAAAGGCAAATCAAAACCACAATGAGATACCACTTCACACCTGTCAGAATGGTCATCATCAAAAAGACAACAAATAACAAGTGTTGGCGAAGACGTGGAGAAAAGGGAACCCTCATGCACTGTTGGTGGGAATGTACATTGGTGCAGCCATTGTGGAAAACAGTATGGCGGTTTCTCAGAAAACCAAAAACAGAACTACCATATGACCCAGCAACTCCACTCTTGGGTCTATATCTAGAAAAACAAAAACACTAATTCCAAAAGATACATGTACCCCAATGTTCCTAGCAGCATTATTTATAATTGGCAAGATATGGAAGCAACCTAAGGTTCATCAACAGATGAATGGATACAGAAAAATTGGTGACTATATATACAATGGAATACTACTCAGCTATAAAAAAAGAATGAAATTTTGCCATTTGCAACAACATGGATGGACATATTATGCTAAGTAAAATAAGTCAGACAGAGAAGGACAAATACTGTATGATATTACTTATATGTGGAATCTAAAAAATACAACAAACTAGTGAATATGACAAAAAAGAAGCAGACTCACAGATATAGAGAACAACCTAGTGGTTACCAGTGGGGAGAGGGAAGGGGGGAGGGGCTTTATGGGGTAGAGGATTAAGAGGTACAAACTATTAGGTATAAAATAAGCTACAAGGATATGATGTACAACACAGGGAACAGGCAGTATTTTATAATAACTATAAACGGAGTATAACCTTTAAACATTTTGAATCACTGTATTGTACACCTATAACTTATAATATCGTACATTAACTATATTTCAATTTAAAAAATTCTATTCTTCAGAAGCTCCTGTTGCTAAATTAATTAAACAAGGAAGCCATTAGATTGAGGTGGTCCTAATAGCTTAGCAGCCTAAATAAGCAAACCCAAACCTAAGAAAAGCTAATCACAAACAGTCACCTAGGCTCTCCCAAATAAGGGAAACACTTAAGTTACAGCCAGTCAAATAACTGCTTTTCTCTATAAAAGTCTCGTCCCTAGCTGCTGTTGGTGGAGCTCCTAACCACTTCCAACATGAATCAGATTGTTTTGTTTTGTTTTGTGTTTTATCCGCGCCACGTGGCTTGCAGGGATCTTAGTTCCCGGACCACGGATAGAACCCAGGTCCTCCGCTGTGAAAAGCTCAGAGTCCTAACTACTGGACTGCCAGGGAATTCCCAATATGAATTGATTTTTGTTCACGTAAACTCTTCTTTTTTTATATATAATAAGAAACACTGTCAAATGCAGTAAACGTCAACTTTATTTTTATGTATTTATTTATTTGGGCCACCCTGCACATTATGTGGGATGTGGGATCTTATTTCCCCAACCAGGGATGGAACCCATGCCCCCTGCACTGGAGGCACAAAGTCCTAACCACTGGACAACCAGGGAAGTCCCTCACATAAACTCTTAAATATTTTCATATGCCTCCGTTTATCTTTTAATGCTATACACAGGCATATCCACTAGTCTGATTTCACTTCCTGTTTTAGGTGAATTTCAGATCAGTTCTTCCACGGTCCTAATTTGCCTAGTGTTCCTGAGATGACTCTTAGGTAAAGTAAAAAGTCCCGTCCCTGGAGATCAAGGGTGCATCTCACTGACCAGAGACTGCCCAGATGGCTTCCTCCACTTGCTGGGGGTTCTCAGTGATGTTATAAATGATAACATCACACTCCAGCAGGTGCATGAGAAGGTCTTCTCGAGAGACAGCCTGAAAAAGAAAGTTGACAGTCATTTGTCGCAAGAACCGAACAAAGTAACCTTAATATTTAGATGGGAATGACAATTTCCAAATGAGATATGTTGCCTGGATAGTCCCACAGGAAACATTCGCAGAAGGATTTTTTTATTTAAAATGAAATTTTGGCTCTCTTCTGTGTATAGTTTTCAAGTAACAAAGTTTATGAAAATAGCCGGGAACAGATGAATAAGAAAATTGCATAATGATCTTAGGTACTATTTCTGCATGCTGTTTCAACCCCGATTCAGGAGGAAAGAATTAGAACACACTGGAAGAAAATGTGTGAGGCATTTAAAACAATCTCAAGCTCTATGCAAGTTTCTTTGAGCAACTATAGACCATGAATCACTCAGAAGTGCTGATAAGTGATTAATGTGGATTACCTCAGAATCCTCAAAATGGAATTAATCTGGTCTCATTCGAGATGTAAGGTACCTTATTACAGTTGACAGCGGGGAGTATTTTAAAAAAACAGAAACTTTTAATGGTTAAAAATACCAAGTTCTTACATGAGATGAAAGTAACTTTGGTGATCATTGTGTCCAGAGGAAAACACGCAGACTTGGTAAATCATGATTGGACTGATTGAGGGTGAAACAGGCACGTTTTCAAGAGAATGGTCATCCTGACCAGATATTGAGTGACCATGACTGTGCGTTCATTTGTTCCCCCAATAAATATTTGTGGGCCCTGATTTTCACCCCGAGGACAAAGGCAAAATAAATAATGTATGATTGTTGATACTACAGAGTAGCGTGTGTGTGTGTGTGTGTGTGTGTTGTTGGCAAAATTTTAACAAATAACTAGGGTCTAATGTGGACGAGGGTGCAACTAAGCGCATATGAAGCCTTTGTACAAATTAGAAAAAGGAAACCTGCTCTTGGAAAAATTATAAGGCACCCAGTCTGGGACACACTGTAGCCAGCAGAACACATCACTTTTCAGCCCCTACTCATGCCCATAGCTGGGCATCCTTGTGCAGTGTGCAACCTGTACAGCCCTACATGGCAGCCCCCAATGTAGAAAGGGCTCTCATAGAAGTACATTTGAGGTTTGATGGACTAGGTGAAGTATGGGACTATGGCTCGTAGGAGGTGACATTTGAGCTGGGCTGAAAGGGTGAGTACAAGCTCACTCAGCAGAGCCTGGGAAGTTCACGGACTAGCAGGCCATTTGCTGAGCCAGGCAAAAGCACCTTTCACAACCTGGACCAGCCTAATGTTTTTCCATCCTCCACTCTCTCTCACCTTTCATGCCACTCTTGCTTCTTCCCCTTGGCTCCCCAGAACCCAAGCTCTAGCTATACCAATGGTTTCTATTCCAAAGCACACCATACACTTTCCCAGGTGCCCCCTTGTGTGTCATTTCCTTGTCCCTTTATCTGCTTGGAAAGCTCTATTCAGCCCTGGAGGTTCAGCCTCAGTCTCAGCATCACCAGTAGACCCCAAGCTCCCGAAGGAGGGCCAGCTGTGCAGAATCTCCGGCTCAGAGGAGCGTAGGGGGTCTTGCTCTGTGTGGCAGGGAGAAGTCTGAAGCTCCATTTGCCTGGCTCTAGAGATAAGACTGAGAATTCATAGTGCCCTTTCCAGAGTGCTCTGGACGCGGCTGTGCGCACACCTCTGTCATCATGTCACTGTCCTGCTCTGGAGCCACTAGTTTACACTGCAGAGTCCCTGCTAGGCTGTGAGCTCCGTGTTTATCTGTGGGTCTTTAAAGTGCTCAATACTCATTCACTGAATCAAATTCAGGTATAAAGAGTGATCAGTGATGGAGATCTGAAGCAACGCAAATAGCCAGGAGAATGGAAAGGAGGCATTCTTTCGAGAGCGATTAAAGACACAGGTTGAGGCGTCCCTTTCTTCAGCTGCCGCTAAGGTGCTCCATCCTTCTAAGGAAGCTAAGGCCGCGCTGGGGCGAGACCCTCACTTCATCTGTCCGGCAGCCCCCGCCTAGCACTGGCCCCGCACCATGGCCTCCGTCTCGGAGCTCCTCTGCATCTACTCGGCCCTCATCCTGCATGACAATGAGGTGACGGTCACAGAGGACAAGATCTGTGCTCTCATTAAAGCAGCCGGTGTAAATGTTGAACCTTTCTGGCCAGGATTGTTTGCAAAGGCTTTGGCCAAGGTCAACCCAGCGAGCCTCATCTGCAATGCAGGGGCTGGTGGAGCTGCCCCAGCAGGAGGTCCTGGCCCCTCCACCACTGCTGCCCCCGCTGAGGAGAAGAAAGTAGACGCAAAGAAAGAAGAATCTGAAGAGTCTGATGATGACAGGGACTTTGGTCTTTTTGACTAAACCTCTTTAGTAACATGTCCAATAAGAAGCTGAGCTCTTAACCACTGTAAAGCAATTATACTCCAATAAAGATGTTAAAAAAAAAAAAAAGTTGAGCTCTTTAATTTGAGGTCATCAAGGAGGCACTCTGTGCTCTGGAAAAAACTGGCAGAACAGGACTTCAGACAGACATTTTCAGGAGAAATTTTTATGAACCCAATATCTTGCGTCTTCTCATACCTAGAAAAGCACCGAAGTCATGACTGGAGAGATCTGCTCCTTGTGACTAGCACCGACCTTTTGCTGAGATGTGTACTTGATTGCACGTGGCCCCTTCACCAAAACCATATGCATACTGACTGCCCACACCCCAACCTCTTTGGAGCAGTTCCTCAGAGCTCTCTGAGAGGCTGTCTCCCAGGCTATAGTCCTCAGTAAACCCCAAATAAAACTGAACCCACAGCACTCGCAGTGTGTGTGTGTGTGTGTGTGTGTGTGTGTGTGTGTGTGTGTGTGTTTTCCAGTCTATAGTGGGAAGCCAAGAGCCCACAGCAATACCAGGCTTGCAGCTGTGACGGGGGCAAGTGCATGATGAATGGTATAAAGGACACTCTTGGTTGTCTACAAACATCCATCTCCTTTTCTTCTTTCCCAACAGACCCCAATTTTGTTCAGATACGCCTCTTCTCAGCCTGTGGGAAATTAACTCCACCTTCTAGCTTAAGGGATGGGCCTTACTGATCTCAGGGTAAGTGATTGGTTCAGGAATCAGCAAGTGACTCAACTCAAGACACTGAGATTCAAGGAGATACCTGTGGGGGTGCTGCTGGAATGTTCATCCTCCTTTTTCTGAGAACTTCTGGAAGTTCTCTTCATCAGAGTGTTGCTGCGTTTGTGTGCAAAGCCCTGGAATGTTGCCACCTTGCTGCCAACCTGAGGATAAAGTCACCCCCAGAGGAAGACAGAGCTCAGGAAAGGGCAGGAAAAGGAGCTGCAGCCCCTGGATCATGCCAGGCCTGAAGCAGGTGCTTCCTTGAGACCACCAGCCACATAAGCTGATGAATTCCTTGTTGATTACTGATTTGCATTGCCTTTTTTTTTTTTTTCTATTACTTGCAGCCCCAAACAGCCTAAGCTGATAACAGACAGCAAGGCCCTTAATACAAATTAGGGCAGAGTAGTTTTGTAGAGGAGCGTGAGACTTCATTCTGGATAAGTTGACATAGAAGTGCTGCAGGACATCTGGGGGAGCGGACTAGGAAGCAGTTGGATGTGCAGGTCGCTCAACAGGGCTGGAGAAGGATTTGAAAGGCATTGGCTTGTACAGGGGAGCTGAAGCTATAGGACTGAATAAGATTTAGAAAGGATGCCTATTAGGAGAAGGGAGGGAGCTCTGAGAAAAACTGCATTTAAAGGGAAGGAGTGGATGAGTAAGGGCAGTCTGCCGGCAGCGGCTGCTGGGAAGCGGGGAAGAGAGGCCCTTGGTAATGAGGGGCTGGCTGGTGACAGTGGCCAGGGCATCTCCTGTGAAGGGGTGGGGGCTGGAGAGTGCAGGAGTGAGGCCTGCAAAGGTGGCTGAGCCCTCTCTCAAGTTCAGTGGTGGCAGGGGCCAGGGGCAGAGAAAGAGGCAGGGAGGCCAAAGTAAGAGTGTATGTGTGTGTGTGTTTCCAGCAAGAAAGATGTGAGCATATGTAGAGGTGGAAAGAAAGAAGCCAGTGGCGAGTGAAGATCCAGAAGAGGGTAAAAGGGGGTAAGTGGTGAAGAAAGTTCCCAAAGATGGTAGGAGGGGACTCATTCATTCATTGACGAATACTTATTGAGGGCAAGTGCTGTCTGTCATCGTGCAAGGATACACATGAGAATAAATGGGGTGCTGTCTCTACTCTCAAGGAACAGATAGTAATAGTGTGACCCACAATAAACAGATAATAACAATGGAGTGAGAAAAGTGTTAGAATCTAGGCAGGTAGAGAGCTCAGAATCTAAACTGGGAGTGGGGAATCATGGAGGGCTTCCTGGAGGAGAAGACAACCCAAGTTAAATCATGAAGGCTGAATAGGGCTGGTTGGGGGAGGGAAGAGGGAAGGCTATTCCAGGGTACAGCATGTGCAAAGCTGTCTCCTAGGATCTAGAGAGCTGCAGGCAGGGTGACGGGAGGAATTAGGCTGGGAGGGTCACCCTTCTTGCAGGTATTTAAGTCCTTGGATGAGGACTGTGTAGAATTTGTCATGTGAAGGCAGCAGTATTTCTCAGTAAGACAGCGATATAATGGTGTTATCCTCGAGTGGCTTATTACCAAAGGAGATGTCTCTTTCACAGATTGCGCCGGCCATGGCCCAGAGCCATGTTGGGGTGATGCAGGGCAGAATACATTTTAAATACAGGGCAGAGAACTTTATGAGTCTGAAAGTCCAAATGAGATCCATACTTTCTAAGAATATCTCATTTAAGTCCTGTGCTGCAGGCAAGACTTGAAAGTGGAGAGACAAGGGTTGTTAATTTCCATCACGGGAGGAAGACCTGCCCTCACCTCTCTCCTCAACTTCCCCACCGTCTCACGTTGGCAGGAGAGAGGAGATGAGGAGCAAACACATTGGCAGGGCATCGGAGCAGGGGGTGGCCCTCCCCTTCGTCCCCTCTCAGCAGCCCCTCTGGACTTACATAGTAGGTCTCCACGGCAAAGCTGGGGCAGGGGGTTTCGAGCGTGGAAAGTGTGCCCACGATCTGGAACGTGCCTTCCTTCAGGTTGGCTGAGGAGGCTTCTGGCACCGCTGATTTATCTTCACCGTGCTCTTCCTCCTCTTCGGTAATTTCTTCAAGTGAAGCCCCGACGACAGAGTTAGAAAGAAACTGCAAGCAAACAGGAGTTTCCTGAATACTAAGAACAACGGAGAGTAAGGCCAGTCAATGAATGATGATTCTAAAACCACCTTTACTGAAGGCTTGCTATTGGTGCCACTCATGCTTTGTACACCAGTATCTCACTGAAATTGGTTTAATTCCCACAACGACACAGTGAAGTGTCTATTCACTATTATGACTCCCCATTTCATAGGCGAGGAACTCAGGCTCGGAGAGCTTAAAAGCTCGTTAAGGGTATTATCCTTCCCTAGCATCAGGCAGAGCTGGGCTAAATTCACGATGGTCGTTTTGTCTAACAGGTAGGTAGAAATGTAATGCGATCAGCTTAGGTAACTTAAATTTGCTAGCAGCCACATTAACAAAAGGAAAAAAAAACAGGTGAAGTTAACTTAGGTAAAGTTTAAATTTTTAAAAATTTAGGTAATGTTTTATTTAACTCAATATATCCAAAACATTATCAGTTTAACATGTCATCAATATAAACATTAGTGAGATATTATATATTGTTTTCTTTTCCCATAGTAAGTGTTCGAAATTTGATGTGCATTTTACACTTACAGTGTATCTCCATTTGGACTAGACACTTTTAAACGTTCCACAGCCACATGGGACCAGTGGCTATGAATAATGAAATAGAATGAGGTTGGCAAAGTTTCTTTTTTTTGTTTTACAGAAGCTGTCTTTGTGAGTTGTTTATGCAATGTTCATGGGTTTCATATATAAATAGAAATAATTTTAATTTATATATTAGACATATAATTTATAGTTTAAACATGTGTAAATAATCATGACGATATCACCCCTTGGGAGTAAAAACACAACAGAATGCCCCACACCCTTTATTTTGATTAAAAAAACAGTCCAAGTTAATAGACAAGGTGTCAGGTTCAATCTTTTATTGGGGGACTTCTCTGGTGGTGCAGTGCTTGAGAATCCACCTTCCAATGCAGGAGACACTGGTTCGAGCCCTGGTCCGGGAAGATCCCACATGCCGCGGAGCAACTAAGCCCGTGCGCCACAACTACTGAGCCTGCGCTCTAGAGCCCGTGAGCCACAACTACTGAAGCCCGTGTGCCTAGAGCCTGTGCTCCGCAACAACAGAAGCCACCGCAATGAGAAGCCCGCGCATTGCAACGAAGAGTAGCAGCCAAAAATAAATAAATTTATTTTTTTAAAAAAATCTCTTATTGGAATCTATTTTTCCCAAGTATGCCATATATATTTTCATTTACCTCTCAAACACACATATTCAATTTTATTATCCCATTTCACAGATGAGGAGATTGAGGCCCAGCAATAAGTAATTTGCCCAAGATCGCATAGGCAGGGAGGGGTGAAGTTGGACCTTCTGATAGGACACCCACGGCTGCACAGGTGCCCCGCCCTGACACACTACCCAGAGACAGGGGGGAGAAGGGGCTGTGGTGGCATTGCCCAGCTGGGCCTAAGGACAAGAGACATGGTTTCCACGTCTTTTTAGATGCTTTATATTTCTACTCCCATATTGCTTAGTGCAGACAATAGCAATTACTTGGAATTTGAGAAAGTCAAGCCCTGGTTTGTTAAGGAATAACTGGAAATTCTGTTACTGATAAGCTTTGGAAAAAATCTCTACCAACGAAAAGTTTTATTGTGAAAATATTATGTCGTAAAAAATAATCAGAGATCAAAAGGGGATAAAATAAAAAGTTAAATTCTCTTCCCTCCCTCCCTCCTAATTTCAATCATGTCACGTCCCTTTTTTAAGTACTCCAATGGCTATCAATGGATTTAGAACATAAACCAAATTCCTGACCAAAGCCCCACAAGATCTGGGCCTTTGGGCTTGACTCTGCTTTGTTAATTTATGCAATAAATATCGATAAACTGCTGACCACGTGAGAGGCGCTGTTTAGTTGCTGAGCTGGGCCACATTTTGACTTTCACGGGCCCTTTCCTCCAAAAGTATATTAAAAATGATATTTTATGACTGTATATCTGTAACGACACACTATCTTTGACTCTAAAATTTAATTTGCTTCCTTCCAATTTTAAGAGAAATTATAACATTTGTGTGGCCCCAAAGCCACATGGGTCCTAGACACGGTGCCTGCTGTGCCCTGGGGCCCCTGGTTCACTGCAGTCTCACCACTCTGTCCTCTGCAACCTTTGCCTTTGCCGTGCCCTCTGGGAACTATTTCCTCAGGCTGGACCCTCATCTTGTGTATGTCAGATTAAATGTCACCTTTCAAGAGAGCTCTTTCATGCAACTCTATGTAAAGCAGCTGAGCTCTCCCCCCAATCCACCTCTTCTATTCTTTCCTTCAGAGTGCTTATCACCTATTGAAATATCTTGTTTATTCTAGTAATTATTTATTGTCTGTCTCCTTCCAGAGGGGCAGGGTCTTCAAGGGTCAAAACCTTTTTTGGCCTTATTTACTGTGCCAGCCTTTTAGTAGGAGCTCATGAATGAGTGACTCCCATCCTCCAGAGGTGATAACGGTTAAGTGTCTTGTGTATCCTTTGAGACATTTTCTGTATTTAGGTTGTCTATCTATCTATCTATCTATCTATCCATCTATCTATCTATCTATCTTCTCTATATTTGTATCTATCTTTTTGAAAGACACAAAGAAGTTCATACTACTCCTGTCTTTTTAATGCTTTGTTATTGCATTTAGTTTTGGACTTCTTTTTCCGTCAGTTGCCTGATTCAGACGAGTTGGCGGGAATGGAAAGAGAACCCGGTTAGGAGGTCGGAGACGTGGCCCTATGTCCAGGTCCTGACCCCCAACTCGCTAAGTGATCTTGGGCAAGCCCCTTTCTGCCTCGAAGCCTCAGTTTCCTCTTATTAACAGGGGAGGAACCCCGGCTGGAACGGAGATCTCCAAACACCTGGGCTTCTAGGTGGGGCGCTAGTCTAGCCTGGGTGCAGACTGGGGAGCAGGGGGCATTGGTCGTGCCCAGGACGAGGGAGGGTCCCTTAGGGGAGGCCCTGATAGCGCCCGGTGGTGCAGGTCCTCGCTGGGTTCGGGGGCGGGGGCGGGGGACTGGGAGTTGGGGGCTGGGGTTCTGCTGTGACCCACCGCCGCTCACCTTCCCGATGTTTCTGCTGCTGTATGAGTCCAGCAGGTTTATAAACACCCTCTGGATCCGGATAACTTTCTCCGTCCGGGCAGCAACTTCCTCTTCTTCAGCCATGGTGGGAGCCTCGCTGGTTGCTAAGGAGAAAGCGTCCCTTTGGTTGCCAAGGAGATGGGCCCGCGGCCCTCCGGGGTTGGGGCTAGGGCGCGGGGCGGGGCGGGGCCTCCGGTTTCCTGCGCCAGGAGGGCTCTCCCTGCCCAGGGCGCCAGGCAGGCCTGCGTCCCCGCGCGAGCCCCACTCTCCCCCGCTTCACGCCGGGGGCCCTCGGGCAGGGCGCGCCCTCCGTCCCTTTCCTCTCTGGGACACGTCCCAGTGTCCACCTGACACGGAGCACTAAAAATACTGATGAATCTGATGAAAAGGTAAAACCCGCAAGCCTAGGCTTCCCCTGAAATGTTGGAGTGAATTAACGTGCCCCTGTGGGGCGGTCTGACCAGGAGGGCGTGACATAATCTTCTACTGCAAAGAAGGGCTGTTGCCATGGAGTTTCGGGGTCATGGTGTGGTCCACTGTGCTGCCAGTGGCTGCTTGGTCCACTGGGCTCAACTGGTTTAGCAGTTCCGGGGCTGGGGTGGGAGCGGCTAGCAGCCATTTGTGCTGGGGATTCACCCCCATTCACAAAGGGATAGAATTTGGACCTTGCCCTTTCCAAATCAGGTTAGACACGCAGCTGCCGAGATAAACCGACGAATTAAAAGATGCCATTCGATTTGTCTTATCACAGAACCACAAAGGTCATGGTGGACTATATATATATATCCTGTTATCTTAGAATAGTAAATATTTTTGTGCTTTAAACATTAACTTGTTGAATGTAAATATTTAACACATGGATTGACTGTGTACCTTTTTTTTTTTTTCTTTTAAAGCCTGATTGCCTCAGAAATTGGAGATGGCCAGGGAGCTCCAGACAGCCTGAAGGTTCTGTCTGGGCACTCAGGCATTTGGGAGACTTAGCTTTGACTTCCAGCTCTGCAGCCATTTGTGGGAGACTGGGGCCAAACTTTTAACCTTACCCAAGCTATTAAATTGGCTGTAAAACAGGGGTGAAACCACCAACCTAACAGGGCGGTCAGGATTAAACAAGATATATGAAAGCACCTTCTGAAGTGGTCTCCAAAAGTGAAATTGCTTTTTTTCTGCAACGCTAAAGCACACTTCTACAAATGGGAGTTTTTCATTCCTGTTTTCGTCCCCACGCCCCACTCCCTTTCGTTTTATACATATGTCTCACTGAAACTTCTGTTTTGATAAAGTAACACTTTGAAATTTTGCAGACTTAATTTGGAAACAGCTTGCTCACAGCAACATTCTTTTTTTTTATTTTTTAAAAAATTTATTTATTTATTTATTTATGGCTGTGTTGGGTCTTCGTTTCTGTGCGAGGGCTTTCTCTAGTTGCGGCAAGCGGGGGCCACTCCTCATCGCGGTGCGCGGGCCTCTCACTATCGCGGCCTCTCTTGTTGCTGAGCACAGGTTCCAGACGCGCAAGCTCAGTAATTGTGGCTCACGGGCCCAGCTGCTCCGCGGCATGTGGGATCCTCCCAGTCCAGGGCTCGAACCCGTGTCCCCTGCATTGGCAGGCAGACTCTCAACCCCTGCGCCACCAGGGAAGCCCAACATTCTTTTAATATCAACAAGAAAGTGCTGTCAATTTAAATGTAAAAATACTCATGTAAGACCAGTACAAAACTTGATGGAATAAATACTCTTCAGCATTCTTTCAAAAGGTCTCTTAGATCAAATATTCTAGAGTTCCAGATTTTCAGTTTGACCCTATTGACATGCAGTTAAGCAGGTAAGTACTTTTATTCAACCGGTCATGCTACTGTAACTCATTTTTGTTTCATTCTTGTTTACATTACTGATAACATGTAAATGAGCTAGTTACAAGGGGATGGCTTCCAGAGAATTTTATATCATATTGGTAGGTTAGGAAAGGAGATTCATATTGATCAATTCTATTATGCCAACTAAGGGATCTTTCTTCTCCTGTTATTCCTTTCCTCTTTCACAATTTTTTTTATATTTTAGTTTTTATTGAAGTATAATTGATTTACAATGCTTTGTTAGTTTCAGGTGTACAGCAGAGTGATTCAGTTACATATATGTTATTACGAGATATTGAGTATAGTTCCCTGTTCCTCTTTCAAAATCAGCTTTCATGTGACCACAAAGTTCAGGGGATGCTTTTATTGACACATATGGGGATGGTTGGTGGAGTCAGAAGACTTGGGTTCTGACCGTACCCTCCTGCTCACAGGTGGGCTGCTGAGCAAGTGCCACAACCTGTCCAAGTCTCAGCTGGACATGGCACACACAGAATGAAGGGGCAGAAGGCAGAGTTCTTAAGCCAACGTGGCACATATCAGAATCTGTTTTCCTACCCTGTTCCCCCTAACAATCAAACCACACATTTCGTGTTTTTGAACACTGGCGAAGAGAATAGTGCAGTGTTGTGATGGGAGAAGCGAGTGAATGCTCAGTACCCCAGCAGCTGCTGATTAGCTGTGTGGGATGTGTAATGATTGATGCTGGACCTGGAGGAACGGTGGGAAGAGCGTCATCGTGGGAAACGAGGTGCGCATTCTCCTCATAATCATACTGCCGCTTCAGGGATGCTGGGAGCAGGCAGAGCTGAGCACAGATCCGTGCTTTTGCTAGAAAGGGATGTTCTTCAGCTGGTTTGAACACCGACAGCTATTGCATTTCCCTTCTCTAATTAGTACATAAAAGCTAATGTAGAAAATAGGAAAAAGAAAATGAAAATTACCTATCTTACCACCTAGTGATGACTACTATATTAACATTGTAGGATATTTTATTTCATTTTTCCTTCTGTTACATAGAAGATTATTTTTCAAGATGTAGTTTTAAATCCCTTTTTTCCTGTAGTATAATTTTCTCCAATTTTAATGGCTGCATATTTTTCCATCAAGAGGATCTGGCATAACTTAACCACTTTTTAGAGCCTTTTCAATTTTTCATTAGCAAAAATGACATCCTTGTTGTATATCTTCTGCTGAATCATGTCGCTATGCTAGATTTCTAGGCTATTACCAGCACAGAAGTTATAAGCTTTGTAAAGGCTTTATTACCACTATTTTCCAGAAAGGTTTCACCAATATATCTTCCAATAGAGTGTAACTATGCCTCTCACTAAATCTTTATTGATATCATTATATTTAAGTAAGAGAAAACTATTAAATTATTAGGTAAAATGGCTCAACATAGCTAAGCCTATTTTCCTTTCGTGAATTACTGGTCTGGTTGAACATCCTTCAAGTGGTTACTGGACATTTGTATATTTTTCTCAGTTGATCATATTATTTGCCCCTTATTCTCATTTTTTTCTTACTGACTTATAAGAGCTACTTACTTGGAGGTTCTTTTTTTCTTTTCTTTTGGAAGTGAAATCAAGGCTTAATTTATCTGGTTAAATTCTTTTAAAAATCTAGGTAAAATGAAGGTTTTAATATCTAGTGGAGGTTTTGATATGTGTAGTTTTATTAATGTCTTCTCTCTCTGTTGCTCTTTCATAGTAATAAAAAGAGCAAATCACTTCACACCGAAATGGAACAATACAGAATTCAAAAATGGAAACGGAATCTCTCGGAATCAAACATTTATCACAAAATGAACGCTTTCAATTTTTAAACATACAATCACTTTTCTTCATACTTAACTCAAAATTAGTAAACAGAATTTTATTCAGACTTTACAAATATCCTTTACATTTAGCCTGAGATTAAGCATGAGAAAGTTCAACCTGAAGTTAGACTTCATTACCCAAACACTTCAGCATCTGAAAATAAAGCTGAGGATGAATGTTCATTTATCAAACATAATTTAAGCATTCCAATAAACTCTGACAATGAATAGTGACCCAAACCAAACTTTAACTTGCTCTGGTCTACATGATCTTCAGAGCCTAAAAGTACCTATTATTTAATAATGATTTTAAAAAGTCTTCAAATGACAAATTATGAAGGTGTGTCCAGATGTGGAATTTTAGTTCAACATTTCTATAGCTGCTGCTTTACACTAGTATTAAAAAAACAACTCCCCAATCCTTATTATTCAACATGTACTTGAAAACATGTAGCAGCATGGTATAGTTTATTTTTATAAATATTAGTACCTGTAATAAAATATAAAATACAGTCTCCATTTTTCAAATATTAAGTCTCTGAATGCTTCATTCATCCTTTGGTTTCAAACCCATACGATGCACTCATGTGACATTGCAGATTTAGCACTGAGACAGAACACTGTACATCTGTTGGGGAAGGAGGGGTGCTGTGGGAATACCAAAGCGCTACATCATAGAAAGGAAACGTTGAAGCAAAAATACTTTCTGAATATATACTGTACATTATGTAAACAAACATTCATAATAAGAATCAACACAGGCCAAAATACTGTTTTCTAGGAAATCAGAGTCTTTTTTCTTTTAAATCACACACACTGAAGATGCTTTTTGTTAGGAAAAGAATGGAGCCTGTTCCTGTATTTGCTTATGTGCTTAAATATCTTGGAAACAAGTAATTGTTGCATTCATTTGCTAACGGTTTGTCCTCTTACTTGGCTGGCTGTTGCAAACAGGAATACAGTACTATTTCAGTACCTGTTCTTCACGTAATACTAGCTACGTAATATAGAATTAACTCATCTTTATCAGTCCATATTAATAATATAAATAGATTACATGAAGCAGTGAATTTCAAAATTTGTGCAGGGGAAACTAGTTGATAATTTGTTTCCAATAAGGCTAGTAGCAAAAATAATTACTACAAAGTCAGTCCAAGCTAGTAGCAAACCCCTGATTTAGCAAGCTGAATCAAAGTTTGAAGTTAGTTTATTTCCTATATTACTGTGCAAATCTAGAATTTCCTATGTAAGAGACAGTGCTGGCAGCATCAAAGTCCTGCAATAAGAGAATGAAATACTGATTAGGTTTTCAGAATGCCAGAGATACTATATGAAGAAATTTGAATGTCTTAATGATGGTGTCACAGCAATGGCCTCAGGATTTCCTTAATGAATCACAAACTAAGAAAGACGATTCATTAGTCAATAAAGTTCTCAATCAAAAGCCTAAATGTGAAGCAAACAATGATAAAGACACAAAATCAAAGATGCATTTTCCACTATGACCATCTGGAAGAATTTCAAGCTTTAGGTCAACATTGTGTACCAGCAGCGGCCTCTCTAACAGGAAAAAACTGAGTCATGACTGTCCATCCCTCTTCAAAGCTTCCAGTCTTTGAAGGAGCGCATTTCCAAATGCTTCCCGGTAGGCAGGGCTGAGTGTATCCAGCAAGGAGTAGACTGTTTCATGGTAGGGAGTCTGTAAGTGATCGCCCACCTGGTCGAAAGCGTAACCTACCACCTACAAGAGAAATGCAGTAGTGAATAAAGAATCAGATTTCATCTTGGTACAGAAAGCAAAAAACCCCCAAGTTTTTACATGGGTCATTCTCTGACATTATGTGTTTCTCCATCAATAGTCAGAATACACATATTTTTAATACAACCTGTAATATTTAAGCAATTCATAACGTACAGGAACACCACCAGCAAAATGCTCTCATTATAATTTTTTTCTCAAAATTTAAAAGGTCTGATTTACCTACTCTTGATCCTAAAGGAATGTAAAATACAGAAAGAATTTAAAAAGCTATACAAAAATAGTATTTCATTTTCACGGTCTAAAACATACTTCTATTTATTTTGGGTTTTTTTTGGCTGCATCACACGGCATATGGGATCTTAGTTCCCCGACCAGGGAACGAACCCGTGCCCCCTGCATTGGAAGCACGGAGTCTTAACCACTGGACTGCCAGGGAAGTCCCCATGCTTCTATTTAATTCCACATATATTGAGGGTCTTTTTATAAAGGTACTATAATAAATAATTACATTTATTATTACTATAGTATTATTAGTCCATATTTTTATCATAATTTATGTGTTTGGACTTTGTATAAAGAATTCTAAAATTTATTTATAGTTTTAATTCTGCTTTATAATTAGTTATCTGAAATGCCACTTTCATTACTAATACATTACTTATCTGCTCAACTCTGTGAGATAAAAGCGAATGTTATTCTGTGTGCTTCTCTGTGTGTTTTTTCCCCTTAAACACAGCTAAAGCTTTTTTCTCCAACAAGATTATAAGACCTATATCATGGTTCACCAGCACAATGTAGGGCAAAATCAACTTAGGTTTTGCTGACTTCATTAAAGCTTGTGAATTCCGCATATGAACCCCACATTTTATGACATCTATTCAAGCCATAGGAGATGCAAGTTTATGCTAGAAACAGAAGCAGAGTTGTTGTTATTGCACCACTTCGGGACCATGCTCTGTCCCAGCACTTTCTACAACATATTACAATTGTGTTTGCCCCTCTCTTATCACCACTAGCCTGTGGTCTACCTGGGGACAGGGATCATGTCTTATTCGCATGGTTTGATTTCTAATTCCTGACACAGGATAGTTACTCAATAAATGTCAACTGAATCAGACTGAAAAAATAAATATTTGAGTACTTACATGCCAGGTTTTATAACTGATCCAGATCTTTCTGCAAACTTCATTCACATAACCATCCCCCAAATCCTTTTCAATTTTTTTTTTTAAATCTCCAACTTATAGATAAAGAAGTAGGGACTCAGGTTGACCGACTCACCCAAGGTCACTCAAATTCACCTGTAAGACTTCTGACTCTCATTAGAACCTTTCCTACCTCATCAGAATTAAACAGTGTCAGACAGAAGTAATTTACCTGGGGTCATTTATCTCTACTTCCGACTTGCCTATTTCTATTTAAGATCCACTTCTAAAGATGACAAGTTTTTGGTACAAATTTAGGAAGGGAGCACGAAGATTAGTTAATTCCGGGACTACTCCCAAAGCCAAGCCTCAGCTGTTGGGGAACTAAGGGTAGTGACGATGCTGGCCTTGCAATCGGCTTCAATGTAAGTGATCCTCTATCATCCTCTATCAAGGGATACACAGAACACACGATTCACATACACCTTAGGTAAATTGAATCTAGTGAAATAAAGAGATGTTCATGTGCTTGTTTAATGTATCACATGACATTTTTACTTGCTTAAACCATATGCTCTACTTTATGATACTGCATATCTTTGGGAGAACGATCCTTAACAGATATAGAAACAGAAAAGTCAGAGATTTTTGACCACGATAGAAGGTTATTTATTTATTTTGGCTGTGCTGCACGGCCTGCGGGATCTTAATTCCCCGACCGGGGGTTGAACCTGGGCCCTTGGCAGTGAAAGTGCGGAGTTCTAACCACTGGACCTCCAGGGAATTCCCTCAAGTATGTTGTTTCAATAGAAGAGACATTTATAAGAGGTGGGAAAATATTCAACACAATGACTGCAAAACTCATCCAATGCAGAGAATGCATAATTCTGGTAAACATATTTAGTTAGAGATAAGAAATAAGTTAATCTGGGGGGTGACGGTTACTACAAAATACTCTGCAAATCAAATCTGTTTTTTCTTTTTCAAAAAATCCAATTTTCCCACATTGGCTGAAAGACTTTAGTATTAATAAAAATTCCTAGGGAAAAAAGCTTTCCTTAAAAAAACTTAGAAGCTACTGAGTGTCAAGTTCTCATCTAACACTCTTTCCCACTCCCTGACTCCAGACCCTTTTTGATTAAGTGGTAAAGATGTAATTTTTTTTTTTTTTTCCTAAAGAGAAAATGACTTACCCTGAGCCCGGCTTCAGTGAGCTCCAGGCAGTATCTATTCCTTTCTCTTGTTTCCACATTGATATAGGCCACATCGTCTGCACAGTGCAGGGTTTTTGAGACAAACATGGTGTTAACAGCAAAGAGAACATCATTTACAACTGCTTCAGCTTCCAGCCTCATGTCTTTCATATCAGTTCCTTCAAAGCCATTAAGCTCTGCATCTTCTTCAAATGCTGACACACTGCTCAGCTCCATGGGATTACAGTCTGTTTCCATTCTGCAAAAATCTGGATATAAAACTGGCTTATAGAAAGACACTCCACATACTAATGTTTGATTAAAAGCAGTTATGCCTTACAACTGCTACTTATTGGAAAACATTACTGAGTTAACAACTTTTAGGGAAAATATTGCCTAAAACCATTTTCAGTAGTTTTTCACAGCAAAATTACAGACACCTATAGATTAAAAAAAAAACAAAACACAACTCTGTTCTCCACTTCTCCCCAAAAGGTTAATCCCCATATTGGTACGAATTCAGAATATCAGTTTTTAGCTTTTTCAAACAATGCCAATGTAAAAATCCTAGTACCTACTTCTTTTTAAATGTATTATTATTTTTCTAGGATAGATATTTAGAACTGGAATTGCTGAGTCAAAGTATATACTCATTTTAACTTTTAATAGATACTGCTGATTCACCCTTCAAAAAAGGCTGTACTGACTGATGCTCCACCAACAGAATATAAAGGACTGTGCTCTTTTTCACCACACCCTTTCCAACCCTTTTTAACATTTGCCAACTTGAGAGGAAAAGAATGATGTCTCATTGTTTGAATATGTATATCCTTGATTAAACAACCTTTGGGTACTTATAGGATATTTTTAGTTCCAAGGTCATACAGCTATTAAAAAAAAAACAGAAATAAAAATGAACTAAGGTTGTCTAAAATCAAAGTTTAAGTCTTTACCTACTAAGGTACACCCTCAATAGTTCCTTTTACGACTTCTCGATTTGGGGTTTTGCCTAAGAAGCAATCTTCCCCATTCCACGATTACATTTTAAAATGCTCTAAATTATCTTTTGAATTCTCATTCTCTATCTCTATTTTTAACTCTTTGATCCGTCTGGAATTTATTCTGTGTAGCTTTACTTTCCAAGTGGATAGCCTATTGTCCCAACACCACTTACTGAATAACTCTTTTTACTATTTACTTGAACTGGCTCACATATTATACTTTGAAAAATATTATTTCTCATGCTAACTTGATTCAATATTACTGCCAGTCTGCTATGTAGTTCTTGCTTCTCTTCTGTGACTGGGGGAGCAGTTGAGTATTGTTAAAAATTCGAAATGTATGGATGAGAAAAGTTAATAAATGTGAGATTGCTTTGGAATGTAAAAACAGCTTTTCAGAATAAGATATACTTTCTTTTTACCTGTAGGCTTTAAAAGTAAATTAAGATTTCATTTCTCTGATATGGATTAAGCATCCACTGTCCTAAATGTAGGACGACTGTTCAACTCGTTATAAACATTTATTTGTACTGTTTGTCTATTACCTTACAAATTTCATCCCTTTTTCTAAAGTTACCAACTTGTGCCCTATCTGTGTGATGTTCAAAATCCTTTAAATTAGTGGTTCTCAATCGTGGCCACAAACCCCATCTGAGAAACTGAATCAAAACCTCTGGGAGATTTTTCTGGGTATTTTTTCAGAGTTTCTGGGTGATTCTACTGTATCGCCAATGATCTGAATTATTAGCAAAAATCTTAAGGGGCTAGAGTTCCTATAGCTGCAAGTCATTTGCACACTATAAAAGTCAAAACTATTTGCTGAAGGCAATTTATGGTAAACTATGTAAAGCTCTTTCAAAAAACTACATAGCAAACTGGTACAAATAATATAATCCTCCAATCCTGTTTCAACTAATGATACGTTTTAAGGGTCCTTTATCTTGTCTCCCACAGCACTTTACAGGATTAGTCACTCACTACTAACAATACAAGTTAATTATAAATTTATCAATTATTGCTGGAGGAATTTGTCAGGTAACTGAAATCTAATGTTGACTTAGTATATTTGAAAGTGAAAATATTTGATTTTCTAAAAATTTCTACCTTCTCTAGAAATAATCATTATATTCCTTAATATTATACTTTGTTTTATGTATGAGAAATGAGACCACTTTATTTTTTTACAATGTCAGTTTTGAAGATTTTGAAATGTGGCTGTGTACCATAAATCTCTTAACATCCTGAATGCCAAACATCTTTATTTTCCTCAAGTAATCAAGTACCTTAACTACAGATGACAGAAATAATAACTGTTACATGAAAAAGATGTTTATATGAGAAAGCTTGACAGGAGTCAAGCTTTTAAAGAAAGAGCCTAATTCATTGCAACTAGGACCATAGTGATATGATAAGCCAAAGAATCCGATACTAGAATGTAAGAAATCCTCACAGGTCAGTAAAGCAGGTCATCACACTGTGTGTAGTAGTCAGCACCAAGGGGCAAAAAAAGAGAAAGACACCTTTCCTGAGACTGTGAACTTTCAGGAGATTTTTCTCTGAAATGCTTCTGAATGATGCATTAAATAGCAGACACATCCAGAACCTCTGATGATACATAAGAAGTGATAGATTTTAGAACTGAAGCATTACACAAGTTCACATTTTAAGCTATCATTATTTTAAGGTATTATTACAGTTATCTTTTGTTGGTTATGACAAGCTCTTGATTACTTATCAATATCCTTTCCCCTTCCTAACAGCACCCAGATTTTCCAAGAGGAATCATAATACCTCCCCTTCCCCTATTTTTTTTTTTTTTTAAGTTTTTGGCCACACCCCACGGCATGTGGGATCTTAGTTCCCCAACCAGGGATTGAACCCACGCCTCCTGCATTGGAAGGCAGAGTCTTAACCACTGGACCGCCGGGGAAGCCCCCCTTCCCCTACTGAGTAAAGTAACCAAGCAATTTGCGTGAGATTGACCCCAATCCCAGTTGAAGGCTGTCCTGAACTTATCAATACACCAAATTCTTCCTAGTCACTTTATTTTTAAAAAATATTTATTTATTTTCTTTATTTTTGTTTTGCTGCGTCAGGTTTTAGTTGCAGCCCCCGTGGTCTTCATTGAGGCATGCGGGATCTTCTGTTGCAGCACGGGCTTCTCTCTAGTTGTGGCATGCTGGTTTTCTCTTTCTAGTGGTGGCGCGCAGGCTCCAGGGCGCATGGGCTCTGTAGTTGTGGTGCACGGGCTCTCTCATTGAGGCACGCAAGCTCAGTAGTTGTGGCGTGCGGGCTTAGTTGCCCCATGGCATGTGAGATCTCAGTTCCCTGACCAAGGATCGAACCTATGTCCCCAGCACTGGAAGGCGGATTCTTTACCACTGGACCACCAGGGCAGTCCCTTTTCTAGTCACTTTAATGCAGAATAGTTTACAGCACACAGCCCCGGCTGTTCCTGGTAGCCATCCCAAGATGAGGGAAACTCAAGGATGATGCTGACAATGGGAAAAGAACAGAGCCAAGAGATTCACGGAGAAATGAAGCCCAAGTCCTGACAGCTGCCCAACCTTTGCACTTTTCAGTTATTGCAGCCAATACATTCATTATTTTACTGGCAACTGAAAGCATACTGAATTAGCAGTCTACCCAAAATAAAAAGCACTCATTAATCTAGCTCTTCAACAGCTTTATAGAAGAGGTTTAAAAAAAATGGAACCATGATGATATTTTTGTGCCTGTCAATGTGGAAAGTGCTTAATAAAAGCTTTGTAGAATATGAGTATCAACATGTGTATTAACTTCCTATTGCTGCTGTAACAAATTACCACAAACTTAGTGGCTTAAACAACACGAATTAATTTTCTTACAATTCTGGACGTGAGAAATCTAAAATCAAGGTGTTAGCAAGGCTGCATTCCTTTTGGAGGCTTCAGGGGAGAATCTGTTTCCTTGCCTCTCTAGCTTCTAGAAGTCTCCCACATTCCTTGGCTCATGGTCCCTTCTTCCTCCACCTTCAAAGCATATCACTTCAATCTCTGGTTCTGTAGTCACATTATCTCCTTCTTCTGACTCTTGGCACCTGTGCTCCCTTTTATAAGGACCTTTGTGATTGATTATATTGGGCCCACTTGAACATTCCAGGATAATTTCCCCATCCAAGGTCCTTAACTTGAACAAACCTGCAAAGTTCCTTTTGCCATATAAGGTACTGATAATATATTCACAGTTTCTGGGGATTAGGACATGGACATCTTTGTGGGGGGGGGTCATTATTCTGTCTACCAGTGTCCATATCCTATCAGCAGGGAAAGGAGTATAAAGGTAGTCAAAGAGACTTCATTTTCTGACTTTCCTTTTTGGAACAGTCATCATTTACTTTTAAAAGAAGGTCCAGTGTACTTGTCAAGCTCACTGCCTTCTTTGGAAAGGTTCCTTAGTCATAGGTTTCATGATTTGTATTCTGTAACTCCAGCACCGTGATACAGCAAAATGAAGTGGGTTTGGGTGTTTTAATTAAAGGCACCATTTCGAGGCTGGCAAGGGGTTTATGAATTGTCTTGAATCAAGAGCTCTGTCCAACTACCCGATTCTGGATGGTGACTGGCTCATCCAATCAGACCCTCTTTTGAGGAGTATGAACATAGAGCCAAAAAACATGAATTCAGTGTGTGATGAAAGGAGCTACAGAAGCAAAGCAGGGAGCAACTGGGTAGCCTTACCAATGGGGCACTAGAGAAGTGGTTTCTCCACTTTGATTATTCATCCCAATAACTAAAAATATTTTGAGCAGATACCTCATCATATGTATATTTATTTACATATAATATCACAATTAGCATGTCAAAACACATAAATATGAATTTAAAGAGGAGAAGGTAAAATATGAAATATAAGCTTATTTTCTTCTTACTTCTCAATGGATTATCTTGTGTACCCAACTGTAGAAGCCTGCACCACTGCGGACGGGGACATATACGTCCATGTTGGTGAAGGGACAACTACTAAAATTACTAATGAAACATTAGCGATGCTGTCAGGTTACCAGAATAGGTGACTCATCAATGTGATTCCTGTAAAAATCCCTGGATTCCTTTTCTGTAGGCAAAACAACTTATCATTGTATGAGAAATTCTAGACCAGTAGAACTCTGTGCAATGATGGAAATGTTCTTTATCTATGCTGTCCAATACAGTAGCTACTAGGCACATGTGGCTATTAAGCACCTGAAGTTTCGCTAGAGTGACTGAGGAACCAAATTTCAAATTTTATTTAATTTTCATTCATTTAAATTTAAAAAGCTAGTGGCGGGCTTCCCTGGTGGCGCAGTGGTTGAGAGTCTGCCTGCCAATGCAGGAGACACGGGTTCGAGCCTTGGTCTGGGAGGATTCCACATGCCGCGGAGCAAATAGGCCTGTGAGCCACAATTACTGAGCCTGCGCGTCTGGAGCCTGTGCTCCGCAACAAGAGAGGCCGCGATAGCGAGAGGCCCGCGCACCGCGATGAAGAGTGGCCCCCACTTGCCGCAATTAGAGAAAGCCCTCGCACAGAAACGAAGACCCAACACAGCCATAAATAAATAAACAAATAAAAAAAAAAAAAAAAAAAAAAAATTAAAAAGCTAGTGGCTACTGTATCACATAGCACAGGACTAGACCTTTGTGAATACTTGTGGATAATATAATGAACTGAGTTTATATTATTGTTGAAAAAAATCAATAGATATAAAGGTACTAAATTCAGCTTATTTTATATAAGTACCAAGATTTGGAAATAGGTATGTTAGAAAATCTATTTTTAATCTTAGCTAATCTATGGAGGGAAATTAACTGTCAGTGTTTCATTGGTAAAAACCAATGAATTACTTCTATTTTCTAATCTTTTCAATTTAGAATCTAAGTTTATATATCCAGCACTTTTCTAAGCATTAGAATACTAATTAAATATGTTTACTGGTAGTTTACAGCCTAATTTGGGAAATAAGACAGGCACATGAAATACGTACACAAATATTAATGCCATGCACATGCATCATAATTATAACATAAAAAATGTATAATTAGAGAAAACAATATGTCTTGGTCCTACTACAAACTTACCACTAAACTTGTATAAACTTGGGCTGGCCATGTAACCTCACTGGTTTTCTCACTTACAGAATAAGGGGGAATGAACGGGAAATTCTTTACTGTTCTTGAGAGCTGACATTCCATGATTTACAACATAATTGTTAGTTACTATGGGGGGCTTGACTCATGGAACAGGTCAGTCAAAACTGGGCTTGAATGAGCACAGATGAAAAGTTATGGATAAGCAGAGAAGAGAGTTGTGAAGGATTCTTCAGAGGGAACAATGCATAAACAAGGTCCAGGGTGTGGCAGGAATTGTAAGGAAACTAGACTAGGTAGTCTACTACAAGGAAAATGCTAAGAGAATAATAGATAGGAATGGCCCAATGTGACAAGGTGCTAATACCTAGACAACAGAATTTGATTTTGATACAACAGGCTGTTTTAAGCTCTTGAGAATGGGAAGAGCAATGTCTTTATATTTAAAGTAGGTTCCTTGTAGGCAGTATATAGTTTGGTCCTGCTTTTTCATTTAATCTGATAATCTCTACCTTTTAATTGGAGTGTTTACACCATTTACATTTAATATGATTACTATGATTGATATGGTTACTATCTTGCTGTTTGTTTTCTATTTGTCCCATCTGTACTTTATTCCCTTTTCCTTACTTTTCTGCCTACTTTTGGACTGACCACTTTTTAGGATTCTTTTTTACATCCTTTGGTGGCTTACTGACTCTTCGTTGAATGTTTTTGGTGGTTGCTTTAGAGTTTATAATATACATCTTTAATTTATCACACTTTCAAGTGTTCTTATACCACTTCATGCATAATATAAGAACCTTACAAGAGTATATTATACAGTCTTTGTGCTATTTTTTTTTTTGCAATGTTTTTATTATTTATTTATTTATTTATTTATGGCTGTGTTGGGTTTTCGTTTCTGTGCGAGGGCTTTCTCTAGTTGCGGCAAGTGGGGGCCACTCTTCATCGCGGTGCGCGAGCCTCTCACTATCCCGGCCTCTCTTGTTGCAGAGCACAGGCTCCAGACGCGCAGGCTCAGTAATTGTGGCTCACGGGCCTAGTTGCTCCGCGGCATGTGGGATCCTCCCAGACCAGGGCTCGAACCCATGTCCCCTGCATTGGCACGCAGAGTCTCAACCACTGCGCCACCAGGGAAGCCCTGTGCTATTTTTGTCATACATTTTACTTCTACATATGTTAGAAACTTCATAATACATGTTATTTTTGCTTTACTATTGTTTTTAACAGTGTTTTGTTTGTTTGTTTTTTGGCCACACGTCATGGCTTGTGGGATCTCAGTTCCCTGACCAGGGATTGAACCCAGGCCACAACAGTGAAAGCCCGGAATCGTAACCACTAGGCCACCAGGGAATTCCCATTATTTTTGCTTTAAATAGCCAGTTACTTTTCAAAGAGTTAGGTAATAAGAAAAATGCATTTTATATTTAACCATATGGTAACTATTTCTGATGCTCATTGCTTTGTGTTGATCTACATCTGCATCTATGATCTGTATTATTTTTCTTCTGCCTGATGATTTCCTTAAACATTTCCTGTAGTGTAGGTCTGCTGTTGATGAATTCTTTCAGCTTTTCTATGTCTGAACAAGTCTTCCTATCACTTTCATTTTTTTTTTTTATAAACTTATTTTATTTATTTATTTTTGGCTGCACTGGGTCTTCGTTGCTGTGCACAGGCTTTCTCTAGTGGCGGCGAGCAGGGGCTACTCTTCATTGCAGTGCACGGGCTTCTCGTTGCAGTGGCTTCTCTTGTTGCAGAGCACAGGCTCTAGGCGCATGGGCTTCAGTAGTTGTAGCACGCAGGCTCAGCAGTTGTGGCTCGTGGGCTCTAGAGTGCAGGCTCAGCAGTTGTGGCACATGGGCTTAGCTGCTCCGCGGCATGTGGGATCTTCCTGGACCAGGGCTCAAATCCGTGTCTCCTGCATTGGCAGGCAGATTCTTAACCACTGCACCATCAGAGAAGCCCCACTTTCATTTTTAAAAGATATTTTTGCTGGGTATAGAATCCTAGGCTGACTTTTTTTCTTTCAAGAAAAAATGTTTCCTTCAAGAAAAAAATCAAAGATGTTTCTCTACCATCATCTTATTCGCACTGTTTCCCATGAGAAGTCTGATGTCATTTGGTATCTTTGTTCCTCTTGGTGTAGTTTTTCTTCATGTTTCTTTTGCTTGGAGTTCATTGAGCCTCTTGCACCTGTGGGTTCATACATTTTAGCAAATTTGGAGAAATTTTGGCCATTATTTCTTCTAACATTTGTCTCTCCTCTCTTTGGGGAGTCCAGTTTCATGAATATTAGTCCAAGTGAAGTTGTCCTACCCCTATGCTCATTTTTTCACTCTTTCCCTCTTTGTGTTTCACTTTGAATAGTTTCTATTGCTATTTAAAGTTCTTTTCTAATCTTTTCTTTGCTGTATCTAACCTCTTATACTTGGGTTCTTTTTTTTTTTACTTGGGTTCTTTTTTAAAAAACGTATTTTTCATGTCTCTACTTCATTTGCTCAATCTTTTCTCTAATTTTATTTGAACATATGGAATAATTATAATAAATGTATTAATGTCACTGTTATTTCTGGGTTAGTTTCAATTGATAGATTTCTCTAATCGTTATGGGTTGCATCCTGCTTCTTTGCATGCCTAATATTTTTTGATTGGATGCCAGACTGCGTGGATTTTACCTTGCATGGTGCTTGATATTTTTATATTCCTATAAATATTATTGAGTATTGCCCTGGGATGTAGTTATCTGGGAAAAGCTTGATCCTTTCAGGTCTTACTTTTAGGCTTTTTAAGGCAGTATCAAAACTGATTTAGTCTCTGGTTAATTTTTTTCCCAACTACAGAGGCAAAACCTTTCTGAGCACTCTACTGGATGGCCTATGAACTATGAGATTTTTCATTCTGGGTGAGAGGAACTGGAACTATCACTGGTCCTGTTTGAGCTCTGAAAATTCCTCTAATTCTTTTGGGTAGTCTCTTCCCCAGCCCTGGGGAGTTTCCTCACAACTATGTGTTGATCAGTATTGAGCTGCAGACTGGAGGGGGATCCTCTGTATATATATCCATGGCTCTAAGAAGCTCTCTACCTTCTAGTACTCTGTCCTAGCTGCCTTGGCCTTCCTGGAATCCTAGCTTCATAGCCTCAATTCAGGTAGACTGCCAGTTCTACCTGGGTTTCTCCTCCCAAGGCCATACCTAGAAATTTTCTCCAGGCAATAATCTGGGGCAACAGTTTGCATCTTGTCTCTCAGGGATCACTGTCCTTCACTACCTAATGTCCAAAGTCTTAAAACCATTGTTTCATGTATTTTTGCCCACTTTTTTTGTTGTTTCAGGTGGAAGGGTAAATCTGGTCCCTGTTACTCTATCTTAGCCAGAAGTGGAAAGCTTATTAACCAGTTTTCAGCTAATTTTGGAATCTTATTTCATCAGTTTTTCTTTCATTGATTTTGGTCTCTTCCATATTACTTTGAATCAACTTCACCATCTTGCTGGTTCTTTCATTAATGAGTTAAATACATTTTTGACACATGCTTACTATATGTTTGTATTAAGACTCATGTTTTTAACTTAAAAAATTATATTTTGACACTACTTTCAGACTTTTAATCCTTCCAAATTCAGTTCGGACACATCTGTTTCAGGATTCTGTATCTGATCTCAAGGTAGAGTTAATCACTATATCCTCCTTCCTTAGAATTTGTTTTGATACTTCTGTACTTATCATACCTCACTGCAAATGAAGGTCCGTGGTGTCCATATTACCAGCACAGTGTCTGGCATAAAGCAGGTCTTCACTGAATACTTTCTGAGCGAATAAACCAAAGGAAAAATACTAACTTTCTGCTTCTCAAGCTGTAGTACTCAGCTCTGTGACATGGGGCATACAAAGCTACAGGATAAACATGATAGACACTCCTGGAAAATACACATCACTGCTAGAGTAACAATATTATGAGGTATGATGCAAAATTACGTACAATTTTAAAGCAAATGGCAGCCTCAAGCCATGTCTTCTTTAGGTTATGTTTCCCCACCCCTAGCGTTTCCTTTGCCTCTGACCGAAATATATGAGTGAAAAATAAGTAAGAGAAGGACTGCTTTAACTCAAGGAATTAACTAAAAAAGCTGAAAATTCCAGGCACTGGGTCTGGGGGTATAAAGTTAATAGGCAGAGGTTGGAGCTGGTGAAAGAGTGGAATGTTAGTACTGGGTTGGACCTTCTCTAAGTCTTTATAGCTCTTCCCACTTCAGTTACAATAATGCTCTTTATTAAAAGTTAAGGTAGGGCTTCCCTGGTGGCGCAGTGGTTGAGAATCTGCCTGCCAATGCAGGGGACACGGGTTCGAGCCCTGGTCTGGGAAGATCCCACATGCCGCAGAGCAGCTAGGCCCCTGAGCCACAATTACTGAACCTGTGCGTCTGGAGCCTGTACTCCGCGACAAGAGAGGCCGCGACAGTGAGAGGCCCGCACACCGTGATGAAGAGTGGCCCCCACTTGCCACAACTGGAGAAAGCCCTTGCACAGAAACGAAGACCCAACACAGCCATAAATAAAATAAATAAATAAATAAAAATTTAAAAAAATATATTAAAAAAACAATTAAGGTAATTATTGATAACTCTTACTTCTGTTGGTATAATTTGGGGGCTGCGTTAGTGTTTTTGGCGGATTCGTGAAACCAGTTATCAAGATATTGATTACTAAGTCCTTCATTCTCTATTTCTTAATTTTTTATATTCTAATTTTCTATGGCAGAAAAATGTATTATGTTTGTAATAAGACAAAAAACTTTAAAAAATGTGATGTATTAGAAAGTATGAGGTGTAGGAAGCGGAAACATTTTTCTTCGTAGAGAAGCCAGACTACTTAGTTTTGTTTTTTTTTTTTTTGGCTGCGTTGGGTCTTCGTTGCTGCGCGCGGGCCTTCTCTAGTTGTGGCGAGCAGGGGCTACTCTTTGTTGCAGTGTGCGGGCTTCTTGTTGCAGTGGCTTCTCTTGTTGTGGAGCATGGGCTCTAGGCACGCGGGCTTCAGTAGTTGTGGGGCGTGGGCTCAGTAATTGTGGCACGTGGGCTCTAGGGTGCATGGGCTTCAGTAGTTGTGGCACGCAGGCTCAGCAGTTGTGGCGCACAGGCTTAGTCACTCCTCGGCATGTGGAATCGTCCCAGACTAGGGATCAAACCCGTGTCCCCTGCACTGGCAGGCAGATTCTTAACCACTGTGCCACCAGGGAAGTCCTAAGATAAGTTAGGACTTATCTTAGGACTTAGGTAAGTTAGGACTTAGGTAAGTTAGGACTTACCTAAGATAAGTTAGGACCTAAGTTAAAGTAACTGGCAGCTTCAGTTTCAAATGAAATGAGAGCTTTGAATTTATCTGTATTTCAAACTACTGTTTTGAAAGTGAAGATGAATAAAGTTGATTAATTCGCAACATTTAGAATTCAGGCAAAGCTAAAGCTAGTTTAAACTTTATTTTCTGTAACACATAACGTTTAATGTTTTCAATAGCTCTGAGATGCTTATTTTGAAATTAAAAATTTTAAATCAGAATCATTTGCAGCATTACAAACATACATTATTTGTAATTCAAATAAAAATGGCCTATCTTTCCATTTATACACTGATTTATAAAATTACTCTGCACCCCACTTTCAACAAAGACACATACACAACCTAGTAATAACAAATCAATGGGCTTCCCTGGTGGCACAGTGGTTAAGAATCTGCCTGCCAATGCAGGGGACATGGGTTCAAGCCCTGGCCCGGGAAGATCCCGCATGCCGTGGAGCAACTAAGCCCATGTGCCACAACTACTGAGCCTGCGCTCTAGAGCCCACGCGCCACAGCTACTGAAGCCTACGTGCCTAGAGCCCGTGCTCCGCAACAAGAGAAGCCACGACAATGAGGAGTCCACGCACCGCAACGAAGAGTAGCCCCCGCTCACAACTAGAGAAAGCCCGCGCACAGCAACGAAGACCCAACGCAGCCAAAAATAAAAACAAACAAATAAATAAATAAATTTATAAACAAAACAAAACAAAAAAAACAAATCAAGCCACCGGAATTGTATTATGCTTCAGCTGATTAAAGAGGAAGGTGACGGTGAAGAAATATATAAAGTTCAGTTGAGAAGTCTTTTTTTTTTTTTTTAAGATTTAATTGGCTTTATTAGGCAGTTCATGAATCAGGCAGAATCCCATCTGGCAACTAGAAGGGTACTCCTGGAGAAGTCTTTTAAACTGTAAAAAATAGGCAAGAACCCTACAACCCTGTAAACAACCTTTCCTTTGAAACCAGAAATTGTAAATGAGACTCTAAGACTAAAAAACTGAATGCTTAAGAACCAAAACCAAAATAACTCCAGGAATTAGTTTTTTGTTTCTATATAACCCACTAGATTATATAGAGGATTTGGTATTATATTTAATATAAGGTACATTCTAACCAACATAAAACAAATCAATATCTAAAGAGATATGAAATAGAAAACCTCTTTGTTTTCCATTTAAACTCTAAATTGGCTCTCTACCAGACTCTGAGCAATATTCTGTTGCCAGCACCTTCAAAAATTGGAATACCTTACGGGTGCTTTTAGTTATTCTGGTAGATTGCATCACCTTGCAAAAAGTTTCCAAATGATTCCTTATAACATCATCCATAAATTATTTAGGAACCGCTCTTACTTCATCTGTTGGTATAATTTTTGGACTGTGTTAGTGGTTTGGGGAGAATTCATGAAACTAGTTGTCAAGATATTGTTCACTAAATTCTTTATTCTCTACTTCTTAATTTAGTAGACTTTGTTTTGTTTCATCACAAATTTACAGCATCAAAGAGCTAGCAAAAGACTAGATTTGTCCTCGATGACAAAAGAACGGGCGTAGAAAGACATACGACTGTCTGCGTGTCTACAGCATGGCAAAAGAACAGAGCCAGAATGATTTCAAGAGCAGTATACAGATGTCAAAATTACATTTTGAAAGAAAGTTCGATTTTTCAGTTGCCATTACAACAATCAGCTGAGGGCTAGAATGTAATATCTTGATGATTACAGCTGACCCTTGAACAACACAGGTTTGAACTGCACAGGTCCACTTATGCATAGATTTTTTTCAATAGTAAACACTACAGTATTACGCTATCCATGTTGATTGAATTGGCGGATGTGGAACTGCGTATATGCAGGGCTGACTATAAGTTATACGTGGATTTTCAGTTTTGGGGGGGTTGGTGTCCTTAACCTCAGCGTTGTTCAAGGGTCAACTGTACTTTTATTTGTATCATACATCGCAGTCTGGAAAATCCTCTCAACATGAACAAGAAGTGGCCATATGGTGTGATGGTTAAAGGGCTCTTTTGAACAGACTGATCGGGGCTAGAATCTCAGCTCTGCCACTTACTCTGCGACTTGGGGCAAGATATCTTAATCCCTCTAGTCACACATTCCGCCTCCCTAAAATGAAGCTAACAAAAGCATCTACCTTAAAGGGATCCCGAGAGAACTAAATGAGTGAATATACGGAAAACGCTTAGCATGGTGCTGGACACGCAATAAGCTCAAGAAATACTATCTGTTAATTGTTAAAAATAGTATTTAAATATCTTTAAAGAAGAAAGACTAACCTCTGACCTAAGCCCTTTGACTCCAAGTTCCGTGCTCTTCACAGTATGTGCAGTGGCTGCAGCTGCGGCCTTTCACGGCTCTGAGAAGCACGCGATGCAGGAACACTACTATCTTATTCCTGTTACCTCAGGCTCAAGTCTTAAAAGGACAACGTCTCAGCTTTTCTTTTATTTCACATGTTAACATGGATTTCTTTCATGGATGATTTTTTGACATGACCCATTCAGCCTCTGGTATATAGCCTCTAACCTGTCATTTCAAATCCTTTCCTAGAATTTTTCAGAAGTTGACAATGTTTGGTTGGTAATTACCTTCATCGTCCTCCCTTAATTAATGTTAGCTGTTAACATTTTGTGATAGTACTTTGTCTTTGATAAAACCCAGAACGCTGTTAGGATGACTCTGTACCCTATTTGAGCTGAGGTATAATAATGACAGATCCCAAACCTTAACAATTTATGCTGAATTTCTCCTAGAAAGCAAAAAATGTACCCGGCAACACACTTAAGACTGTGAAGGGAGCATGTTTGTTTTTACAAAATCTTCTAATTTTTATTTCCCTTTTCTGATATTTGAAATTTCGCACATTCTATGGACAGTGTGGACGTAATTCTATATTCCAAAAGAAATCACTTACTTAACATTTCAACTTGAAAAAAAATCAACTGTACTCATTCATCAAAAGTCTGGTTCAAACCTCCCAAGGTCTAGTCCAATTCCCTGCCAGATTGGATCCCAGTTTCATACCACTTTGTTTACACTCCTTTTATGGTAAGCATTATAATTATTCATAAACATGGCTTATTATCTTCCAAATATATCCAGAATCCAACTGCTTTTTCCCATCTTCACTTCCATCACTCTAGTCGAAGCCACTGTCATCTCTGCCTGTATTCCTGCAGTATCTTTCTAACTGGGCTTGCTTTTTCACCTTTGGTCCTCTCACCTCCTCAAAAGTCTATTCTCAACACAGCAGTTAGCATGGTCCTGCAAAAATTTTGGCCAGATTATGGCACTGCTTTCCTCAAACCCATTCACCGACTGAATAAAAAGGCAAAGTCTACAAGGCCCTATATGACCCCTCCCCCCGCAAACCCCCAGCTTCTCCTCTTTCCTTCACTCCCTCGTGACCTTCCTTGAACTCGCTAAGCATGCTCTTGCATTCTGCTGTTCCCCCTGCCTGGAAAACTCCTGCAGGTATTCACTTGCCTTGCTCCCCAGCTTTCCCTAAGTCTCTGCTAAAATGTCACCTATTAAACAAGAGAGGCCTTCCTTCACCCCCTACATAAAAGTGGCAAATCTCTCTGCTCTCCATTCCCTTTGCATTATTTTTTTCTACAGCACTTTTCACCACATGGCATATGACGTGTTTGATTACTGTTTGTTTCCCCTCCCTTCAATAAAATGTAAGCACTCCATGAGGGCAGGGACTTAATCTGGTCACTGCTGTATCCCCAGTACCTAGAACAATCCCTGGCACATAGCAGGCAATCAGTAAATATTTACTGAATAAAGGAGTGACCCCTTCACTACAGAACATAAGCTCCTTGAATTCCTCTTTACCTTTTTCACATCTCCAACTGTGGAGACTTTCATTCAAAGGACCCTTAACAAACATTTAAACATGAATGAAGAGCAAGGGAACTGAAGTTACCAAGAATGCTTGGGACAAGTCTACAAAGAATGAGGGGTAGGGGCTTCCCTGGTGGCGCAGTGGTTGAGAATCTGCCTGCCAATGCAGGGGACATGGGTTCGAGCCCTGGTCTGGGAAGATCCCACATGCCACGGAGCGACTAGGCCCGTGAGCCACAACTACTGAGCCTGCGCGTCTGGAGCCTGTGCTCCGCAACAAGAGAGGCCGCGATAGTGAGAGGCCCGCGCACCGAGATGCAGAGTGGCCCCCACTCGCCGCAATTAGAGAAAGCCCTCGCACAGAAACGAAGACCCAACACAGCCAAAAAATAAATAAGTTAAAAAAAAAAAAAAAAGCAACAATCCCAGCACCTACATACAGTGGAAAGCACCCTGGTTCCAAAACGAAAAGGTGACTGTGGAAAGGAGAACCAGAGCTTTCTCCATCTGCCAACACTTGTGGGCTGTGTTAGTATTTCTAAGGCACTGGTGAAAGTTATCAGCATACAAACAAAATCTTCTTAACCCAGTCGCCTTAATTCACTATCTTTTTTCTTTCGACAGTTTAATTTATTAACTAACCATGAACCTTTTTACCCACAGATAGGATAAATCAACAAAGTGTTGGCAAATTTAAAATCATTTACTAAATCTTACTGAACGGGGCCTTGAGGCAAACATCCCCACTTTTAAGCTCTCTTCTGATGAGGTGACAGACTCAATTATTTGGTAGAAATACCAAATAAGTTAAGCAAAACCGGACGGCTAATAAAATTTACAACTTTAATTAAACTTTGTACACTCCGAATACTAGAACTGCTTAGTGACAAACTCCACAAGACTTTCCAGTAAGCTTATCACAGTCTGTTTCCTCTGACAGGTTACAAGACAAACACCCAGTCTGCTTGAGTTTTAAAAGGGTATTTCCTTTGCTCCCCCGGAATAACCAAGAAAGACAGGAGTCCAACTGGTAAAGCGAAAGGTGGGTTTAATTCACTATTCTTGATTAAACTGGATGTATCGGGACTCCGCTGGTTCCCTACGGATATCGTTTAAGTTTCCTAACAATATTTGGAGATAAGATATTACGTGCTCACAGTTGGCGAAGACTCCGAGAGGGCAGCGGCCGCTTCGAGGGGTTCGGCTAATGAGCGCCAGGGGCGGGATTCTTGGACCCAGGACCCTTGGCTTCCGGGCCACGGAACACACGCACGCAGGCCTCCTCGGGGGTGGACCAAGTTAAGAGCCGGCTCCGCCTCTGCAGGAGTTGCCTCCTAAAAGGCAGAAACACGGCTGCGCAGATTCCCAGAACCGCACAAGTACTTTGCCCAGGTTTCCGCGGGGTCGCAAGGTTCTGGTATCGATCAGAGAGAGCAGTTCTGCCCACAAATGCCTAGAAAGCTCAAGTGTCTTGGTCGCTGGCGCAGCACACGCAGGATGAATGAAGCGCTTTGGAAACTGCAAGCCTCTAGACAGTAGCGAAGCTGAAGCTCCAGAAAACAATACCTGAATGAGGCGGGCGACGAATAACTTGCTGACTATGGGCACCGGCCAATACGGGGGGTGGGCGTGGGGGGGGCAGGGATGGTCGAGAGGGGCTGCAGCCCTCCCCGTAGAGCCGGCGGCGTCCGAGCGCCCGTTTCCGGGGTCGGGGTCTAAGCTGCCCGGGACGGGCCAGGCCGGATCCGCCCCCAGACCCCTCCCCCTCTCAGCCCGGGCACCGGGCCGCTTCTGCCGTCGCCCCTCATGGCCCGGCCTGCAGAGCCACGTCCGGCTCAGAGGGCCCCCGGCTCACCCTCGAAAACCCCTCGGCCCCCGGCCGGCCTCCCGCCGCCGGCCCCGCGACTGCTCACCTGCACACACCACTCGTCCTGCTCTCACTCCCTCCCCAGGCTTCTGGAAGCGACCTGCGGCACCGCCCCCTCTCCTCCCCGCCCTCGCCCCGCCCCCTCGGAGCCGGAACTGCCCCCTTCCGGGCCCTTTTCCCCGCCTCCTTCGGCCCCGCAGTGTGGCGTCACTTCCGCCTTGCCCGGCTGCGCGCTGGAGTCCGGGTCTCGCGGACGCGCCGGTAGCGTCCCGCAATCGGGAGCGCGCCCCGTGGATGACAACAAATTCGTCGCGCAGCGGCGGTGGAGGTGTCCGCCTCAGCCCCGGCCTCAGGCCCTGCCGTCTCCCCGCGTGATCTCTTGCATCCTCTCTCTGGGCCGACTAGGACCCCCTCGGAAGCCCCCGGGCTTGGGGTGACGGGGACTCCTCCGCGCCTTGTCCCCGCCAGGCCTAGCGCGAGCGGCGCGGCACAGGTGATGGGGTCTCCCTGAGGGATTCCCGGCGCCGAGCGGGCATGGAGGGGCCTCCCCGGGCTTAGGCTTCGCCGCGGCCTGGGCTCGCCGGCCGGGACCTGAGACGCCGCCGCAGCCACAGCAGCGGCCTGGAGCCGGAGCCTGGGCCCCCAGGCCGGAGCCGTCCGCAGCCCCCGCCGGCCCAGCTGCCAGCCCTCGTCATGCCTTGGCCGTTTTCGGAGTCCATCAAGAAGAGGGCCTGTCGGTACCTCCTGCAGAGGTACCTGGGCCACTTTCTGCAGGAGAAGCTGAGCCTGGAGCAGCTCAGTCTGGACCTGTACCAGGGCACCGGCTCCCTCGCCCAAGTTCCCTTGGACAAATGGGTAAGAGCTGCCGGCGGCCAGCCGGGCGGGACTCAGTCTTCTCTTTAGCGCGATTCGAACGAGTGTCATCCAAGATTGGTGACTTTCAGTCCCTCCCTGGGGATTGTTTGGCTCCAGGTGGGGCAGGACTCCGAGAAATGTGTTCAAGTGTCTTGTAATCTGTTTCTAGCAAGTTTGCGCTCCCAAATCACGTGTTCCAGAAACTTAACAGAGGTAATGGAGTCTACCCTGTGGGAATCAGCGGAGTCACTGGTTTGGGGGAGGGGTTGTCTGTGAATCTGGCTGAAAGGGGTCCATGGAAGGAGGTGATCAGTGCTGCCCCTTTGGGGAAGGAGGGGTCGCGGGGTTCTGTGCAGACAAGTCGTATTTCATGGGATGACACTCCGGAAAGATTAAGGATGAGGAGGACCTTTGGGGATGTCAGAATGCCTAGGTATTCATTTATTTACTTGGGGTTGGTTACTTGCACACCGCGGCCTCCGTACAGCGTTTGACATCTGGAAGAAAGTTAGGTGAAGGCCTCCTGTGCCGGTTTGCCTGCTTTTGCTTGATACTGTTTGTAGAAGGCCAGGCGGTGAATGGTGGTGTGGCTCTAATAGTGCTGCTTGGTTGTGCCTGTTTGCTTCACGTGACAGATCGTAACAGCGGGTGTTGCAAAAGCGCTGAAGCTGCAGTGTTCAGACATTTAAAAACTTGTTTTCCGCTTGTCATCCAGAGGTTGTGAGTTGACTCGTCTTAACAGGTGCTTCATGTATAGTTGAACCTGCATCTGTATGTTTTCAGTGCATAGTGTTTTACTTCATGTGTATTCAGCCTCGAGTTTGGCAAGAATGGAGTGGCTCTCCCACTTCCCCCAACTCTTTATTTGTTCCACTAGAGTTTGCGGCTTACAGTTTGTGTTGGTTGTACCATTCTAAAGTATTAATATTCTGAAAGCATTCCAACACGGTTTACATTTAGGAAATCATCAGTATAGGTAACTTTCCTGTGGGAGCTGGGCAAAACAAAAGGAAACATATTTTTTTCTTGATTTAAGCTGTGTAAAAAGCTTGTGTTTTTTTTTGTTTTTCTTTTATGTAAAAGTATTTTAACGGAGTAGTGACTTCTTTAGCCGTAGAAACCTGAAAAACTCAAATTATGGTGACACCTTACTATGATCATTAAATTAATTTGTACTGGTATAAATAAACATGTAATTTTATCAGCAAGTGGATGACCTAAACTAGGGAGAGTACACAGGATAGTGGGAAAAGCCTTGGCTTGAGTAGCAGAAGGACCTAGTCCCAACCCAGGCTAGCCCATGCTGCCACAGTTAGCCAAGTGACATTGGACATAGTAATTCACCCGAGTTCAGTAAACATTAATGGAGTATCCACTCCATGCCAGGCACTGTGTCAGGGTACTGCATTGCTGTAATTCTTACCAAAAGATAAGGATTCTGATGGGTATTTTAAAATTCATTGACCCGTAAGTCTATCCTTTTGGTACAGTTATGAATAGACTGTCTCGAAGGAGGAGGGTTGGATATTTATTAACAGTCTTTTTTGGGTTGAATGACTTGGCTGCATTATTCTTTTTTAATTATTATTTATTTATTGAAGTGCAGTTGATTTACAATGTTGTGCATATGCATTATTCTTTTTTTTAAAAAAATTATTTATTTATTTTTGGCTGCGTTGGGTCTTTGTTGCTGAGCGCGGGCTTTCTCTAGTTGTGGCGAGCGGGGGCTACTCTTTGTTGTGGTGCGTGAGCTTTTCATTGCGGTGGCTTCTCTTGTTGCAGAGCATGGGCACGCGGGCTCAGTAGTTGTGGCGCACGGGCTTAGTTGCTGCGCGGCATGTGGGATCTTCCCGGACCAGGGCTCGAACCCGTGTCCCCTGCATTGGCAGGCGGATTCTTAACCACTGTGCCACCAGGGAAGCCCCTGCATTATTCTTTAATGACTTTTCACATTAACCCTATAAGGTGGGTATTATTATTTCTATTTTACAGATGGAGTTAAATAATTTGCCTCAAGTCACACAGCTAGCAAGTAGTATAGTGAGGATTCAAGTCTAACTCCTAAGCCTATTATTTCTTTATTAATCACATGGCTTCAAGCCAAGGAAAGAGCAGTTAATGTAACTGAGCATTTGTTTATTTCAGGCACTGTACTAGGCACTGTCATTTACGAGGTTTTATTTAATCTTCATGGGAAATCAGAGGTGGTAATATTTGAATTTTACAGTTTGACTTCAGGATCACTGGAAAAGTAACTTACGGTTGGACTTAACTGAAGGTTATGTTTTGTTCTGCTTCTTGAAGGTGAGGGATATGCCCAGCCAAAATGATAATGTCAAATAAAGTATCCAGTAAACATTGTCTGTTGCTGGTTTCTTTATTTCATTATAGTGTGCTGTGTTTATGACTAAGATAAATCTTGGTGTGACGTTTAGATACAACTATTTAAACTTACGATTGCAAATTCAGTTACTTTTGACATTTGATTTGAAGGACTTTCATGACAGAAAAAAAGATACCTCGCAAAGATTCATAGATCCAAACAGGAGAATCCTATTATTGACAACATTCCTAATGTTTCAATTCTCAGTCATCAGTTATGCACAGGATTGTGTTGAAATTGCCTGTGAGATTCCCTTCTTCCTTGATCTCAGTCAGTTATTCTTGCTAATTAATTAGGAGATGTTGCATTTTTATATATATATATATATATATATATATATAATTAACTTTAAAACTCCTTTTTAAAAACTTTTTTAAGAAGACTAAATTTACTGAGATAATTTTTCATGTTTTCAAACCTTTGTAACCTGTGTAGATAACGACTTAAAAAAAATAGTGTTTTTAATAGACACTTTTTCAGCAACAAAATCATGTAACAGTGGAAACATTTCCAAATATAATTTTTCAAAATGTCCTCTCCATAGTACAAAAATCCTTTGAAAAGCAGCTACTTTTCTCACTCATTAATAAAGTGGTATCTTTACTTTGAAAAGACAGATTAAGTGTGTTTTGTGTTTTGGAGTATACCTGCTGGGTAGCATGTACTACTGATAACCATTTGTCATCACATAAAAGGTAGGCATGTTTAAAATTCTAATCTTTGTGAAGAAGAAAATTGCTTATTATCTTTAAATTCAACTCCTAAATGTTTGGTCATAAGAAAACCCAGGAAATCAGAAAGTTACTGTCATTTTCTGTCTCTCACAAAGATTCTACTGTTTAAAAGTCTGTTTTTCTTATGTAGACTGTATGCTCAAGTGTCAGTGCACTGAAATGGAACAGCCAACCAAAGGTACCACTCTTCACCCTTCCCACTGTGGAACTGCTAGTCTTCTCTTTGTTCCAGTCTGATGTATGGCCTGAGCGAGAGTGCAAATGCCCATTTGTACATTAAGTATAGTACAACTTTTAAATCTGTTTTATCTTTATTTGAATTCTTATGCCTGGTCTTAAACTAATAAGGATGTATTCTTTTCCTAGTTAGTCTTACGGTATCAAAAAGAAAGCGTATAACTTAATGTTTGCTTTTCTTCATCCTGCCAAGCACACCTTGAATTCCTAGTAGCGCTCATCATTGTACTAGGTAGGCACTGTGGAAGACAAAGAACAATAATCAGCATTTATAGAGAGTTTCCTTGGTACCAGGAACCATGTTGGTAGCTTTACACGTTATTTCGTTTACACTCACAATAACCTTAAACTGGTAGTATCACTATTTTATGGATGAGGAAATTGTGACTCAAGTTGAAAACTTGTCCAAAGCCACCCAGCTAGTAAGTGACCGAGCTACTGTGTTTTAAAGGACTATGTTTTAGAAGACTGTTCTTCAAACATGTTTGCCCAGTTTTCTTTAAAAAATTTTTGAAACACTAACATATTCCTTGTACATTTTAAAATTTTTTCATTATAAGTTTAAATAGTTGTAACGATAATGTAAATACTGATATAATAAAAATATAGTTTTTTTACCCAGTAAGATCTAAATACCTGCCATTATATATTTAAACATGCTTGAACAAGGTCACCATTAATAGTTGGAAATTTAACGTTGTATGTTTTCCCATTGAACTCATATGTCCATCCAACTTCCTCTGCAAAATTTTATTGTAATTTGTATATTTTATGCTTACATCTTTTATTGATCATGCTGTCATTTCTCTATAATAAAAACATGTAACTAAATTGAAATCGATCATACTAAAAATTTTTGTCACAATTCAACTTTCTTTTGCATTAAGTGAATATTTTCTAGTGTAACATTTTAATTTCCATAATGATTTCTTCACTCTTTATTCTTTTTTTTGAGTTTTTTAGTGGTTGCTCTAGGGCTTACCATATTGATCTTATCAGTGTCTCCATATAATCATTGGGTTTTAAGTGAGTTTTTCCCCTGGATTGTTTTGTTATTACAATTTTAAGGGCAGTTGATCAAAACAATATAAGTATATTATACATTTGAATAACTAAACATAAAAACTTATTGGAAATATATTTTTTGATGTTATGGGTGTGTTTCCCCCTCTTCCCTGATTTGTTCATGTATCCATAGATGAATATACTTACAACTAGAATTTGATAGGGTTCAGCATAAATTTCACTCTAAATTTTTAAAATAGTTATAAGCTTGAGAAACACTGATGTCCTAAATAAGTAGATGAGAATTATAGGGATTTTGTAGTAGCAGTATCACTTAGTTCTTTGAATTTCTTTGAATGGCAATGCCAAAAATATGTATAAGGTGGGGAAAGACCAGAAAACTTATTGCTGGTCCTGCCTGAAGATTTTTATATCCTAGGCAGTGCATAAGGGAGGGTTCAGGAAGGGAAAAAGATATGCCTTTTTTGGCTCAGTGGGAGAAGGGAGACTGTACAAGGGAATATGGGAAAAGAGACCCAACATAATGCCAGTGCTTTAAGTACCCTTCTCAGGAAGGTCCATTTTAGGAAAGAATATATTTGGAGATTGGGGATCTGGAATTTTATACCTTAAAACCATCCATGCCCATGTACTCTTTAGGAAGTCTGTAGGATCACACAAACACCATTGTGAAGAAAGCCTATTAAAATAGTAACTTCCAGTGACTTCCCTGGTGGTCCAGCGGTTAAGACTCTGCGCTTCCACTGCAGGGGGCACGGGTCCCTGGTCTGGGAACTAAGATCCTGCATGCTGTGGTGCAGCCAAAAAAAAAAAAAAAATCAAAGTAGTAACCTCCAGTGGTAGAACGTGAGCCAGTCTAGATCTCAATGTTCAGCGTTAGGTTTGTAGACAAAGAATTACAACACTACCCTTATGCAACATAGCACATTACGTGTAGGCTGGCATTTAATAAATTTTTGTTATTTTAATTTAAAAAGTATATTGTCTGTCAAAAAAACCCATTTAATTATTCTACTAACTATTTACATCCGTCTTCCTTTTGTTGTAGTTAAAACTTCACTGAAATTGCTGTCAATGGGATCACCTATACCCTAAATGTCACTAAATTCAGTGGACATTTAAAAATCTTTGACTTCTTGTTAGTTCTTGTTGCACTGGACCACCCTTTATGTTGTCTTTCCACAATTTTCTGGGACAAGAGGCTCTCTTGATTTTCTTTCTACTTCTCTGTTTGCTTTTTTTTTTTTTTTTACAGTTTACTTTTCAGGTTCCTCTTTCTTAACTTGTTTCTTAAATGTTGGTGTTTATCAGGATTCTGTCCTAGGCCTCTTGTCTTTTTACTCTACATTAGTTCCCAAAGGCTGTCTCTCCTCACCCCTGTGGCTTCATTTACCCTCTGTGTTTATAAAGCCCTTCTGTATTATAAGCCCAGATGGCTCTCCTGAGCTCTAGACCTCCTAGCCATCTCTACCTTGATGTCTGCTCAGATATACTCTTTGGAACTGAATTCTTCATCTTCCCCTTCCCCTGTCTCAGTAGATGGCACCCCTATCTAAGCCGTTGCCCAGGCCAGCAACCTGTGAGTCATTCTTCATTCCTTCTTGTCTTTACCCCTCATGATGCCAATTAATTCTACTTCCTAATATATTTCAAAAAATCCATCTTCCTCTAACTTTCCTCATTGTCACTATCCTTGCCAAACCAAACTTTAGTTTCTCTTACTTATAACGTCCTTTCTGCTTGAGTTTCACTTTCCTCCAATACATGCTGTACGTGACAACAGGAGTGGCTCACTAAAAGTTCTTTCCTCATCATGGCGCCCTTGCTTAAAGTCTTTCACTGGCTTCACATTGCCCTTGAGATAAATTTCAGACTCTTTAACATTAATTACAAGGCTTTTTGGATCCCATTCACCCTTATCTATGTAGCCTTATCACTAGTCATCACCCTGGCAGGCTACACGAAAGCCTAAAGCAGCTTTTTCCACACCTGCCCCCCACCCCGCCCAAAACTCTTGTATCTCAAATATGTGTGCTTGTACACTCTGACCTCTGCCTTCTTTGAATCCTACATGCTATTGTCTCTGTCCGGACCACTGTGTCCGATTAACTCCTCAGCCTTCTGGTCTCAGCTTTAAATAGCACTTCCTCAGGTGGCCTGCCATGTATCTCTAGCTTAGGTTCTTTTACACGTTCAAATAGTACAGTGTATTTCCTCTGTCATGCAACTTATCACACTTTAGTTAAATGTGTCTTTTGTGGTAAGCTGTTTTGTCAGCTTAGTGAGGACCAGGAATCATCCTTATCTTGGTCTCTGCTTTTTTTATCCTTAGTGCCTGACACATGTATGAACTTATTTAGCATCTCTGAATAAGTTAACAATTTTAAGTTCTTGTTCTTGTGATTTCAAAATGCACTTTTTTTTTTCTCTTTAGTGTCTCAATGAGATCCTGGAGTCAGCAGATGCGCCTTTAGAAGTCACTGAGGGATTCATACAGTCAATTTCTCTGTCTGTTCCCTGGGGCTCCTTGCTGCAGGATAATTGTGCACTGGAAATGAAAGGGTTAGAACTGGTCTTCCGACCTAGACCTCGCCTAGGTAGGTGTATATTATGTGTTTCTGTTTGTTTCTATTTTTAATTTTCAGAGATTGGGAAAGTAACCTAATTGCGTTAAATTCAGTATTAATTTTGCATTGTATTTGTGAGATTTTCAGTAGATAAAATATTAGGGCGTGGTCCATGTGGGGGGCGTGTGATTGTATCTTCAGAGTTATTTCTGACTCTATTTACCTACAGGAACTTTAGCATATAGATGATTGGTTTAATTGTTACCAATTTTCTAAAGTGACTTATGCTTTTTTTTTTTTACTTGAAGTATAGTTGATTTACAATGCTTCAGGTGTACAGCAAAGTGATTGTTATACATATTTATATGTTTATATGTATATATATTATGGTTCAAATTATTTTCCATTATCAATTATTACACAATACTGAATAAAAAGTGACTTATGTTTTAAAGATTCAAAGTACTGTGCCAGAAAGCAAGGAAGTGCTCAAAGATTGATGGAGAAATGTTAAAAGGACACAGGATTGGGCTTGAAGGGGCTCCCGTTGGCCAAATCTGGAAAACTTGGGCATCAAAAAGGATAATGACAATAATGGATTATAACACAGTAAATTAAAAAAACCCCTAAGTCCATGTCAATACAAATAAGTAAATAAGTATGTAAGGGGGGCAAGGAGAAGGGAAAGCTCTTCATTGCTACTACTTATAAACATAAAAAAATGATAGGGCTTCCCCGGTGGCGCAGTGGTTGAGAATCCGCCTGCCAATACAGGGGACACGGGTTTGAGCCCTGGTCTGGGAAGATCCCACATGCCACGGAGCAACTAGACCTGTGAGCCACAACTACTGAGCCTGTGCTCTAGAGCCTGTGAGCCACAACTACTGAGCCTGCGTGTCTGGAGCCTGTGCTCCGCAACAAGAGAGGCCGCGATAGTGAGAGGCCCGCGCGCCGCGATGAAGAGTGGCCCCCGCTTGCCGCAACTAGAGAAAGCCCTCGCACAGAAACGAAGACCCAACACAGCCAAAAATAAATAATAAATAAATAATAAATAAATTTAAAAAAAATGATAGAATATCCCCATGTTTTCAGCCACCATAGTAAAAATTAATGGTATCAAGATCATCAATGAACGCTGATACCATCCGGTGAAGGGTTGTTGAAAAACTGGGTATTTAGACAGTATCAGAATATCTCCCACTGTTTACATATTATTTGCAGAGGGAAAAAGTTTCTTTTACAGTGCAGAAAATTGACAATCACCACTGTAACTGAGTGATCAAGCTTAACCTCATCAATAATGGGTTAAACTGACATCATGTGTGTCCTGACTGAGGGACTGAGAAAGACGTGATCACTTATGTATTATTCCTGCTAAAAGTGCTTAATCTGAATCAAATCACGAGGAAGCAGTCAGACAAATCCAAAATAAGGGAAATTCTATAAACTAACTGGTTGGTACTGTTAAAAAAATGTCGGTGTCATGAAAGACAATGAAGGTAGAGGAACTGTTCAGATCAAAGGGGACTAAAGACACGAATAACTAATTGCACTACATAATTCTCTTTCTCTTTCTTTCTTTCCTATGAAGAGTGTTACTGAGGCAGCTGGGGAAATTTGGGTATTGAATGTATGTAAGATATTGTGTCAGTGTTACGTTGCTTGGGTGTGTTAATGGTATTGAGCTTTTGCAGGAGACTGGTCCTGTTCTTAGGAGTTACATGCTGAAGTCATTAGGAGTGAGTGTTATGATGTCTGCAGTTTACCTTCAGATAGTTCAGTGGAAGTTTGAGAGTGTGTATGTAATCTTTTTTTTTTTTCCTGGCTGCACTGGGTCTTTGTTGCGGTGTGTGGGCTCTTCGTTGCGGCGTGCGGACTTCTCTAGGTGTGGCGTGCGGGCTCCAGAGCACGCGGGCTCAGTAGTTGCGGCGTACGGACTCTCTAGGTGTGGCACGTGGGCTTAGTTGCCCCGCAGCATGTGGGATCTTAGTTCCCCGACCAGGGATTGAGCCCACGTCCCCTGCATTGGAAGGCGGATTCTTAACCACTGGACCACCAGGGAAGTCTCAGTGTGTGTGTAATCTTGATGAATCTAGGTGTAGGGTATGCAGATGTTCATTGTACACCTCTTTCTTAGGATTGAAAATTTTCAGAAGAAAACTTTGGGAAGGAAAAGATTTAAAGTAGTAGCAAGTCATTGTTTACAAGTATATGCGTGTGGTAGCTTTAATTACACATATGATTTTTTCTGATTTGTCAAACATGTATACTGTGCTTCTTGCATGCCAGATACTGTTCTGGGTGGTTTACAAGTACTATCCTCACAGTAGCTCTTTGACATAGATACTTTTAATTATCTCCATTTTGCTGAATAGGAAATTGAAGCGTAAATACTAGGTTTAATAACTTATCCAAGGTTATAGCTAATTAAATGGAAAAGATGGAATCTGGACCTAGGCAGTCTAGTTCTGGAGCCCCTATTCTTAACCACTGTGCTATGTTGTGTCTTGGATTGTCTACTGCAGAGAGTGTGTGTTTATGTATAAGCTAGTAAAGTCATGATGGTGAATCATCTTAAATTATGAACTTAAATTCTTTCAGTGACAAGTGATGTTTGTAAAGATATATTTGAAGAATTATAATCCCAAGTGCTGCCTGAAACACCAGCGTTTTAAGTTATGCTTAGTAAAATTTAGTATTTGTATTTTTAAAATTGGTAATCTATGCATGGACATTCTTAATAATCTGGTATTTAATTAACAAGAATATTTTATATTTTAACCAAGCTGAGTAGATGTAGTAATACTTTACTAAGGAAAGTCAAATATTTTACCCTTATTTTAAAAATATTTCATTAAAAGGACTTTTAATTTTAGAAGACAATAGTTCTAGTCATCTCTGTCAGTTTGTTTTGAGTAACATAAGGAAGTGTGGTGGAATTCTCTCATAAGGGAGGATCTGGAAAGGACTTCTCACAGTTCGTGTGTTCCTTCTCCAAGGATGCTCTTCTGTTTTATCTACATTTATAGTAACCTTCTAAAGCCTAGGTCAACTGCTATCTCTACTTTCCTGTGAATTCCCTCAGCTAGAAGATTTAGTCTCTTCTCTTAGCTATCATAATATTTTCTGTTGACACTCAGTAGTTGGCTGTTAATTCTTCTTAATTTTATCTCATTTCTTCTACTATTTTGTAGTCTTTTTGAGGGCAGAATTAATAATTATTTTATTTTTCTTTCTTTTATAGAAGGGTCAGCTAACTATGGCCTGCACACCAAATCTGGTCTGTCATCTATTTTTGTAAATAAATTTTTATTGGAACATCACCATATATACATATTCATTCATTCATTCATTCATTCTCTCTGGCTGCTTTTGTACTAGAGTGAGAGAGTTGAGTAGTTGTGATGGAGACCATATGGCCCACAAAGCCTAAAATATTTACTGTCTGATCCTTTGCAGGAATTTTGTTGACCCCTGCTCTACAGTATTTTGAACAATACCACTCATATAAAATATCCATTAAATACTTGAATGAATATGTGAATTAATATTTGTCAGATATATATCATGTAATGAGAACATGTGTCTCTGGACTTTTTTCTGTGATTTTTTTTTTTTCCTTCTCAGTTATTATAAGGTGATGTTTAAATCTAAGGAGTAATTTCTAGACTATTGTATCCCTGGGTGACACCATGATGCTGAATATCTCTTGGAGGATTAGGAATTTATCTGTTTGAAATGTGTGATTTTAAGAAATGGCTTTGTTGTAACTGTGAGAAGTTATTTAGGATTAATCTATATTTTCTGCAGCAACTGGTTCTGAGCCTATGTATTGGTCAAGTTTCATGACCAGCAGTATGCAATTGGCAAAAGAATGTCTTAGCCAGAAACTAACAGATGAACAAGGAGAAGGATCCCAGCCTTTTGAAGGACTTGAAAAGTTTGCTGAAACCATTGAAACAGGTTTGGCATTATTGAGTATTTTCAAAAATTTTAGATTTTACTTAGTAGTAAGCCTTGTATAAGAAAAACTCGTTTGAGTGATTTTAAAAGAATTGTTATTCTTACTTCAGAACTTTAGAACTGAGGTTATTTTAAAAATTGTACAGTAAATCCCCCACATACAAACCTTCAAGTTGCGAACTTGCAAAGATGTGAACGTGCGTTCACATGTCCAATCACGTGTTAGTTCACATGTCTGGTGTACATTGTCACGTGTGTGCATCCTCTTCAAGTGGTTGTGCTTTTGTGTACTTTACTGCACAGTACTATATCGAGTACAGTAATACAGTATCTTTATTTCAAGCCCAGGATGTCTGGCAGCAAGCATAAAAACAGCAGTGCTGTAGCTGGTACTACTACCAGCCCCTGTACGCCAGCTGCTGTGCTGGGCTACTGTACTTTTCAACGTACTGTACTGTAAGGTTAAAAATGTCTTATTTTTTATGTTTTTTTTTATGTATTATTTGTGCGAAAAGTATTATAAACCTATTACAGTACAGTACTATATAGCCGATTGTGTTAGTTGGGTACCTAGGCTAACTTTGTTGGACTTACGAAAAAAATTGGACTCGCTCTCGGAACGGAACTCGTTCATATGTAGGGGACTTACTGTATTCAATTAAATTTCATGTTCTTTTTTACCCTAGTTTCTCCTCTGTTTATTTTATTATGCTTGCATAATGAAGGGATTAGAATTCAACAGATAGTGTTAGTCATTGCCCCAGGTTGAGATGTAACATGGGTAAGTGCTCAGCAAGGCAGAATATTTATTACAAAGCTCAAGATTTGGGGGTTTTTTTAAGGAAAGAAATTCAACTTTTATTTTGTAAGTTCTTATTAAACTAATTTAGTATTTATTCCTTTCATTAGAAGTTTTTATTTAGTATACACATGGTCTCATGTTGACGGTTACCTGTTTACTCTAGTACTAAGAAGAGTAAAAGTCACTTTTATAGACACTGTCTTGAGAATTGAACATGTGCCAGAAAATTCCAAAACTGGAACTGCACTTGAAATTCGAATAGAAAGGTAAGACTTCTTATATCTGAAAGTAAATTACCCTGTTCTTTCCTTTGTAAATAATAAAATCTGACTCTCATTAGATTTCAGGATGCTTTTGGAGTTTAGAGGTGCTTGTATTAAGTTAATATATTACATTATTTCTGAGTAAAGTGCTTGTCTCTAAGTTATGTTCTAATCCCATTATTGAAAACTGAAAGTACCAGTTGGGGTATAATTATATATAATATAATGCTCTGAATATTTGATTTCACAAAGCAAGTAATTCTCTTTTAGTTAATATCAAATCAAAATAATGACTATTTGAGTGGTACTAAATTTAAGGTACTCCTGTTGGAGAGTTTCAGTTTTTTCATATGAACAATGTACTATTTAGATGTATCTCATTAATGTGATAGGCTTTCTTGCTTTGCTTTATTTGGTCTATGTGCTGCTTTAGGCTAAGACTGTTGTTTTCTTTGAAGATTCTGTGAGGGTATTTTAAGGTCAATATGTACAATAGTGATTTACTTAAAAAGATATAAACACATCACTTTTCGTTTTCTGTGTTTGTCCACTTGGGGCGCCTATAAATAGCTCTAAAACAGGGATTGATTTACATACCCACTACTGAGTGTTGTTTTGAGGTAGTAACTCTTCACCTGTGTCTTAATGCCACATGAGCTGCCAGCAGAGATAAGCAGAAAGAAGTATGTACACCGAGCACCAAAGGCACTTTGTATGTGGATCTGTTGGGGGCCTTTATTGAGCTCTGGTTTCTGTCTTTCACAAAACATAGCTATTAGTGAAACAGTTACTGTTAACAGATCTTTGAAATTAGGTTGCATTACCTTAAAATGGTATATTTAAAAAGTTTCTAAAGTCTCATGCATTTAGCACAACAATATTTTATTTAAGCTGAAGATGAGTCGTAAGGACTCATAGAATAGTTACAGGAATTCAAGAAATGTCACGTCAGACTTGTGACTTGGAGCCAAATGCTGTCTCACTGTTAACCAAGAGATGTTTGTGAGGGAGCACAGGAGTTGTTTTCCTTGAAGCTAACTTTAGGAAGTTATTAATTTTTTCCCCCAAATTTAGGAGCCTGAAACGTTACCTTCTTGGGCTTAATGTCTCTTCATGAAAATACTTACTGTAGTAAAGCATGGTAATGCTGACCCACCTTTTAGGTATATTCTAAGAAGAGCTAACACTTGAAAAATTCCTTTAACTTCAACAGCTATGTGCATTTCTTATAATTGCAAGTAGGTTTTCCTAGGAGTTTTATGCAAATGCTCTTTTTGTTTTTAACTTTCAGGACCATGTACTGTGATGAAACTGCTGACGAGTCCTCAGGAATTAATGTACATCAGCCCACAGCTTTTGCTCACAAGTTACTTCAGCTCTCTGGAGTGTCTCTCTTCTGGGATGAGTTTTCTGCATCAGCAAAATCTTCCCCAGTTTGTTCAACTGCACCAGCGGTAAGGAAAACAAAACAAAAAACCAAAAAACCAAGATCATAGATTTTTGAAAGATTTACATGAGAGTTATTAAAATTTCCTAGGGTATGTAATATGTACTAATAGGTTTCCATCTGATGTGAGAGTTAACATAAATATTCAGTAATGGGGGCATATATTTTGGAGATTTAAGAATACTCACATTTATAATTAATGCCATTTCTGCCAGTTTGCTATGTATTAACTTGATAGAGAAACACTGGATTCTATGTCTTAGAGGGAAATGATATATTAACATCTAATACCCTTTTTACAGTAAAAACAGGAAATCAAGTAATGTTCACATTTACCTTACATGCTGAATGTATTGCTGAAGATGTATCTTACAAGTCATATCTTAAAGAAGTTTTATAATTAAGGAACTCTTTGTTAATCCCTTCTAAGAGTGGAGAGTCCTTTTATAAATTAATCACTCCATAATTTATCTTTTACTTTATTTCACAAATCTTATTTTCTTAATTATAGAATGTTTATTAAATTTTCTTATTATGGAACTTGAACAGAGACTGTGCTTTATTCATAAAGTCCTTTTCCATGATTTGCCTTTATTAAGGTACTGTGCTGTTTCACGGTAGCTCTGCAATACTGGTTTATCCATTGTCAGTCACATCATACAGTTTTCATGTCAAATACTTCATTCTTCTTAAACTGACAATTGTATTTTGCATTTCAATTTATTTACATTAAGGTATTTTAAAGAATTGCTTTTCTTCTTATTGCCTTACTGTAGGAAGCTGAGCCAAAGCTATCCCCTAGCTGGAGTCCCAGAATTGTTTATGAGCCACACCCACAACTAACTAGGAGTTTGCCAGAGGCAGCACCCTCTGACCCCGTGCAGATTGGAGGGCTCGTCGGTAGCTTGGGGTTGAGTCTCACATTGAAACAGAATGAGGTACTTCCTGGAGCTAAGGTAAGTATTTGTTTTATTTTCTGTAGATAAAAACAGAATAAAGCCACAGGCATCCTTTACTGTATGCGGGGACCCACTGATTGGTTGCTGTAAATTACCCTGTGACGAGGGGGCCACGGTCTTGGAGTCAGCATTTTTACTCTCAGCTGGTGCTTCTGTCTGTAGGTGACAGAGTTCGGGTGAAGACGGGCCTTCTGCCCATCTGGTGCAGCTCAGGATTTGAAGCTGTCTCCTACGCTTACTTTCGTCCACTTTCAGAAACATTCATTAGTTCAGATAACTAGGAATGTCTTAAAGAATCTCTATTGTCATCAAATGATAAAGTTAAAGGAAGGAGAGATTGGGAAAGCAAGTTGACTGAAGGGGATGTTTAATTACGTGTATGTAAAACTATCCACCTATGTGTATTTTGAATGGAATGTCCGTTTTTATAATATTTATGAAAAGAGATTGATTTTTTTCATGATGTCTTATAGCTTTTTGAAGACAGTGTAAAGACAACTGTACTCATTTCTTAGGGAACAATATTGAACAGCCTGGAGAATCAGGCTGAATACAGCCTTGCATGTATTTAGTCAGTTAACAATGTGTCTGTCAGGTATTATTTTCAGACTCTGAAAACTAATCTTTCATATAATCTGTGTAAAATGTAGTTTGAGAAGATATCAGGGTTTATTCATTTGTATATTCACTTATCTAACTAGCTCTAGACATTTGAGTGACTACTGTATGCCAGACCCCATACAAGTTCTTGGGACAGATGCGGAGATGAACGGAATGCAATCTTTGTCTTAATAAAAGATGAAATAAGGGCATAGACATGGCTGTGGGAATGTGGAAGAGGGAGCCACGGAGTACATGTGAACATACATAGAAAGGTTTTAAGTTCAGCATATAATCAGAAAGAGATCTTCCCACTGTCCCCAGCCTCAACTCCTTGTTGATTTATGGCCTGGGATGTCAGCAGTCAGTAAGGAGCCCCATGAAACCAGCACTCCACGGGTCAGCTTAGCTTAAAATCCTGGCTCTGGGTCTGTTAGATGGCCTTGCGCAAATCACTTAATCTTTGTGAACTGTTTTCTCATCTGTAAGACAGGAACAGTACTAAGAATTAGAGGAAATAAAAGCATCTAGCACAGTGCCCCAGTACTCAAAAAACAAAGTTGGTAATAATGATTATTATTGTTATTGGAGAATGTATTATTTTATTAGTTAGATCATGGAAATTTCTCAGAGTCACTATGTAATTTATTTTATTTTTTGTTCTTACAATCAGAAGAAATTTGTTTTTCGCCTGGGAAGGGTGCCATTTCCCAAATATAAGTGTTTTCTTAATTGAATTATTTTAAAATTGTAAAATGGCATAAAGATAATAGAAGTCCGTGTTAACATTAGAAATAAGAGGAGGTGAATGAAAAGTAAGGCGAGCATATTCAACTTTCCAGAATGTGATGTAGAGAACAGGGTAATTGCTTTTGTCAGAGTATACTCCAAAAGAATCAGGGTGAGAGTGGAATCGGGCTTTTATTTCTAGAAGGAAAAATGGACAGGGAGTTGGAAAAGAGAAGGGAATTCCACACGAGCACCCTTTCTGCTGTGGCTCCGTGCCCAGTGGAGAGTGGGCTTTGTGGGGCACAGAGGGCATTCACAGGGACACACTGTTGATAGAGAAGGTCCTTGCATGTTCTACAAAGGAGTGTGATTTGTGGGCAAACTTACGAAAGCCAACTTTATTTGCTCTTGGTTTGAATCAAGCTTTAAAAATTATGATTTGAGTCTTTTGAAATCATGATGGGAATGATTACTCGGTTACTGCTATAGATAGTCCTTCTTGGAGACTGTATCTTAAGGCCTCCTCAAATACCTTAAATACTCAGAAAACTCAGAGAGACACAAAGTATGACATTGGACTTGCCAACATGGAATTTCTCAGGAGGATTTTCCCTCTTAAAACAACAGTTGTTGGCCTTATATCTTTTCATTTAGGTAGTGTGGATTAGTAGAGAGAATCTTAGGTAAAGGAATCCAAGGCTAAATGATCAGTATTCCTCTTAGTGCATTAAAATATACTGGGATTTGTCATGATGAGTTTATAGAGTATTCATCCTGAGTAGTTTTCTTTCTTGCTTTCTTTCTTTTTTTTTTCAAGTTGGATATTGATGGACAGATAGACTCTATACATCTATTCCTGTCGCCAAGGCAGGTGCACTTGCTTTTGGATATGTTAGCAGCTATTGCTGGACCAGGCAAGTATAATTCTGTTATTATTTCTAATTCTTTAAAACTTTTTAGCTAAAATATATAGCATACAAATAGGAAATTGTATTATTATATAGGAAATGTGTGAACTTAAAGCTGTATTGTAGGGACTTTCCTGGTGGCACAGTGGTTAAGAGTCCACCTGCCAATGCAGGGGACACGGGTTCGATCCCTGGTCTGGGAAGATCCCACAAGCACGGAGCAACTAAGCCTGTGCACCGCAACTGCTGAGCCTGCGTGCTGCAACTACTGAAGCCCACGCACTCTAGGGCCTGCATGCTGAAACTACTGAGCCCGTGTGCTGCAACTATTGAAGCCCACATGCCTGGAGCCCGTGCTCCGCAACAAAAGAAGCCACCGCAATGAGAAGCCCATGCACTGCAATGAAGAGTAGCCCCTGCTCGCTGCAACTAGAGAAAGCCCGTGCACGGCAACGAAGACCCAATGCAGCCAAAAAAAAAAAAAAAAAAGCTGTATTGTATTGTAAATAAGAATCCTCAATAGTTAAATTTGATCGCATCTTTCAAATTGTATTATCATGGCACAAATTGGAGTTCAGATTGTTTGTATCACATACATAACATTTTCAGAACTGACTGGCTTACTTCCTTGGTTGGGGGTAGTACTTCATACAGCTGAGAAGGTGTAATTCTTAAACACATTAAATAGCACGCACTTAAAATTTTTAATGACTTATCTATCAGAGATCAGATCTTCTGATTCCTAGCTAGCTGCTTAGAGCTATTGCTTAGATCTCCAGTTAATATTAAACAGTGGTGGTTTTGCACTGACTGTGGTACTAAGTTGCCATTGATATTGGATAAGTGGGTTGGGAGAGAAATGATTAATTAACTCCAAATTTAATTACTGTTTTGCTTTCCTTTTGTATACTTGTAGAAAATTCAAGCAAAATCGGGTTAGCTAATAAAGACAGAAAAAATCGACCCATGCAGCAAGAAGATGAATATCGAATTCAAATGGAATTAAACCGGTATTATTTGAGGAAGGATTCCCTCTCTGCGGGTGTATCCTCAGAGCAAAGCTTTTATGAGACAGAAGCGGCTCGTACACCTTCTAGCCGGGGTAAGCAACTCAAAAAGTTGACTTCAGAATCATACATTCTCATCATAGAGCAAGGTAAACTTAATTTTGGCTGCTGTAAAATGGAGTTCAGCAATGAAAAGACTGAAGATCCAAGAAGGTTTAAATTTATCAGTCGATCTAAGCACAGCCTTACAGTGATGCGCTGGCACACACGTGCTGCAGTGTCCCTTTTGATTGTATAGTTTTGTTTTGTAAATCATGATTTATTCTAAGGAAAGTCAATTAAAAATGTGGATTTACACAGAAGATAAATTGGGGGTAATTATTCATTTTGTCAAATTCTTATGTGCTCTCATAATAACTTACAGTAGTTTTCTTTACATAGGAACCTTTGTCCATTAATCTTTCTATCAATTAAATGTAAATATAATCTTTACCCGGTTTACTTTGCATTTCAGAATGTGTAAGCACTAACTAATACCATGAATAATAAGAATCAATTTAAGTATGGAATGTTGAACTAAATAAAAAATTAAAGCCTACTCAAGAAATTCTGGCCATAAGAAACTTCATTTGCATGAGGGTAAAACAGTCTCTTGAAAGAAGTAAAACATAAATAGAATTCTAAATAAAATATTCAACTCTTTTTTTTTTTTTTTAAAGAAATAGCTGTATCCATATGAAACCAGAGATTGTAAGATATTTATACTATTTAAAAATCTGGATTATTTTAATATCATATGACAGTTAATGACATTACATTATACCGTGTAATGCAGCTTATCATATATTTTTTTAAAAAGTTCACCAGTGGGCTAGCTTAACCTTTTGTTAATCTATATTCAGTTGAGTTTTTACTATGACATTAATATCTTGGTTCCAAAGAAATTACCCCATTTGAAGTAACATAAAATTTAGGACATCACTATATCTCAGATAACCTGAGGGAAGAATATGATATTAATATATATGAACTTATTTAAAGATGTGAATTGGAATTATAATAAAACTGACAAAGTTTAATTCTGTCTAGAAGAAGAAGTTTTTTTCTCCATGGCTGATATGGACATGTCCCATAGCCTCTCTTCTCTTCCACCTCTTGGGGAACCCCCAAATATGGACCTTGAGTTATCATTAACTAGTACATATACAAACACCCCAGCAGGATCTCCGTTAAGTACTACTGTGGTAAAGTATTAATTAATTTTTGTTCTATTCTTGAAAAGTTGCTTCTAAAATTTTGCACTTTATTCATGTGCTTTAAAATAATTATTTTATAGCTTCAGCCAACTTGGGGAGATTTCCTTGATCATCATAAAGAACAGCCAGTAAGAGGGTCAGCATTACCATCCAACCTAGTTCACCCAACATCTTTACAGAAGACTGGTAAGTAAAAAAAAAGACATTTGTTGATAGTTTCCCCTGGAATTTTTAAAAACTTAAAAATTAAAAAAAAAATTGTTTTTAAAAAATGCCATTCTATTGATTCTTTTCTTTTTCATAAAATTTTCTTTGGTCTAGGCTATTTAACAAAATTTAGAAACAAAATGAAACATTGTTGAACAATTCACTATGAAGTGTTTCAGAATAGGTGCCTATTTATTGTATTCTTTGTGTATTTAAATACTTAAATATTTTTAGTAAAAAGTACACAGTAAGTTTCATATTATTATTGCAGTTTAGGGGTCTCAGTCAACTATCTGATTTTTGTTTCACGTTTACACTTTCCTTGAAAGAGAACCTCAGGTTTCTTTTCTGCAGAATTTAATTGAAATAGACACAGACTTAAAGGAAAATTTGAAGAGCAGCTTTTGGTTAATCTCTGACTTTTTCCAATACAGTTTTATTAATGCAAAAGTTTGTTCGTATGTTTCCTATTGTAACAATTTTTTTTTTGTACTTCAAGTATCAAGGATCTTGGATGTAAAATGCAGAAAGATTAGTTTATTTTACTTGTTTAATATCACTCAAAATGTGTGATCACATGTTTTTTGAGACTAAAACCTCAGGTTTAGTTTTAAAATTAACACACGAGTAAATGTTTTATAATTTTGATATAATGGATTGTTTTAAGTATTAACTTTTTTATGAATATAATTTTAACACATGTATTTCAGCTCTCCCCTGTAGATCTGTTTCAGTGGATGAATCCAGGCCTGAATTTATTTTTAGACTAGCTGTGGGAACGTTTTCAATCTCTGTGCTTCACATCGATCCTTTATCTCCACCTGAAACGTCACTGAACCTTAATCCATTGACACCTATGGCGATAGCTTTCTTTACTTGTATAGAAAAGATTGATCCAGCAAGATTTTCAACAGAAGATTTTAAGTCTTTCCGAGCAGTATTTGCAGAAGCTTGCTCACATGATCACCTTAGGTAAACTCTTATATTTATTAATGATCCTTGAAAAGGAACCAAGTGTGGACTTTTCATTTATCTGCAATACCTACCTATCTCCATTTGTTTTTCCAATTCACATTTTAAATATTTGTAAATGAGTAGAGTGAGTGTGGTTTTCTTGAAGTGCTGCAAAGATGTTTACCATAGAATCTCTCATTCAGGTTATTTGGCATGTGAAACATTCAGATATAAGATCTATATAATTTGGAGTTGTCTAAATTATCTTTTCTTTAGTTCCCTGCCCTGCGCTTGTCAAGTTTCTTTGCCCACATTTTGCCTTCATTCCCCACTGACACCATTATGATCATAAAAATAGTTCTTAACTGTCACAGGTTTAGTAGAGATGGCAGTGGTGGTGAGTGTAGAATGGGCTAATGCAAAGGGACTTGAAAGTGATTCATATGCCGCTGGCCATGGGGTGGGAAATGATACCAAGGCTCATCCTGAGCGTGGACGCTACATTTTCAATTTCTGCTTAAAAAAAAAAAAAAAAATCAAAGCTGTTCAAATAGCCACTGATCTTTTTATGGGTTAAGTCGTAATAGATGAGGAGATAATTAAGTTTATAAGTACATATAATATTGTTAATATGCAAATACTATTTATTTTAACATGAGAGTGACCTATAAATTGTCCATTCATATGTTATTTTATGTAATGGCTTAGGCACATATATTACTATTTTTAGAAAACGCCTTGGGCTTTCATTTTAACTTTTTTGAAGTATTAAAATTAATATACAAAGTAGTTTTTACATCTAGCAACAGAAACTCTACAGGTTAGGACCATAATATTTAAAATAAAACTGCAAAAACATTTTTTCTTCCTATTTTTGATAAGGTTTCAAATATCTGCCAGTAGGAAATATAATAAATGCAACAAAAACTAGAGGTAGACCTTCATTTGAGTTCCATTGACTAAAGTTTTAAAAATATTGCATGATCCTTCTAGATAAGTTTAAGAAACTATGTACATATATTTTACAGATTTGAAAGATTTTATCCACTGCAGTGTAAATTTTAAAATGTAGAAGAGGGAAGGGCAGTGTTGGGAAATATGTCCTGGGTGATTTCTTATCAGCAGATCTGATTTCTTTATCTTATGTCAGGGAATGGGGAATTTGAAGCAGTCTTTCTGGTTAATATCCTTAAGAATATTAGTTATTACTAACAATTTGAGCTTGTCAGAACAGGTAGGTATTAACAGTTGTGTACTATTCTTTGACACATTGTTTAATCTAGCAGTATATGGATACTCTTAAATGATACATTTTTTTATAACAGATTTATAGGTACTGGCATCAAAGTATCCTATGAACAAAGACAAAGATCAGCTTCTAGATATTTCAGTACTGATATGTCCATAGGGCAAATGGAACTTTTGGAATGCCTGTTTCCGACTGATTTTCATTCTGTTCCTCCTCACTATACAGAGGTAAATGCTGATACTTTTCCTTTAGGATTAGTCTTTAAATGTCTTGCTTGTTAAGAATTGTGTGAACAACAATGATTTTCTTTAAAAAGGCATAGGAAGTTGTATAGGAAGAAGTTTTTTGTGGTGTTTGCATTTATATTTTGTTGAAACAGATTTTTTAAAAATATATTTATTTATTTATTTGGTTGCAGCAGGTTTTAGTTGTGGCAGGCGGGCTCCTTAGTTGCGGCTCCAGGGCTCCTTAGTTGCGGCACGTGGCTTCCTTAGTTGCGACAGGCGGGCTTCTTAGTTGTGGCATGCGAACTCTTAGTTGCAGCATGCATGTGGGATCTAGTTCCCTGACCAGGGATGGAACCTGGGCCCCCTGCATTGGGAGCACAGAGTCTTACCCGCTGCGCCACCAGGGAAGTCCTGAAACAGACTTTTAAGTGTGGCCTTTAAGGCCATTATAAGAGTGTGTTACATTTTTAGAGTTGACTTGTTTTAGAGTCAGACAGGTTATGGGACAAATGACTTAATTTCACTCATTTTCCAAGCACTCTTAATTTCAGAATTCTATTATTCAACAAATAGTTATTGAATGCCTACTATGTGCTAAGCACTGTTCAAGATAAGTGAAATGTCTTGTGCTCATTTATAGTTAATCTGATTTTTTTCCTATCCTAACAGCATGTCCTAGAGAAACTTTTAAAAGCTATCAAAATGACATTTTTATTGCTGTTACTTTGCCCTTGTGACTTATTTTATTTTCAAAGTGCTTTATTTGAATCCTCACATACATTTTGCAGTTGTGCTACTAAGTATTTCAGAAGTTAACTAATTTGTCTAAAAGTCACATTGCTAGTAAGTGACAAAACTAAAGCTTAAACCAGCCTTTCTGACTTCAAAAAGCTCTTTCCACTATTATATTAGCTCCTCTATTAATTCATGTGATTAATTATAGCTTAATATTGTACATTTCATTTATCTTCATCTTTGTTTTTAAGCTTTTAATGTTCCATTCCAAAGAACAAACTGATTCTCACCCCCCTGTGTGTCTTCAGCTTCATTATAAGCATTCTGAGAATAAAGGACCCCAGGTAAGAGATCTGTTTGTGTGATTAGCACCTGTAAATTTTCATTTGATGTATATTTTATCACAATCACAAGGTTTTAATTTAATTTTATAGACTCGTTACTGATCATATTAATGCTTTCTTTTTCTTTTTTTTTTTTTTTTTAGGGTAGTCAGGCAAGACTTAGTTCTGTTCCTCAGAAGGCAGAATTACAAGTTAAGTTAAATCCAGTGTTTTGTGAGCTGGATATCAGTATTGTGGACAGGTTAAATTCTTTGCTTCAACCACAGAAGCTCACTACAGTAGAGATGATGGCATCACACATGTATACTTCATATAATAAGCATATTAGTCTGGTAAGTATTTAAAAAGTTGCAAAAACACATCATGATCATAGCTAGCTAATAGGCTTATTGGGATGATTTCTGAGCTTAAGTATTCTTAATAGGTTAAATAGCATATGTTATTAAAACGGCATTATTTGTAATAATGAAAAAAGGAGGCATCTTTAATGTCTAGATAGTAGACTAGCTAAATAAGTTGTGCTAATGTACTGAGTGCAATTTTATGCTGCCACTTTAAATGATGGCTATAAAGAGGGTACAGCAACATGAAAAAGGCTCATGAAGAAGTATGAAGTGAAAAAGTAGAATATATTATTCCACATAAACTTTTATTACAACTGTGTAAATAAAATTGTATAGAAAAAGACTGGATGGAAATATACCATTTGGTAGCATTGATTACGTTAGAGTAGTAAAATTAGATTTCCTTTTCTGTGTTTATCTGAATTTTATAAACTGTGACTATAATATCTCGATAAAACTTTATTCACACGTATAATGAACTAGTTGAATCTCCTGTAAAATGCAGCCCATATAATGTAGAATATACTCTTGAAATTGGGAACATAGTTTATCATATTGTGTAATGGAGCATCACATTGTATCACTTTTACTTAGATCTGGTGCCTGGAGTCTTTTCTAAGCTAATCAAGTAAGTCAGGTTTGTAAGGTGTCTGTTAGGAATTTTAGGATTAGGCAGACAGAGACAACTTTGTCTAAAAAGAAAAGGGAAAAGATATTTTTCTGCATATTTGCCTCTCCCTTAATTAGTGGTGAGTATTCATATTAAATCAAGATTCTTTAATTTTTATTGTCAACAATTGCTATTTTAAGTTCTGTGGGGCAAGTGTTTATATTTGCTGTTAGTCATAGATGTACTGGGATGATGATTTTATCTCTTGAGCAATTTTTGCTGAGAGTGGGGGTTAGTATTAGAAAGTCAAATAAGGGAGAGAAAAAATAGGATCCAAGTCTTAGCATAAAAACGGAACTTTCTAATCTAGGTGGTTAGAGACTGATCCGTGAAACTGAGGATTGTTACCACCTACACTGTACTCTGGACTAAAGCTTCATAAGTTTTAATTCATTTTAGAGAAAAAATAGAAATAGACTTTTATCTGAAGGGCATGTTCTTTGACCCTTTTATTATAATGTGGCTTTAAGTAAATGGTGCATACGTGTTTTGGTTTCTAGGAGTCATTTGATGGCATCATACCCTTGGGTTGGATGGGAGCTCGGAGTGAGCCATTTAGGGAATATTTATTTAGAACCTGTGATGTGCCAGGCCTGGGCTTAGCCCTGGAAATACAAAGATGAGTCAGGGATGGGCCTTTGCATTTGGTATAATTCATCGGATTTCACACTGAAGTCTTTAAAGTAGCATATTGGTGGATAAATCCTTCAAATTGAATGCTGGGTACTATAGTGATTTTTACCCATATTGAGTTTGTTGATAAGCTAATTTACACATTATTCTTTAGAGTCTGTTGTAAGATACATATACATCTATAGCACCTGTGTCTTCACTTTGGTTCAGTTTTTATTTTAATTAATTTTTTTATGTGAGGATTTAACTTTTGCCAGTAGTTTTGACTTTTGTCAGTAGCTGTTGCATTATAAAATTTCATTACACTAAATTAATATGATAGTAGTTAATATGAATTGTGTGTTAATACATTATCCTGAATGAGGAAATAGTGATTATGTATATTGTAATGTTGAATACTAGTGTCATTTATGTTTATTTGCTTAATTTAACATTTTGGCATATTTTTGATGTTTTGTGTTTTAGCACAAAGCTTTCACTGAAGTATTTCTAGATGATTCACATAATCCTGCAAATTGTCGGATATCAGTACAAGTTGCCACGCCAGTATTAAACCTTTCTGTTCGCTTCCCAATACCTGATCTTCGATCAGATCAAGAGAGAGGACCATGGTTTAAGAAGTCACTTCAGAAGGAGATTCTTCATTTAGCATTCACAGATCTAGAGTTTAAGACTGAATTCCCAGGAGGATCAACCCCTGAACAAGTTAAATTGGAACTTACCTTTAGAGAACTAGTTGGTAAGATTGACCATGCCTGTAAAAGAGCCAGACTAGAAACTAACAACTGCTACTGAAACTTACGTTAAGAAAAGTATATGACAGCCCCCCAATACAATAAAATTAAAGAACATATGTTAGAAAGCAGGTTTAACAGCTTCTTTCTAATATTGTATACAAACGTGATATCTGTCAGTTTTTGAAAAGAAACTACAATGCACGATGATTTATTCACTTTGAGAATATAGTGCTTTAGCCTACATTTTAATACCACCTACTACTTGTTGTAGGGCTAATAGTAGCCAAAATTTATTGAGTGCCACTCTATGTTTGCCGTGTGCTGAGCACTTCACACACATTATCTTGTTTCCTTTAATCATCATAGTTACGGTAGGCTTATTATTTCCAATTATTTTTATCATTTATAAGGGAGGAATCTGTCGACTTCTGAAGAGGTACCTCCCAAGGTCAATGTAGTAGTAAATGGCGGAATCAAGATTCAAACCCAAGTCTGACACTAGAGCTTGAGCTTTCAGCCATCGTACTAATAGTGACTTTTCCTTGTAAATCTGTTTTAAGTTCCCCTCTCCTCCTCTTTCTGCTCGCCTCCTTCTCTGTAGGCTGCAGTTTTCCTTCCCTTGTTTTCTCCGAGTTTTACGTATCATTAGAGATATTTAAAATTGACTTGCCAGTTATGATTTCATGAAAAGGCCTTTAGGGGTGATCTGGAATCTTCCCTTATCTCTAGTGATAAGAAACTCATTATTCTGGTGGAAAGTCATTCTTTGTAAAATAGAATGAAAAAACATATATGGGGTTATTGTGAAGTAACTCTTACAGTGCTTGGTACAATATAGACATTTAAGAAATGTAGTTATTTCTTAAAATAACTACATTAAAAAAAAATCTGTTCCTAGACTAACTGCATAAACTTTTATGAAGAATAATCACTAAGTGGCACTCAGTAAGTGGTAACTACTATATTTAATATGTTATGCTTATTTATTTATTTATTTTTTTGGCCGTGCCACGCGGGATCTTAGTTCCCTGACCAGGGATTGAACCTTGCCCCCTGCATTGGGAGCACAGAGTCTTAACCACTGGACCGCCAGGGAAGTCCCTTATATTTAATATGTTATGATTATGCACCTTACACGTTAAACATTCATATTTAAGAATTTGCGTTTGAGCAGAAAACAGCATCTTTAATTTATCTGCTCATCCTGTCTCCCCACATGTACACGTGCAGCAGGAATAAATGAATAAATGTTGTAGAACTTAACACTGCATTATGTCCCTGATTTAGAGGATCTTTGCTCCTCGAAGGAGGAAAGTATCTTTTCTCTTAGTATTTGAGAAGAAATGCATCTCCATGAATCCGTCTTGTTTTATTAGGGTCATTCCAGGAGGATAAAGGAGAACCATCCATTAGTTTTTTCCACGTGACTAGTGGAGGAGATGGAGATACAGCGTCCTCGGACGACTTTGACTGGCCGCGGTGAGTAAGCAAATGGACATGATACATACATTTAATGAGACTTTCCTTTCAGAAACAAGTTGCTGTAGCTTTTGTGACTGACATTTTGGCTATTAAATTTAAGCTAAAAATATCCAGCCTTGATGAGAAAACCCCGAGGAAGATGGAAAAATTAAATAAAAAAATATGTACTACTTTATCAAAGGTGCCTATGAGATACTGACAGAGATGGACATATAAAATGTGTTCTTTGGCCTCAAGTTACTTAGCCTAATTAGATGGACAAAAGAATCATACCCATTCTAAAAATAGTTCATTTGTGAAAAGGACTTTGGTAGAAGAGGTATCATACAGCACCATTTGGTTAATTATCAGATGAATTTTATAGCCAGTGATTATTTTAGGAAAGTATTTTCAAATCTGGGGAGCTTTTACAGAACACTGATTCTTGCGCCCCATGTTGAGATTCTGAGATAGAACCTGGGCATCAGTATAGTTTAAAAATACACCAGGTGATATGTTCATAGCAGCACTATTCACAATAGCCAAGACATGGAAACAACCTCAATGTACATTGACAGATGAATGGATAAAGAAGATGTGGTGCATATATACAATGGAATACTACCCAGCCATAAAAAAGAACGAAATAGTGCCATTTGTAGCAACATGGATGGACCTAGAGATGATCATACTAAGTGAAGTAAGTCAGAAAGAGAAGGACATAACATATGATATCATTTATATGTGGACTCTAAAATATGACACAAATGAACTTAACTAAGAAACAGAAACAGACTCACAGACATAGAGAACAGACTTGTGGTTGATAAGCGGGAGGTGGGATCGGGGAGGGATGGAATGGGAGTTTGGGATTAGCAGATGCAAACTATTATATATTGAATGAATAAGCAACAAGGTCCTACTGTATAGCACAGGGAACTATATTCAATATCCTGTGATAAACCATAGTGGAAAAGAATATGAACAAGAATATATATATACATATATATGTATAACTGAATCACTTTGCTGTAAATTAACACAACATTGTAAATCAACTATGCTGCAATTAAAAAAATGAAACTACAGTAGGTGATACCAATGTGCAGTTGGATTTAGAGAACCACTGCTTCAGGATTTCTTAGGCAGGAGAAATCATTCTTTAAATTAGCCTGATAGTGGGCTTGGATTACATTTTTTTTTTCTTTTTTTAAAAATTTATTTATGTGTTTTTTGGCTGCGTTGGGTTTTCGTTGCTGCGTGCGGGCTTTCTCTAGCTGCGGCGAGTGAGGGCTACTCTTTGTTGCGGTGCACAGGCTTCTCATTGCAGTGGCTTCTCTTGTGGAGCACGGGCTGTAGGTGCGTGGGCTTCAGTAGTTGTGGCATGTGGGCTCAGTAGTTGTGGCTCACAGGCTCCAGAGCACAGGCTCAGTAGTTGCGGCACACGGGCTTAGTTGCTCCACGGCATGTGGGATCTTCCCAGACCAGGGCTCTAAACCCGTGTCCCCTGCATTGTCAGACAAATTCTTAACCACTGCGCCACCAGGGAAGTCCCTTGGATTACATTTAAAAGAACTTAGTTCACCCAAAATAATGATCCTTTATTATATTGAAAACTGAGTACATGAAGCCTCTCTTAAGAATTAAAGTGATCTTTCTTGTGCCACTTTTCTACCTGCCTTCTTTTACACCCCCGTACCCTGTGTGTCAGACCTATCAGACTCCTAGGACAGGCATTGTCAGTGCACAGCTGATCATGAGCAGGAGTTTTCATCATAAGAAACGAATCTATTTCAATTAGGTAATTTGAAAGCACAGTTTACATTAGGATATCTGTAAATTAGGAAACAGTTGTTTTAGTTTATAACTAGAACCAACTGGCAATACCTTCTTAGGAAAAAAAAAGCTATTACAGATGCAACACAGCTGTTTTGTTTGAGCGTGCCATGCCTCATCATGATGGCAGGCTGGTGGGATAAAAAGGAGACTACAAAGCCTTGTGCTAGTGACATGCTGCAGAGAATTAGGAAAGGACTGGCATTACTCTGGGGCAGAAGCTAATGTCATCAAAGGCTGTTAGCTCTTGATATTTTGGGTTTGTAGCTACAAAACACCACCAATAACACAAGCCTTTTATTATTGAAATTCCTAAAGGAAAAGATTACTTTGTTGTTGCAGTTCTGAAAATATTCTGTAATCAAACTCTCCTTCTTCCATTTGAACAATTTATATAACATGAGGTTTCTCAGGTATGCAAGTATTCCATAATAGCCGAACAGCTGGAATGTAGAAGGATTTGGTTTAATGATAATAAATAGAATTCTTAGGTAAAATTTGCTAGCTGTTAATGACATTAAAAAAAAATTTTTGTTTAACTGATGTATAGTTGATTTACAGTACTGTGTTAGTCTCTGGTGTATGGCAAAGTGATTCAGAGAGAGATATATATATATGTATGTGTGTATATATATATATAATTACACACACACACACACAGAGACACATATTCTTTATCATGTTCTTTTCCATTATGGTTTATTACAGGCTATTGAATATAGTTGCCTTTGCTATACAGTAGGATCTTGTTGTTTATCTACTTTATATATAGTAGTGTGTATCTGCTACTCCTCATTTCTCTCTCCCCCACCACCTTACCCCTTTGGTAACCATAAATTTGTTTTCTATGTCTGTGAGTCTGTTTCTGTTTTGTAAATAAGTTTGGTAATGAAATTTTAAAATGACCCTTTTGTTCTCAAAAGATCAGATTTTCTAGTTATCCAAGTATAAAATGTTAATGTCCTTCTTTTATTTGCTTGTTTCATCAATTCCATGCTTTTAAATTTACAGCATGCTCAGGAGCAGGTTGCGTTAGATATAATTAGACTTTGTAGAGAAGTTGACGCCTATCAGTAATGACTTAATCAGTGGGCTTTGTATTAGTTTGTATACAAGTTAGTTTTGCAGTTTACACTTAGATCTTGATTTTTAAAATTGTCTTTGCTATCAGAATTGTACTGAAAGTAAACCCACCAGCCATGCATTCCATTTTGGAGAGAATAGCAGCTGAGGAAGCAGAAGAGAGTGATGGCCACTATCAGGAAGAAGAGGAAGGAGGCGCTCATTCCCTGAAAGACGTTTGTGATCTGAGAAGACCAGCCCCGTCTCCCTTCTCTTCTCGTAGAGTAATGTTTGAAAATGAACAGGTAAAATAAAAGTGTGAGCAAGCAACAAAGGAATTACCCTCTATCAGATAGCTTTTAATGCTTTATCTTTAAAAAAATACTTAGTATACTGTTTTTTGCCATATTTTTAGCTCCAAGATTGAATAATATCTATTTTTTTCCCTTGGTTAAAAGTTGCATGCTTATTTATTTGCCTACATACAAGTCGTATGGGTCGGATAAGAAGATGCTACTACTATTTTAAATATAAAATGATTATTTGATGCTTTTTTTTTTTTCTTTTTTTTTGCACTAAACTGTTATGTTTTAGATGGTGATGCCAGGAGACCCTGTAGAAATGACAGAGTTTCAAGATAAAGCAATCAGCAATTCTCACTATGTGCTGGAACTTACATTACCCAATGTTCATATAACACTGCCTAATAAAAGCTTTTATGAGAAGCTTTATAATAGGTGAGTTTAAACCCATTTAGTTGAATCTTTGGGATCGAACTTTCCTGTCTAACTGCCTCTCTACCATCCTACCTCCTTGTTTTCCCTCTTCCCCCTTTTCTTTCCTTGTTTTAATATTATCAACTATTTCAGTGTACTTTGTATGGTGTTGATTATAGAACTATTACCGTTATGATGAGCTATTGTCATAGCAGAGTTTCCTAACCAGTGTGTCTGGTAACTGGGTTTCTTGTGTGTGAGATGTATTCTCTCCATCCTAGGTTGGCTGGTTGCCCTCTGTCACCTTACCACAGAGTACTGAGAAAATATCTCTTTGTGTATAATGACATGAAAAGAGGTGGGATATACTTGTATAGAGGGCCAAAAGATACTGGTGTAAAGTCAGAGTCCTAGAGTCTTTGTACAAGGAACATCCTTTCTCAGAGTCTAAAAAAAAGCACCTTGTTAGAATCAGAAACTCTAACTTATAAACTTGTCTATAAAAACTTAAATTTATTACATTTAAATACCCTTAAACGTATATACCAAGCAAATATGTTGAAATAAATGGCATTCTAGAGTAGAAAGCTCATAGACTCTGAAGATCTTGGACGATTTACCTAGTCCCCATGAGCTCTATTTCCTCACATATAAATTGGAGATGATACTTGTACAGGCCTCAGTGGGTTGTTTGGAGCATTAAATGATATAACATTTGGGAAAGTTCTGAGAACAGTGCCTGGCGAATAGTAAGTAAGAATGTTATCATTCCCACCCACTCTGGCATAGCTGAAAGGTGGTCATGTGGGTTTCTGGAAAAAGACACGTCCTTAGTGTCTGTCATCGCTAGCTTCCCACATGTAAACAAGTCATCCAAATTTTTGTTAATCTTCAGAAACTGCAGACCGTTGTTTCTGCTGTAGATTTACTTGGTACCAAATAGGATTTGGATTTATACAGGATCTGACGTTTGGAAACCACTGATCTCTAGACTACTGTCCTTATTTTATAGTTGAGGTATCTCCCAAGAGCTAACGAATGTGCAAGGCTAAGATTGAGCAAAATGAAACAACTAGTTCAAGGTCCATCCCAGAGGTCAGAAGGGCTTCATCCATTTCTTTGTCCTTCTGCATTGATTGAACAGGTGGCTATTGGTTAGATTGCAGCATCAGAATAGTAAAACATACCTTAAACATTCCATTTATGAATATATGTTCATTTACCACTTCTTTTTAAAATATAGGACAGGGCCTTTTTTTTTTTTTTTTTTTTTTAGGGCAGGGCCTTTTTTTGATTACAAGCCACTGGTTAGAATTTTTGCTTAATGTATACCCAGAAGGCTTTGTCTACGATTCTCAGTTTCAGTTTCTTTGAAGTGGAGTGAAAAAATAGTTTCAAAACAGTCTGAGTGCAGAATCCTTTCAGGTTTTTAAGATTTTTTTCTCACTTCAGTCTATATACTTAAAAGTCATCAGTTAGCACAAGATTGAATTAAACTATGCTTACAATAACATAACAGCTGAGATGAGCAGATTTGGGGCCAAGCACGATTTACCCGTGGTGACTATGCAAAACGTATAATTCAGCTGGTGGGAGCAGAAGTTCTCAGGTGGGCTAGGGAGTTGTCTGCCAGCAGCAAGCAGGTAGCGTGTGGGGGACGTCAGTCAGTATGGCGGGCGGGTAGCTTAAGTCAGGGACCTGGAGAGCATCTGCGCATCTGGGGAGCTGGTTCAGGGGGTGTTGCCCATGAGAGTTTCTGTTCTCTCTCACCTGCCCACTTCTCTGTCTCTCAGGCCCCTAGACTTATATAAATACTGCAGTGTTCCCCGCTGTGGATCATATACATCATATATCTAAGTTAGCATGTGAATTCTTTGTTCTCTGTTTGGCTTTGTCTATATATACATTTTTTTTCTTTTAATTTTCAGACATTCTAAAACTTATAGGTAAGTTGCAAGTACAGTACAAAGAGCGTTTTTTCCCTGAACCATTTGAGAGTAAGTTGCTGACTTGATGTCCCTTCAGCCTTGAGCAGTTGAATGTGTATTTCTCACAAACAGGGACATTCTTCTACATGACCATAATTCAGCCATTAAAACGAAAAAATTAATATTATACATTAGCATCTAATCGTCAGACCCCATTCATGTTTTGCTAAATGTCTTAATAATGCCCTTTATTATACATAAAATTTAAAAGTATCTTTCTGAGCAGGAATTATAACCAATTCTGCCTTTACTTCATACATTTGAAATATTGGTTTATTCCTTCATCAGCTGGGTCTTTTCAGAAAGATAGTCTCAGGTACAGGTAGATTTTTTTTCTATGTCAAAAATCCTTTAGAATAGAATATAAAAAATATTCTACCTGGTTTTATTAAATCAGATATTTTTGAGCTTCTATAATGTTTCAAGCTCATCGCCACGGAATCATGGTGATGTGTCCTTAAACATCTTAAGTGGTTTTTTTTTCTTGATATTAGAAACATCATTCAGTGTTTTATAGTATTATGGTATCAAGACTGTGTTCAGACCAAAATGTAAATAAGGAAAAATAGTAAAATCATATGAAACATATTTTCAGGTCATATACCATGAACTCCAGGTTTTATTTAAAGTAATAGTTTCTCTTTAACCTGTGAAGATAAGAGAATGGTTGTAGGGAATAAGGTAAAGAAAAATTTCCTGAGAAAATTCTTCATTTTATACTTTCACTATTTATTCATGTAGGAATTTAGACTAAGATCTGGATTTAGACTCTTGTTTCTTTTTCTTCAATAAATTTATTTATTTATTTTTGGCTGTGTTGGGTCTCCATTGCTGCGTGCGGGCTTTTTCTAGTTGCGGCGAGCGGGGGCTACTCTTCATTGCGGAGCACGGGCTTCTTATTGCAGTGGCTTCTCTTGTTGCAGAGCACGGGCTCTAGGCACGCGGGCTCAGTAGTTGTGGCTCGCGGGCTTAGTTGCTCTGCGGCATGTGGGATCTTCCCAGACCAGAGCTTGAACTTGTCCCCTGCATTGGCAGGTGGATTCTTAACCACTGCGCCACCAGGGAAGCCCTAGACTCTTGTTTCTTTGTTCTGTGAGTGACACGCCCAGGGGGCAGCGAGCCAAGTGAGTACCACACAGCTCTGGGCATCGCTGTCAGTGTGTCTGAGGCGAGACACACTTCTGCCCTGTGTCCCTGGTATTCTTCATCCAGTGATGCTTCCAGAAAGAGACCTTTTGGGTGGGGATTACAGTCTACTGAGAGTGACAGTACTCAGTCCTCGTTTATACTTTCTAGGGCCTCAGAAGCTCAGGAATTGGCCCAGGAAGTTCCTAGACAAGTGGCTTCTCACAGGAAGGGCCCAGGGCTACATCATCGCTTGGCACCTTGATTGGTATTCACACTAGGCTTTATGACGAGTCTGTGCTTTTGGCAGTCCTTCCATGTGAGTCATCCACTGGTCCTTTCTTCAAACCTTCAGTGCCTGCCGTGTGACAGCCACTGTGCTAGGCACATACAAAGATGACTAAGACACAAGTCTTAGTCTAGGAAAGGGAAACAAGAAAATGGAGTAGAGTGTTACAGGTGCAGTGATTGCATTATGCACGTGAAGGATATGCTATGGGTCCAAGCCTAACAAAAATCTTTGTAGAGAACATTGTAAAGTCTCAGTTTTCATGACAACATAGAGGTGAGTGGTGGGGGTGGAGGTATCTGAGAAGTGACAAATATTTCTTTGAAAAAATAGGATGCGGTGGTAGCCTAGCTTGACATGTATCACCCCAGTAGTCACCAGTGCTGACTTGGCTGTTCGTCTGTTCCGTTAGTTAGAAGGGTTTCCTCTCTTTATTCCCTGTTCTGTATGCTTCTTCATCTCATGCAAACTTCCCAGCGAAGCTGTGCTTTCTGTGGAAGAAAGAAAAAGCAGATATCCCTAGAGAAAGTGAGTAATGGAAGAGAACTGAATTGGGAGCTGGACGTAATCTGGGCTCTGGTTCCACTTCTCCCACTAATTAGCTGTGTGACCTTGGGCGGGTCACTTAACCTTTATGACGCAGTTTCTTCAAGTGTAAAGGGAGAATAATAATTCTGCCTTGGCCGCCCCAGAGGATTGAGGGGAGTCAAATGAGACAGTGCCTAATCTGTTATAGTTTATAGAGTGTTCTCATATACGTGAACAGTCCTTTTGTTCTTTATGGGTTTCATTTTTAATAAACCTCCTCCTTTAAGTGCATTTAGATGTATGTAATTTGATGCATATAACACTGGTGAAACTGGGAGGATATCTAATTAGATATCTAATTGTCCAGATTCCTTTCTCACTGCCCTGACAGCCATAGCAGTTATTTTTCCATTGAAAAGAAATTCCATTTCACCATTTGGAAAATTTATTATTCATGTGACTTCTTAAAGGGATATTCTTTAGTTTGCCTTCGGTTGAAGTAGGAGTTATGTATTTATTTGTCAACTTTTGTCTTTATAGGATCTTTAACGATTTGCTGCTATGGGAACCAACAGCTCCTTCACCAGTAGAGACATTGGAAAATATTTCATATGGTGTTGGGCTTTCAGTAGCCAGTCAGCTGATTAATACCTTCAACAAAGATGGTCTTAGTCCGCTTAAATCTGCAGTTCCCTGTGGTAATATGTTTTAAATTTCTTCTGAATTAAAATGCCTGGCTTATCAATAAACAAAGTAGTAACTTTTTAAATTGATGGATTTAAAAATGTGTCTTTGGCATTTTCCACTTATAACTATTTTATAATATCTTTTAGTAATTTACAGTATTTCCCCACTTCTAGCTATTTATTAAGAATGTTATTAATTGTTATTTTTATAGTGATAGTATATTCATTTTCTGAAGTTCAGTGGTAAAGAGAAAGACAGTACATTTTTATTGTCATTACCAGATTCTTTGTAAAAATAAACAGGTTGTAAAATAAGCAAATATTCTTGTGATAAAGTTCAAGTTTGAATGCTGTTTTGTGTTAATAAGCTGTTAGAACAGCTGTAATTGTGCAATTTATTTCTCATAGATGAGGAAAGTGGATCTGAGGAAGAGACTTTGCAGTATTTTTCCACTGTTGATCCCAATTATCGTTCTCGTAGGAAGAAAAAACTAGACTCTCAGAATAAGAACTCGCAGAGTTTTCTGTCAGTTCTTCTGTGCATTAATCATGGATTAATGGCAGTGTTTACAGATGTAAAGGTAAGGATTTACAAATCCAAAGTGATTTTTCAAGTGCATCTTATTATAACTCTAGCATGATATACTCATTCAATAATTGAGGTAGTTCGAGGTTGTTTCAATGACTGATGAAGGTCAGTTTTCTGAGGCACACCACGATGACAGCAGCTTTGGAAATTTAGCTTTCGTGGCAGATCAAAAGACAAACATTATATGGACCTTCTTTTGGAGAACGTGCTGGTCCCACTCCTGAGGTGGTAACAGTAATTTATCTATTCTAAAGGGTGATGAAGTACCGAGGTTCACTTGGTAGAAGAGGCCCGGCCTAGTGTTTAATTATTCAGTTTTTAATACCACCATGTTGGCTGGTTCAAGAATCAGACCACTTTGCTGCAGTGTGGGAGATCCTCCTAACCTGAATCAAGGAGGAGCATCTCAAGGGTCCTTCTTACTTTTCTGCATTTAATTAATGACGTCTCTGTTTTTTCTGATCTTATTAGCAAGATAATGGAGATCTGCTGGAAAACAAGCATGGTGAATTCTGGTTAGAATTCAACAATGGTTCGTTATTTTGTGTGACAAAATATGAAGGTTTTGATGACAAGCACTATATCTGCCTTCATTGTAGCAGTTTCAGTCTCTATCACAAAGGTAGGACAAATGTTAAATATGTGTGTTTTGTTCACTTCTGGTTAGACGTGTTTAAATTTTGCTTGATAAAGAAAGTCTACTGAGAACAGAACTCTTAACATTAGAAATTATTTTCTGTAGGGTGTTCTGATTCCACTGGCAAAGTAATAATTATTGTAAATTAGAAGTTGACTTTATGTTCTTTTTTTGAAACAACTTATATTGTGATATAATTCACATACCATGTAATTTACCCGTTTAAAATATACATTTCAGTGGTTTTTAGTATTCCATAGAGTTGTGTAACCATCATCATAGTCAACTTTAGAGCATTTTCATCAACCCGCCAGAAGAAGTCTGCACCTTTGAGCTACAAACCCCCAGTCCTGCAGTCCCCTCTAGCCTCAAGAAACCACTGATTTACTCTCCATCTCTATGGATTTGCATATTCTGGCTGTTTCATATAAATGGTATCATACAATAGAAGGTCTTTTGTGATTGGCATCCTGACATGATGTTTTCAAGGTTAATCCAAATGTGTCAGTGTTTTATTCCTTTTTATTGCCAAGGAATATCCCATTTTATGGATATACCATATCTAATTATACATTGATCAGTTGATGGGACTTTACATTCTTTATTTTCTCTTAAGTGGTATTTCCTTTTGGTAACAAATACAGAATTTGCTCTTCTTTGAGCACATTCCTTGTGTTACTTTGTGAATAGAAATGAGATACTTGCACATTCTTAATGTTTATTAGATTTTCCTATTTAAATTTAACTTTTCTAGCATTTCAGATCTCAAATTTTTTTTTCTAACTTGGATAGTCACTTATACCAACATTACTAGAGGAGAATGAATTATTAATGTCAAGCTGGTTCTTGGTCATTTTGCCTCCAGGGTTATGTTATATTCAATGGAAGTACATGGGTTTTTGTTTTGAGTTACAGAAGCTCGTGAATTAATTTCAGATAATCATTTTGTTATCTTGTCACCTCATTGTGGATATAGGCATAGTGGATGGAGCAACTCCTTCTGCAGAAACACGACTGCCCAGTTCAACCCGACCGCATTGGTTAGAACCTACTATTTATTCCTCTGAAGAAGATGGCCTCAGTCGAGCTTCTTCAGATGGTGTTGGAGGAGACACTTTGAATATGCTCTCTGTTGCAGTTAAAATATTGTCTGATAAATCAGAGTCCAATACAAAGGTGTGTGTTTTGTACTTTTATACCATTAAGTACTTGCTGCTGATTTGATTACTAGTTAATAAAAATGATGGCATAAATGCAACACATTTATTTTCTTCGAAAAACTTTTCAAGTTTTGAACCAGAGGGTTATGCAGGTGATAAATGTAATGCTTCGTGTTACTCTGTAGGAATTTCTCATTGCTGTGGGACTGAAAGGAGCCACTCTCCAGCATAGAATGCTTCCTTCCGGGCTTAGCTGGCATGAGCAGGTAAGAGAGCTGTGATGTATATGTATTGATTTATTTTTTACTTTATGTTGATATATAATACACATCCTGAAAAGTTCACAAATCATAAATATTCAGTGCTCATCGAATTTTCATGAAATAAATACTCCTATATAAATACCACCTCTTATGTTAGGAAATAGAACATTATCGCCACCCCAGAATGTAATTGATTTTTTACCTTAAAGTTTGGTCCTTAAACATCTCAAAGACAAAGTTATGTTTTGTCATTAAAGGGAAGGGACCTATAGAGTGCCTGGCATAGAGGAGAATAAATGAGTGTTGACTTGCACTTATAACTGTATATTCTTTAAGTGCCATAATTTCAGAATTATCCCCTAGGCCAACAGTATACACTGAGGCATTTATAAGGAATTCTGTAATTAATTTCCAGTGTAATAACTGTATTTGGTTAATTACATTTTTTCAAAGGAAACTTTGGGTAAGAAGTTAACTCTCCTTTATATGAGAATGAAAACTAGCACACTATGATTCGTGTTCATTTTCCTTACAAAGAGAAACCTTTTCTTTGTGCTTGGAAAATAATAAATTATTTTAAACTTGAATGCTTTCAGAAACATTCTGAAACATAAAATATATAGAGAGAGAGAATAAATAGAGCAGGGGTAGAGAGATGGTTAGTCAACTGGCTGGCTGTAAGAGAGAGATTTAGCCTGACTTTTTTATTTAGATAGAAATATAGAGTAGATGTTGGTGAGAAGGACTGGTTTTCAGACTGATCTGGGTATAAATTAAGGAACAGGAACTTCTCCCAACAATGGGTTTTATAGAAAACCAGATGGAGAGTTTTAAACGGTCTTTGGCAAAATTTGTTTTTTTCAAAAGAATAATTCCAAGCAAAGTAATGTTGAAAGTATATTATACATACTTGGTTAGTTTCATAGGATATGATTTTTCCAAGATCTCTGTAGCATTGCAATTGTTCGATGGGCCTCTTCATTTCAAATTCTAGTTTGGCAAATACTTTTTGAAATGAATTCCTTCAAATGATGATTTTCTTTTAACATTATGATTTTCCACCAAATGGTTGTTTTTTTTGTGAGCTGTTTAATTTCATGTTGGTATTAAGGATATCATATCAAAAAATTTTTTTTCTAAAACAGGGCATTTTATATTTTTGTGATTATAGATTTTATACTTCTTGAATATTGCTGATGAACCTGTTCTGGGATACAGTCCTCCCACTTCATTTACGACCTTTCATGTTCATCTCTGGAGCTGTGCACTTGATTATAGGTTAGTTCATAAATGGAGCAAAACAAAGTTTTAGTCTTTAAAATTGTTGTGAGAAACATATGTAATTCAGTAGAGTTAAGGTTCAAAACGCTCTTTAAAGGGAGTTTCTCTTTTTGCAGCAGACTAATGTTCTCTTGTTTCTTTGTGGTAATAGGCCTCTTTATTTGCCAATCCGATCTCTTCTAACTGTTGAAACATTCAGCGTTTCAAGTAGTGTTGCCTTGGATAAATCATCTTCTACTCTCAGGTACCGTGTAAACCTCGCTGTCTACTAAATGCAGCTGTTCAGAACATACTGGCAGAGCTTTATCTCAACCCTTTGATTAAAGTCTCAATCTTTGTTAAAAGCAACATTCGTTTACTATTAGTCATGTTCCTTTATCCAAGTTTTCAGTTTTTCTTTCTCAGATGATTCGTCCCACCTCTTCAGTTCATTACTGTATTTCATTTTTAGGGAGAAAATTAATTCTTGAGATTGTTGGTTAACTTTTTAAAACATTTATATGTAAACTTCCCGTAATACCTGATACACTTTATTTTCCTAATTTAAACCTTATGAATTTGGGCATCTGTTAAAATTGCTGAAAATTTAAAATTGATTTAAGCAGATGATTTAATCTCATTTATGCCATTTAAATGTTTCTAGTACTCATAAACAGTGAGTTTTAAAGAAATGTTAGGGACTTCCCTGGTGGTCCAGTGGTTAAGAATCTGCCTTCCAATGCAGGGGACATGGGTTCGATCCCTGGTCGGGGAACTAGGATCCCACATGCTGCAGGGCAACTAAGCCCCCACCACAGCTAGAGAGCCCACGTGCTCTGGAGCCTGCGCACCACAACTAGAGAGAAGCCCGCACACCGCAACCAAAGACCCCGCATTTTGCAGATCCCATGTGCCGCGACTAAGACGCAACACAGCCAAGATAGATAAAAAAATAAAGAAATATTAAAAAAATAAAGAAATGTTAGGCGACATTTGTAAGTTAGAAACTGCATATGACTTTGATCATATTTATATCAGAAAGAATGGTACAGCTAAGTATACAGTGATCATGCAGCCATATATTCAAGGTTAGTTTTTTTTTTGTTTTTTTTTTTTAATTATTAGCACCTTTAATTATTATTTATTTATTTATTTTGGCTGTGTTGGGTCTTCGTTTCTGTACGAGGGCTTCCTCTAGTTGCGGCAAGCAGGGGCCACTCTTCATCGCGGTGCGCGGGCCTCTCACTGTCGTGGCCTCTCTTGTTGCGGAGCACAGGCTCCAGACGCGCAGGCTCAGTAGTTGTGGCTCACAGGCCCAGTTGCTCCACGGCATGTGGGATCCTCCCAGACCAGGGCTCGAACCCGTGTCCCCTGCATTGGCAGGCAGATTCTCAACCACTGCGCCACCAGGGAAGCCCCTAAGGTTAGTTTTTTAGATCTTGATTTTATCTTTTTTTGGCCCAGAATAATCTTGGATGAAGCTGCTTTACACCTGTCTGACAAGTGTAATACTGTCACTATAAATCTGAATAGAGGTAAGAGTTAAAAAACAAAATCTGGGATAGATGAATCCTCTTTTATTTTTTGCATCTGAATAGTTTTAAGCATTTTAACTCTAGAATAATGCCAGTGAACTAAGGATCTTGTCAATCTGAATATTGTAATACCAGTTTGTAATATCAATAACATTGGTGAAATGCATCAAATTATATATACTCTTGTTTATTTAATAGAAGGCAGATTTTGTTTCTAACTAAAAATAAAGTGAACTGTAGGATTTTTGTAGGATGAAACTATGTTTCCATTACATTATAAGTATTTGTAGTGCTGCCTGCCATGAATTTTAAAGAAACGCTAGTTTTATTAGGTGTTTGTTGGATAAGCATTTTTTGAAAGTTATACTCAGATATTTTATTAATTACTTAAAAAAATTTTAGATTATGTTCGTGTGATGGATATGGGGCTTTTGGAATTAACCATAACTGCAGTGAAGTCTGATTCTGATGGAGAGCAAGTAAGTTATTAAAATAAATGGATACTTTTATTTAAGTCCTTTGTTTTATAGAAGAGACTAAAAACAACCTGAACTTACTGTAAAATTATTTTTCCACTTACCTAATTTTAGTCAGAAATAGATAAAATATTTTAAAGTTAAGATTGAGTTATTATAAATGCATGTTTCCTATGGCAAGACAAATTATCATATTACATTTTATTTAATGTAAACCTATGCAAACATTTTTTTCTCTTGTTTTGGTAGACATTTTTATCCTTTTTTCCGTGTCCTGTCCAGACTGAGCCACACTTTGAATTACACTGTTCGAGTGACGTTGTCCATGTTAGAACGTGCTCGGACTCTTGTGCTGCATTAATGAATCTCATTCAGTACATTGCAAGCTACGGGGACTTACATGCGGCTAACAAGGCGGACGTGAAGCCCGGAGCCCCACAAAGAAAGATGAAGGTACAGCTGCCAGCCTCATTCATTAGAACTCACTCACCCCCACCTCATTCCAGACATGCGAGTGAGCTGTACATCGGCGAGGTCTTCTTGACAGTTATAGGGTAGAAAGGAAACTTTGAATAATCATCTATCTATTCTTACTTTCAGGGTGATGGGGTCTAGAAAGGTGATTCCACGGGCCTTTTTGGAAAACCATTCTACTGTTTGATGCTCTGTTTCAGAACATTAATCTTCTCAACCAACATACATTTTCCCAGACTTAAGTTATTTTCATATGTCCTCAGGGAAGAAAGAAAACATTTATCATGTGAGAGTCTGTCATATGCAAGTTGTATGTAAAAATGCTATGAGAAGGTAGATGGCAGGAATTAGTATTATTACCAGAAGACTTATTTATATGATATTATCTTTCATATTTGTTATCTACAGTTCTATCCAGTTTTCAGTATACTTTCTCATACGTGATTTCCTCTTACCCAGTGCAGTTGAGAGGTTAAAGATTATCATCTCTGTTTAGTAGATGAATAAGTTAAGACCCAGAGAATTTAGGTAATTTGCCCTAATTAGTAGCAGACACAGCAACAATACGCAGATATTTGGATTCCCAGTTCATTGCTTTCTTATGCCCCCAGCTGTCACCTCTCTGCCCTCTCATATGTCCAGATAGAACAATGTCCAGTTTGTTTAGCATTTACTGTTTTTCAGTCTTTTTATTCTTCTTCATGGCCTCTTCTGTGAACAGAATTCTCAGTCCCCTTAGGTCAATAGATCCTTCAGTAAGGGTCTGACAGGCCTTGCATTATCTTTCGTTCACGCTGATCTTACACCTCATTTGTGTTATGCTTCTGTTTTTGTTTCCTTGCTCCTGCTGTATTCTCCCTGATACAAAAGTGATTTATGATACTCTGTCTCTACTGTTTCTTCTCTTTTGTTCTCCAGTTTATTAAAAGTTATTTTAAATTATCCCTTTCAAATGAGATCTTTCCATTTTAGAGTCATGCTGACATTTTAAAAGCATGGTTTGGATTTAATGAATCCACGATTCACTAACAAAAATGGTTAAGCATCAGTGTTGGAATTGAACTCCACAAATCACCTTTTAGTAGATTTCCCCTCTCATGTATACCCCCTACTGTCTTTAGGTGTCTATTTGTTCCAAGAAATGAGGCTCTACCTACAGTGGCTTTGTCTCAGAGGGTGAAGGTCATGGCAGCCATCATGTTTGAGCAGATCAGACTCTCTACAGAGAGACCCCCCCTCTCCCCCAGCTTCACTGCAATGTTTTCCACCTTCCATCTCTTCGAATGTATTCAAGATTCAGTTCACTGTGCCGGCTTTGAGATGATAACACATTTATTTCTATTTGCCAGTAGTTGTTGGGGTGAAAATGCTGATACTAAAGACTTAAAATGAAAATGTAACACCTGCTGAGAGAATATAGAAAAATGATGTGTTCCTGTTTTTGGTGTTTTTGTGAAATGTAGTATATTTCTAGGACAAAATAAACGTTGAGTAATTTGCTTTTTAGAGCATTTTCAAGTTGATTTTAATTAGGGTTTTTGGCTGTAGGTAGATTCCGCTGGTCGGTCATCCTCACGTGGTCCAGTACTTCCTGAAGCAGATCAACAAATACTACGAGATTTGATGAGTGACGCTATGGAGGAAATTGACACGCAAGAGGCTGCTGCGTCTGTAAAACCACAGTCTAATGGTGAGACAGACCAGGACTTCTTCCTGGGAGCTGTGATGCTGTAGTTGAGGCTGCCATTGTTTGTGTTCTTACAAGTCCTCAATAAGTAGCTCACTAGAGAAAAGACAGGTCTGAGTGTTGGTGGATATCTATTAGTCAGTCAGCTTGTGTTTACTGAATGTTTAGTAGATAAATAATACCGGCCAGAGTGTTGCGGGGGGGGTGACAGATAAAGTGGAAGACAAGGCTTATGTTCCCTGGTAGCTCATGGTCTAGTGCAGCAAACTGGCACTGAACCAGACTGAGGCTAGTGCTTAGAACCATCGAGAGGTGATGTAAGAAAACACTTCAGAATGTAGTGTGCACTCTAGTCACTGGTTGGAAAGGATCTGGAATCCCTTCATTAGACTTCAGTGAAGATGAGATGAGTTGGCTTTTAAAAAGTGTGTAGGACCTAGGCTTGTAGAGGGGAGAGAGAAGATAATCTTGGCATGGTCACTAACATCAGCAGAGGCCCAGAGGCGTGTATGAGCCTTAATGATCTAGTAACTCAGGCTATTAATACTGGAACAAAAGTTCCCTTCTTGTCGAAAAGAATTAGGCAGTAATGTTAGATAAGCAGGGAGGAACCAGACAGTTAGAGAGCTTTAAAGCCAAGTGGAAGCATCTAAATACTTTGAAGTATCTATCTAAAAACATTTTTTTTTTCTAATTGGCTGAACATAGCTATTTCTATATGTTGTGAGATCTTAATTTTTAAAAATTATTTCATAGTGTTATAGAAGTTTAGCATTCAGTGTTGCTTTCATTCTAATTTAGAATAAATTAGAGCTAAGGAAGCAAATGGGAACTTTTAGCTCCCTATGTACTAACATTATTTGTAATAAATGTTAGCAGCTAACCTCCTCATGTGGGAAAGAATGTTTAATGAATATTTACTGAGCAGCTTCCACACACAAGACCCTGTACTGGACACGGAGCACTTACAAGGATGGGTGGGCTCAAAGTGCTGCCGTAGGAGAATTTAAAGTCTAGTCTGTGAGCTTTCCGAGGCTAAGATGTCGCCGTACTCATCTTAGTGTTCTTAGTTCATATCACAGGGTTTGGTTTGAATGAATGAATGGAGAAAGAATTAGTGAGTCTATGGAATTCCCTGGCAGTCCAGTGGTTAGGACTCCATGCTCCCACTGCAGGGGGCATGGGTTTGATTCCCTGGTCGGGGGAACTAAGATCCCACATACTATGCAGTGTGGCCACAAAAAAAAAAAAAAAAAAAAAAAAGAAAAGAAAAGAATTAGTGAATCTAATATATAATATAAATGTATAAAAAATATATGTTCACATACAGATTTTTACACACATGCAGCCTTTTGTGAACTTCATATTTTGAAAGCTACCTGAGAACAGGTGTCCCATTTGGGTATCCAGCTCCCCCGAGGAGTCTTTTTATTGCTTGGAATCATTCCCTGGCCTAAGACATGCTTGGCAACTGTTTCCCCCACCCCTTCCCTGAGCAGAGACTTCCTATAGTTTTAGGTGAGACGCTGCTAGATGTAACTGTTTCCCCTCCCCTTGCTATATTGTCCAAGGAGTTTCTTCCAGAACTCCACCTACAGCACATAATTGTCAATATGAAATTCTGGCTAAAATGGAACTCCAGTCCACACTAACTAGCTGCTGTTGAATTCCTGAACTTCTCTGACACTAAATAACTAAGAGGAGACTGTCTGTAACTTTATGAGTCCATCATTTACTGTTTCTTAGAAAACTTCATACTTACTAGTCTTTTTATTAGTAGTCAGAAGGTTATTGTAAGAAATAAGCGAGATACTGTTTTATAAAAATTTTTGGCTGCGTTGGGTCTTCGTTGCTGCGTGCAGGCTTTCTCTGGTTGCGGTGAGCGGAGGCTACTCTTTGCTGCGGTGCACGGGCTTCTCATTGCAGTGGCTTCTTTTATTGTGGAGCACGGGCTCTAGGTGCGTGGACTTCCTTGGTTGCAGCACATGGGCTCAGTAGTTGCGGCACGTGGGCCCTAGTGCGCACGGGCTTCAGTAGTTGCAGTGCAGGGACTCAGTAGTTGTGGTGCACGGGCTTAGTTGCTCCATGCCATGTGGGATCTTCCCAGACCACGGATTGAACCTGTGTCCCCTGCCTTGGTAGGCGGATTTTTACCACTGCGCCACAAGGGAAGTCCTAAAATGCTTAATAAATGTTATTGTTGTTGATGTTTAAAATATGCCAAAATTGAATGTTGTAATCTTTTCACCTAGGTGTTTTGGATGAAAAATCTCAAATTCAGGAGCCATGTTGTTCAGACCTCTTCCTGTTTCCTGATGAGAGTGGAAACGTGTCCCAGGAGCCGGGGCCCACTTACACCTCATTCACACACCACTTGATGAGCGATGCGGTGACAGGCGTGCCCACAGAAAACGACGACTTTTGCATTCTTTTTGCACCAAGAGCAACCATTCAGGTAGTAAATTGATGATATAATTAATGTCTTAAAATAATGTTATAAATTGAATTAACCAAAGGGCACCTGAAAAGATTCTTTAGGTTTTGTTAACTCTTTACAGTTCAGAATTACTTCCTTTTGTAATTTACTCTTGAGACTTTGTAAATATTTGTTATACTTTACTCTTTTTATGAACATCTCTCAGAGACTCTCTACTTGCAAAGTCCCCTGCATTGTTTATTGAACTGCAGAGGAAGTACGTAGTAAGATACCTCTTCAGGGTTGTGAAATTAAATGGCAGAAAGGAGTTCTGTACAGAGTTGTTAACACAAGAATTGGGAACAATAAGATGTGATTTGTGATTTGTGGAGTGATTCACATAGAAGAGAGAGTTCATTTTATTGTTAATAAAGCAGAGTATCTTATGTGATGATCATCGTCAGTATTTATTATTCCACTTTATATATTGAAATTATTAGAAAGAATGCAGAATCAAGAAATCCCCTTGAGATGCGCACCATAATCATTGGTTTCTACTTAAATAAGAGAGTATGTGTTACCTGTTCCTTTGTCTTAGGAGAAGGAAGAAGAACCAGTTGTAAAAATAATGGTTGATGATGCGATTGTGATAAGAGATAATTATTTTAGTCTGCCTGTTAAGAAGACAGATACGAGCAAAGCCCCGTTACACTTTCCTATTCCTGTAATTCGGTACCTGGTTAAAGAAGTCTCTCTTGTTTGGCATCTTTTTGGAGGAAAAGATTTTGGAACAGCCCCTCCTGCTTCTCCAGCTAAAAGTTATATGTAAGTTAATTTCTACATAAGTTTATTTGGCAGACCAATATACTTTCTTTGTTGCGGCACATGGGCTTCTCTAGTTGTGGCACGTGGGCTCAGTAGTTGTGGCGCGAGGGCTTGGTTGCCCCGCAGCATGTGGGATCTTAGTTCCCCGACCAGGGATTGAACCCGCGTCCCCTGCATTGGAAGGCGGATTCTTAACCACTGGACCACCAGGCCAATATATTCTTTTCACTAAAAATACAAAGAATTTATCCTTTTAAGAATTATTAAGTAATATTAAAAACTGTAATTTAAATGTTACTTTTTTAATGTTAAAGTTTTGCATTTGAAAACTTGTTTGCATTCTTTGTATTTTTTTCCTAAAATACGATGACTTAAGCCATTTCCATTCAGCAAAATTTTTCGGGTACCTACCATGTGCCAGAGCCTGTGTTAGAGGCACATTCATTAAAATGAATACGACCCAGACCCTGTCCTAAGTTCAGAAGGGAGAGAGAGTCACGTGAGCCAGTGAGGGCGACGAAGTGAAGTGTGTGCGTCAGGAGGTGGGGACCACGCGTGCCCCTGATTCTCTAGCACCCAGTGGGGTGCCCAGCACAGAGTGGACACTGCTGAAGTACTTGTTAGTGAGAGCGTTATTCCGTGGTTCTAGAAGGGAACTGGATGGAAAGTCGAGGCAGAGACTAAGGGCAGAGACTCTCAGTGGGGTGGGGAGGGTCAGGAGAGGCTTCACGGGGTGGGAGCCTTTGGCACAGCATTGTAATGACTTTTTCTATTTAAAAATGCTTTTAAAAAAACTTACAACTTTACTATAATTCTTTTCCGTGTTAATTGGAATTTCTAGGACTTGTCTTCTGACTCTCAGGGGTTTCTGAAGTAATAAGGAACTTACAGGGAGGTCTCATTTCTAAGTTTATCTTGTGATATGCACACCAGCATCATAGTTAACGTTTTCTGTAGTTTTAAATATTTAGCCAGTAGATGATTGCTGTAACGGCAGTAATAACATTTATGTTCTCAATGTCTCCAAGGGATAAAAGATGCGGTTTTGACTTATAGCAATACAGTTTGTGGCAGTGTTTTGCTAGTTCTGTAATCTTATTTTCTTTCTCCATCCTGTTATTTTTTCTAGTGTCATTCCTTGCCTTTCTTCGACTATTCCTTTAACAAAAGGTTTTATTTTTCATTTATAGTAGTCCCCACAGCTCACCTTCTCACACACCTGCAAGACATGGACGTAATGTGGTATGTGGGGGAAAAGGAAGAAACCATGACCTTTTAATGGAAATACAGTTAAGCAAGGTAATGTGACATTTTGAAAGGAAAACTCCACCGAAGTGGGAGCATTAGTGGGCGTTCTTTGGTTACTCCTTGTCCCCTCCCCCAGGTGGTCTTGGGGCATAAGTGGAAAAGTGCAGGGGTCTTGTATAAAAACTCTTGCCTCTTTTTCTTTCTCAAATATTCTGAGAAAATTCAGGGTTTTTGTTTTTGTTTTCCCAGGCTACCCCTAGAGCAGTGTCTCTCAGAGTTGAACAAGCATCAGAATCCCCTTGAGGGCTTGTTAAAACACAGGTTGCTGGGCCCCAGAGTTTTTGATTCAGTGGGTCTGAGGTAGGGCCCATGAATTTGCATTTTTAATGAGTTCCCAGGTGATTGTGATACCACTTTACCCAGGACCGCGCTTGGGGAACCACTGCACTGGAGTATGTCTCTGGGAAGGCCTGCCATTGGATAGCACGCAGGTCTCAGGTCCTTTGTGAGCATCTAGAGACCAGCAGGCCAGGCTGCCAGTGCCACTGATGCAGTTAATTCTGTCAGCTTGTCTGGGATTGTGCCAAGGGTTGAATATTAGGGTGCTTAGCATAGAAATAGTGTAGTGATGACAGCTCCATATACTTAATTGTATCCTTGCGCCCTTTTGGAACTTGAACCTTGCCTCCAAGCAGTTTCATAGGTATGCAAGATAATAATTTTATGACTTATGCCTGTTGAGCGTTTTGCTTGAAAAGGATAGGGATTTTACCAAAGTCAAATAAGAAATGTCAGTCAGGCTTTTCCTTGTATGGTCCTGTACACGTGGATTAATAAATAAATACGTGAACAAACGTAGGAATGTTATGCTGTTCTCTGAAAGTGGAATCAAAAGCTGAGAATTCAAAGAAAATGAGTGATGTTTTACATTTTAAAGAGAAAATCTGATTTAAATAAAATGTAGAGGTTGTTCTGTGTTCTTTCTCTTCTGTAAAGGTGAAGTTTCAGCATGAGGTTTACCCCCCATGCAAACCAGAATGCGAGTCTAGCCTCCTGGAGCACCCGGTCTCCCGGCAGGTGTTCATCGTGCAGGATCTTGAAATTCGAGATCGTCTGGCAACATCACAAATGAATAAGTTTTTGTACCTGTATTGCAGTAAAGAAATGCCTCGAAAAGCTCATTCCAACATGGTAAGATTTAAAACTTCATATATTTTGTTGTTGTATTAATTTCAGAAAAGTATTTTTATTTTATCTAACTGCAGAAGATTTATTTTAGATTAGGGAAAATTATGGGATTTTTTTTCCTCATTTTTATATGAAAATCCCTTTTAAATACGCGGCTTAAAGTTTTGTTTTAAAAATTATCTTGCATGTTGTTTCTATAATTGCCAATATATCAATACCTGAGGAAAACCAGAAGTCCATAGTGATCTACACAAAACACTTACACAAGGAATTCCCTGGCGGTCCAGTGGTTAGGACTCTCACTGCCGAGGGCCCTGGTTCGATCCCTGGTCGGGGAGCTAAGATCCCACAAGCCACATGGCATGGTCAAAAAAACAAAACACTTAACACAAAATATTGAAACGAAATTGTTGGCAGTATTCCACATTTCTAACTTTTAAATGTTATTAGAATAGAAATGTTTAGCTCAGGACTTCCAGAAGAAAACGTCATAGAAGTTGTCTTTGGAATATGGGTCTATGGATTAGCTTCTGGGGCTTAGCAGACTTCTTTGAGAGTGCGAGTACAACATTATCATTTGCGTTTTTTCCTCTAAAGAGAATTCATATCTTTCATCAGATTCTTGAAAGAGTGTGTGACCCAAAAAAGTTAGATTCAGGATTCTAAGGAAAGAGGGTAAACAGTTCCACTTTTTGTTCTGATATAGGGACTAGATATAGGATTTTTTTTCCTCGTTTTTGCTTTTCTTTTTTTAATGAAAACAATGTCATATTATCACTAGGGAAAAAATGTGTTTGTCTGTCTCATCTTGTAGCTGACAGTGAAAGCATTACATGTGCGCCCGGAGTCTGGCAGGTCACCACAGGAATGCTGCCTCAGAGTGTCACTAATGCCACTTCGCCTCAATATTGACCAGGTTTGTATTACAAGCATAATGCATGGAATTATGATTAAATATATATCCCGCATTCAGGATGAGAGATTTAATTTAGTAGAATTATGTTTATTATGATTTAACTTTTATGGAAGTTGCATAATTAAAACAGACTTTTGCTGGTAAAGAATAGGGCAAATTCATTAGCTGTTTGGAATCTGAATTATTAGTGAATAAACGTTATTAGATTTTGTCCTCCAGTTTCCTACTCACTGTCTACGTGACATAGTGCTTAATACCTGCTTCTCACGTTCTCTGATCTTTACATACATACTCCTAATGCAGATATACGGGTATTTTCAGAGGATGAAAAGACTTCTCGATACATGCTATTGAAAGATATAGGGGATTGTAATCACAGCATCTGGAAGAGAATTCCTTCTGCCCTGGGCACAATGACAGATTAGTAAATTGGCCCTTGAACAGGTCACAAACAAAGCAGAGATTTATGGAAAGAGGTAAAGAAGTCCACTTTCCTATATTCTAGCAAGCACCCCATCAAATGATCCTGGGTTTTGCCTTCCCAGAGAGCTGTTCAAAGCATAGTTGGTGTTTTACAAGCTTTGTTCGGTGTATGAAGATGTGATACTTGGTAGTGGTGCACTGTAGTGAAGAGTGTGGGTTTAGAGTCAGACCTGGGCTTAAATCTAATTTCTCTTTTACTAACTGTGTGGCTTTTGGTAGGTGACTTAATTTCCCCAAGCCTCAGTTTCTTCACTGATAAAATGGAAAAAGTAATAGTACATGTAGCGTCATTTTGTTAAAAATGAGGATTAAAGGAGACTGGTGTATGTAAAACATTTAGCTTGGTGCCTGGCACACACTGTTAATGATCAGAAGTGTTAGCTGTTATTATTAACTGAAGGATATAACAACTGCAGAAAATAAATGGAGATTTTATAATAATCTGCTTTTGAAATAACAAAACCCTCCCCTTATACCTTATATATTGGTGTGAGCTCAGATTTGGAAGTAGAGTATATGTGGGGTGGTATTATTTGTTTGATTAAATAACATTGAATAATGTCGATTCATTATTTAAATAAGTAATAGATGTATCAGGAATAATCTAAAGTAATATTTATATTATAAACAAAATATAGGCATATCTCAGAGAAAATGTATTGTGAAGCACAGAAGTTTAGCACAACTTTATGTTAATATTTGTAGCTTCTGAGCTGGGTCAGTCTTGCCAGTGAGTATTTTAAATTTATGTTTTCTCATTATGAGAAGAATATCTTTTGAAACCCATATTTTAATTTAATTTATCCGTATTGACCTAGTAGGAATATGATGAAGTATTTATGGGAAATTTGATCTGTGAAAATCACCAGTGTGAGCAAGAATTTGAGTGAGATTTATCTTTATGGCATGACTTTACCAGACTTAGCAAGCCCAGTTTTCTTTAATAGACCTTTTCTTTAATGTTGAGCTTAATTTCTTCTGTAGAACTATAAAGCAATATGATTTTAAAATGGAGAAATATTAACCTTAGCAAAAACAATCACGGAAATAAATGTTATGACTAAACTGAGGAGGAATGGGAAATAATTCCCCAAGATATGGGATCGAGGGAAACAAAGCCATGCTACAAATATATATGCCTTAACTAGGAATATTATGATACAAAAGAGTCCTTTATAGTTTGTGTCTTCTAAGATTGACATACCATACCAAATGGTCATCTGAATAGAAAGCCAAATATTTGTGTTCTTTAGTTTTTCTTTTGAAAACATATCAGTTGATGAATGAGAATGCTTTGAGTAATATTTTTCTTACCAAGCATATCTCTGACTTCATCTTCACTGGATCATAGACAGTAAGTATGAAAGCAACGTGTAGTTTTTTCTTGTTTCTAAGAAGCTAGCTGCATTGCTGTTGAAACTCGGTGCAGTTGCTTGCGAAGCGCAGCGTACCTGTAGGGCAGGCAGGACACTAGGCAGATCGAGTGATTGCCATGTAGGGAGCTAAGTAGATGATGGAGGTTGTGTAACTAGGCGATTTGAGATCCGAAATCTGAAGGGGCCGGATTTCCTGGTCTGGTGTTCATTTTAGTATTGAACTGCCTGGAAATCTGTGTAGGGAAGATATGTTAATTCCAAATCATTTGCTGAATGCCAGCCTTGTCCCAGGTCTGAAGTAGGATGCTGGGAATACAAAGAAGAAACATCCCATCCTCAGAGATCTCTGTTTAGTGGGGAGACAAAAAGACAAATGACTTTAACACCCAGGGATGAAGATAGGCATAAAGATGTGTCCCACCAGGAGAGGGCTCCTAAGCCGGGCTGGGAGTTTGGAAGATGAGGGGTGAGCAGTAAAGGCTTTCTGGAGGAGGTGACAATCAAGCTGGGTCTTAAGGAATGTAAAATTATGAATTTTTATAAAGGCGTTGAGAGCCTAATTCAGGTTGTGAGATGCAGTGTTGGGGGACAGGTGCTTGGCTGCGGCTGGAAATGATGAAGCAGTGCCAGTTGGCATGTTTGTGATTTTTTTTCAGCATCACCTGAGCATGACATTGAAAGCATTTCTTTCAACACCTTAAGTCATATCGCACCGTTAATATCCTTTACCATAGGACCTTAAAGCTAGAAATAACTGTTTTAGAGTGAAGGTTTAACATAAATAATAAACCATATTTTTTAAAGTTTAAAACTTGATTTTATTGAAGTATTATTTGCATATAATAAAATGCAGAGATTTTAGGTGTACAGTTTGAGCTTGACAAATATTTCTTGTTTTGGCTCTTAATGAATAAAGCTGTTATGAAATTTGTGTACAAGTCTTTTATGGACATAAGTTTTCAGTTTTCTTGGGTAATTATAAACCGCATGTCTGGGTCATAGAGTGGATGTGTGTTTACCATCATAAGAAGCTGCCGAATAGTTTTCCACAGTGGTTGTACCACTGTAGGTTCCCATCAGTAACAGATGAGAGCAGCAGCTGCTTCACACTCTGACCAAACTTGGTGTTGTCTTTTTAACTTTAGCTGTCTTACTTGGTGTTCATTTTGGTTTTAATTTGGATTTCCCTGATGACTAATGATGCTGAGCATCTTTTCGTGAGCTTATTTGACATTTGTATATCTTCTTTTTTGAAGTGTCTGTGTCTTTCTAGTTTTTTTTTTTTTAAGTGATTTTTTTAAATTTTATTTTTTATCTGTTTATCTTTGGCTCTGTTGGGTCTTCGTTGCTGCGTGTGGGCTTTCTAGTTGCGGCGAGCGGGGGCTACTCTTTGTTGCCGTGTGCGGGCTTCTCATTGCGGTGGCTTCTCTTGTTGCGGAGCACGGGCTCTAGGCACACGGGCTTCAGCATTTGTGGCTTGCGGGCTCTAGAGTGCAGGCTTAGTAGTTGTGGCGTACCGGCTTAGTTGCTCCGCAGCACGCGGGATCTTCCCGGACCAGGGATCAACTCGTGTCCCCTGCATTGGCAGGCAGATTCTGAACCACTGCACCACCAGGGAAGTCCCTGTGTCTTTCTAGTTTTAGAGTTAGGTTGTTTGTCTCATTGAGTTGTAAAGAGTTCAGCATAAATACCAAAATCAAAAATTTGGAGAACATTTTGAAAAGCTGATGATTAGTATCCCTTTGTCTGTTTGTAGTAAAAATGTGTAAAAACCACTGTCTCTTTAGTCTTCCCTTTTTTGTTTTTGTTTTTTAAATAAGAGCACATTTATACCTGGAATTTTCTCTTTGTTTTTTTTTGGAGGCAAAACATTCATAGCATTAAAATATCGCCATCTGGTGGCCAAAGGATAACATTTTATATACTATTAACTGTCAACGTGTAATATTTGATATATGTAAATATACACATATATAGTGATTTATAATAAATGTATGTAGTGTAAATAATATATAAATATATACATAAATACGTATGTGTAAAGCATAGTAATATAATGAACGGTTCATGAACTTACTCCCCAGCTGCAGAACCAGAATATTTCTAATACTGTTGAAACCGCCTGTTTGTTCTTCAGTCCTAGCCCTCAGTCTCCCATATGCCATGTTATCTAGAAAAATACCTTTCTAACTTCCATCATTTATACTTCTGACGAGTGTGATCAGTACTAGATCGGATCCTTTGGAATTGCCAGTCAGGCACTTGGTGTGCTACCACTTATTGTGACCCTGTATTTCACTTTCACATTGCGGTTTGGTACAATATTAATGTTTTATATTAATTTAAGTTTTTTAAAATGGGAGGGAAGAGTAAGAAAGAACAGGCTCAGGTATTTAATTTTCATATTCTCCAAAATGGATTTGTCAGTCTCAGTAAGGCTTAATGAAGCTGCTAATAATGGGCAAATGTGGCTTGCATACACATCACCAAGAACGGTCCATACCATAGAATTTCAGAAAAGACCACACTGACTGGGTGATTTTATTTATTTTCAGTTTTTTATTTTGAATATCATGTCTAATGAAGAAAATGTTTAAGGCACTATAACATAGTGGTAAAAGCAGAAATAAGACATTAAGAACTTTTAAGGCACATCTGAGTATCCAGTACATGCTAGCTGCTGTTATTGTTTAGTAATATCACCGCTACAAATTCAGAGTGAGAACTAATGCCAAAAGAATGAGACTACTATATTTCTAAGAAAACCAAAATGTACTTTGATTTAGAAATAGCAGTTTAATTTCTAACTTATCTGGCTTAATTTCTGCATCTATAAATTAATTTTCTCAGAGTTGTGAGAATTAGCAAGGAAGTGTGTGTGTGTGTGTGTGTGTGTGTGTGTGTGTGTATGTGTGAGAGAGAGGGAGAGATTGAGAATAGGAACAATGCTTGACACAGAGTAGGGACTGAATAAATTATAGCTGTATATGAACAATGAGTGAAATATAAGACTTCAAGACACTTTGTTTCATAGTTTTAGAACCCTTTTAGTTATAATTACATCTCTCAATTTTAGGATGCCTTGTTCTTCCTGAAGGATTTCTTCACAAGTGTTTCTACAGAAGTAGAGCTTCTCATGGCTCCAGATCCAGAAGGTATTAAATATGTAGAGTTTGAAAAAGTCTATAACAAGTACTTGGATTGATTTTGATTGTTATGAGGCCTTTTTGAGAATGTACTTACAAATCTTTATTCTCATTTATATAAATGTGTTCTGTGCTCATTTTTGTTAAGTTGTACAAATGTAGTTTATGTAAAAGTACAGGAGTCCCCCCTTATCCTCCGGAAGTACCTTCCAAGACCCCCAGTGGCTGCCTGAAACTGCAGATAGTACCAAACCCTAAATATACTAAGTTTTTTCTTTCTATACGTACATGCCTATGATAAAGTTTAATTTATAAAATAGGCGCAGTAAGAGATTAACAACAGTAACTAGTAATAAAATAAAACAATTATAACAATATACTGTAATAAAAGTTAGGTGAGCATGATCTTTCTCTCTCTCAAAATATCTTGTACAAATTTAATGCCTTTTGCATCTTAACTAAGCACGTATCATGCACTGTGGCTGTAACCTTTGAGGTACGACAGCAAAATGAGCGCGAATTTCTTTTTCCTTCATCACAATTTTACAGATTTGTTCTTACTGTAGATCTTAGCGGCCTGAGCATACAATTTTTTTTTTTCCTTATTAAGTCAAGAGCTTTCACCTTTTCACTTAGAGGAAGCATGCTGCGGCTTCTCTTTGGTGTATCCGAATTGCCAACATCGCTGTTCTTGTACTTTGGGGCCATTATTAATAAAATAAGGGTTACTTAACACAAACACTGCAATACCCGAACAGTCGACCTGATAACTGAGATGGCCATTCAGTGACTCACTGGTGGGATATGCTGGACAAAGGGATGATTCACATTCCGGTGGGATAGAGTATGACGATGCAAGATTTCATCATGCTACTCAGAATGGTGTGCAGTTTAAAACTTAGGAATTGTTTATTTCTGGAATTTTCCATTTCATATTTTTGGACTGCAGTTGATCTTGGAAAGTGAAACTGAAGATAAGAAGGGACTACTGTAATAATTTAAAAGGTGAAAGATTTCTCTAGCAGTAGTTGTATTTATTAAATGAAATGTAGCAAAACAAGTTAAGTGTAGATTGATTTAAATTGTTGCTTTAAAGAAGTATACCTCATTTTTCAAATGTGCACTTTCAGTTAAAAAGTCTCCTGGAGCTGATGTCACCTGCAGTTTGCCAAGGCATTTAAGCACCTCAAAGGAGCCAAATCTAGTTATTTCTTTCCCTGGGCCAAAGCAGCCTTCCCCAAATGGCAGTGCCAATTCAGTGCAAGTGGTCAATGGGGAAGAAGAGAAGGACTTCTCTGCTGAAGAAGCGTCGTTTAGTGATCAGCCTGTGTTTTTTAGGTAAATCATTTAATTTTGATAACAAATGAAGTTATTTTAGAGTATGAAGGTTGTTGTATAATGTGTTTGTGTGCCAGAAATCATGAGGTCGCATCAGCGTTTCTGTATGCTGGCAAATACTCACCCAGTGTATTTATTTATATGTGGGCCCCACCTACTCGCACCTCTCATTTCCAGGGTTACTCTCATAACCCTGGCTCAGGATTCATCCTCCGATTGATTGTGTAGCAGGAATTTCTCTTCCCTTTAGATTCTTCCTTCTTTTTTCCTCCACCTGTCCCTCGCTTTCCAGTCACTTATTATGGCCTGTTTGTGTGTCCTTGAACGTGATGCTGTCCTTTTCCCTCACACACCTCACCTTCAGCATTCCTCCCTTTTCCCTTATGGGGATTTTCTGTCTGCTTTCTCTGCCCTTCTCTGTCACTGTTGTGTCCTTCCTGACCCGCCGCTAACTGGCTGGGTTGGAATCATCAGGAAACCCATGTCCCTGTTGACTACAGCCAAAAACTAGCTGGTTGTACATTGGAGTTTATCTTCGTTTCCAGATGCATTCATTCTTCCCATCTTCTTTCTTTCCCAGCCCTTGATGGTAGGGATGGAGCCTTGGCTCTATTGGAAGGAGAGAGGTTGAAGATCGAAACCACCTGTGTTGTGAGGGACAGTTAGCTCCTTTCCCTGGTTTTCTATAGTCCTCTCTTGTTGACATCAGTGGTCCCCAAGTTCTGTCTTTCTAAGTTCTGAGTTTAGAATATGGCCCAAAGTAGGCAGTATAACTGTTTTAATGTGTTTTCATGTTTTAAATATCTTATATATTGATGAAAATAGTTAGAAAATAGAATGTGAGAATTGGTAAGATCCTGGGAGAGAGGATCTCTGGTGGTTCTAAACTTTTCTACCATAAAAGAAGAATCTCTTTTATTATTTTCCTACATTTCTTTTTTTATTTAAAATTTTTTTTCTACCAAAAGCATTGTGTATCTTAAGTAATAATTTGAATTCTCATTTCATATAAGCTGCCAATTTGGTTTTTGTGAACACTGGATAATCAGTATAAAAGAAATTGAATTGTTATAATTCTGGCCTGAGCACAGAAATTTGACACTTTTTAGTCAGACTGTGTGTGTAACCTCACTTACGTAGGTAAATATTTGTTTTTTTCCATTTAGACTACTTAAAATAGCTTGTGGATTTCTGTTTCTACTCTCAAAAGCTCCTAGTGTATCTAGGACCCTGGGGTGGTACTTGGTGATATAGTTCAAATTACTCACTTTACAGATGAAGAAGTTAATGCACAGAGAGGAGAGATGACTTGCTCAAGGCCACACAGTTAGTTAGTGGCCAAGCCAGGACTAGAACAGAGGTCTTCTGAATCCCAAATCCAGTGTTTTCCAAGTAATGGCATAATAGTCCCCTCTCCTGCAGACATTTATTCATCCCACAGATATTTATTGAACATTTATTATAAATGTGTCAGATTTTGTTCTAGGTGAACAAAGTAGAGAAAAATCCCTATTTAATTGAGCTTATAGATAATAAAAATATATGATTTGGCCTACTACGTACATGCCATGGAGGAAAGAGTGAGAATGGAGGAGGCAGGCGTACATGCCATGGAGGAAAGAGTGAGAATGGAGGAGGCAGGTGTCGAGGGGCTGTCGCCCAGAGAGCCCAGTGCAGATGAGTGTTTGGAAGATGAGGGATGACTTGGGATCCCAGACTTCTTGTACTGATTGATATAAATACAGCATTTCCATTTTACTGTAGGTTAAATGGACTTTTGTAGGATGACTTGGGATGACTTAGTATATAACCACCACCATTAATTCTGTAGTAAAAATGTGTTTCAGCTTCCAATTTACAGTCCAACTTTTGGAAGACAACTGCTTTTGTTTGATGTGTACCATCAATGTATAATTATAATTTCATTCAAAATTCCCAATATTTGTGTGTCAGTATCCTATTTGCAAGCGTTAATTTCATGACTGTCCACTAAAATTCACCAATGTAGATGGCATTTAAAAATTTACTGATGAAGACATTTAGGCTCAGAGAGTTTAAGTTACTTGCCTCGACTGCATCCCATGTAACTGATAAAACTAGGGTTCATGTCTAGGTCTTCTGGATCTTTCTGCTTTATCACAGAGCTAAAATGAATACCTTAGCCCTTTTTTACTTTTTGTTAATGATTATGTTATTTGACTTAATCTTGAAAGTTGTTTTTATTAGTTCGTTCTCTGTATGAATTGAATATGTGCCAGAATAAATTTTCCTAAGATAAACATTGTTTAGTAAACCAGGAAAAGGTTTTTGTGAGAAATTTAATATATAATGAAATAAATAAGATTTATAAGATGATTAACATCTGTTTAGTTGTTACATTGCGTTAAGAAAAGGTAGAGCTAAAAGACATTCTCTTTTATTTAGGCGTTAATATATTCACATTATTTATTTTGTGGTTTTGTTTTTATTCTCCAATTGAACAAATACATTTATATCTAATTTCAGCTCTTAGTAATTTTGAACATAAATAACTCCCCTTCTTTCTTTATCTTCAGAGAATTTAGATTCACATCAGAAGTTCCTATTCGACTTGATTATCATGGCAAACACGTATCAATGGATCAGGTCTGGAAACTTTGCACAAATATACTCTACAAAATTATCTCATTTGTTTTTCTAGTGGACTCAATTTTTTTAACAACTTTTTTCCATTATAGCTTGTATATTTGAAATGCAGCGCAAGATTTTAAAATTTAATTCTGTTTTTAAAGTAAATTAAGTGTAATTTTACTTAAGAACCCATGAGTAAAATTTGATATAAATTGGGTCATGTAAAATACATGTACTTTTTTGCTGTTAAGTATTTTAGGTGTTTTACCTTTAATAGTGATTTTTTTTTTTTTTTTTTTAATTTTAAAGGGTACATTAGCTGGGATTTTGATTGGTCTGGCCCAGTTAAACTGCTCTGAACTAAAGCTGAAGAGGCTTTTCTATCGGCATGGGTAAGTTGATTTATTACATGAGACTTTAAGATGTAGTTACTAAAGTTAGTTTACAACAAACTAAAAATTGAGTTTTCTTAGCTAGCGTACCTAATTTAATTATTTTACAGTGTTGTTTGCAGAGAGCTCATTTTTAGAGGATTTTTACTGGCTAGGGGCTAATTTTTATTCTGAGAGAATAGAAGTAGTTTGAAGAGAGTAGTATTTTTCAAAAAACAGCTATAGTTAGGATTTTTTAAAATAATTTCCCAAAGTTTATAAATTAGCCTATTTAGTGAAAAGACTGGAAATTCACAAGGTAATGGTTCTTAGTAGCTAAGAACTGTCTGGCAATTTACAGACACTGAGTTAACCCTATACCAGAGCTTTAGATGTTGAAGAAGTTAGAACAGTGGAAAAGCACACTTATATATACTACCTAAGCCTTATATAGAAATTATTAGCATTACAGTTGGGTTAAATGTATGTGTATACATAGATGTATGTATATACTTAAATTGAAAATCTGTAAAATTTTGCCTTTACAATTTGTACATTTTCTTTTTTGTCTTTTTTTTTAATAAACTTATTTATTTATCTATTTATTTATTTTTGGCTGCGTTGGGTCTTTGTTGCTGCACACGGGCTTTCTTTAGCTGTGGTGTGCGGGGGCTACTCTTTGTTGTGGTGCGCGGGCTTCTCATTGCGGTGGCTTCTCTTGTTGAGGAGCACGGGCTCTAGGCGCACGGGCTTCAGTAGTTGTGACTCACGGGCTCTAGAGCGGAGGGTCAGTAGTTGTGGCGTGTGGGCTTCATTGCTCCGCGGCATGTGGGATCTTCCCGGACCAGGGCTGGAACCCGTGACCCTTGCATTGGCAGGCGGATTCTTAACCACTGTGCCACCAGGGAAGCCCTCTTTTTTTGTCTTAAGTAAAAAAAAATCCCCAAACTTGTCTAAACCTATAAATTTCATTTTCCTTCCTATATACTTACAGTCATTTACTCTAGTTTGCTAGGTGTTGACAAATTATTCTCATATGCAATCACTGAATGGCTTACTGACATTAAGAAGAACCAGCTGCCAGGAATTCTGGGAGGCGTTGGGCCTATGCATTCACTAGTGCAATTAGGTGAGTGTTCTTTTTTAATTAGAAGATAATTTATTTTGCCTGATCAGTGATTCTTAACTCTTTTGGGGTTATGGATGCCTTTGAGAATCTACGTGAGGATCATCTTTCTAGAAAAACCTACATGTTAGTCGTACAAAATTTTGCCTCCCATTTTAGGAGTTAAAAACCCGAGGGTTGGAATGATAGCAGAGATCTAAGCTCCAGCACGCCTCTTGATTTCTGTGTGTTGGCTGCTGTTCTAGTGCAAGGCCTGAAGGACTTGGTCTGGTTGCCAGTTGAGCAGTACCGGAAGGGCGGCCGCATCGTCAGAGGGTTTCAGAGAGGCGCTGCCTCCTTTGGCACCTCGACAGCGATGGCTGCTCTAGAACTCACGAACAGAATGGTTCAAACCATACAGGTATCTTTTCAAAGACCGGCTTGATCTATACAACGAGGAAGGGCTGTTGTAAGCAGTTCGGTTATTCTGTTCTCAGAATGTGCTGTGAAAGTATATAAAAGAGTGAGAATATTTTATTTGCAATGATTTCATATCATTAACTTTTTTTTTTTGATTAGCTGTCCAGTGTTAAATAAGTAGTTAAATAATAAAGCAGTGGACTACAGTGTCAAATTTGTTTGCCTCTTTCAGGTAAATTGTAACTATAAGTTAGCCAAGGATTTATTTCACCACATTTATATGAAAAGATCATAGCTGAATGTAAAGCAGGCATTAGAGATCTGATAGTAGCCGTATTAAGCTTTGTTATGTTAAGTATTAAGCTCAGTTTGGCTGTATCCAGTTGTTCACAGACCGTGCATTCTTGGCTAACCTGGTAACACGGAGAGCGTTCTCAGAAGGCAGAGGAGGGGCCGAAAAATTCAGCTCAATCCAGATATGAGTTATTAATGTACACTTTAACGTTCTTGTTATAAAAGTGATACGTTCTTGCTGTAAAGCATTCACGTGCTGCAGAAGAGCTGGTCTGAGGGTGCCTGCCTCCCTCTGCTCTTCCCCTCGCCCCGTACGAAGTGCACTGTTGGAGCTGAACCCTCCAGACTTTCTTCCGATGCACTTTTTTGTTTTCTGATTCACTTTTCACTCTCTGATAAAATGATCCAGGCGGCGGCAGAGACTGCTTATGACATGGTGTCTCCTGGTACCCTTTCTATCGAACCCAAGAAGATCAAAAGGTTCCCTCATCACCGCTTAGCCCACCAGCCAGTGGACCTGAGGGAAGGTGTGGCCAAGGCCTACAGCGTCGTTAAGGAGGTGAGTGGGCACCCGAGGGGACAGGCCAGAAGCAGTTTGCGTGCTTTCCTGACGTTCATTTAAAGAGCATCGGCGCTTGGGCTTTGTTCCAAAGAAACCCCTGGGGTGGATTTGGGACTGTTCTGTCGCTGGTGAGTGCAGATATCTGCGTGAGGTAAGAGAGGAGGCTGTGTCCTGACCTGCAGGCTCACGAGAAGAGTAACGATCTAGTGGGAAGACTGATCTCTTTACATACAGAAGCAAACAAGGAGTAGTAGAAACACGCCATGGACTCACCAGTGGACTTAACATATGTTTATATTTTGCTGTATTTTCCGCAGATTTGTTTAAAAAATAAAATTTTTCGGGTTAATCACAAATGCTGACCCCATTCCCATGCCTTCACTGTCCTGAAGATGGTACATATTTTTTCTGTGCATGTTTTTTATAGTTTCATATAAGTATGTATTCATAAGCAAATACTTAATTGCTTATATTTTAAAAGTTAACATAAATGGTATCATCTGTACCATTCTGTAACTTTTGTCTTTCAAAATATATCCATGTTGATATATGTAGATCTAATTTAAACTTTTATAGTATTTCTCTGTATGAATATAGCATAATTTATTTATCTTCCTATTGGTAGACAGTTTCCTTTTTTAAAAAATTAATTAATTTATTTATTGTTGGCTGCGTTGGGTCTTCGTTGCTACGTGCGGGCTTTCTCTAGTTGCGGCGAGTGGAGGCTACTCTTCGTTGCGGTGCGCGGGCTTCTCACTGCAGTGGCTTCTCTTGTTGCAGAGCACGGGATTCTAGGTGTGCGGGCTTCAGTAGTTAAGGCGTGTGGGCTCAGTAGTTGCGGCGCACAGGCTTAGTTGCTCCATGACATGTGGGATCTTCCCGGACCAGGGATCGAACCCATGTCCCCTGCATTGGCAGGCGGATTCTTAACCACTGCGCCACCAGGGAAGTCCCAGGTTCCATTTTTTTCCCTGAAATACAGCTATTGGAATGTTCATGTAAGTGCCCCTTTGTTTGTATATGCAAGAAGTTGTTAAGGGTGGAATTGGTGATTTGTAACTATTTCAATCTTGACACTTACTAAGCATTAACAAGTTGTAATTTAGTTGCACCAGTGAATCCTGGTTCTTTATGGGTGTTGACAGGAGCATTCCTTGTCTTTTTTTTTTCTTTTTTTTTCTTATTCAAACAGAAAGTCACAAAAATTATAATCATCCTCATCAGTTCACTCAGTCCCATGTAATTAATTTGTTTTCCATCTTGATCTTTTGTTAGCACTTTTGTGAATTCATCAGTTTTCCATTAGAGTTCTGAAAATGCTTATTCACTCAGTTCAGCAGTATAGTCAGTTACCAGAAACCTGTACTTGTCAGAGTCTTTTCCATGAATTCCTGAAGATGAAACCCTTTTATAGGAACATTTTTGCAAAAGCATCAGAGTACACCCAGAACTGTCTGTAAATGACAAAAGACTTAAAAATGACCACGGTTAAAGATTTGATGAAAGTTCATAATACTGCAATTGACAAGGAAATTTAGTTATTTCTGAGTTATACATTTTAAAATAATAACTAGAATTATGACTTATAACATTATACCAGAACATATAAGATTTTTAGCAATTTCATGTAATGTCTGAAACATTTATATTAACATATTTCCATACAAATAACCCAAAGAAAGTTTAGTATTAGTTTTTTTTCCTTTTTTTGGCATTCCTTGTCTTAATCTTTTTTTTTTTTTTTTGACATAGGTCATGAAGTTTGAGGTCATTTTACTTACGATTTGTGTATTAAGATTTCATTAATGATCTTTTTCCCTGTCATATTCTGACAGGCAGAAGTGTGTTAGGACAGTCTTTTACGTGACAAAAGAAGCCCACGTGGTCCCAAATGGTGGGAAGAAGACTGAAGTGAGGCCCCTAAGAAATATGTTAGTGGATAAATAAAGGCAAGACCACGGATCACCTCTCTTAAAAAGAGATTTAGTCGGGAGAATAAAGAGAGATAATTACCAGTCAGACCTATTCCTATAGATGTCAGGATTGGGCCAGAAATCAGCAGACATGTTAGAAATCAGGTTTGTAAAAATGATCCTGGGCTTCAAGGTGTAGCAGGGCCAGTTTGAAGCAGGATATAATAGCACTTGGGTACATAGCACTTTGCAGTTCACAAAATGCTTCCCTAATTTAATCTATGCTCATTTAAATAAAAGTATTTGTGTGCTTACTCTGTGCCAAGAGTATAGTAACCCTTAAAAGATAGGTGGTTTTCCTGACTTAGAGATGAGGAAACGGGGTCAGCAAGAATGGCTTCCCCACTGTACCGTGGTGAGATGGTAGTGGAGCCTGGATCGGAGCCCAGGTATTTGGGTCTAATGTTTAGTTCTCTAAAACCATCTGTGTGAAGAAGGGAGGAAGGAAGGTGAGCATGATTTGATGCGGTAGGTGTGCTTGATTAGACGGAGTCTGAATTCTGTATTAGAAAACTTTTAAAATAGACGTTCCTAAGTGGTGATAAATACTATCTCTTTTCCTATTATATGTTGGTAACTCAAAGATCAAGAGGAAACATCCCATGTGCTTCACAAGATCAGGGGTTGGCAAATGATAGGTCTCAGGTCAGATCTGGGCCATGCCTGTTTTTATATGGGCCTTCTAGTAAGAATGATTTTTACAGTCTTAAAAGGATTGTAAAAAGAAGAAAACAAGAAGGAAGAAGAAGAATATATGACAGAGACTGTGTGGCCCGCAAATACTTACCACCTGGCCCTTTGCAGGGACAGTTTGCCGAGCCCCGCTCTGCATGATCAGGTCTCATGGTGGTTGGGGAGCAGTGGTGAGGGAAGTAGTAGTTTATCTAGGAGCTATTCAGTGAGCACTTAGTACCTGCTGAGTTGTACCGGGCTCTTTAGGTGCATTATTTCATTTAACTCTAACAATCCCTACAGCATTTTCATTCCCCTCTTAAAGCACTTGTGTAAGGTCACACAGCTAAGTGATGGAGCTGAGGTTTGAATTTGCTTGGTGGTGTTAGTCGTCACATTATGATACACTAATACCTATTGTTTGTGGGTTAGGGAGGGGAGCTGGGAGCAGGCAGGAGGAGGATATGGGCAAATGTATAAATTGTAAGCATCTTCTTCATTGTAGTGACGGTTTTACTTATCGGCTGTTATTCTGTAGATAGTTTTAAAAATAGCACTTACATTTTTTTTTTAGTTCTTCTGTAACCCCCTCCCCGCCACGGTATTACATGTTTTTTGCCTGCTGTGCTGTGTAAAAATGATACTCCTATCAGGTTGTCAAAGTGAGGGCTAGACTTTGGACTAGAACAAAGCTCCTTGATTTCCCTGGAGAGCCCAGAGTTCCTCTACGTCGTGCCCGTCACTGAAATGGTCACAGTGGAATAGTGCCTCGTGGCCCCTAAGGGATTTTGAATTAGACAAATGGTGGAGATTTGAAAGTCATGTGTGACATTTTACCACTCTGGCTTGACCTACTCATTTACATATTCAGCTCTAAAGCTCAGCAATCATGATTATTTTATTGTTACACAGTTATAAGAAAGATGAAAAATGCTACAGAAGCTTTGTTTCTAATTATTAAACATGTTCATGCTTTATGTTCTCAGAATTTTCTCTGTTTAATCCAGTAAAATGTTCTATGTAGCCTTTTATCTTAATTGAATGTTCCACAGTTACCTCTTCTAGTACATAGCCAGTAATTTAAAACAAATTAAATTATTTTCTGGAGCTTAGTCAAATTAGGTTTTTTTGTTACAGTTGAATCGAAGGAGCTATCACCATATTCATTTAGTGATTATATTTATTCAAGAAGCTTTGTTTGCTAAGTTTGATTTAACTAGAGTGATGACTAGTGCCAGAAAAGCTGCTCTTGGATTATTAACTATTTCTGTAAGCTTCCCCATGTGAAATTGTAGTTTACAATTGTAGTTTACACAACTGTCACAACAAAATGCTAAATCATAATAATTGCATCTTACGTTCCCTTATAATTAGAATTGTCATAAAAATAATTATCCTGGCTTATCTCAAAAGTACAGGTTCTGTTTTGTTTTGGTTTTTGTCTAGTTACAAACCTGCTGTTGATTAACTCTACTAAAGTGTGTATTATGAGATAATTTAGAGAGTTTTCTGACCAGTGATTTACTCCCCTTCTCTCCCCTCCCCCCTTTCAGGGAATTGCAGACACGGCTCAGACCATTTACGAAACCGCAGCCCGGGAACACGAGAGCAGGGGGGTGACTGGCGCCGTGGGTGAAGTCCTGCGCCAGATCCCTCCAGCCGTGGTGAAACCTCTGATCGTTGCCACAGAAGCAACATCAAACGTCTTAGGTGGCATGAGAAACCAAATTAGACCAGACGTTCGGCAAGACGAGTCACAGAAATGGCGCCATGGAGAAGACTGACATTTCAGACGTGATTCTTTATGAAGATAATGAGGGTGGAAATAAGGAACAGAGTATCCCACTGGCAGCTGTAGAGGGAACTCGTTTAATTTTATTGTGCTCATCTCAGGAACAAAACCATTTCTTAGTGACATAATTTAGTATCAAAACAACATGCAACCAAAACCTTTTGACATTTTAGGGCTAGTTTGGTACTTGCCTGTAGAATAGAAATGTTTGGTGGCTGGTGTCAAAAGTCCGTAAAGCATTTGCTGCCCAGTTAGTGGAATGCTTGCTTTTATTAAAATGGCTGTAATTTTCCTGGTTGCAGACAGTGTCAGTGGGAACCTCCTTTACAGTACAGGGTGCTCAGGAACGTTTGCGCACCTTGAGAGCACTATTTATGTTGCTCTAAGGAGTTGGTTTTTCTCCAGGTTTGAAGAGAATCACAGCTTCGAAACTCTCATTGAAAATGAGAGACAGAAGCCACAGGGAAAGTAAAACAAATAGGATTTTCAATATAAATACCCGTGAGGAAAAAATAACCTAGTCTGTTGGGTTTAGTGTTCCCGCACTCGAGAACAACATCGTTTCCATTTGCTCAGAAGAGCCTTCTGCGGGAGTCTGAGAGCGTGAATGTCGCAGACTTGTTCTGTTGTGTTGCACTTTATTGTGTGCGTGTGTCTGTGTGTGTGTGTTTAGATTAATCCAAGTCATGTGCTGTATTCTACGTGTAATTTATAGAGTTACACAAATTATAAAGAGGGGTAAGTCTGAAGGTTTTTGGCAAAGGAAGGTAACTCAAATGTAATAACTTTCATTCATTCTAAGTGTTAACGAAAATGTGCATTCTGTAATGAACTGGGGCCCATCTAATTGTTTATATATTCAATTTTAAGCAGGTATAGTGCAAGGTTATTAGGAATGTGTGGAAAGGGAGATTGAAAGTGGTTTTCACTCTTTTGAAATTAACCAAAAATCCTCCAAATATGCCCTAGTCAGCTATTTCGAAGTACCATTTTTACTTGGTTAACAATGTACATTTTGATAATCTGTCAGGAATGAATAAAGTATTTTTATTTAAAGGTAAAATTGTTTTATGCTTCCATGAATATTTTGCTTCTCTTAGAGCATATTCATAGATGCAATACTAGAATTTATTCCAAGATCCTTGGGAACAGTTTCTCAAAATTGATTTTGGTTAATATCAAGTAAATCATTACCTAGGAGTGAGAGGGAAATTGTTCTCAAGAACTCAGCCTCTAATTTTAGATTAACCTAGCAGAAAGAAAAAAGAGGACTTTGTATTCATCCACTGTTTAAAGTTGCATGATGTACATTCTCATTTTCTAGAGTCGGGGGATGTCATCGCGGCGAATTTGGATTTCAGAACTGCTTTCACTTTGGGGTTTGGAAAATGACGTTGAATCAATTTCATTCTCTAAACTTTCTAAACAAGAAAGCAAATGTAAACCAAAAATCTGAACGTTTAAAATTTATAAAATTATGTTAAAATAACATTTAGTTTAATTTTGTTTTCTATTTACTGCTGAAAAACTTAAAAGGATAGTGCTCAGAAAACCCCCTGTTTAAGCATCACAGGACCGTTTATTACTTGGCCCCCATTAGATGGAGTCCACCTAGAACGTGGTCCTGAGTAAACACTAGCCATGGTTGTTTATTGCACGAAGCTTCAGCCTGCTTCCGGGGTGCTTTCCAGGCACCCTCGCGTTGACACCAGTATTTTCCTTATAAGGGAACGTGCTGTGTGTGATATCTCTGATGACTAATCAGACTGGAAAACACTTGCTCAAACTTAAAACTATAAAATCTCTTTATTAAATATATTTTCCATACTATATCTAATTGAACTTAAATAATTAGTATAGGGAGAAATAATCATCCTCTTCTTTGTACTCTGAGTTGCAAATGGACCTGTTTTTTTGACAAATAGGGTTTATAAGTCCCATTTAAACATATGTCATTATAGTGTAATTTCCATGGCTCTCTGTTCTGCCCTCCTGCACCTGCTTTTAATAGAATCCATGTTTGGGAACAGAAACCTTGTGTCTCAGAAAGATTCAGCGTCAAGGGTCTAGTCATTGTCAGTTTAACCAGGATGCTCTTTACTTGAGATGTTTACATAGAGGTCCTTTCTATATCTGAATACTTAGGCATTGTTAAATATCCTTAATTTTTTCAGTAGTGTCTTTTCGAACTTTTACGTCACCACGACGCAGTAAAGTGTTGGCAGGATCCTCGTGTTGCCAGATCTGTGACTTACCAAGTGGATGCCTTTGCCAAGACATTGAGTTTCTTTGAGCTTCTGTGTCCCTCTCTGTAAACGAAGGGGTTTCTTACGACAAAGCCCAACAGAGATTTTCGGATGAGTAGAGCGTGCGTGTGTATGCATGTGAATGATGGCGTGGGAGGTGGCACTCCGTTGAGTGCCCCAGGCCTCTGACACCTGGGACAGGTGGTGGTGTCGAACGACAGCACTGGCCGCATCACACCCACAGTAGCCAGGGCTCCTTCAGAGCGCTGATCTCTTAGACTAACGTGTCTTTGAACGGCCATGGTGCCTTCAAGGCTGACTTCTGAATGGAGTAAACTGAGCATGTCCACGTATTGCTGCATTGAGCCCACGTACGGTTCTCCCCGAGGGGTCCAGGTCAGGAGCTTGATCAGGATACGTTTGTGAGTTTCAGAACCTCACAGTGTTGCAGGAACACGTTAAGACCACTTTACGTTATAAAGGCAGCAGAGGCCATGGTGACATCTTCTCTTGATTAGGATCCCCCAGTTTCCCTTCCTGTCTGTCCATCACAGATTGCTATTATTTATGAGTAGAATGTCTGCTCAGCATTTGCCTTTTAGGACAGATAGGATGCAATGTTTTTTTCTAGATATCATAGCGAAGACTTTCATTTTAGTAAAGCTTGGGTCCAATTTGGATTCCCACTTAAGCACATATATTTAACATCCATATTTTTATATTGCAGAACTCACTTTAAGAAGAAAAAAAAAAAATCTTCCCAAATAGCAATGTGCCTAAAATGGGAAAAAGACTAAAAACCAGTATTTCCTGCGTCCTGCTATGCGTCACTTCCATCTCCTTTAAAAACTGTGTTTTGTAGGTTTGATGCCTTTGTTCAGTTCCCAAACAGTCCAAACAACTACGTCTGCTCCTCGGGGGCCGCTCGCCACCCTCGGGGACCGTTGATTCAGGTTCTGTGCACCGTGTGTGCTCTCACCAGAGATGAGAGACAGAGGGCGGAGGCGAAGTTAAGCAGCTTTAAACGAGGAATCCACACTTGCACTGAGTAGTTTTAGGATTAACAATTAATTATCTTACCATTAATTTGGATCTTGTATACGTAAAAAGCTGCATGACTCAGCTTAAGAGAAATCATTTACCTTTGCCCCGCCTCAGTTTTCTCACACCTGAATGGGGTGTAAATGAACCCCTCAGCCTTGTGGCAGTGTGGCAGGGCTAGTGGCCCGTGGTGAGCAGTCAGTTCCCTGTTTCCCTTCATATCCTCTTGACCTACTTAAGACACGAGAGAAAATGTCTATAAAGCTCTTTAAGCGTCGTGAAAGTAAGGGCCTGTGCATCTAGATGCAAAGCGATACTTTGCATCTGCAAATGCATCAACTGGACATACCCGTTGGTACTAAATTGAATAACTCAAATATTAATATAAATTTGTGAGTCTTAGGTTAAAAAGGAAGGTTATTTGGGTAGTGTATAGATAATGAAGGAAAGAAAAATATTTTTCCATTACCAAGAAATCTTATTTCTGTGTCCTGGAGGGTATAGTCAGTCTTTTCATTGAGAATAACTGAGTGCTTTAATGCCAATTTATTTTTATCTCAAAAGTTTCAGGATCATGCTAGGCCCTGCTCCCTGTAGTAGACTTTACATGCACAGTTGCAAGTCAGCTAGTTTTAATCAGAAGTATTTTCCTTTCATTGTAGTGTCTGCAAATCAGAGATAGAGAAGGCATTCTAACACACCATGATCGGCTTCTTTGGGGATGAGAAACTTGAGTTTCAACAATTCATATTTTGAAATGTCAGCAATTTTTAAAAACAGAGGTGTTAGACGTTTTTGCTTCCTGTAACCAGTGTTGGCCCCTTGGTTTCAAGCATGTTGCTTCATAAAAAGCACCAGATGGCTATCTGATGTATTTCAAGAGATTGTAGATGTGATGTTGGCTGACTCAGTGACATCTCTGATGCTCTGGGGGTGTTGAGATAGCAGCCCCTCCTTTAAGAAACATGTTTACTTTGCTGTTTCACATGTATTTTGTGTATATGAAATGGCAGCTTCCAATTTCTAGTTGGATTTGTCTTACATTGTTTGTGTAACTTGCCAGTCACACAGGACTGTTTGCTTTTTCATTGCGAAATTTGGTAGGGACGCCAATTCAGCTCTTATGTTAATCCATCCTGATTTATTTTAGACATTGAATTGATCTCACCAGAAGTAAAAAGCATATGTTGTATATGTTGACTGTCATTGCTAAGTTTCCTAATTGAGGTAATTATGGATATGAATACTTTAAGAATACTGATGCTATATGAGTATTTTTGTGGAAATGTCAACTTGTTAGTGTGACTAAAGTATTATGAATTTAAGAATATTCTTGAAGAAAATTAAAATATTTACTCTTTGGAGTTTGCTTTAAACACTATTGTCTTTCACCAAGAAATGTTCCCTGTATAAAAAGCCTGTATAAAATAGTTTTTGAGGCAGAGGGTAGGTCTGTGTCAGATCCTGTTATTGGGAAATGGTGTTCCTATGATCCTGTACTGATAAGTACTTCTAATAGCAAATCTAGTAGCTACCTGCTGCTGATTTCTTGAGATATATAGGGCATATAATGTTAGAATTCGCCACTCCTTCCCCTTTTGGGATATCAATCACTGCATTAGTTATCTTATCTCCACAATGTAGACTTGCCGCAAACACATCTTATTAGTTTTGGTCTTAGGGACCTAGATAAATACTTGGAAAACCTGTTCTTTTTTGGAGGAATATTATTATTTATAAAAGGAATATTTAAAAGAACTATTTATTCTTAAAGACAGTACTGTAAAAGAAGTTTTGATGTGACAGATGTCATTATATGACCATCCACTTTGAGCAATCATGGAAAAATCGTAAGTCACAACACACTTCACACATGACTCTCGTGAGCGAGGGAAGGGAACCTTTGTGAGGCGCTTGCTGTGAGCCAGGTTCTTTACGTAACCTCAACAGCCCCTCTGAGAGGTGCTTATAATAGTCCCTCCTCTCCAGGGGAGGAGACCGAGCTTCAAAGAGGTCAGGGAAGTTGCTTAAGGTCACATGGTTTGACTCCCAAAGCCTGTGCTCATTCTAGGACTTTATTTAAGAGGAACTTGTACAGTTGTCTATAAATTAGTGAAAACTCTTCAGTAATTAGGAAAGCAAGAAAGGAATTTTGCTAGAAAATGGAGATTAAAGGCTCTTAGAGTACTTGAGTCAGACAGACTCGCTTGTCTTGCGTCTCCACCCCTCTCCCCTCTCCTGGCTGGGCTCCAGCCACAGTCCTTAAGTCTGGGAGTAGGGCTAAATTACATTCTCTCCACTTTAGAAATCTTGCCCTTGAGGCTGGATACGTTTTTGCTGTGCGGCTGTCCTGTGCATTGTAGGGTGTTTAGCGGCATCCTTGGCCTTACCCAATGCATGCAAGTAGCACCCCATCCCCACTTGTGCAAACCAAAAATGTCTTCAGACATGGTCAAATGTCCCCTGAGTGGCAAATGTCCCCTGGGTGGCAAAAGCCCCCTGGTGCAAACCACTGGGCCAAAAGCTCCCCTGGTGAAAATCATGTGCAGCCTGGAGCGAGCACAGTGCCAAAGAGCCTCCCCACATTCCTTTCTGGAATATTCTGCCTGGTTCCTCCTTATCTCAGCTTAAAGATCACCCTTCTCAGACAGGCCCAGCCACCCTCACCTCTTTATTACCTCATTATTCATTACAGCAAACACTCCTCTCAACAACCTTTGTGGCATTTCTCTCATTTTAAATTCAACGTTTGTTAAGTATTTACTGTGTGATTACTACTTTGTTCAAACCTCAACAACACGGCATTCACATTCCGTATCGGCCAGGGTCCTGGAGGAAGCAGAGGGCCACTGGGGCGACTGCAGGAGTTGTAAGGAAGGGACTTCCTTTAGCATAGGTGGGCAGGGGCAAGGGAGATCCACTGGCACCTTGGGAGCCGACTTTCTCCTGCTCTCCTTGGACGCAGGAACATGAGGCCACTGCTCCTTCCCCGTCCCATCTGTCAGGAGACTGAAGCAGTGCTAAGCCTCATCACAGGCCTGAGGGGACAAAGGGAGAGAGTGATTCACAGAACCTGTAGCTGAAGGAGAGGGCTGCCTGATGGCAGCTGTGGCCTTCGGTGGAGCCAAGTAGCCAGAGGGGCCCAGACCACTAAATCCCCACCCTCGGGCTCCTGCTTTCCCATCTCCTGCTGGAGCCTCCCATAGGTTGAGCCTAACTTACTGCAGTATCTCAGGCTCAGCCTCCCCGGCAGAGAGCAGGGGAGAGGGGGGGGAGAGTGGATCTGGAGGGGCCCATGAAAGCTGTCCAGCACTCAGACATGATTTGTGTTTGTACTATTATCTTCATTCTGCAGATGACAACACTGAGGCTTAGGATAAGTGACCTTAGGAAAAGCCACACAATGTACTAGTTAAGGAACACTAGTCACTGATGACAGATAACCCCCCGAATCCCAGCAGTTTAACAAAAAAATTATTTCTCATTTACATCAAGTCCAGTCAGTGCTCCTGAATATCCGGCAGCTCTCCCCTAAGTGGTGCTGGAAGATCCCAGGCCCCTTCCATCTTGTGGCTCTGCCTCCCCATCCAGAATCTGCCTCACAGGAAAGAGGACAGCCTAGTGCTGGAGACTTTTGCCCACATTCTATTGGTCAGAATCCTGTCACGTGATCACACTTAGCTTCAAGGGAAGCTGGGTAATGTAGTCTTGCTGTGTGCCTAGGCAGGAAGGAAATGGGGGTTGGTGGGCACGTAGCCAGACTCTTGTCGACTGGAAAAAAAAATACACAACCTCAACGTTGAGAATTACGTTTTATTTGGCAGTCTTTCTGAGGACTTTAAGCCCAGAAGACAGCCTCTCAGTTAGCTCTGAGGGACTGCTCTGAAGAGGTAAGGGAGGAGCCAGGATACATAGGAGTTCTTGCAACGAAGACCAGGTAGTTGGACTTCAAAAGATTACCGTTAATTAAAGTAAATCAGGTATCTCAAGTTAAGGACTTTAGCACTTTTCTGTGTATGGGAAGATGCAAGAGTCTGGGCTCCTTGAAAGCATTCCTTTGATGTGCACCTTAGCTATCTGGGGCCAGTATCCCGTGGTTTCCCATCCTGATTCCCCTCAGGGTACAGCACTGGGGGCAGCTGCCATGGCTGAGGGGGTGGCAGCGAGGTCATTTGTCTCCATCCTGGGTTCCCTCAGGGCTCACCATCAGGGCAGCTGTAGTGGCTTGATGGCTGCAACATCCTTTGTTTACTAATGTGGCAGGCAACATTTTCCACTCACACTCTGCTACGTGCAGAGATGTTAATCCAAGAATGTCTTGACTCCAGACCCAAGCTCTTAGCACAGACTCTGTTGGAATTACAATCAGTTACACTCCAGGGTAATTTGATACAACCAAAGTTTGGATATTATTTTTTCCTCCTTGTTTGTTTACATTCCTGAAAGCAGTTCCTCCTGTAGCAAACACATTAAATTCAGCAAACATTGCTGAGTAAGGAGGCAGGAGAGTATAATGTAGCGGTTCTCAAAATGTGTCCCTGTATGGCAATCAGCTGAGGAGCTTTTAAAAATTCCAGAACCCATGCCACACCCGAGACCAATTAAATCACAATATAATGTATTAAATGTACTTTTTGAAGGTGTACTTTTGAAGCTCCCTAGGTGACTAATTGCGGACAAGTTGGGGAACCGCTGGTATAGTGGCTAAGAATATATATTTTTGAGTCAGACTGCCTGGGTGTGAACCCAGGCTGCATTACTTGTTAGCTGTGTGGCCTTGGGGAAGTTGCTTAACTTTTCTGTGCTTCAGTTTCCTCCTCTATAAAATGGAGCTAATAATTGTTGTTATGAGGGTTGTTATGGGGATTACATGAGTTAATCAGAACAGTGTCTGACACAGAGTAAGTACCATCTAAGTAGATGTTAGATTTTGTTACTGTTTCCCGAATGCCTACTATGAGCAATGCCCTGGGCCAGAGATGAAAGATATGGTCCTCGATTTGGGGGAACTCAGAACCCGGAGGGAATACATCAAACTCTAATATAAAACAGCTTAGACACAGCTAATCATTCCAGCCATTTGTTCCTTATAAATGGAAATCAATTTGTTTTGCTTCTGAGAAATTGAATGGCGTTTTACGAAGCCGAGGAAAGCAGCAGAAGCCGCTCAGAGCAGTTTTAGAATTGGAATTCCTGGCTTTGAAGACACCACCTGGTCTCCTCTTTCACTGCCATCCAGACATCTGCTTCCCTGGCGTTAAACACAAATCCGGGGCAGCCTTGGGAAAGCTGGGGGAGCCGCTTCCCTTTTTAGCCTGATGTTCAGGATTGACTGGTTACAGGGAAATTTGAGTTGAAGGGGACATCTTGGGTAGCATCTGGAAATAAAAGTCAAGGAGGGTGCTGGAGGCAAAGTCTTTTGGGTTTTGGGTTTGCTGAGAAAAATGAGCATTAGCACAGCCTTACAGTAGGAATTTCTAAGGCTGTCAGAAGAGGGTAAAACATTCTTTTAAATTGAGATTTCACTGAGGTATAAAGGAAAACACGACTGCTCGTTGCCAAGTACTACCGTTGCTTCCAAAACCTAATGTGAGCATTTGTCAGCCCAGATGTGGCCCATTTATTTTTAGAGTGATGGAGACCTCAAGGCTACAACTCAAAAAACACTTAACATTTAGTAAAAGTTAAGCACAATACCGCCCCGCCCCAAATATGCTATTTAAAAATCAATATCAATATCCTAGCTCTATAGTTAGAAATCCTCTTTTCATTTACGATAAGCACTTCTAAGGCCAGATAAATACCTCCCTTTCTTCTCCATTTCAGTTTAAACTGAAGTTTCACTTACTTCCCCTCACCCCACCCCCATTTTCTTTAAAATATTATTTTCTTCAAAACTCTCCTTAATCCTTCATACCAGATTTCATTTTGAAAGCCATCTTCTGAGTCTTTATGTCTTATTTGCTGAGCTGGGGTTTCAGCCGACTCTCTACCCCAAGGATTGACCTTGAGCAAGTCACTTAACTTGGCTGCACCTCAGTTTCTCAGTGGTTTTGATCCCAATCAGGGTTCTTGGCCTTCCCCAATCAACAGAAATTGACTAGACGCCAGACAAGCAATTGGGCAAGGCTTATTGGGGCCCCTATGGTCACAGGAGGGATTGAGAACTAGTAACAGGTTCCCTTGTTTGCTCCCTGAGCGGGGGCAAGCTGATTCCTTATGTGGGGTGAGGGTAGGGTTGTGTCCAAGGGTCAGGCTAGAGGGTGGCTTAGGTGGGTTGCCCACCCCTTTGGTGGTGTTGAGTGCAGGGGGCATGCACAGTACCCTGATTTTGCTCCCAGTTCTTCAGAAGTGGCAGTTGGGTTTTTTTGGTCTTTTTTTATATCTTTTGTCCAGAATTTGCCCCAACTGTGCATACCCGCAGTTATTTTTTAGTCTCTTACAGATTCTTTGTATTTTGTAGCTCGAGGAGATGTTTGTCCAGGTGCAAGCATTGCAGCACTGCAGCAAAGGGTCCCAGGTTCCAGCCTTGAGGCAGGAGATAGATGGGCCCCTGGGGCAAACAGTTTGAGTTTGGTCCTGTGGACCATACTCCGAGACAAGAATAACAGGACAATTGAGAGAGGAGGCTGGGCCCTGCCCAGAAGATAGAAGATAAGAGACCACATATTTCTCATTCTCAAAGTCAGGAGACCTCCCCAACTACACATGCACAGAAAGGCTCCTTGGAGGTCAAAAGGGAAGTGATACTAAGTGGCTAAATCTACCCATAGTCCTCTTCGGTAGAATCCATCTTGGCTAAGAGATGCACATGCACACGTGGGAAGATGTTGAGATACACCAAATATGGACTTTTTGAACCAGGCCAATCAAAATGATTGGCCAAAGGAAACCCGGAAGAAATGCCCCATAAAAGTGATTCAAACTGCCACGAGGGCACGACTCTCTCTTGGAGCCTGCCTGTGTGTCTATCCACATGTACTGTACTTTTTTTTCCCTAATAAATAATTTACTTGTTTCACTACTTTCCTTCTTTGTGGGAATTCTTTTTCTGCAAAGCCGTAGGGCCAGGGCCTTCTCACTGACCACTGGTCTAGTGGCTGGGATACGGTGCTCTCACTGCCGCGACCCGACCTCAAGCACTGGCTGGGAACCAAGACCCTGCTTCAAGCCACTGCTGGCCGAGGCCACCCAAGGTCAGCCTGTCTCAGTTTATCTGTTCGATGGATCGCTACGAGGGGAAACACTGAATCAATGACATGTGACACCCATTTAAAATTTGAGTGGCTCTTGCCAATTGCCCTCTTACAGAAGTTGTACCTACTGACCTACCCACCAACAGGGCTCAAGAGCGTTTGTTGCCTTTTCACGTTTCCATGTTTTGTTAAGCTTTGTAACCTATCTGTTGTAACCCATTCAAGGACGTGCTTTGAAAATGTGTGCAGAAACGTTTCTGGGGAAAGAGCACTCCTCCTTCGAGGCCAGCAGGGGGCGCCCGCTCCCCTCCTAAGTGGGAACTTTGGTTTCCAGCATTTGCCCCCTACAAAGGCTCTGCAGCCCATCTGAGCCTCCGCAAATTCTGACCCCGCACACGGTGGGAAGGTTTTGGAAAAATCCTAACTATCCCTACCCTTTCACAAGGCTAGTCTGTGGCAGCGTCCTCTCGGTCAAGGAAATGGCTTAAATTTAAAATAAAAATGTCATTTGATTTCACAATTAATTTCTCCCTGTAAATACTGGGTTGAGGGGTAAAGCAGACCCAGCCCCTCTCTCAGTCCCAGAGGCTTGTGAAAGTTGCCCTGGTGCAGTTTTCACAACAGGTTGATAAGGGAATATTTGGGGCCTGAGACAACAGAAATGTGCTTTATATTCAGATAAAGATTTTTGTTGTGTTTTCCCAGCAGGGGGTATGTAAAGGTGAGTCTGAAACAGAAGCCTATTTAAGCTTCTCTGCTAATTCATTCCTCTACTGGGAATGCAGCCCCAGCCCTGAATCCTGCCACTCAGGGCTGGGACTAGGGTGAGGCGGCTGAGGCCCTCGCCTTGGGCACAAAGTTTAAGGAAGGGGGGGTGAGTCCAGGAGCACAGCAGTCATCAAGATAATAATTCAATGCAATGTCTTTCAAAACTCAAAATGAGTGCAAAACACCCATGATGAACAGAAGAGTGACATTTTAAATAAAGACAGGATGACCTGTGCACCTCCATGCTCATCTCAGTGGCCTCCCTCTCAGCCAGGTCTGCTGGATCCTGTCTTTCCTTAAAAATGTGATATTTTGCTCATTATGACTGAATCACATTCTTCCCTTTGCTCCCTCTTTCCCAGTCTTACCCGCTCCCTCCACCCCCATCACAAGGTTGGCCATAGTATGATGCGGGGAAAATAACATTGGGAGAAGCCACAGGGAGTAGGTGAGAGGTATTTATTGTTAAACACTGGGAACGATGCCCAAATCAATGATGGCTAGTTGCTATAAACGGATGTCACTGTTTGGACTGGAGGAGAGCTTCTGCTGTGACGATATTAGCAAACATTTGTTGCATGTACAATGCTGAGTGATTCTCTATGTTTGGCTATTTAATCATTCCAACTGTTGTTTGTGCAGTACCCACTCCGCAACCCCCCCATCTCCAAGCGTGCTGGCCTCCAAGCCTCCCTTTGCTCACACTTTCCTAGTGCCATAGCTTCTCCCCTTCCCTTTGTTAAGTTCAGTCCTTCAAGGGCTGAAATTCTACCGCCTCCAAGAAGTCCCCCCAGATCACTAGCCTTTCCTAGAGGTCTTTGTTGAGTAACTGGATCAGATCAGCCAAAATGTGGTTCTCAGCTGGGGATGGGGGATGATTTTGCTGCCAGAGGACATTTGGTCGTATCTGGAGACATTTTGGTTGTCACACTGGGGGAGGGCGGATGCTCCTGGCATCTAGCGGGTAGAGTCCTGAGACGCTGCTAAACATCCTACAATGCCCAGGCCAGCCCTCACAGCAAAGAGCTATCTGGGCCCAAAGGTCCTTAGTGCCAAGAACCCTGCATCAACCTTGCTAAGGTATTTTGTGAAAACTCTCAAGAATCAGATTTGCATTTCACCAACAGGCTTTCATGTTTTTATGCAAGATGTTTGGAACTTGAGTCCCGTGGAGTAAGGGATGGGCAAGGTAATAGGAGCTGGGGCTGGAGGACACTCCTGTTTTCCTGCCTCAGTTCTGAACTAAAGGAGGCAACAGGAGTCAGCAGATGGGGCCGCCATGTTATCTTTGTTACTGAGAAGAACTTGGCTGGGCAGTGTCACTCAGGCGTGTGGCAACAATGGGCTTCTTAGTTCTGAATCCCAGAATCAGGCTGACTTACCCACACGGGCCCAGACAGCGCTGCCAGCTTCCCGCCTCTGAGGAAGAACCTCGTGGCTGAGAGAAGCCCGGGGTCTGCAGACAGCACTTCCCAAAGAGCTAGTACAGAGGAGGGAACTCCGCTTTGTAGGTTCAGTTCTTTTTTTTTTTTTTTTTGAAACTGATCAATCAGATAAATCACTTTTCTTCCTTGGAGAGGAGTAAGAGGTGGGCAAGAGGCCCAGAGTTTAGGGAGCAGTCCCTCCTCATTGAAACCTGGTGAATCAGTGAGGATGAGCTAGGTTCTCCTGCGGTCAAAAACATCCCCCAACTCTGTAGCTTAAGAGCAACAAAGGTTGGTTTCTCACTCATGCTGCATGTTTCACACAGGGGTCCTGCTCTTCTAGTCCTTCAGGGGTCCAGGCTGATGGGCTCTACATCTTAATGACACCACTGTCTTGACACAAGTCCCCAGGGTTTGCTATGGCAGAGGAAAGGAGGGCACGGAGAACTGTGCTCTTAAATGCTCCTGCCTAGAAGTGACACATGGGTGCCCTCACATTGGCCAAAGAAGTGCGAAGGCCACTCTTAGCCTCAACAGGGTGAGGAAGTTCAATCCTCCCACTGCCCAGAAGGACAGGGAACTAGAATCGTTAGAGAGCAGCAGTCATGTCTCACACAGAAGAGCGAGGAAGGGTTTCCTACCCCTCCCACTGCCTCCATCAACACTGGGCAAAGGCACTTCCATTGGAAAGACAAGGTTATCTCAGGAAGTGTTTTCCAGGGAGCCACTCGACAGAGCTGGAGGGCTAGACATGGCAGGAGAAGAGCTGGCCCTGATCCCAGACCCCACATGGCTGGTGTCACCATGGGACGGGCAAAGCATTCTGGGCCTCAGTTTTTCCGTCAGTAAATTGAACAGGCTGCACTGGCTGATCTCTTCCACATCCTGTGAACTCTCTGAAGGTACGAAAAGTCTTATTTACTCTGCACCCCTATGCCTCGCACAACACCCGGCCTGGATTGAGTACTCGACACGTGTAGTCAAAGCACTGAATGAATTAGCTGCTCTGGTTCCATCTGAGTTTGGGAAGGTCACGGTTGGGGAGCTCCCCAGCCCACCATCATTACGCCTATCCCATCGTGGTTTTTAACTCTATCCGAGGTCAGCTCTGTGCCTACTGCACCCCCCTGCTCAACCCCCAGAAGCAGAGCCGCTAGCTGACTGGCTGCTTATCACAGGTGGGTGGGTGAACCCAGCCAAGACCAGTGGAAGAACCACCCAGCTGAACCCAGCCCAAGTGGTCAACTACGGAACTGTGAGCTAAGGTGCTTGTTTTAAATCATTCAGTTTGGGGGTGTTTGTTATGCAGCAATAGATGACCGATACGCTCTTCAGGCCATCGTCCATGTTCTAGTGAAGTGATCTCTCTGAAACGCAGGCCTGAATATGACACTCCCCTGCTCAGAGTCTCCATTGACTGGCATGGCCTTCTGATACTTTTCTGTCTCCCGAAACTCCTGGAAAGTAAGCCTGGCCTCCTGCTCACTGCCTTAAGTCCGACCCCAGACACAGGGAGCTCTGCCACCATCAAGGCAACTCAAATGGTGGCATCCCTGGCACTCAGGTCTCTCCTCTGAACTCCCAGCCTCGTGGGCATCCCTGGTCTGGACAGAGCCCTGCCCCAGGAGTCCAGCTCACTGGGTAACCTTGGGTAATTCTCCACCCATCTCCGGGCCTTGGTGTCCTTGTCTGTGAAATGGAGGGGCTGAGCTTGATGCTATTTTCTTTTTAAAACTTGTTGTTAGATTCATAGATCCCTCGTACTCTTTACTCAGTATCCCTCAGTGGTAACATCTTACCTCAGTATGGTGCAGTATCACAGCCAGGAAGCTGACGTTGATATAATTGTTCCGCTTTTATTCAGATGGCACCAGTTTGACATGCACTCATTGTGATGATATTTAAAGCCCCTTCTAGGTCACAGGAGGGAGCTTCCCACCTGTTCCTCATCAAACCTGTGACTCACCTCCAGAGAACAAGAAACTGCCCGTGTCCCCTGTGACACCTGGGAGTCTCCCCAGGCTGGCATTTAGGGGGGCTTAGCGCTGCTCAGTGCCCGTGATGGATGGGATGGTGGATGCGGCGGGGGAGGGAGGCCAGCAGCCGTGGACCCACATGACAGGCCCAAAGCTGGAAGCGGATGGGAGAAGAAACTCCATGTCTGTACTCGGCCCTTCAGAGAGAGAGAGAGAGTGGGAGCTGGGGCGCTGGAGCTGGGGATGCTAGGAGACCCTTTGCTAACCCGCCATGCCAGGTGTTAGTTAGCCCTACAAGGTGAGGCCTGGGCCTGGACCCAGGTGTGAAATATTCCAGGCAGGCACGTCAACTCATGGGAACTCAAAAATATTAATGTCTCCCTCAGCATTGATCCTTTTAACCAAGGCAGGAATTTCCTCATCTGCAAATGAATAATTGACCTTCCCAGTAGAAGAACAACAGAATCCTAATTGTGGGGTTTGCCAATTTCTGTCCTGCTGTAGGACCGTACTCTGTGCTTTGGTAAACGTGACGGGCATTCCATAAGTCAGGTGTTTGCTTATCAGAGCCCGTGTTGACACTCTACTGTTGAACTTCAGGCCAATGAGCAATGTTCTGATTTCTCAGGCCAGCACACTCTTCTAGAACGTGGGATTGTTCTTTGCAAGCCCTATAAGGATTGTTGTAAGCTACAGCTTTAAAGCAGGGGCTGAGAAAGAAGGAAAGAGGGCATATTGGGGTCACTGCACAAGAGACTGGATGTTATTTTCTCTTTCCAGCTCTCTCTTCTTGCCTGATACTTCTGCCTATTCTGGCCACTTTGCTACGGGGCTTTGCTCACTGGATTCCTGTGCAGGGGCTCAGAAATTGCATTGCGTTGGAGGCAAGCAAGCCGAGTGAGTCCAGCCTCCACCCCTGGGGAAGAGGCCTGTTCTGTCAGCAGGGGCGCTGCTACTCAGCTCCGAAGAACTGGTGCCCTGGGGAAGCCCCAGGAGGTCAGCTCCAAGAGGACCAGGGATGCTCCTCTGTCTTGTTTCCTGCTTAGGTTCCCTACTTAAGTGCCTGGCAAAAGCAGATGCTCAATAAATATCAGATGAATGAAAGAGTGCAGATTCAGCATTGCAAGAGCTTCCAAATGTTCAAGAGAAGCCCCAAAGATGGAGTTTTTGTATGGAATTTAAATATTTGTTAAACACCATGTGGTCCAGATTAGATACGAGTGGAGGCGGGATCCTGCTTGGTGACCTAAATCCAGGCCACCTGAGCCTCTCTCTGCTCTCCAGGAAACCTACAGGGGCTGGGGCACTGATCAAAGTGTTGTCCCTGATAGCTTATGAGGGCCTGGTGGCCCAGCCCCTGCCAGCTTCTCCATCACCAGGCTCCAGCAACACTGGCGTCCTTTCCATTTCTGGAATGAATCTGGCTCTTTGCTGCTACCCCATAAGGACCAGTCCTCCCTGTGCAGCGGGAGAGGCTGCCCCTCCCCCCTCCCACACTGTCCCATGGAGACTGGCCTTGGCACCTGGCTCACTGGCCTCTCCTCCCCAGGTCCTTCCATCGTCTTGCCTGCCTGATAACCCATCCCTCACCTCTCTAGTCTTTGACTGTCTTGTCCCTTTATTCCAACCACCCAATGCCATGGCCGCCCTTGGTCCTTGTCATCTCCTGGGATGGCCCCACCTTTGGAAGGTTCTGTGCAAACATTCTGACTCTGTGGCCACAGCCTCCTATTTTTCTTGCCCTCTCATCTAGGGACGCCTGCTACCCCTGTTCTTTAACCATATCAACATCACTCTGCTTCCCTCATCTCCTATGTTCATTTTCTTCCCCAATTTAGCCATTTCCCATAGTATAACCAGAATCCCCAACACCCCTGAACGCTGGCTGCCCATCTGACGAATCCCCAACTCTGGAGCAATCCACTGTCTGCCGTTCTCGGGCCCGCTGAGCTTGGCTACAGTAATTCACATAAGAAATGCATGCCTCCTGGCTCCAGCAAGGCCCTCAAAGCCCGTGGAACACCTTCAGGCTTCGCTCCCTGCCCTTGACCATCATAGATCCTCCCAACACCTGTGCCCCCCTCAAACCTCAAATCCTTCCAGGGCTGCCTCACCCTTCCTTCCTTCCTTCCTTCCTTCATCCTCCTCCTTAACCTGTGAACCATCCTGTCTCCGGATCTGATTAGTTTCTTTTCTCTGGAACACTCCTTTCCCCCATTTTGCTTGTCCTTTGGGACTCAGCTTTTATGTCACTTCCTCCGGGAAACCCTCTCAAGCCGTCCCCTCCCAGCTCCCCAGGCTGGACCCCCTTCTCTCTGCTCTCAGAGCACCTGCTCTCACCTGACGGTGGATCATCCTACACCGTGACACTGTCCTAATTATCGTCTCTGTCGCCACAGCCTCCTGGAAGACGGACTTTCTCAGGTTCACCGCTGGGACCCTCGCAGCAAGAAAGGCACTGAAGCATTAAGTGTTCAGTAGATATCCTTTCACCTGCAGCCCACGCTTTCTACCTGTGTGTGCGGTTCTGCCTCTACCAGCCCTTTCTCCCTCTCTCCATGTACCAGATTCTACCCCCGTCAAGCTCAGTTCACAGTTCACACCCTTCACAGCCTCCTTTCTGATAACCCTGCAAGGAGATCATCCCCTTTCCCTCTGAATGCTCCAGGTACTGGGTCTGTGTCACGCGCATGCGATTTCTCATTGACTTTTTTTTATACTATAATTATTTCGAACTACGCAAGTTCCTTGTGGATAGGCTCTCTAGCTATGTCATCTCTCTATTCCTAGCAGTTAACCTAGAACATTTTGGATGGACAGGCAAGTGGAAATGTAACAAGAGATGCTTACTGGAAACGTGTTTCCTACCGCTGTGACAAATTAACCATAAACTTGGTGACTTAAAAACAACACAGATTTATTATCCTCTGGTTCTGGAGACCAGGCATCCAAAATGTCACTGGGCTGAAATCAAGATGTCAGCAGGGCTGGTTCCAGAAGGAGGCTCCAGGGTGAATCCATTTCTTTGCCATTTCACGTCTCGACAGGGCACCTGCAATTCTTGGCCTGTGGCCCCCTTCTTTGTATCCCTCCAGCCTTCTCTGTCTCTGACACTTCTGCCTCCTCTTTATAAAGACCCTTGTGATGACATTGGGTCACCCAGATAACCCAGGATAATTTCCCATCTCAAGATCCTTCACTTAATTACATCTGCAAAGTCCCCATTACCCTATAGACATTTACAGGTTCCAGGGACTAGGTCCTGGTGATCTTGGGGGACCATCACTCAGCTTATTACAGTAGTATTTATTACGTCAGTAATAGTTGATGAGGAAGCCACACTTCTTGGCTCCCTGCTGTTTTTTTTAAAAAATAAATTTATTTATTTTATTTATTTGTTTTTGGCTGTGTTGGGTCTTTGTTGCTGCGTGCAGGCTTTCTCTAGTTGCGGCGAGCGGGGCTACTCTTTGTTGCAGTGCGCGGGCTTCTCATTGTGGTGGCTTCTCTTGTTGCGGAGCGTGGGCTCTAGGTGCGTGGGCTTCAGTAGTTGTGGTGCGCGGGCTTAGTAGTTGTGGCTTGTGGGCTCAGTAGTTGTGGCTCTCTGGCTCCAGAGCGCAGGCTCAGTAGTTGTGGCGCATGGGCTTAGGTGCATGTGGCATGTGGGATCTTCCCAGACCAGGGATCGAACCCGTGTCCCCTGCATTGGCAGGTGGATTCTAAACCACTGTGCTACCAGGGAAGTCCCTCCCTGCTGTTTTAATTCCGCCAGAAAAGTTGGAGGATTTCTTTTCTATGGGACGTGGATATTGGAGTCAATCGTCTAGGGATGCATCGTTTATAAAGTTCCCAGACCTTGGTCCTGAAAAGCCGGCCCAAAAAGACATAAATCACTGGATTCAGGCAGCTGTTGATGAAAGCAAAGAAGTTGGCCCATTGCAGGCCCAGGTCGGTGAAATTCTCCCAGAAGCAGCCTCTGACAGCCCACACCTGGAACAGGAATTCCAGGAAGGCAAAGAAGTGGTAGGGGGTCCAGCAGAGCAGGAAGGCCGCCACGAGCATGAGTATCAGGGCCGTGGTCTTGCCATCCGTGGGCCCCCCGCACCTTGTCTTGCTGACCTTTTCCCGCCCGCGCAGGGCTGCCAGGATGTGATAGTTGAAGAAGACAATCGCAACCAGTGGGAGGAGAAACCCCAGCACGTTCAACTCCACCATCCTTGCAAAGGGCCAGGCCTCGTTGGGGTACAGCAGCACACAGGCGGAGATATTCAGTTCCGGGACAGCTTTGACGGAGCGCAGCAGGAACGTGGGGATACTTAGGAGGCCCCCCACGGCCCAGATGAGCACGCAGGTGGCCTGAGCCCACCGCCGTCGCCGCCGCCTCCAGCTGGCCATGGGGTGCACCAGCACGCAGTAGCGGTCCTGGCTGATGGCCACCACCAGGAAGATACTGATGAAGAGATTGGCCTTGATGACGCCGTTGACCACGCGGCAGAGGGGGGCTCCGAAAGGCCAGTTGAATTCCTTCCAGATGTTCTCTGCCCAGAAGGGCAAGCCCAAGACGAACACCAGGTCGGAAGCCGCCAGGTTGGCCAGGTAGATTTCTGCCGCGTTCAGACGCCGTCGGGCCAAGAGAAAGACGGACAGCACAAAGAGGTTTCCCAGCAGCCCGCAGAAGCAGATGGTGATGATAAATGTGGGTAAGACGCTATGCAGCAGGTCCCAGGCTTCCTGAGCGCTGTCACAGGACGTGGCATTTGGAGGCGGGAGCTGGCTCTGGTTGGAGGACAGGAGCTCCAGGAGGGTCCGGGAGGCCATCCACGGTGACCTGCAATGAACGTCACAGAACATCACACGGGAGGCGGCCGATTCCAGCCCACGGCCCATCCAGCCTGTTCCCAGTTTTGGAAAATAAAGTTTTATTGGCACACAGCTGCATCCACTTATTTACCTTTTGTGTTACAACAGCAGAGTTGAGTGGTTGCAACAGTGGCCCTTTGGCCCGCAAAACTGAAAATATTTACCACCTATTCCCTTAGATGAAAATTTTGCCGACCCCGGGTATAAAGGAAAGGACCAGGGCTTTGAAACCCGAGTTCAAATCTTGATGTAACTACTTGGTGTGGGCCACTTAGACCCACTGACTTTTATTTTCCTTTTTGAACATTGGATCTAATCGTATCCCTCTTGTGGGATTGTGGCAAGGACTGACGAGTGTATCTGTGGAGAGCTTGGCCTGGTCGCCTGGCTTAGAGGAAACACTCAGTGGAAGGGGAAGACGAGTGTTATTTACAACCATACCATTATTATTAGCAGTGTTTCATTAAACAAAGCACTGGCACAAAGTAGGTGCTCATGTTTGATTTAATGAGCACCTACTTTGTGCCAGTACTTTGCCAGGTGCTGGAGATACAGGGAACAGGGCCCAGCCCCCTGAAGGTGCTCACCATCTAGAGGGAGGCAGACATGGAGACAGTGGTCGATGACCGAAGATGGAATGAAGCAAGGAAGAAGCCCGGCCCTCAGGGATGCTGACCCACTGGGACTGGGGCCAGCAGGGCAGAGGAGGTGAGGGCAGTAGTAGAAGGTGTGGGGTTTCTGGGGCTCCACACCTAAAAATCCTCCTCCCACCTGGATGAGTTAATATACGCAAAGCGCTTCAAATGGCTCCTGGCTCTTTGTAGTCTCTCGCTACCCGTTAACTACCGTTATCATCATCGTTATCCTTAGTGATGCCCAAGAGTCCTTCCCTTCAACTGGGCAAAACTCATAGTATCCAACACAAGATATTGCGTAAGAGAGCTGATCTCGGGAAAGTCTATTTGGCTCTGCAGTCTTAGGCAATCACTTTGTGTCTCTGAGCCCGACTTTCCTCATCTGAGGAGGACGTGATGACCTTCTCACTGTGACACTGTAACCTACACACTGTGCCATTCACATCGGGTAAAATCCATGGGTCCCTCCATTCGTTCATCCACTGGACGAGTATGTACTGAGCACACACTATGTGCTAGGCACTGTTCTAGGTATTTGGGACATAGCCGTGAATCAAACAGGCAAAACGCCCTGCCCTCAAGGTGCTTCTAGCCTTGTGGGAGGAGAGAGGCAATGACAATAAGTACACGGAATAAACCTGTTAGCCGGGGAGGGGCAGCCGTGGAAGCAGTGAGCTGTGACCAGGCTCTAGATAGAGTCTGAAGGTAGAACCACCATGATTTGCAATCGGATATGGGTTATGACAAAAGAGGAATTGCATGATGCTTAGATTTTTGGCCTGAGCACCTGGAAATAGGAAGTTGCAGTCAACTGAACTGGAGATGACGGAGTGAAGAGGGAGCAGGTTTTTTGGCGGGGAAGATTGGGGGTTCACGTCTGGACATGTGGAGGCTGAGCTGTCGCTTGGACATCAGGTGGGGATACTGGGGCAGTTGGCTACCCAACACTGGTGTTGAGAGACCACGTCTGAGATGGTGATACATCACTGGGAGTTGTAATCACACGGATGGTATTTGGCATTTAAAGTCACAGGACTGGATGAAATCACCAAGGGAGAGTGTAGGCAGAGAAGAGAATCAGCTGCTGGGCTGCCAGTTGACAGGTCAGCAGAGGACATGGGAAATGATGGGTTAGGAGGCTATGACGTATCTGTGGCTTATAGGGTTCTGACCCAGAGCATATGGAAGAGAAAGGACACTCTTCTTTTGCCATTGATTTCAGGGCATAAATCCACCATGAAGTATTTATTTTGTTATTTGGCAATACTTTTCAATTTTGCAATGAGTCCTTCTGGCAACAATGAGCAAAAAAAGAACGTTTAATGAAAATTTAAGTCCTGAACTTCTGTCTCTCAGGGAAGTCAATGATGAACGTGTAACTTGCACAAAATGTTTATTGATGTTTATATCGTGATGGGGGCTGTAGCGCTTTCCCTGACCACAAGGAAACCTAACACAAAGCTGCTACTTCAGAAGTTGGTATTTTTCAAGGATCAGCCCTAAGACGTTGATTTCACTCATATTACTGCAGAAGATGCTGTGACTTTTCACTTAGAGCAAACGACTGTTCTTAAAGTTAATTCAGCTCACTTTTAGTGTCAGGTTATCTTGTGCACACACAAAAATGGAAGTGATGGCTGATTAATGTGACAGCTCTGCAAGAAATCCACGGACAGTGAAATGGTGCCAGTTTGATACCAGTATCCTCAGAGTCTTCAAATAGAAAAATCAGTCAATTCCAATCATGATTCAATTTTTTTATCCAGTTCATGGAATCAAAGCAAAACTTTTGAAAGTTCACTCTGGCAAAACGAAACAATGGACATTTTGTGAATGCTATTCTAAACTCATTGTTCACATTGGAGAGAAAGTTGTATTTTTCTGATGATCACACACATTTTGGTGGGGCCCAGTGTCACGCTAACAACAATATTCTTGCTAAAATAAGAGACCGATGAAGCAGAAATGTACTTTGAACAGGTCATGGTGCACACACAATTTGTAATTGCATATAAATGAGTTTCAATATTTTACCAATTGATACGGAGGTTATATTTGACAAGATTTACAAAATTCTAAAACATAAGATTTGTAGTTCAGAATTACTGAACTACAAACTTTGTGATGAAGTTGATGAGGAATTTTTTTTTGGCCGTGCTGTGAGGCTTGTGAAATCTTAGTTCCCCAACCAGGTATCAAACCCATGCCCTCGGCAGTTAAAGCACAAGAGTCCTACACACTGGACCGCCAGGGAATTCCCTTGATGAGGAATTAAAACAACTTTAGCATGCATTTTCTTTCTCTGCTGCCCATCGTAAATCAATTTTAGAGGACACTAAGTGCCCTAAAATGTTATTCAACTATTTGTTACAGCAGAGTTGAGAATTTTTGTTGAATTTTGTTCCAAATCAATGAGGAATCTTCGAACAAGTATTCAATGAATGGAGCACCAAAACATCAGCTTTTAGAGCTTTTAGCAGATTGTAGTTATTGAAAACAAAACTTTTATGCAGAAAATAATTGAAATTTATAGCTAAAAAACAAGGGAGAAAATGATCAGACTAAGCGATGAGAGGTCAAATGGTGCACAAGATTTAATTTTTGAATTTTATAATGAGCTTTGGAATGTCTCAATTTGTGGGAAGCATCTTTTCAATTGGAGAAGTTCATATTTTGTACAAAATTGAGATGAAATTGGGACAGCCCCTGATCTGCAGCATCTAAATTTGACAAAGCATTCAAAACTTATAAATAGCTACAACTTATCTGAAGAGTTTAATGTGGTGAAAATATTTGTTGAAGGAACTCAAACTAAGGCAAAAAGACAGCACCTGTGAAAATATCTGGGCTGAAATATTTGCATAATTCCATATGCAAAGAATTAGACTTGAGAATAGCCTCTGCTTGGCAGAATTTGCTCAGAGTTTATCAGATACCTCAACACCTGCAGAGAGAACATTTTCTTCATTAAATATTTTCTGGTCCAAGAGAAGAGTCAATTGAAGTTGCTAATTTAAATTTATTAACCATAAAATTTGAAGGAAAAAAATTCAGGCAATTATATGGAACCATTAAAAATAATAAGACCATATTGAGAGAAAAATACATTCTCTGGAAAATGCCAAAGACATATGAGAGTCAGGTACAAGCTCAAGAAGCTAATTGTAGCACTTGCATATGTACCCAAACTAATTATTTTGCTTATGTTATTTTTCAATGTTCAGTTAATTAACATAAAGAAAATCTTTCATTTTGCTTTAATATATGTAGATGGATGAATATATTTAGATTTTTTTGGAAAAAATATTTTTGACTAGAACTACTTTATAACTCCATCAATATAATATAACCAATTTGTTGGGGTGTGTGTGTATACACATAAATATATACAGTTAAATATATAATTATTTTGAAAATAGCTTTTAATTAGAACTACTTTTATAACTCCATGAATATAATATAACCAATTCATTGGTGTGTGTGTGTGTATATATATATACATACATGTATATATAATTAAATATACATATTTTTTGAAAATAGCTTTTGATTAGAACTACTTTATAACTCCATCAATATAATATAATCAGTTTTAAGTGTTTTGTAGTAATTTGCTTTGGCAGGCACAGGAAAGCAATACACCCAGCAAACCTGATTTCTCAGATACCTGGTGGCCCTCCATGCCCCGCCCCTGGCAGCCCCCTTGTACTACACACACGTGTGGGAGCTGCTTCTTAAGACTGCCGTTGGGCCTCATGCCATTCCTTCCTGTGTGCTTCTCTGCACGTGCTGAGGAAGCTCTATGTGCCACGGAAAACGCGAGCATCTTCCTCTCAGCCCCAGTCTCCCACCGACGCTGGGGCTGCAGAGTAAGCCCCCGATGCCAGATCTGACCCTTCACTGTCAGCCACACCTGTGATCTGTGGGCTGTGCTGGGCTTTAGGTAACCTGATCCTGACAACATGCCCGGGAGGAGGGATGGCTGTCTTGTGCCCATTGTACAGATGGGCAAACGGAGGTGAAGAGAGGTGAAGTGATTTGCCTACATTCATACGGTGATAGGAGCCAGTCTGTTTATACACGGCTCTTCTTCCAGGCCCAGCTCAGGGTCAGGCCTCTTTTACCCAGTGTGCTGTGACCATAAAGAGAATGGGTCTGGTGTTAGGGAGCCTGGGCTTGGGTCCTGGGGTCACCAAACTGTGATTCTGGGCAAGTCAGATAACTTCTCTGAGCCTCAGTTTGTTCGTCTGTAGAATGGGAATAACGGCAGTTATTACAAAGAGTCATGGTGAAGCTTGAAGGAGATTATACCTGTAGAATCCCCTTGTAGGTTGCAAAGCAACAAATATGAGGCTCGAATATGATAACCACCACCACAATAATAATGGTGATAACTACGGTAGTAATAATGTGACGATAAAGTGTCCTGGTCCCTCCGAGTGTAAGCAACCTCTCCTTCATGTGGGCTACCCTGGTGTCAGAACACGACGTTGGAAAGTACCAAGAGACCCCTTTTCTGCTCTTCCTGAGCTGTGGAACAGTTCAGGGGTTACTTGGCACCTAGCACACTAGGAAAATAAGGAACTAAATTTCCGGAAAGCTGAGTTCCAGGAGGGCCTGGCTTCTTGGCAGTGGGATTCTCATTCATCTCCAGCCTTGGAGCTTTCACCACCACGATGTTTAAGAAGAAGCTGGAAGGAGGGAAGCGGTTCGTTGTGGACACTGAGAGACCCCGGATGTGGTCTGCTTTGCTTTCCTCCCTTTCCTCCTTCAGGTCACCCTGAACGTGTGGGACAGGGGTCGAGTCCCCTCTGAAGTGTGGGTGGCTGGGCCGGAAAGGGTGGCTTTGGGAGGCAGTGGAGGGGGCCTGGCTCCTGTGTGCTCCTGAGGGACCACAGGTCAGCAAGAGGCAGGGGCTGCCCGGGCACCGCCAGACCAAAACACGGGCTGTACCCCAGAGCCGTGCAGTCGGCAGAATGATGGTCCCCAAAGATGTCCACGTCCTAGTCCCTGGAACCTGCAAATATGTTCCCTTACATGGTAAAGGGGATTTTACAGATGGGGTCGAGGTAAGAATCTTGAGATGGGGAGATGATGCTGGATTATGGAGGTGGGCTTGACGTCATCACAAATGAAAGTGATTTCATTTATAAGTAAAAGAGGGAGGTAGGGGGTGGTCAAAGGCAGGAAGAGAGTAGAAGATGCTATGCCATTGGCTTGGAAGATGGAGAAGGGGCCATGAGCTAAGGAACACAGGCAGCCTCTAGAAGCCAGAAAAAGCAAGGAACGGCTTCTCCCTTTGAGCCTCCAGAAGGAGCACAGCCCTGGGCGACACCTTGACTTTAGCCCAGTGAGGCTGATTTTGAACTTCTGACCTCCAGGACTATAAGATAACACATCTGTGTTGTTTGAGGCCACTAGATTTGTGCTAATTTGTTACAACAGCAACTGGACACGAATACATGGGTCAAGGCTTCACCCTGCCCAGGAAACCAGGAACTGTCACCTATGCCACCAGCAGAAACCTCTTACTTCAGCTCGAATCTGATTGGTTCAGCAGACACTGCCCTCCATCCCATGGGACCCGGCTGGGTCTGTGACCACGGCATGTGTTTGCTCAAGCCGAGCCTATTTTCAGGAGGTTGTCTTTACCAGCTGCTGCCTGTGTTTATGTAAAGTTGGCCAGAGAGGAGAAACCTTTCTTTGTTGGTTCCGAGTCTTAGCTCTGATATTTGCCTGGCCCATAGTACGTGGTCAAAAACCAGCAGCTATTGATATTATTAGTCATATTTGATCTTATCTGAAAAAGTCAAGAGTGACATTGGGCGAGTCTACTAGAGATGATCGATTCTGTAATTTCTATGTGATATTTTCTGAGCTCTGCACATTAAAACATCGGTGCATGCTACTTCCTCAACAAATTAGCCTTCTTCAAATTAATTCCAATTTCAACAGTGAGCTGATGATAAAGGCATTTGAAATACAGGCATAGATATTAAAGGATGTCAACCCAATCACATCATAAGATACTGTTTTCAATCCACAGATAACCCAACCAGTTATTGGCGTTATGAAATTTTGTAAGCGATCCTGGGGAGACCAGTTTGATTTTTATAAATCGGAATTCGTAGACTGTAAGTGGTCGGAGCCCACACGGAGCTCTGATGACTGCATTCAGCCTCTACATGTTTCATGTGACCTTGATGGAAAGAGCTGCCGGAAGTACTCTCCTGTTCCAAGCATCCTCCCTCCTCCTCTTCTGGAAAAGCAGCTAAAACCCAAAGGAGGCATGGAATACAGTCTCTTAAATTGATTCAGAATTATGGTTTTTTAAAAAACATACAACAGAAAGCTGAAAACTCTGCCAATATTAGTTGTAAAGGGAAAAATTTTTCCCCTGAGATATGCATCTTCTCTTATATTTTACTCTTATAAGAGAGAAAAAAAAGATGGTCATTCACTTACTCAGACAAAATGAAAGAGGTCACAACTTCAGCTGGGCTTTCTGATGGTGAGAGCTGCCTTTGGAGGTATCTTCTGCTCTGGGAAGCCCTGTGGAAGTGTGGTGGCCTTAAATTACAGAACCCCTACTCCAGTGATGTCATCGGCTGGACTGCTGAAAAAGTGAGTCTTTCAGACAGAGGAAACAAGCTGGAATTTTGGAAGAAAAACAACTTTGCACTTTGGAGCTGGCAAGCGATTACTCAACGACCATCTCCATCTTTAATTTGGTAACATCTGGGAAGGTCCCGCGATCCTGCCCAAGAATGATACAGTGACCAACATGCCCTTAAAACACATTTTGGCATCGTTGAGTCCCCACAAGTCTGAGTGATGATTTTACCCATTCGCACTGGAGACCTGAATGCTTGGGGTTCTGCAGCAGCTTTCGTGGGAGTTGACTTGAATGTCCACTTTTGAGTTTTGGTCATGAAGGGTACATAGCCAAGAATCCATCACTGTGGACCCCATTAAACAAACAGTGAACCACAAAAAGCTTGACTCATGCAATATGCAGAGCTGAGTAAGGTCAGATGCACTTTTCCCTCATCTTCCCTGGCAGTTCTGAAGTCTGTTTTTGATGTAAGTCTGCGGATATCAGCTTGAACCACTCAGGACCTAGTGTTCAGACAGTCTGACATTTCTGGCTTTCTTTGAGAGTCAGACCTCAAGAGCCTTTGACCGAATGCCGCCTACTTTCTATCTTAGCTCCTAAAAATGAAGATGTCCTAATCTCCCTCCCTAAGTGCAGGAGAATGCTTCCACACCAGGGCTTGATTCCAGCTTCTGGAAAGTGACGCCAAAATCTCAGGCCTCAGTCCTCCTTACACCCTAGTACTGCCTCTTGGACGCTCTGCTTGTATTTCTTGATGTCACCTTGAGCCTGGCGTGTCTGGAGCAGAAAATGTCCCCTTTGTCCTCAGAATCTGGCCTCCTCACCGTGTTTCCCTTTTCTATTACTAACACCTCACTGGAGACAAACTGCACTTTTGAATTTCCCAGCAGTTTTCTCCCATTGTTGGACATCTTAAAATTGTGGAAGCAGGTTGAAAAGAAAAAGGACACTCCAAGAATCAGATGTGCATTTTAGGGAGGAAGCTGGAATTTATCTTTGGGGAAGGGCCCTTCGTATCAGGAGAGATCTGGGACTTTTTCAGTCATGCAGATGTTAGGTGAGTGCCTGCCATCATTTTGGGGTAGATTTTAACTAGAGAAAGTTCTCCAAATCCCAGTCATCAGTCCTTCCTAATTAGTAATGTAGATCAGAGTCTCACCAGCCAGACCCGCCTTTGCAGAAGGTGGTTGGCTTTTCTCCCTTTGATGTGAGTTTAGACAGGATTGTTTCTGAGAAGTATCTGCTCTCAGGAGATGTCTGCCGGCTCCAACACAGGTTTACCCACAGGATATCATGACACCAGTCCTGCCGGGAGGTGAGGTGCGCAGGCCTGACCTTGGCTTTGCCTCACGTGGAGGACAGACTGTGAGAAGTGGCCTGTGCGTGGCAGGGCCACGTGGCCAGGACTGTCAGTATGCCACATGCCACTAGTGAGGGCTGAGTAAGTGGCACTGTGGCAGCCCTGCCAAGGCCTTGGGGAGCCCCACCCTGTGGTGGGATGGAAAGTTCTCTGAAGAAAACGGATGCTCCCACTGTTGCTTTCTGGGATGGGAAAAGGGAAGTGGGCCTTGGTCCAGGGAGGAGAGGGTCTCCTTCTGCCTCTGGGGCTGTGGGGTGTGGGAGCCTGAATTCTGGGGTCTGAGGGCAGGCTGAGGGAACCCCACGTGTAGGAAGGGACCACAGATCCCTGGAACGTGGCGAAGATGGGAGGAGGCTGAGAGTGACATGGCGAAGGCCTGGTGTGAGCTGTACTGGGTGGAAGTCCCCTGGGCACTGGGACCCTTGTGGGAGGGTGGGCATAGGTATTCATAAAAGCAATAGACAGAAGTCACAAATATTAGTTGACATGGCTGAAATGAAGACATCTTCATAGATACCCAAGAAAAGTATAGTAACCCATCCCTAAGAGGTCGTAAAAGTAATGTTCATCCACGTTTACTAAATAATTAGGCCCCGTTTTGTGAACCAGAGAAATCACAATTCTCCGATCATTATACCGGAAGAAGAAGAATGCTTCCGAATTCCTGTAATCTGTATTCTGATTGAGGATCATACAGTGGATTGTGAAATGCTTTGTTCACTTTGTTCATTAAGTATGTGAACTTAATATATGTTAGTTAATAAAACTGATTTTTAATGTGTTAAAAATTATTTTAGCAGATTTAAAATGATTATTTTAACCAATTTAAAATGATTACAGCAGAGACCGTTATAAGGCACAAAGAGGTGGCTGCTGGAAGACCCAGAAACAGAGGACAGCCTGGCCAGCGGGGTGGGACAGACCAGCCCTCCTTGAAATTGTCCTCAGTGTTAACGCAGCGGGACCCCAGGCAGGTACGGGTGGGCTCGGACTATGCTCGATGCAGATTCAAGGAAAGGGTGCGCTGGAGTTGGAGGAACTTGGGGACGCAGAGGTTATGTCCCCACTCTGACAGTCAGGATCACTTTCCAGCTCTCCAGCCGCTAAGCACTGGAGTCACTTGGTCTCTTCTCCTTTCTAGTCACATCCAGCAGCTTCTTCAAGGTCAAAGACTCTGGTATATTTCATCCAGCGCAACTCTATGAATGACGTCTATGCGCCTAGCGTCTTGTGCGGGGGTGTGGGTGAGGGTCCTACTCAGTCCGTAAAATAGCTGGCATCTCTCTTACAATCTCCACTGCAGTTAAGGAAAGAAAACTCCCGCGGGGCGACTTCCCACCAGGATGAAAGGCAGCATTCTTGTTTCAGTCTAGCAAGTGCTCTCCCCCTCTGCCCAAGCCTTCCTTCCCATCTTGGTTTTAGACGCTCATGCAACAAATACGTCTGCAACAAAGAACCCCAAACCAATCTCCTTGCTTTCTGATTTTTTTCCCTTCAGTTTATCCTTGGGCTAGATGAATATTCCGGAAGGACCTGGATTTTGTCACTTCAACGGCCCCGCCCCCTGGAATTCACAGACTCCTTGGCGGTCCTGCTGTATCACCCAGAGCCACCTCTACCTGGTCCTTCCATTCTGGCTGAGAGGGAAGGCCCACGGGCCTAATGCATCTGGACTCACCGACCTGTGAGCGTTCGCTAGAAATCACCATCCCAATCCTCTCTTTCTCCTTCATGTCCATCCGTCATTCAAATCCCACTGTAAGCTCTGCTCCTTTGTAAGCACAGGTCTGAGCGTTTTTCTTCCTGTTCTGCAAACATGTGGGGAGCAGCTCCATGGGGCCAGGGGTGAACTGGGGGCCGGGGGCAGAGAGGACGGCTCAGCGTCCGTGCTGGGCCGCTCACGCTCGGGTGGGTGAGGCAGGTGAGCAAGCAGACACCTGCAGCCACGTGTGGCAAAAGCCACGGCAGAAGAGCACCACACAGGTGCAGCACGAAGGGGGCAGGGCGGGGCAGGGCTGGAGTAACGGGTCATGATGTCAGGGGGATAAAAATAAACTCCTCCACGCAGGTTTAACAAAGCGCGAAGACCCAGAAATCAACAGGGAGACAGCTGCCAACTGGAGTGTGTCCTGGGCATTCAGGCGGCGCAGGCGCTGCCCTGGCCTGAGTTCATGGCCATTTAGAAGCCAAGGGTTCTTGGTGCCTGTCACTCTGCAGAGACAACTCCGCTGGGACAGGGGTTCCATGGACCACGAAAGTTTAAGAAAGTCCACAGAAAACTCTCCATCCCCACGCTGGCCTTGCTCTGGGAGACCAGGTTTTCTCAGCTGGGCAGTGGGCTCGCTAGAAACCTCCACTTAGGGAAGCTGGGAGGACCCCATGAGCTAACACAGCCTGCAGCCTGGCACATGCTGGCACTCAGGACATCCCCCCAGGGGCAACGCTCAGAAGGGGTCTGCCAGAGGATGATCAGCTATGTTCCTCGGTGTTCTACAGCCCAAGTCAGACCATGGCAGCCCTGTCTCGGGCCCAGGAGGACACTAAGATTTGACAGTGGCCCTCAAGGTCACAGTGCTCCACCCCCTGATGCATTTCTGAGCGCCCCTCTCACTCTCTCCGTCTGTTCCCCCGCCTCCTCGCTCTCTTTTGAACAAGCCGTGTTGTCTCCTACCCCAGGGCCTTTGCACTGGCCATTCTCTCTGCCTGGAGCGCCCTTCCCATAGGGACCTGCACGCTCACTCCCCCAGGTCCTTGTGGTCTCCACATATCCCCCCCTTATCAGAGAGCCCTCCCCTGAAATAGCCTTTCCTCCGCTTGCCCAGCTTCACTGTTTGATACAGCCGTTATCGTCACCTGGATACATTCATCCGTTTATCTTTTACTTCCTGTCTCTCCCAGCAGAATGTGAGCTGCACCAGGGAAAGGGTTTATCTCTTTTGATTAGAGTCATTTTCCTAGCTCCTACAACAGGGCTCACATGCTTCATAAATATTTGCTGAAAGACTTCATAACTCCATTTATTTATATACAAGAGTATCAACAGCTTGTCTCTATCAACAGGCATGTCCCAAACCCCTTGTGGGTGCCAGGTCCTGTGTGGGCACTGGAGGGACAAAGGTGAATGCTGTCCCCTTGAGCAGCTCTTGGTCTGGCTGAGGACAAAGACAGGCAGACATCCAGTGACTATACTTTGTAGAATGCAAAGTGGCAATGAAGTGCCAAGGTTCTGTCTGAGTGTCAAGACTGAAAGGATTTAATTCTGCTCAAGGCAGAGTTGGGAAAAATGCATGGCGGAAGGATATTTGAGTGGGGTTTTGAGAGACGAATAGGAGTTTGGAAGGCAGGCAAGCTGAGAAAAACATTGTAGATGGAAGGACCCGCATGCATACCATAAACACACATGTGCACAGATGTGTTTGTGGAAGACTCACTTGGAACTTGGAGTCAGAAAGCCCAGGTTCTAGCCGTTCCCCCACCCCACCCCATTTAGTCATTCCTTATGTGAGATCACATAGCTCCTACCCTGGGGCAGGCCCTGTGCAGGTGTGCCCCCAAAGGCTCTTGGTTTGGTGCAGGAAAGGGAATTAAACAGTTTCAGATCTGAGAGAGTGGGTACAGAGGGGGAGGCCGTCCACCTGCAATACTCCTGGAAGGGAGCTGGGTGACCCACACAATCCTGGGAATGCTCTGACCCTCGGTTTCTTTATCTGAGATCATGTCCTACTTTGAGAGCAGTTCTGAAGATCATACACATGCGTGGAAACTGTCAATATCACTTTATACAGATGTTCACAGGGTAAGATGAATGTTTACATATTGATGTAGCTTTTCCCAGTTTTATGACTTTTCTCTGTGTAACCTGGGAGAAAGTACCCATTTTCTAGTCAGCCTAGATGCCTAATTGGCCCACATGTACCGCAAAAAATGGGACCATGAAGTAAAATTCCTCTTCCTTTGAAACCAGTAGTTCTCATATGATGTATTTAATGGAGATGGAATTGATGCTGTGAGCATTTGTCTTTAGCGTAGATCATGTTGGCCCCCATGATGGGGGATGCCTCTTTGAGCTGCATACTCTGGGTACAGGGGAACTGAATGTGGAAGATAACTTTCACCTTTCCTGTAAGACTCAGGGTCACCCTTGACACACAAGCAAACGGAGAAAACCACCTGTGATTGTAATTGTGGTGAGTTCTATGAAGAAACAGCTCAGGATGCAGTGTTCCACAAAACAGACAGGGTGTCAGGATTTGTACTGAGGGAGGTCAGGGAGGCAGAGGGGAAACTGGGAGTAAGAGGAGAAATCCATTGCAGAGTCGGAGGAGCTTAGTGCGGGCAGAGGGAACAGCATAAACAAGGGCCCTGAGGTTGTGACAGCTTGATCTGCTTGAGGAACTGAAGAAACGAACACAGAAGGTCGAAGGGCTGGAGAGGAGGTGGACGCTGGGCAGGGCCAGACCAGACGGAGCCTGGGACAGCGGCTGATAGAGTTTGGAGTTTCCCAGGTCCCGTGGCATTGCAGGGTGCAGGAGGTCCAAGGGATCAGGACCTGTGAGAGTAAAAGGAAGGAAGGATTGGGCACAGGGAGAACTGAGCTGCAGCGTAGTCTTAAGAGAAGCCTCCGAAGACCTGTGAAAATTCCTGGATGGGATGACCCTTCAAAGCTGTCTGGGTTGGGGCAAGAGGGCTGGGCTTCCTTCCTTCTCTCAGCCACTGGATGGAGAGACGGCATGACCTTGGGTGAAGCAGCGCTTAAGGTAAGCACTGTCTGCCGGCAGCGTCCCTCGCAGCTGGGGTAGCAGGTCCCTCATCCCTTAAGGAGTGTCTGGATGGCACATCGACCAGAAATAGGAAGCCACCAAAGGGCTTTAAACATTTAGAAAGGTCACCCTAGCTCTTGTGTGGCAAATGGGCTGGAAGGGTTCGAGACTGGGAGAGGAGCCAGAGGTGGGGATGGATCTAAGATGCTGTTTGGAGGTAGGACCAGGAGTGCCTGGTGGTGCCTGGGGAAGAGGGAAGCGTCAAAGGTTTTTCTAGGGGTAACTGGGTGGTACCATTTACCGAGATGGGGCAGATGAAGGGAGGAATATGCTTCTTAAAAAGAGAATCAAAAAGGCTGGTTTTGGCCTTAAGTTGGAGATGCATGTGAAATACCTAAATGGCTTTCCAGTAGGCATTTGGATCAGAGAAGATTTTTCAGAAGAGAGTTGTTGGCATAGATGTGTATCAGTCAGGGCTCTCCAGAGAAGCAGAACCAATAGGATCTATCTATCATCCATCTATCTATCTATCTATCATCTATCTATCTATCATCTATCTATCATCTATCTATCCATCATCTATCTATCTATCTATCTATCTATCTATCTATCTATCTATCTATCTATCTATCTATCTATCTACCTACCTATCTTATCTATCTATCTATCTATCTATCTATCTATCTATCTATCTATCTATCTATCTATCATCTATCATATCTATCATCTATCTATCATATCTATCTATCTATCATCTATCATATCTATCTATCTATCTATCTATGCATTTATTTCAAGGAATTGGCTCACATCATTGTAGGGGTTGACAAGTCCAAAATCTGTAGGTCAGGTCAGCAGGCTGGAAACTCAAGCAGGAGTTGAAGCTCCAGTCTTGGGGCAGAATTTCTTCTTTTTCAAGAAACCACAGTTTGGGCTTCTGAGGCCTTCCCACTGCTTGGAGGAGGCCCACCCACATGATCGAGGATGATCTCTTTTACTTAAAGTCCATCGATTGGAGATGTTTACCACATCCACAGAATACCTTCACAGCAGCACCTAGATTTGTGTTTGATTAAATAACGGGGTGCTGGAGCCCAGGCACGTTGACACATAAGACTAAGCATCACAGATGACATTTAGAGTCATGACCCTGGCTGGGATTAGTTAGGTGGGCCATGTAGAGACATGAGAAGAGGGCTTAGGATTGAAGCCTGAGGAATTCCAACATTTAAACTTCACGTGGAGAAGGAGACACTGGGCAAGCGGAGTAGGAAGGAGTCGGCAGTGAAGACCGGGTTCTGTGCCCATCAAGTCCGGGAGCCCATGGGTTAGACAAAGCCCTGCATTTGACAAAGCAGAGTGGACTGGCCTCTTGCCTGTAGGTCTTCCCAGGGCCTTTAATATGCATCTATGCAGCCCCACAAGAAAGACGTAGTAGTTGCATTTCTCAGACTCTTTTGAACAATCAGGAGCCAGACTCTTCTGTTGTTGTTTTTGTTTTTGTTTCTTGAGAAACTTTCGGAAACTCTGCAGAAGGTTAATAATGGCATCAAAAGAGCTTAAACATTGGAAGGGGAGCCCTGCAGCTCTAGAAGAAAATGAAGTCAGGACTGAGTGGAAGAGAAAGAATTTGGGCAACTAATGGAGTGGGGAGGGGTTGCCAAATGAGAGGTTCTCTTCTTCCCGCTGGAGACCGAGGTGGAGGGGTCGGACTAGCCCAGAAGGCCATTCAGCTGTCAAGCTGTCGGGGGTCTCACTGCTTTGTCTTCCTCAAGGGGACTGGTACTTTGTGAAAGAATCTGATTCCAAAGCAAGACCCTGGTCCTTGAGGTCTGATGCGGAAGTCAGGGTGGGCGGGTCTGGCTGAGGAACCACGTCACGGGGGTTTAAATCCCAGCTCCATCACGGTTCAGCTGGGTGAACTTGGGCCATTTTTTATACCATCTCCCGGGGCCTCAGTCTCTTCATTATATATTTTTTTTCTGGATTTTTGAAACCATTTTAAAAAATTGAAGTATAGTTAAATTACAATGTTGTGTTAGTTTCAGGTATCCAGCAAAGTGATTCAGTTATACACATAAATATGTCTATTCTTTTTCAGATTCTGTTCCCTTATAGGTTATTACAAAATATTGAATATAGTACCCTGTGCTACACAGTAGGTCCTTGTTTTTTATCTATTTTGTATACAGTAGTGTGTATATGTAATCCCAAACTCCTAATTTATCTCTCCCCCGGCCCTCCATGGAAACCCAGTCTCTTAATCTGTGAAGTGGACCTCTTCTCCGAGTTTGGGGATCAGGTGAGATGGCGATGTAGCTGGCCCTTGGTCAGCAGCCGGCGGGAGCTCTTCTGGTTTCATCACTTGGCCGTTGCACAAGGCGGTGGTAGTGTGAGCGCAGCAGGGTTACGTAAGCTGTTCTCTGCCTTGGCCAGGACTGGGGAGAGGAATAGGCAGACGTACTTGACTGCCCTGAGTGGGCCGTGCGGTGACTCAGCGCGGATGGGGGCGTCCAGAGGAGCCTCAGAGCTCCGTCCTGGGCCATTTTTCAAGGTTGTTTATAAACAATGTCCCACCAAAGTGGGCTTGGTGGTGGAGCTGTCAGGAAGCTGGGAGCTGGGCCCTGTGGCCTCTTCTTAACCTGGTCTGAGACTCCTGGAATCGGCCTGCCTTTGGGGGAAGGAGAGAAACAGGGCAGCCCCGGCCCTGGGTCAGTAGAGACGGTGTGTCAAGGCCTGTGGTGCACACACTCTGGGGGCCTGGGCAGCCCCCAACACGCTATGTTACCTTGCGAGAGGCCTCAGTATCTTCCCTGTGAAGAAATCTCTAAAATTCTATAAGATGGTGTATCCCATTCTTTCTTAGGACACCTTCCATCACCAACTAGCATCTCTAAACCCCAGGAGACCTGAAGAAGGTGTCTGGTTCCCTCCTCCATTGTCGGGGGAAGCAGTGCTTGTGGACTGGGGCGGGCACCTCGTGGGTGACACGCACTCAGAATCGTTAAAACATCTGTATTCGTCTCCTAGAGCGGCCGGATCAAAGTACCACAGACAGGGTGGCTTAAAGGAACAGAAATGTACTCTCTTACTGTGCAGGGGGCCAGAAGTTCAAAAGCAAGGTGTGTGCAGGGCTGGTTCCTCTTGGAGGCTCTGAGTGGGAATCTGTCCCCTGCCTGGCTGTGGGCGGCAATCCTGGGCATCCTTTAGCTTGTAGAAGCATCACTACAATCTCTGCCTCCGCCTTCTTGGGGCCTTGTCTCTGTGTCTTTGTGCATCCTCTTCTCTTCTTATCAAGATCCCCGTCACTGGATTTAGGGCCCATCTTTATCCAGTATGACCTCATCTTAATTACTTCTGCAAAGGTCCTATTCCCAAGTTAGGTCATATTCTGAAGTTCCAAGTGGATGTGAATTTGGGGAGGGAGGGGACACTATTCAACTCATGAGAACACCTTTATCTCACTTAATCTTCACAACGCCTGGATCCTCATTTTATAGGCAACCCCCCTGCCACCCAGAAACTCAGAGAAGTTAACTGATCTTGTCCAAATTCCCACAGCCAGGAAGCGGCAGGGCTGTGAACCAGGGACCTGGCTCCAAGTCCAGGGCAGTCCCTGCCATGTTGGTGCCACCCATTACAGTTTACAAAGCCCCCTTTCCAGAGTCATTAGCTCTGTGTGACACAGGTATACTTATTGTATTATCTGCCCATTTCACAGATGAGGAAACCGAGGCCAAAGGCCGGTGTGGGGGAAATGAGTCAAATGGTTTGTAAAGATCAGACGGTGAGTAGGTGGCATGGCAGGGACTCAAGGCCTGGACTCCACAGTTCTTCCCCTCCAATTCAATATTATATCTCCGTGTAGGTCAGGTGAAAGAAGCCAGACACAAAAGACACATATTGTGTGATCCCACCTCTATGAAATGTCCAGAATAGGCAGATCTAGAGACAGAGGGAAAATTAGTGGCTACCAGAGGCTATAAGGAGGAAATGACTGCTAATGGGTGTGGAGGGATGAAGGCATTCTGGAATTCGGGGGCAGTGATGGTTGCACAACCCTGTGAATACACTAAAAGCCACAGGAATGAGCAAGGCACAGAACTCCTATCTCAGTAAAGCCGCTCTAATAAAGATCTCACTGTAAGCCACCTGCCGCTGGGGAGGTGGTTCTTCAGGGAGCAAGAACTCACAAGCCCCAGAAGATGCAAAGTCTGTCCATCAGGGCAGAAACAGCCCAAGCCGAGGCCGGATGCTCTTCATGCAAGAAGGCACCTTGGGAGCTTCTTCTGTGATAATTTGCATCCCCCTGTTAAGGCACAAACACACAGAAAGCAGGTGGGCTTCTGACCACACTCCTGAAGAACCGTATGGCCTTAGCAGGTTATTTCCCTCTCTGGGCCTAAGTTTCCACATCCCGAACTGGCAATGATACAGGCACCTCCCTACCTGAGTGGTCGTGAGGGTCAATCCTAAAAAGAGCTCAGCAATGGATAAACAACAAGGTCCCATTGTATAGCACAGGGAACTATAGTCAATATCCTGTAATTAACCATAAAGGAAAAGAAAATAACTAAACAAGAGCTCAGCAGAGTGAGAGATATTTTCATGGAGCCCCTTTGACCTCAGCCAAAAAAACCCCACAAACAAACCATTAAACTTTCAGCCACGGCTATTGCCAAATCGTGACCTCCTTGCTCAACCCTGACCCCAACATTCTCAGGGGGTTTGGCCAGAGGTCAGGGCTGTGTGGGGCTCTGCAGCGGGCCCGGGGATTGAGCAGCTAGGAGGTATGGCGTGCGCTGTGCGGGTCACAGTTGGAGACTGCACCTTTGAATCATAAGTGGCTGCATCATCGGCGGAAGCCTGCATCACCAGCACTAGTTCCCGTTGGGGCACCTGGTGCACAGTTGGCACTTCTGCACTGGGCCCTCACCCGCTCTGGCCAGGACACACTCAGGAGCTGGGCCCATCGCTTGGCTCTGAGTCCACCAGAGGCCCCTCTGGGCTTCTCCCCATCTCACCAGCTCGCTGGGGCCAAGGAGGGTCAGGAGTTGAGGGCCGCTCATGTTGCCTGGCCGGGGTGGGAGGGAGGTAGGAGGGAGGTGAGAGGGAGGCCTTCCCAGCCTGTTTACACCTGCTGAGAGCCCTGCTCAGACTCCTCCAGATTGCAGAACTTCCTTGAGTCACGCCCCATCCGTGAGCAAAGTCCCTCGGATGAGTTAGCTCCCTTGTGCACTTGTGGGCAACTTTCTTCAAGCTCAAGGCCTTGGTGGGGTGCAGGCTGGATGGGAAGGGTGGGGACTGGACAGAGAACTGAATATCTACCAGGCACCTGGGTCCAATACGGCTGGAGGGTAGGGAATGGGCCAGGAACTGGAGAGAGGGAAAGAGACAAGGCAGGGGCCAGCTCATGAAGGGTCTTGCGAGCCACCTTATGGAAGTGGAGCTTTATCCCAAGAGTGGTGGGACACTACTGAAAGGTCTCCTGTTAGAGAGGGCCGTCATCACCCCCACCATCATCTTCATGACAGCCATCGCCATCATCACCACCATCATAACCATCACAGCCGTCATCATCACCATCATCATCACCATCACCAACATCATCACCATCATCATCACCATCACCAACATCATCACCATCACCATCACCAACATCATCACCATCACCAACATCATCACCATCACCAACATCATCACCATCATGCAGCTCATGCATGTTGAGTGCCAACTCTGTACCAAGCTAAACACTTTCATACACGAATTCTGCTAACAGTTCTATGATGTGAATGCCATTACTATCCTCATTTTACAGATGAGGAAATGTAGACTCAGAAAGGATAACTGAGATGCCCAAGACCACACAGCAAATGAGTCTGAGCCAGAAGCAGAACTGGAATCCAGGTCTGCCTGATCCCAAAGCCTTGGCTCTTAAACACTGTTCTTTACATGTTCTTTACATGTATAGCTTCCCTATCATCGTCTTTGCCTTCTTAAAAGATGTCATTGGCTGCAGAGTGGAGAATATGAATTGGGAGATGGTGGTAGTTAATATCAGAGATGGGGAGACCAATAAGAGATGATGGTTAGACATAGAAAGAAGCAGATAGATCCAGGAAACACTTAGGTGGAGTGTAAAAGAGGTGCTGATTCACTAGGTGTAAGGAATAACAGAGAGGGTTATTCCTCTTTACCATGAGCCCCAGGTTTCTAGCATGGATTGATGGATGCAGAGACAGAGCAGTGTCATTTCTGTAGACACAGAAAGCAAGTTTTTTTTAAATGAATGAGTGAATGAATACATGAATAATGAAGGGACCTCAAAATGGAGTGGGTAATGAGTTCCCTGTCACTGGTAGTATGCAAGCAGTAGTTAGATAACTGTTTGATCTAGACCTTGTCCAATGGAAGGCACCTAATAGATATATAGCACATGCACGGATGATTGAATTACAATCATCCCTATGATTCCAGGGCCTCATGGGCCTCATGCACACCTGATGGGTGCTTGGTAATGAGTCAGCAATGTAGGAATATGAGATGGGAGAAAATATTCAAACCCTGTTGAAATTTCTTAGATTTGTACTTGAGTATATTTTAGAGTGTACATTTTAATACATGTAAATAAGTGTACGTATTGGGTACATATAATCAAAATTTTTTTACTTATATAGATACGCAATTACAATAGCTTGGACACCACTGATTTATAGGACAGAAGCCCTAAAGTAGGTTGAGTGGAAATAAATGGAACCCCCAGTCCAAAGACTTCTAACCGCCACGGCAGTGTCTGTGACAAGACTCAGGTTTTCAGCAGTTGTAACAAATGAAAGAACTACGCAAGAATGCCTCATCCCTTTATTATGCTGGACAAAAACACACGTTTATGCCGTTCATCCATTTCTCCTTGTTTGTGAAATGCTCCCTCTTTACAATGTAGTAGCTCTTTGGACCTTTCACAGGACAGATGTTCTTTATCATGGTACCAACACAACCCACGGGGCAGCTCCCTTCCCACAGACCGATTGCTCCTTAGCCCACGGGTGGACCCTAAATGGCCATTAGGAGCCCAGGGCTGTGATGCGGCTCTGCTCATAGGAGACCTTTAGACCATACACACCCACTGATGAATGAGTGGTACACATTCCAAAGCCCAGACTCCTTTTGTGTTACCCCACTCACAATATACACATGGTTTAACTTCATTCTAATACTAAATGGTTCCTACTTCGTTCTAATGCTAAATGGTTCTTGTTTCTTATTTCCTCTGTTTTCTTTCTCCAGCTAGACGTGTGTATGTTTATTTGGGCAGAGGGGTATGCGTGGCAGAAAACAAAGGCTGGGATGGGGAAGAAATCTTCTGTGACTCTTTTTCTTTTAAAAGCCAGAGCTGGATTGGGCAGTATTTATGGGCTCTTTGCCATCTAAATCCTCCGGTCCCCCAGGTTCTATCCTCCCCAGGGAGAGCCCGCTAACAAATCACCCATTTACTGATCGAGTGAGTGCTTCCAGGGCGCTGCCTGCATTACACGTCCCGAAGTCCATTGCTACTGAGCGTCCCTCCCTGCCTTGACTCTGAGGGCTTGATGTCGGCGCCTGGGTGGTGCGTTCTCCGTTATCTCCACGTGGGCCGGCCACAGAAGGCAGATTATAAAACGTGTAGAAAGAGAAGAAACGAATTCCCCCTGGAGGACCTCGGGCTTGGGGCTAGGGCTGTCTCTTAAGCCTCTGGCCAAGGATGCTGGTCCAGCTTCCTCCTGTCTGACACCTGGTACCGGCTTTCCGCCCCGCCCATCACTGCCCACCCCGCCCCTCGGCACAACGACCCGCCCCTGCCCCGCCCACAGGAGGCGGAGCCGCGGACCCCTCTGCAGATGCTTCTTTGGGCAAATGATCTGCCAGAGCCTGGTTGGGGAGGGCGTTCTCCCACCTCCACTGAAGGGGTGACCTTCCCTGAAAATGCTTGTGTGTGCGCGCGCGCTCGCGTGTGTGTGTGTGTGTGTGTGTGTGTGTGTGTGTGTGCACGTTGATGGGAAGGACAGGTGGTGGAAGGGAGCTAACATATTGAGCACCACCATTAGCTACCGATTCTCCTCTACGGACCTTTTGCTGAACCTGTGTTTTTCTCCTTATAATAAATTTATTCCTGTTCTGTGGGCGTAATAATGCCTCACATTTACATAGCACCTTTCATTTGTCAAAGTACTTTTATGCCTGTTAGCTCCTTTAATCCCCCAACAGCCTCGTGTTACAGAGGAGGAAACCGAGGCAGGGACACAGCTACGTGCAACTAGTTATAGGCTGAGCTGGGGCGGCCTCTCCTCACCCCTCTGCTCTGCCCCGCCCACAGTGCCTTGCTTGACCGTGTCTAGAACAGCCTTCTGGTGGCTGCAGGTGCTGACTTATCCCCACGTGAGTCTGCGAGTTCCTTCAAGACCGAGACTGTACTTTCTTTTTCTTCTCTTACCCACAGTGCTCAAGGCTGCATATACAGCAAGTGCTGGATAAGTGCTTATTGGGTTCTTCTTTGGCACAGACCATTTGTCTTTCCATGAGGGGAATGAAAGAATCCTGGTCTCCGGGTTCACACCATGGATCTCTCAGAGTTTAACCTTCATTAACCTGAGAAATCATCCTCCAGGGTCCTAGCTGAGTGGATTAAAGAAACCCAAGGCAAAACTTCAGCTGAGCCCTGCGCGGGCACTCAGCAGCTGCACCAAAGCTGGGTGGCATTTCTGGAGATCTGAGCTGTCATGCTGGGGCAAGGTGGGACACCACATGGGAGGGAAGCTCGATCACTCCTGTCCCTGCCCCCAGGCTCCCTCCACTCCTGGGAAGCAGCAGACTGGTCTAGGGGTGGCAGCAAATAAGAACAATAATACTCTTGTGTTTCTGGAGCCCTTGGCTGTGTACCAGATCACTGCAACCTCACAGCCTTGTTATCTGCAACTTGAGCCGGGCAGGAATTTACTGGAGACACCGACTCACTGCCCGAGGTCACACTTGGGATTCCTTCCATTCCTCCTGGGGCACATCCTGAGAACCACTGTCCAACAGTCGTCACCCACGTTAGTAGCCCTGGTGACATCTGCTCACTGGCTGGTTCCCACCCACTACGACAGTTTGTGAATCTGGCGTTCCACTGAGATGGAGGTCCGCAGCGTGCCCATGGAGTTCTCCATCTGGCTGGGCTCCGAACCGCAGCCCGCCTGCCGGCACAGCCGCCCGTACACCTCCCGCGACTTCTTGCGGAAGCTCTTGCCCACGATCACGTACACCAGCGGGTTGAGGCAGCTGTTGCTATAGGCCACGTAGGACGCGATCTGCGTGAAGACGTCGATCACGTGCTCGTCCCAGCAGCCGGAGAGGACGTCGAGGCGCTGCAGCGTGTCCAGGAAGGTGCTGATCTGGAAGGGCAGCCAGCAGACGACGAACAGTAGCAGCACGGCCAGGACCAGCACGGTGGCTTTCCTCTCCGTCTGGATCTCCTTGAACTTCTGCATCTCGTTGTTGCGCAGCATGCGCAGGATCTGCACGGTGCAGAAGGTGATGACGCCGAGGGGCAGCAGGAAGCCCACGGAGTTCAGGAGGGTGTTGGTGAAGACCTCCCAGCTGCGGGACGGGTAGATGATGATGCAGGCGGTGACGTTGTGGCCCTCGGCCCCGTACTCCCGCATGGTCCGGAACACCAGCATGGGCAAGCTCAGGAGCAGCGTGCAGCCCCAGATCACCAGGCTGTAGAGTCTGGCCCAGCGCACGCTGCGCATCCGGCCCATGGACATGGTCTTCACCAGGGCCAGGTAGCGGTCGATGCTGACCAGCATGAGGAAGCTGATGCTGCTGTAGAGATTCATGTAGAGCGCGGCGTTCACCACGCGGCAGAGGACCTCCCCAAAGAGCCAGTCGAAGTTGTTGGCGATGGTGATGGCCCAGAAGGGCAGCCCGCAGGCCAAGAGCAGGTCGGCCGCGGCCAGATTGCCCAGGTAGACCTCCGCCACCGTGCAGCGGCTCTTGTGCAAGCAGAAGACGCTGAGGACGAAGACGTTCTCGAGAGCTGCCAGTATGAAGAGGACCCAGAGGAGCGGGGACTGGGTGGTGTTCAGCCAGCTCCACCAGTCGGAGTGGACGCAGCCGCTGCTCTGCGGAGGGGTCCCGGCGAGAGCAGGCTCAGGGACCTGCGAGGTGATGTTGAACATTTTGGCGCTGCAAGAAAGTGGAAAAGAGGCAGTTACACCTCAGGGTCACAAGAGGAAGGAGAAACGACTGATGCAGAAGGAGAGGGGGATGCTTCCAGAAGGCAAAGTCAGGGGTGAAACTCAGGCCCTTTCTGCGCGGTGTTCAGAGGCACTTCAGGCACACCTGTGTGCCCAGGGTCTTAGAAAGGCGCCTCTGCTCCTTGGACGTAAACTGAGAGCTCCTGTTCTTCGCCTGGAGGCGAATGTGTACTTGACCAGCATCCGTCACCCAGACTAACAAGCGTGAGTGTTAGACCCTGGACCTCCTCGAAGCTTCCATGATGGTAGGATACACAGCACATTCCTTCCTTATCACAGGTCCCCCCCCCCCCCCACAAGGGCACTGGTCTCTTTCAGCCTCTTGTGGCCTGGCCATGGGTGAGCAGTTTATTAGAAGAGAAAGGTGATATCATGTCAGACAGGGAGAGTCCAACCTGGCTCGGAGACCACGGTCCATCTGCCCACTCCCTGTCTCCTTCTGGCAGAGGGCAGCATCATGCTTCCGTAACTTCCATCAGTGTAGCATTGATGATGAGCAGAGGTTGCTTGATAAAAAGGAAGGGGAAGGGGCTTTGGAGCCAGACAGTCCTCTGGGTTCAGTCCTGGCTCATTCATTAGCTGTGTGACCTTGGGTAAGTTAATTAACCTCTCTGAACCTTAATGTTCTACCTTGTAAAATGGGAATAACAAAATCTTCTCAGGGTTGTGGTGGGGACCTGAGACAAGGTGCAGAAAGCCCCAAGCACTGCACTTGATTCAATAAACATGAATAATTACCTGTTTTTTGTGAACTTATTAAAATAACCAATGTCAAACTCCAGCACCACTGTTGGCAGATTCTTGCTCTTATATTGGGGATTTCATCATTAACCCACTGGCTCCTCTTTCACTCTGAGACTCAGACCAGCAGTGAGACTCAGACCAGGGGGCCGTTCACTTTCTGGAAGTTCCTCTCCAACTTCAGCAAAGAGGCATAGGGTTTTGATAGACATTGGCTCCAACCCTAGCTGTGTTGTCTTGGGTAAATTGCTTGACCTTTCTGATCTTCCACCTTATTGTCGTAGAGTCTTGCTCTCTCCCTGGCTTGCCTTGCGTGGCTCTTGCAAGGTTTAAGTCAAAGAGTAGGTATGAAGACACGTTGGAAAACTAAAAGCACAATGCAAAGGGCAGGACTAATTGGGCACTTTCCTAGTGCTCCGTGGGGTGGAGGAAGGAAGGTGGAGGTGGAGGGGCTCTTCCTGGGCAATTGATTGTTGGGTAGGCTCGTGGGGGAGGAGCTGAGCAATAGATTATGGGAAAGAATCTGCTGATTGTCTCTGGGATTTCCCAGAAAAAGTCCTGGAGCAGCTGGCTGGCTTTGAGGGGCTGGACTGGGGACCTGTGATGAACTCATTCATTGATGCAATTTATCTTTAAATGTTTCTTGAGCATCTCCTCTGTGCTGAGCTCCACCTTGGCTCTAGGGACCCAGAGGGGAACACCACACGTCTCCTGCCCTGCCCGAGCTCCCAACACCCGCGACCCAGTGTGCGCGATGAGTGCCGAGGGGTGGGAGGAGGGGCAAGGGACACAGATGTGGTGGGAGGAGGCTGGAGGTAACTCTGGAGCTGGGCCTCAGAGGATGAAGAGCATGTCAACAGGGACCAAGAAGGAGGGAGGGCAGATCAGGCCGAAGGAGCAGCTTGAGCAGAGGCACAGAAGTGGGGAAGCCGCCCGTGTGTTCTGGCAGGTGGACGAGGTGTTGGCTGGGAGGTGGTAAGTGGGGGGGGAGTTGAATAAGGGGATAAGGACAGTCTTCAGTGGGCGCTGAGAAAGTGAGGCTTTGTCCCTATTGGAAATACGCTCTGGAAAGGCCCTCCTAGTGGAGGGTGGTTTTAATATGTCCACAATTCTTCGATACTCCTCCTTTCAAAGGGTGGAGTCTAATTCCTCTTCCAGTGGATGTGGCCAGACTCAGTGACTTGCTTCCCACCCGTGGCGGCAGTGACAGTGTGTGACATCCAAGACTAAGGCATAAGAGGCTTTGCAGCTTCCTCCTTGGCCTCTTGGGTTGCTTACTCAAGGGGAGGCTAGCCGCCACGTTGTGAGGACGCTCAAGCAGCCACATGGAGAGGCTCCATGGAGAGGAACCGACTTGCCACCTTGGACGTGGATCCTCTGGCCCCAGTGAAGCCTTCGGTTAGATTCTGTTCCCTCAGCCTGTGAGTCTTCCAGCTGAGGCCCCAGACATCACAGAACAGAGACAAGCCATCGCCACTGGACCCTAAATTCCTGACCTATGGAAACTGGCAGGCTTCTCTGCAGAACCTCTGAAGGTAAGACCTCCCCTGCACGGTCCCCTTGGTCCAGCCTTTGGCCCGATTTCTGCAGGTACAAAAAACTTGTTTCCTTAGTGCCCCAGACCTGGGGCGCTGTCTCTCATGGTCCAGCTCTCTAGACACTCAAGTGTCACACCACATGCTGCTTGTTAATTTCCCCTGCAAGGTAGTCCCTAGCCAACGGGATGGCACCTGGCCCATACCTGGCTCTGAGAAGCCACAGGATCGTTAGAAGGTGGCCTGGGGAGTGCTTGACTGGGAGTTATAGGGCCCGTGTTCCATGGCCCCAGCTGAGATGGCCATCTGGTCATGTCCACAGTAGGTCACACCTGACACAGGACCTAGAGGCCAGGCTGGGCCCAGCTCCCCTTTGTCTTCCTAACACTGCCCCCCTCAGGACTGACCCTCCCTTTCCTCTGCTTCCACTCGGGATCAATTCCCCCCACATTCTCTCTTTAGAGTGTTCAGACCTTCCCCAGTGGTCAACCGTGTGCTGGAGACGTCCCGTCTCCATTGGAGACATGGCACATCTCTGTCTGATTTCTTGTGTTGACTTCAGAATTTCAATCTCTTTCTTTCCGCGTTCACCTGGGGTCCTTCGCACGTGACCACCTGTAAAGTGTGCTTCTCCTCTTGCACACCCCTCCCTCAAAGAGAGCAATCCACTCCCTCTGCCCCCGACAGGCCTTTGGGGATTGGGACACCAGCCTCACCAGCCCTTGAGGACTTTTGTCTTTGGGTTTAACATTGCCTGTTGCTTCACGTGTTGTCCCGGAGAGGAGGGGCGTGCTCTCCCAGGTGTTCTCCAGCTTGTCCCCTCCCCTCTGCCCCATAAAGAGTAAATCGAGGAATCCCTTTGACTCACCTGAAAGAGGCAGTGGTGGGCACGGCGTCCTCATGAACAGACTGGATCATTGATCTCTTCCAGGCAGAGAACACTTGGACTCAGAGGGGGACGTGAGTAACGGCCGGCCCAGGCTGACTGGAGGAGAAAAGACAGTTAGGTGGTGGGACTGGGGACCATAAAACACACGCATTCTCCACTAGGGAAGAGAAATGGAGGCCTTCACTTAACAGGTATTTATTAAGCGTCCATCACACACTGGGTGCCAGGACGTAATGTGAGAACAGGCGCAGCGTCTGTCCTCCGGGGGCTTATGGTCTCATGGAGAAGCCAGACATGACTCAGTCACTAAGTTACTGAAAAGTGACATAAATGCTGTGAAATAAAATGCAAGGTCCCATGACAGTGTGGAATATGGGGTTCTAAACCAGTCATGGGCAGGGGCTGAGTGGACATTTATTAGGAGACCCGAGGGTGAGCAGCAGTAAGCTGGGTGAAAGGATGGTGGTGGAGGATGTCTGGGCAGAAGGAACAGCAGGTGCAAAGGCCCTGGGGCAGGAAGGCGCTGGGTGCGGATGTGCGTTAGGCCCTGGTGGCTGGATTGTGAGGGGGCCAGGGGCAGTTCCTGCCCGTTTTTCTAGGCACGGGATGATGGAGACTGTAGAGGATCGATTCCAGAGGTGTTTAGGGAGGAACACTGACATGTCTGGAGCAAAATTGGACATGGAGAGCTTGGAGATGAGGGTAAGGAAGGGATCAAGGATGCTGTCACCCCCGTCCCGGTGCTGCCGTCTCCTATGAAGGGGATGAACGGGAAGGGCTAACTTGGAGATACAGGATCATGTGTTTAGACTTGAACCTGTTAAGTTTGAAGTGCTTAGAGACTTGCACGTGGGTCTGGAGCTCAGGGGAGGGGGCTGGGCTGGAGGACAGGCTCGCCCTGATGCAATGGAGATGAATTAGACACAGGATCTCCAGGGCCTTCGAGCCTAATAGACAAATACAGAGGAGTGTTTCCAGTCCACAGCTGTGGTCAGTGCTGCAACGTGCTCTCAAGTTCTGAGCCGGGTCCTCACCTGAGCCCCGGGGAAAAGCGATGGCCTCTCTGCCCCGTGGGGCTTGCACTGACGCAACCTCCCTCTCCCTCTTCAAGTTCAACTGCACTCTCATCCAGGGAGGTAGGCATTGGCTGTACGCTTGCCTTGCAGAGGAAGAAACGAGGTGCAAAGAGGTGGGGTGACTTATCCAAGTGCCATTGCTGGCAAGAGGTGGAGGTGGGACTTCAACCCTCCTGGTGCCAGACCTGGAGCTCGGACCAGTATCCCACGTGACCTCTGGCTGCTGTCTGGGAAGGGTGTGAAAAGCTGGGCGCTTGCATGCGTGTGTGTGTGCGTGTGTGCGTGTGTTTAGCCGCGGATCTGCCCTGCCCTAGGTTTCAGCAGCTTCTCAGCTAGCGGAGTCTGTGCAGACCCTGTGCACCCGGCTTCCAGAAGCCCAGCTCTCCCAATGCAGCTGTGGGAGGTGGAGATCAGTTAGCAGACAATTCTGGAAATTTGAACACATTAGGAAAAAAAAAAAAAGACTGGGTTGGTAAGCAGGAAATAAAGCCAAAGATCTTCAGCTAACACCCAGAAAAGGTTTCCCCAAACCCCCAAGCTGAGCTGAGGTCAGGATTTAGAACTTGCAAGAGATGCAATGCACAGCAAGTCCTTTTGATTTTTCGAGGGAGGGGGGTTAGGGGAAGGGAAGAAAGACCTAGTAGCATGCTTTTCCTGAGGGCCTCTGCTGGGCCCATGGAAAGAAAATTCAGCTGGGGGTCAGAGGTCATGTGTTCAGATCATTCATTCCTCAAGAGCAATTATTGAGTGTTTTTCTGGTGCTGGAGATTTGGTGGGGAAGAGTGAAGCCGAGCTTCCCCTGCCCCCATGGGGCTCTCTGTCCAGCCGAGGGACCTCAGCCTGCCTGCTGAGGTCACCATTTCCACTAAGACAGTGACAGGCGCATAGCTAAGCCAGGGTCTCCCAGCTCGGTCACCCTGGGGAGGTGGCAGCCGTCCCTCACTGCCCTCTGTTATGGGGCCGCACGGTCAGGTGTCCCCAGATCTGGCAGGATCAGCCCAGCTGGACCCTAATTGTTTGCTAACGACTGTCAACATTGCTCTCCTGTTCAGAACAACGTTGAGGGCTTTTCTCTTTCCGATGTCCGGAGAGCAGGCGGTCTGGGGACCAGGGGGAAGGTAGGAGTCTGAGGCGACTCTAGTTCCTCTGCATCTGCTCTGGATGCTCCAGGTGTGGGGGCGTGCATCGCCCCCTGCTTCTCCCCAGCCCTGTCCCGGGGGCGCGGGGACCACTCCCTGGGGCTGAGACGGCTGCCATCCGGCTTCCCATGGGGGCGCCAGCAGGGGGCTGAGGGAAGGAGGAGGATGAAGATGTGGTGCCGGCTCCCAGCTCCCTCCTCTGGGGGCCTCCAGGGGCTGGCTGGGCCTGGCCCGACTCGCACGCAGCTCCTATCGGGGCCCTTTCCAACTCGCCGTCCAGGGATTCTGGTACGTGTCACCTCCCCCTGCTGCTCAGGCCTCAGGCCCGGAGGGAGGGGGGAGCGGGCCGTCTGCCGAGGCCTCTGCTGCTCCAGCTCTGAGGCCCGGGCAGGGTGCCCACGTGCTGTCTACACGCAGTAAAGAGACCCTCTGGTAAAATTCCCTTCCGCTAACCAGTATGAGCTGGTTTAAATGTGCCCTCTCTTTCCTACTGGACCCCGACTCGTATATCTTGGGATTATAAACTCAGATGGCAGAGAACTATTTACGGGACTGCTGGGGGGAGGGCGCGGGCGTGGTGTGGCGGGCACATCCCGCTGCGGGTGGTGGTGATCAGATGTGCGGTACTCTGGGTGTCATTGGAGGGAGTCCCTTCCGCCCCCGGGGCCTCGGTGTCCTCATCGACACAACTGGGGGTGGGAGCGGGGGTGGGGCGGGGGGTGGACCCGTGCCCCCTCCCCCCCACTCCGATCCTCCTGTCTGGGTCGGGGTTCTGGGCCAATGACTCCGCAGCTGGGCTTTCCCCTTGTTTTCCAAACTGATGCTTTAGAAGAAACATCCAACATTCTCCCTCAGAAACTGGTCCAAGAAGACTTACTTTAGAAGTATTTCCTTTGGTTGAATCACATAAACACTGGCTCTTGGTGCTGCGGAGAGTATTTCCATTTTAGTCTCAGAGGGAGTCTACTCTGGTTCCCCAAGAATCCATGTCTGAGGGCTCTGCGGCCGTGGCCACCCCAGGACACACAGCGTCACTTTCTCAAGGGCCAGGATTTGCCTTGTATGGAGCCCCTGATACTCGTAGCCAACTCGTGCCCCGTGTTTTGTGGCGGCGTGTGGGAGATAGGAGGTGTTTCCCAAAGCGAGGGTTGTGGGCTGGATGGTAAATAACCTCGAATTGTTGAGCCACTCCTCTGGGTTAGCCCTGGAGAAAGTGTCCTCAGCACCTCTCTGGTGTTTATAACCCACCTTTCAACAAAGACAGCAGGCCTGGTGCCTGGGCTGGCCCCCAAATCTAAGCCAGACTTTAACCAGATTGTTTATGGTCCATTGTATTTATTTTTACAGGCTTTGTTTTGGTGACAAATGGTACTCATTTTCCATTTAAGTTGGTGATATGGAGTTACCAGTTCAGAAGTGAGTCGCTATTAAAGAAGTAAAGACCTGGAATTGGGTCCCCCTCTATCGGGTCATTATTTAACCTCGTGGTGCCTCGTTTTTCTCAACTGTAAAATGGGGGTTAGTATAAAAAGAGCCCTCACTACCTAGGGCGCTGTGAGGAGTAGATGAGTGAATACACGTCCAATGCACGAAGCACGTGGTGAACGTGTCCAGGATGGGCGCTGCTTCACCCCCGCTCCTCAGGGGGGCCCGGCTGCTGCAGGAGCCCCCCCACGTGGCCTGCTCTCCCACCCACAGCCCAGCTGCGGTTTGCAGACACAGTTCCACAGCTGGATGGAGAGACGAGCGTGTCGCTGGGACATCACCAGCCTGCTGATCCAGGGGAACCCTTGAGACCGCACAGTTCTCTCCTGTCGGGAGGGCGGTCCCCTTTTGCCTTTTGCATTCCCCTCTCACAGTGATAGCCTTGTGTGTGTGTCTGTGTGTGGATGCATGTGTGCTCCGGTCCCGTTATATTAAATACACCTGCTTTGCTCGTCTTTCCACCCTCTGCCGTGCCTGCTGCTGTGTTTTGCACATCAGTCTCTTGGAAAACATTTACTCCATAAGTATGTAAAATCTCTCAGACCACCCAGCAAACTGGAGTCAAGGCCAGAGCCAGAAAGAACCAAGGTCTCCCGAATCTCAGCTCAGAGCCCTTTCCCGGACTTCTCCCCGGAATAAATGTTTTCCTCTAAAATCTGCTTTATGTGATCGCTGAGTAAGGACGCTGTCTGTAGGGAGAAGTGCGGCCTGAGTACAGTTTCCAAGGGGCTTTTTCTCCTTTTCCCTGAGAAAAGGTCAGAGCTGTCTGTGGGGGAAGGACGGGGTTCTGGGAATTCATCCTCGGTTCCAGGAAACACCTAAAGAGCTGAATCAGAAGATCCCTTCAATCTTAGACGCCCATGTGTGCCCTTCTTGCGTTTGGACACTTTGTGGGCCTGGAATGTTTTGGAAACACTTACGGGGGTGGAGGTGGGGTGGCGGGAAGCGGGGGGAGCCGTGAGAAGCGGAGCCCCTCTCCCCACCTGCTTTCTGCAGCCGAGGACGGGCCGTGCCTCCCTGACTGCTCAGCCTCGCAGACCCCGGGGCTCCTGCTGGTCTTCGTCTGTTTCCTGTTTCTTACTGTTTAGCTTGTTCTATTCAGCACATCCTGTTTTCCTCACCTCGGGCTCTGTAGTTTTAAAGAATGAGCAACTTTGTCTGATATCCTAATACCAATCCTTCCCCTTAAAAAAAATAACATCTACCTTTTTATTTATTTATTTATTTATTATTTTTGGCTGTGTTGGGTCTTCGTTTCTAACATCTCCCTTTTTGTCTTAAAAGATAATATGACCACAGTAAAGAGCCTTTAAAAATACTAGAATCTTGGGTCTTCCCTGGTGGTGCAGTGGATAAGACTCCACGTTCCCAGTGCAGGGGCCCTGGGTTTGATCCCTGGTCAGGGAACTAGATCCCACATGCTGCAACTAAGAGTTCGCGTGCCACAACTAAGGAGCCTGCCTGCTGCAACTAAGATCCCGTGCGGCCAAATAAATATTTAAAGAAAAGAAAAATACTAGACTCTCTCAGCGTTCTATCCCCAAACAGCTCTTTTTATATCCACACTCAACCAGCTTTTCATCTCCTGTGGTTTTACATAGAATATCGCATCAAGGGGATTTTCCCATGTTGTTCCATTGTCGTCATAAGGATGCCTTTAAAAGAATGCATTGTATTGGTTTATTGTGGTTTATGAAACCATTCCTCGATTCCGATCCCTTCGTATGTAATGTATTTCCATGGGTCTCGATCAGGATGATCCCAAGGATATTTCTTACGTTCCCACCACCTCTGCCTTTGCTGGGGTTGCCCCTTCTGCCTGAGTGCCCTTCTCGGCCCTCTGCCTGAAGGTGAGACCAGCTGAGCCACCAACCGTTCCACGGAAACTCCTCCTTAAGTGCCCTGCGATGGTTGGCTTTATGTGTCAACAGGTCTAGGCTACAGCCCCCAGTTATTCAATCTAATACTGGTCTAGGTGTTGCTGTAAAGGCATTTTGTAGATGTTATTGAAGTCCCTCATCAGACTTGAAGTAGGGGAGATTATCCTCCAGTATCTGGGTGGGCCTGACTTACTCAGTTGAAAGGCCTTAAGAGCGGAACTGAGGTTTCCCAGAAGAAGAAATTCCACTTGGGAACAGCAACTTCAGTGCATGTCCAAGAGTTCTGGCCTGCCCCTCCTGATCACCTTACCGATGGATTCTGGACCTGCCTAGCCAGCCCTGCAATTAAGTAATCCTATTCCTCGCAATAAATCCGTTAATACATTTCTCCCACTGGCTCTTTTTCTCTGTTGAACGTCCTTGAGCAGTGGAGTTCTCTTCCTTCTCTTCCCCCTCCTCCTTCTCCATGACATTCATTTAGAGCAGATCTATCAGAGATGCTTATGCTGCTGCTTCTTTTCTCTGTTCAGTGCCCGATGCCTATTAGGTACTCAATACATGATCATTGACTGACCTGATAGAGGGCAGGGCTAGCCTTACTTTTCTTTTTCTCCCCAGCAGACACATCTGCAGGGTAGAGGCAAAGGGAAATGGAAGAACTTACTGTGTGCCCTGCCTGCTACATCCTCAAGACTGTACTGTGTGGTTGATACATCATTATTCTCATATACCAGACAAGAAGGCAGAGGTTTAGCTAAGTAACCTGAGATAGTTCAAGCTCACAAAGCTAGCCAGAGGCAGGGCCAGGATTCAAACCCAGGTCTGCCTGAATCCAAACCCCAAGGCATTTTTCTTGCATCAGAAAGCCTCTCCCCCTTGTCCAAGTTCCTGGTGCAAGGCCCCCCCCCACCCCCGGAATAGTTGAGGGATTAAGTGGGCTTGCAGGCTTGGCTGTCCCTGGCCTGGAGGGGGCACTGTGACTTCATTCCTCAAGGGAAGAAGTTTTGTGCAGGCAGCTGCAGGCGGGCAGCTCAGACGAGGGCTCAGCTGGCCGTGTGGAGGTGGCAGGGGGATTCGCACAGGGCTAGAAATTGGCAGCCCGTGGGACTCGGTCCCTGGGATCTTTTGGTAATGTGGGTTTTGGAGGCAGGAAAGCTCAGTGTCTGAATCTCGCCAGTCACTTGTGGTTTGGACCTTGATTGGCACTGCAGAGGGCAAGTCACAGTGTGTGTGTGTGTGTGTGTGTAAGAGCATGGGTTGGGTGCCTCGAGATGTTCCTAAGGGGTTGGAAAGACAAGGGACCTGGGGTTTCATGACTGAGATACAACCAGCTCAGAATCCCAATTTCAACACTTACTAGCTGTGTATAACCTTGGACAAGCAGCCCAACCCCTCAGGGCCTCAGCTTCTTCATCTGTCAAATGGGAAGCTAAGAGCACCCACTTTGTGGGGCTGCCGTGAGGATAGGGAGGTTAATAAATATAAATGCTTAGAACAAAGCCTGACACGCTTTAAATGCTCTATACATGTCAGGGTTTCCTTCCTCTCTGCTCTGCATTAGGTTTCTGCAAACAATTTTATTGGAAAAAAGAGTTCTACTTAAAAAGAAAATGTTCAGTCTGCCTCCAACCCCTCATGACAAAGGGGGAAACTGAGGCTCAGAGTGGTGAGGAGATGCCTAAAGCCACACAGCGAGTAAATGCCAGCCTGCAGAAAGAGCCACGGCCTGGCCTGTCTCCTCCTGGAGTGACCTTTTAGGGGTCTCTTCCAGGCCAGAGGTGACCAGGGGTTGGGACACACTCACAGGTCTGGGGCCACTGGGGACAGAGCCCAAGTGGCCGTCTTAATGGAAGCATGGGTTCCTATACCCAGCATATTCCTCCTTCCTTCTCCTGCTCTGGAAACCCTTCCTGGGTTAACATGGCAGGGTCCTGGAATATTAGGGTGGGAAGGGCTCTTGGACACTATTTCATCAGGCCCCTGTTATATAAGTGGACACGGAGGCCCAGAGATGGTGGACATTATCCCAGGACACACAGCAAGTTAGTGGCAGAGCTCAACCTTGAACCCAGGTCCTGGAATTATGGTATCTAAGCCCCCTGTGTTTTGTTTGTTTGTTTGTTTTTGTGTTTTGTTTTGTTTTGTTTTTATCATCCTACAGCTGCTCCCATCCCATGTAGAAGACAGGGCTGTGTGCTAATGTCTGATTGTGAACATGTTCAAAAACCCAAACTCATACCCACAGCCCATGCAAAGGGATGGTGAGGGCACACACCAAAACGTTACGAGCTGCTGCCTTTGTGTGATTAGTAAGATGTCCTTCTGGGAGAAAATATGTACAAAACAATGTGACCGACAGGGCTTAATCTCCAAAATATATAAACAGCTCATACAACTCAATAACAAAAAACAAACAACTCAATCAAAAAATGGGCGGAAGACCTAAATAGACATTTCTCTAAAGAAGACCTACAGATGGTCAATAGGCACATGAAAAGATGCTCAACATCACTCATCATTAGAGAAATGCAAATCAAAACTACAATGAGGTATCACCTCACACAGTCAGAATGACCGTCATCAAAAAGACTACACATAATACACGCTGGAGAAGATGTGGAGAAAAGGGAACCCTCCTACACCGTTGGTGGGAATGTAAGTTGGTGCAGCCACTATGGACGACAGTATGGAGGTTCCTTAAAAAACTAAAAGTAGAGTTACCATATGATCCAGCAATCCCACTTCTGGGCACATATCCGGAGAAAATTCTAATCCAGAAAGATCCATGCACCCCAATGTTCATAGCAGCACTATTTGCAATAGCCAAGACATGGAAGCAACCTAAATGACCATCGACAGATGAATGGATAAAGAAGATGTGGTATATATATACAATGGAATATTAGCCACCAAAAAGAATGAAATAATGCCATTTGCAGCAAAATGGACGGACCTAGAGATGATCATACTAAGTGAAGTCAGAGAAAGACAAATATCATACGATATCACCTTTATGTGGAATCTAAAAAATTATACAAATGAACTTATTTACAAAACAGAAACAGATTCACAGACATAGAAAACAAACTCATGGTTACCAAAGGGGAAGTGGGAGAGGGATAAATTAGGAGTTTGGGATTAACAGATACACACTACTATATATAAAATAGATAAACAAAGTCCTGTTGTATAGCACAGATATTCAATATCTTATAATAAACTATAATGGAAAATAATCTGAAAAAGAATATACATACATATATATATATATATATATATATATATATATATATATATATATATAACTGAATCACTTTGTTGTACACCAGAAACTAGCACAATATTGTAAATCAACTATACTCCAATTAAAAATGTTTTTAAAGAATGATGTTCTCTTCCCACTTTCCTGTATGTTCTGGGGTTTCTGTTACAAACATGTAAATAATTTATAATGTGCAAACAATAAATGCTGGAGAGGGTGTGGAGAAAAGGGAACACTCTTGCACTGTTGGTGGGAATGTAAATTGATACAGCCACTATGGAGAACAGTATGGAGGTTTCTTAAAACACTAAAAATAGAATTACCATATGACCCAGCAATCCCACTACTGGGCATATACCCTGAGAAAACCATAATTCAAAAAGTCATGTACCAAAATGTTCATTACAGCTCTATTTACAATAGCCAGGACATGGAAGCAACCTAAGTGTCCATCATCGGATGAATGGATAAAGAAGATGTGGCACACATATACAATGGCATATTACTCAGCCATAAAAAGAAACGAAATTGAGTTATTTGTAGTGAGGTGGATGGAGTTAGAGTCTGTCATACAGAGTGAAGTATGTCAGAAAGAGAAAAACAAATACAGTATGCTAACACATATATATGGAATTTAAGGAAAAAAAAAAAAGGTCATGAAGAACCTAGTGATAAGATGGGAATAAAGACACAGACCTACTAGAGAATGGACTTGAGGATATGGGGGTGGGGAAGGGTAAGCTGTGACAAAGTGAGAGAGTGGCATGGACATATATACACTACCAAACGTAAAATAGATAGCTAGTGGGAAGCAGCCGCATAGCACAGGGAGATCAGCTCGGTGCTTTGTGACCACCTAGAGGGGTGGGATAGGGAGGGTGGGAGGGAGACGCAAGAGGGAAGAGATATGGGAACATATGTATATGTATAAGTGATTCACTTTGTTATAAAGCAGAAACTAACACACCATTGTAAAGCAATTATACTCCAATAAAGATGTTAAAAAAAATTTATAATGGGAAGAAATAGAAATCTTTGCAAGAGGGTGAAGCAAAAACCATGTAGGGTCCAGTGGGAGTGTGTTTTCCAGAAAAGCCTTTGCTCAGGAACGGCTCGGACTTGGTGAGCTGAAGAGCTCATTTCCCTGTAGACGCTCCAGATCCTTGAATGTTCTGGTGGCCCCGGGGGTGGCCCTGACCCTGCTGGGGCAGGAGGAGAGGGCGGCTGACCTGGGGCTTCGGCCACATGCAAGTGTGTGCCATGACCTGTCTTCCCATCCAGCCCGGTTTATAAAACATGGGGGAGGAGAACACCGTGGAGACTCTGAGCCAACTACAGAGAAAAAACCCCTTCGTGGCATGAGGGGATTTGGGTCCTGTCTAAGATGCATGCAAAAGGAGTGGTGAACACCAGATTTGAGGCAGGTGGAGTTTTATCCCTTCCTGCACAGGGTCCCCACAAGATGCCCTTGGCTCCTAAGGGACCGGTACCTGTTCAATTCCCGGGAGTGGCCTTCCTGCCCATTCACTCATTCATTCATTCAGTCAACAAACTTCTATTCCCCATGTGTTTGCCATGCTCGGTGTGAGATATCATGGGAAGGGCACAGGCACAGTGGGCAGGACAAAAAGAATTTGGACATCAAGACACAACCTAGTGCCATCCTTCAAGGACCATCTCAAATGTCACCTCCTTTGAGAAGCCTTCCTTGACCTCTCAGCCAGCAGAGATCTCTCCCTTGTCTGAGACTCTATAGCAAAGAAATGGAAGGGTGCAAGCCTCTGTGTATCAGAGCCCTGGGTTCTAGTCATGCCTCCATCACTGACTGCCAGATGTGACCTTGGATAAATGCTTTGACAACGCTGGGACTTCATTTCCTCATTGAGAGAATGAGAGATTGTACTAGGTGGTTCTGGAGACCTTTGTAGAACCATGTCCCTAGAGGGGAAATGAGCTGCTGTGGGGAAGCAGTGAGCTCCCCATTCTAAGAAGCATGCAAGCAGAGGCAATAGGGTCAGCACACTGAATCTTCAGGGTTCATCTCCTCATTCGTTGGCATCCAAAAACTGTTATGGAGATGGGCGGAATGAGCCAGTCTTAGTAAGTTCACCTTCACTGGGCGTGGTGAAACAGAGGTGTCTTCCTGCCTCCCTGTCTGGTTCCCTGAAGCCTCCAAGGATCCCAGGTCCTGGGTACTGGCCCCGCCCTGTCAGGCCTGCCCAAGTCAAAGCCACAGTCAAGTCAACTACAGTGAGGTACCACCTCACTCTGGTCAGAATGGCCATCATTAAGAAGTCTACAGATAACAAATGCTGGAGAGGGTGTGCAGAAAAGGGAACCCTCCTACACTGTTGGGGGGAATGTAAGTTGGTGCAGCCACTATGGAAAACAGTATGGAGGTTCCTCAAAAAACTAAAAATAGAATTACCATATGATCCAACAATCCCACTCCTGGGCATATATCTGGACAAAACTGTAATTCAAAAAGATACATACACCCCTGTTTATAGCAGTACTATTTCAATAGCCAAGACATGGAAACAACCTAAAAGTCTGTGGACAGATGAATGGATATAGAGATGTGGTACATACATACAACGGAGTATTACTCAGCCATAAAAAAGGAACAAAATAATGCCATTTGCAGCAACGTGGATGGACCTAGAGATTATCACAGTAAGTGAAGTAAGTCAGAAAAAGAAAAACAAATACCATATGATATCGCTTATATGTGGACTCTAAAATATGACACAAATGAACTTATCTATGAAACAGAAACCGAGTCACAGACATAGAGAACAGACTTGTGGTTGCCAAGGGGGAGGGGGGTGGGAGATGGAGTGGGAGTTTGGGATTAGCAGATGCAAGCTGGTATATATAGAATGGATAAACAACAAGGTCCTACTGAATAGTCAGGGAACTATACTCAATATCCTGTGATAAATGGAACAGAATGTGAAAAAGAATGGATATAGATGTATAACTGAATCACTTTGCTGTACAGCAGAAATTAACACAGCATTGTAAATCAACTATACTTCAAAAAAAAAACCTTGCCCTAGCCACATGACTGCTGCCCTCTGCCCAATTCCACTGAGGGAGGCTGATCTCCTTGGAATCCAGGGAGTCAACCTTCAGAATTCCAGAGCTCTGGGCTCTGTCAGTGTGATACGTTTTTTAGAAAAGAGTGGGAGAGGTGCATATTTCTTACAGTTGATCTGCAGAGCTTGGAATCCCCCAAGAACGGAGAAGCAGAGAGGAAGGGAAACGTTGGGCCCATGTCCCCAGCTCAGGCACTCACATCATGCCTGGACGCAAGAGCCAGGCAAGCCTGGGACGTGTCTTGGTTTTTGTCTGGCTGGATGACCTGGGGCAGCCGACGTAGCCTCTTGGTAAAATGGGCATAGCTTCCCCTGAAAAGGGTGTTGTGAAGACTGGCAGCAATGTGTAAAGTGCCTGCAACTTTGTTTGCATGTTTCTAAGTACATTACAGAGTAACCTCTGCATGTAGGAACTATTATTATTATCATCCCTATTTTACAGATGGGCAAACTGAGGCACAGCCTGCATGATGGAGCTGGGATTTTAAACCCAGGTGGTCTAGGCCAGACCCCCAGATTTGATTTTTGATTTTGTTTTTTAGCTTATTATTATGGAAGTTTTGAATATGCACACAAGTAGATAGACTAGCATCATGAAACTCCATGTACCTACCACCCAGCTTCAACAACTGCCAAGTCACGGTCAATCTTGTTTCTTCTATACCAAACCCCACCCCAGCTCTTCTGTATGATTTGAAGCAAATCTCACACGCCTATCATTAACCTGTAAATCTTTCAGGGTGCATCTCTAAAAGATAAGGACTCTTTTTTTCAAAAAGCATAATCGCATACCCCTTATTCCATCTAAAAGAAATCAACAATAAATCCTTACCAGCATCAACTATCCAGGCAACTATTCTAATTTCCAGTTGTCTTACTCTGATTGCCAAGCAGTATTCTAAGTGCTTCCCATGAATTAATTCAGGTGATCCACACCTCTCTTAAATGGAGGTACTATCTTTATCCCCATTTTATAGATGAGAAAACAGAGGCATAGAGAGGTGAAGTGACTTGTCTAGAGTCACACAGCTAGTAACTGGTGGAGCTGGGATTTGACACTGGAACCTCAGGACACTGTGTCTATGGTGTGAGGACAGTGGTAAACGAGAGCTGGCACCTGCCCTCAGGGGTCTCCCAGGTGACAGGGAGTATGCCCAAGGGTGGGAGCGCAGGAGGATTCCTGGGGAAGATTTGGACCCTGCCCAAGAGCACCAGGTGATCTCAGCTGTGCAGCGCTCCTGTACAGCTCTGTTTCCTTGGCTTCTCTGCTAGGACGCCTGACACAGCCAAAGCGTGACGTTGTTGATGGGTGACTGGCACCATCGCTCTGGCTGGGATGAGGGGGCCGCCTAAATCTGGGGGCAGGGAGTCAGAGGCTGTGGCAGCCAGGTGGGAGAGGAGATGGTGCCTGAGATGGAGGGGGGATGGAGGGAGGGAGGAAGGCAAGGAGGGAGGGGGAGAGGAAGGGATGGGAAGAGGGAGGAGGGAAGAGAGGGAGGGAAGGGGAGATCCAGGGAGAGAGGATGTGGGAGGGAGGATGGAGGGAGAGGGGGATGGAGGGAGTGGGGGATGGAGAGGGGAAGATGCAGGAAGGGTGAGAGAGAGGGAGGGGGAGGTGTAGGAGGAGGAAATGGAAGAAGGGGGATGGATTCCAGAGAAGGTGAAGCATCAGTAGCCTTGAAAAGGGTGGGGAGAGGGAGGGCAGAACAGTGGAGGGAAGCGATCTGGGTCTGGGGTTGGTACCTCCACCTGCAGCATCTCAGGTGACCCCCAACTCCTCAGAAGGCAGACAGAAAGACCTTAACTGTTTCTCTCAACACCAAGCCTCTGCTTCTCTTGAGAAGCAAAGGTCTGTCAGCTTCCTTTCTCCTTCATTTCTGCCTTTTGTAGTTGACGTACAGCACCCTGGGACTATTTGTCCTGGCGTGGAAAGCTTGTCCCCGAGAGCCACATTCATGCCTCCTTCACCACTGTTGAGGCCCTGGCACGGGTGGACTCCTGGTAAACATTTTTTCCATAAACACTCTGGCGTTCCCTCGGACTAGCCCAGGACCAGCACTCACAGGAAGAAGCTCCTGCTGCCCTGCCGTGTGCCCTTGGGGACCTCTGGGCAAGGGTGGGCTTCTTCGGGCCGACTGAGAGGAGACAGAGGCAGTGGTGTGCTGGCACATGTTACCAACTGGATCTCGGGGGGGGGAAAAAGCGCTAACTGGTAGCATCTGCAAATTTCCGTGTTGTAAATATTCCCACCGTGGCTGATTTCAAGCCCAGTTGAGCTCATGAAATTCCCGACAATGTGACAGTTGATTCCCGCCTTGCCCTGCCCAGGGCCCCAGCAACCACGTCTCAGGACCTTGCCTCCCTGCCCACCTACCCCGCTGCACAGGGCAGGAGCCCTTCCAACTCCTAGTCATCCTTCAGATCTAGCTGAACATCACCTCCTCCGGGAGGTCTTCCTGGACTCTGAGTGTCTCTGCACAGAGGCCCTTAGCTTCTGTGCTCTCATGGCTCTCAGTACATTTATGTAAATAGCTTGTTTAATTGGTTCTCTCCCCACCAGGCTGGGAGCCCTCTGACTGCAATAAATGTCTCAGTCTTCCCTCCACTGTATCCTCATCTCCTAGCGCTGGGCCTGGCCAAGGGCAGGTGCCTCAGGAAGTAGTGTGGAAAGGATGAATACTGATGATGATGATGTTGACAGCAACGCATATAGCATCTTCTATATGCCAGTTCTGTTCAGAGCACATAACAAACATCAACTCACTCAGTCCTTACAACAACTCTAGACAGGCATTGCTAACCCCATTTTACAGATGTGGAAACTGAGCCTCGCAAAATTCAGCGGCAGAGCCCGGCCTGGGAAACTGTGCAGAAGCGCCTCCCTCAGTCCTGTAAGAAAGGCGGGCTCGCAGCCTTGTCCTCATCTTAATAAACAACAAAACAGGCTCCGACTCCCGCGACGGGCTTGTCCAAGTTTAGGTAAAGGGCCTTGGCCAAGGTCATCGGCTATTAAGTGGGTGGGAATGGGGTAGGATTCGAACTCAGGGGTTGCAGATTCAAAAGTGCTTTGTAAACTGCCAAGTACCCCAGATGTGTTAGGGCCATGGAATTTTCGAGCTGGAAGAATCTCGCCATTTAGAGGTTTTTTTAGTCCAACCCTATATTAACCGTGAGGAAACTAAAGCTCTAAGAGGGAGGTGACCTGTCCCTGGTCGTGCATGAGTGCCCCGACCCTACCCCTCTGCATACAACCCCATGATGCCGGTAACTCAGTGGCAGTGTGCACTGCACTTTACAGTTTATGACAGGGACGTTTGCACCCTGATCAGCGGTTCTTTCCCTGATCCTCACATAACTGTCCTGCGAGGGGATGTGACGCCTATTTTATAGGCAAGGCAGCAGAGGCTCAGCAAAGTGATGTATCCAAGGTCACAGACTCCTAGGTGGGGACCCAGGTGACAACTCCCAGAGCCACCAGAGAGACGACAAGAACCAAAGAATAGCCAAGTTGATTGTGGTCGAGTGCATCAGGCAGACCCTGCTCATGAACCCCTCCTGACCCCCGTCCCCCAGCTATGGGGCTGTCTCCTCAGGGCTCCCAAATGTCAGCCTGGGGCCAGGCAGTGGGAAGGCTGCGAGGTGACAGTTAGAGCTGGCTTGACCCCCAGCTCCTCACTTCCCTCTGAACCTCGGGGATAGTAGTAGCGTGTCCCCCTCCGTGTTGTCTGGGGCTGAAATGAGCTGGTGCTGTCAGATGCTGAGCCCCGGGGCTGGCGCGGAGCTGGGGTCCCCCCACGGTAGCTGCCATCAGAGTTGCTTTTGCCATTGTTAGTATTTCTGTTATTAGACCTACCCTGGGCCGCTGACTCAGCACGTGCCTTTGAGCAGGTGGCTTTCCCTCTCTGGGCCTCAGTTTCCTCATCTGTAGGGCAAGCAGGGGGGTGATTACACAGATTATTTTGTAAGATCTTTCCCACTGTGACAGTCTGTGATTAGCAGCTTTCTAAATCTGTTCATTCTGGTGCTGGTGTGGGTCTCCCCACTGTAGTGACTTCCTCTTAATACATATTCCAGACATTGGTGTTCCCACATGCACACACACACACACACGCAATTTTCTTTCTCTTTGCACGCATCCGGACTGCCACATTGTCAATTGCTCAAGCACAAGACAGTCTTTGCTTCTCTGAATCCGCAGTCCTGGCAACGTAACTGCTTGTTGAATGTTTGATGAATTACATTGCTATTAGCAGTAGTGAGTTCCCTGTCATTGGAAGTATTCAAGTAAAGTCTGGGCAGTGTTTTTGGTGTATTTGGACCACGATTCCTTAAATTCTATGGATTTAGCCCTAGGACTACATATGGCTGTCCCATCCAATGCATGGCTCCCCTGCCCCTCGGCCTTTCTGGTTTGAGACACATATATTAAATTTGTATGCTATGAAGGTACTGGAATTGCCCATTGTATGTCAGTAGATTCACAGGCCCTATCTCTCTTAATTCTCCAAGAACACCATAGGAAGTTTACAGTGGATAAGATACCATCTGATTTCAGGGAGAAAAATAAACTTCAGCGAGGTCACTAACCCCCAAAAGTCCACCCAGCTGTGAAGCAGGGTTTGGCCTCAGACCACCCAACATCTGCACTTATTCTACCCCGCACTAGGCTGCCTTCTCCTTGTGCGAGGGGGAGAGAAGCAGTGGCGGGGTGTGGAGGGTGCTATTATCTCTATTATGTAACCCTGCAGAGGAACCCTGGCTTGCAGCTCAGCTAGCACAAGGGGTTGTGTGTCCTGGCCCGTGACTCTGAGACCTCCCCAGACCCTGCCTGTGGGTGCAGGGCCCCAGGGTTTATCATTTCAGTGCTAAAGCAGCGGAACATTCCAACTTTTTGAGCCGGGATGGAGGAGCATTTCTGACACCACGAGCTTGCCTAGTCCCCGTGTACTTCACAGTTTGGGAAGCAGCAGGAAGAGCCTGGGGGATGACGTCCCCGGCCTACGGGGAGACTGTGCCAGACGGAAGCCACACCCAAGCAGCTCACCTTCCCACACACCCAGCTTGAAGCCAGCCCAGGGGACACAGGGGCAACAGTTCTGTGCCTCTGCTCACTGCCAGGTCCCTGAAACTCTCGGAGCCTCAGTTTCCTTATCTGTGGAATGGGATTGTTCACTCGTAGGCACTCAGTGAAGGATCACTCTTAGTAGAAGTTTGCATCTGGTGAGATGCCAAGTCCACTGCCTCCAGCCCCTGGCTGCCTGGACCCGATTCCTCAGGAACCCTCAGAGCCAAGACCACATTAAAACAATCTGGTTTGCAAATGTTTAATGGGCCAGTCACACACTGAGGGGGGAGGCAGGCAGACGACAGCTTCGATGGTCTTCTCCGAATAGGGTCAGGCAGAGAGGGTTGACTGGCTCTCAAACCTGTCTCCAGAACATTTGATTTTGGGATAATTCAATGAAGCAAATCAAGAACCTAAAAAAATACCCTTTACTTTTTGCTTGGTATTTCTGAAAACAATCAAAAGGACAGGGAAAGCCTCCTGTCCTTAGATTAGGGAAATAAGAAACAACCAAAACTTTTCGGACCAGGGGACTGATTAAATATTATACGTGAAAAATGACGCTCCAAAGAGTTCACAAAAAGAGAGCGAATACTTCTGATATCAGGCCAGGTGGGAAAAAAAGCTGGGCACTAAATCATATGTATAACACAGCAGGAAAAAATCTGGAAGACAAAATACCAAATTATTACTAGTGGTGGTTGCCTTTGACCAATGGGATCCTGTGCTGCTTTTGTGTTTTCTTTATTCTTTGTAGTAGCCTTCACATTTTCTATGAAGAACATTGATTGCTTTTGGAATGAAACTATTTAAATAAGCCAAGTGTTCTCTCCTATTTTTTTGAAAATAGAGAATGAATGATGGGTTAGCTTGTGTCAGAAAGATAATCAGCCAGCTCATGCTCAAAGAAAAGGCCTTGCTTACTTAAAAACTGGTAAATCAATGCGTAATCATGTTTTCATATAAAATGAAATGCTGAGTGTCTTTATGAGTTGTTTCTTCAATGATTTCCTGTCTTACCCAACCACCAGTCCTGAGCATGAGACAGGCTGGGACTTGGGACCCTTTGCTGCAGTCCTGCAGTGCTTGCACCTGGACAAACGTCTCCTCCATCTACAAATTACAAAGAAATGATAAGGGACTAAAAATAAAACTGTGTGCAGGTGCAGCTGGGGCAAATTACAGACAAAAAGATACAAAAAGACCAAAAAAACCCCAACTGCCACTTCTGAAGAGCTGGGCGCAAAAACAGGGTGTCGCCAGCAAAAGCAGGGCACTGTGCATGCCCCCTGCACTCAACCCCACCAGAGGGGTGGGCAAAACACCTAAGCCGCCCCTCTGGCTGGATCCCTGGACACACCCCTACCCTCACCCCATAAAAGGGACAAGCTCACCCCTCCTGGGAGTGGGGGGCAAACAAGGGAAACTGTTACTTGTTTTCATCCACCCCCTCCCACCCGCTGCAGCAGGGGCCCCAATAAGTCTTGCCTGAATTTCTTGTCTGGCCTCTAGTCAATTTCTATTGCTTGGGGAAGGCCAAGAACCCTGGTCAGTATCAAGCAGGTGGAGTCAGTGGGCTTCTAAGAACCCAAGAAAGAGCACCGTGGTGGGGAGCTGCTGAGGGAGACTCTGGGAAGGTGGGATTTCCTGCTGGACTCAAAAGCCACTTCTTGTCACAGGATTCAGCCTGATTTTTTACATTTGGGGTCCCAGTGAACCAAAAATCCTTCCCCAGCCTCTGTTCTTCACTTTGACTCATGTCTCTGTCACCTGGGTTTCGTCTCTGAGGGAGTTTTTTCACGATGGTTGCAAGGATGGCATGTTCTCTGAGCCCTTTCACATTCAGCATGTCTTTCTGCAGCCTTCACTCACGGAGGACCATTCGCTGTCACAGCCTGCTTCTCTCCTGAGTCTGGAGACGCTCCTCTGTTGGATTTGGTGTATTTGCTGCTGTGGAAAACCTGAAGCCAGCCTGATTTCCCTTCCTTTGTGTGTTGCCCGCTGCTTCCCCCACCCCGTTCCCCCGCCTCTGGGATATCTGGCTGCCCGTCTTCACCACCCTCTCAGGTCATCCTCAGTCAGGCCAGCGCTGGCCCTTGAGGCAAACCTGCAGCAAAACGAGAAAGGCTGGGAGGTAGCATCACTCTGGAGGCACCCAGATGCCAGCTCTGCCATTTACCAACAGTGTGACCGAGCCAGAGGCCGCCTGGCTGGGCCTGGGTCCCCCCACTTGCAGGACTAGAGACATTATCTCCTGCCTGCGGGTTGTGGTGATGACCCAGCGGGATCAGCCCCGGCCATCAGGGTCTCATTAGCCCTCGGCTCCCTTTTCTGTTGCCTCCACGGCACCCCAGATCCAGGCGTGTTCTGTGCGGTGACCGGCCCGGGGGGCCCACCTCCACCCCCTCAGCCACGGCCACCACGGTCCACACACGCTCTTGGAAGAAATTCCCCAGGCCACCTGAAAGTCCCCGTGGCTGTGACTTATTTTTGCAGTAAACACACGTGTACACCGCTGGGGACGTGCAAGGCGGCCCAGTCCGGGCAGTCTGCGCCCGGCTGGGGCTTCGGGATGATGCCGCAGAGCGGGAAGGCCCGGGCTCCCCCCGGCATCTCAAGCCCTGGCCCCTCTTTCGCTTCCCCACCTGCTCTCTCCCCGGCAGTGGCAGGGCTGGTCTCCTCGCCGTCCCGGCCTGCGCGCACCTCCTGAAGCCCATCCTGACATCTTTGCCCATCCAGGGAGCCACGGCGTCCTCGTGGGGGAACCAGACCAGGTCCCGATCCTAGCGCCGCCTCTGACGGGCTCTGTCACCTCTAGAGAGCGTTGCGTCCGCGCTTGGGGGGAAGCGTCCCCGCTTAGCAGCTTTAGCAGAGTTCTGCGGGCAAAGGTGCCCAGGGTAGGGCCGAGATACACACTCTTGGGGCCCTGGGTGGGCTCCTGCCTGGTCTGTCCCACCGCATGTCCTTCCCCATTTAGACCTGCCCTCCACCTTAAAGGTCTAGGACCCTCCTGGGAGAGAACTTGAACCCTGCCCACAACGACAATTCAGAGAGCATAGATGTCACAAGATGGTTATGGGGACATGCAGGCAGCAGAGAAGTAGTGGTGTGTGTCTGTGTGTGTACATGTGTGTATGTGTGTGCAGTGTAGTGTGTGTGTGGTGTATTTATTTGTGTGTGTATGTGTGTGTTGTGTGTGTGTGCGTGTGTGTGTGTGTGGTGTGGCGTATTTGTGTGTACGTGTGTGTACATGTGTGTACATGTGTGTATGTCTGTGCTGTCTCTGTTATGTGTGTGTGGTGTGGCGTATTTGTGTGTACGTGTGTGTACATGTGTGTATGTGTCTGTGCTGTCTCTGTTGTGTGTGTGTTTATGTGTGTGTGTGTGTGTGTGAGCGTGTGGTGTGTGCAGTGTGTGTGTGTGTGTGTGTGTGTGTGTGATGTGTGAGTGTGTGTGGCAGGCTGGCACACAAAGGCCCAGGAAGGGGAAGGTGGAGATCCTGCCATTTGGCTCTGGATGCAGGAGGCTCAGGACCAGCAGGGGACGTGACCGTCCCGGGTCCTCTGGGCTGGCCCCTGGGGTCACATGAGCGGGGTGCTGAGTCCAAGTGTCCCAGGCCCTCGCCTGTCTCTCCCACAGGCTCCGCACTCCTCGTGGGCAGGAGCCTTCAAGCCGGGAGCCCAGAGGGTCTCTCCCGAGCGGTTCAGAAAGGAGGGAATGAGCGGGCCCTGCGCGGTGTGGGCACTTTCACACACGGTCCTGCTGTGTCGGCTGCACAAAGGTTGTGGATGGCGGTCTTGATGCCCTGATGCAGGCGGGAAGGGAGGGTCTCAGGCCGGTCAGCGACCTGCCCTGTGTCACTCAGCAGGCAGTTGTCCAAGCCCCGATCAGAACGCTGGGCTGTTGCACAGCGAGGCCGGGGCCCTCCACCACGGCCTCTGCCCAGGCGCTGGAGCTGGCTGGAGGCCGCCTTCGGAGAAGCTGGCACTCAGGGTCCAAAAGAAGGGACTTTGCAGCGTGATGCAGGCCTACCAGTGGCTGCCACGGGACTCCTGGGGTCGGACCCCATTCCCTTGGGGGAGGCACCCGGGCTCAGAGCCGCTGGGCTCAGAAGTCTCATCTGTGCCCCAGAGCCTTTAGGACATGGGGACACGGCAAGACCCACAGAAAGGAAGCCTGGGAACCTGCCACCTGACTGTTAGTCTGCAGTGACAAAGAGGCCTCCTTGGAACACCTGTTCTCTCCAGGAGGCCAGAGGCCACACTCAGGAATGTCAGTGCTCACTGGCCCTGGCGTCTGATGGCCAGATGCCCTTCCTGTTGTCACTGCAGAGTCCGACCTCCCAGGAGGCCGGCTGAACCTACCAGGGTACAGGCCCTAACAGCCAGGAGGGCGCTGCAGGTCCCCTGGGGACCAGGCTGGGGATGAACAGAAGGGTAAGATGAGGCCCTGGCCTCAGCCTGGCTAGTGCTGTCACTGGGGGGGCCAAAGGCAGTTGCGGGGCACCAAGGAGGGACCTAGCTTCTGGGAAGGGGTGTAGAAGGCTTCCGGGAAGGAGGGACCCCTTCATCTCAAAGGTTGAGTAGGAGAAGAAGCTTGAGGAAGGTGTGGAAAAGCATCAGAGGCATGGGAACAGCATGAACGAAGGCTCAGAGGCATTGGAGAGCATCGTGTGCTTAGGATCCTGGATAGTTCAGATTTTCCTCAGTTTCACACCAACTTTTTCCTCCTCTCTGTTTGGAAGAGTCAAGCCCTCCAATATGGTCTCAACTCCACAGTTGGGTGTTCCTGCTTTAGGCCTGGGAAGTGCTCCATCTCTAAGGCACTCTGCAGCACCATCACAGGCCCATTTTAGAGTTCAGCCCCCAGAGGCTGGTGTGGGGAGGGGGCTGCCTTTGCCCTCCCTTATGTGGGGCTGTTTGGGGGAGAGGCTGCCCTTGTAAATCTGCTCTGAAAGTTCTTTCTCCCAGTCGTAACCAGCTCAGTTCTGCCTCAGTGGCCTTCACCAGTCCCGCACCTCTCAATGTGCCAAGCAGGGCCTCAAATTCAAATGCCCACAGGGGCCCATTAAAGTGGGGTGCTGGAGGTGAGAGCAGATGCTGGCGCTGGGGGAAGGATGGGCACTCGGAGGGCCAAGGTCTGACCTAAACAGTTGTGTGTGGCCAGGTGGGGCGTTAAATTTCAGCCTTGCCAGAGCCGTCTGCATTCCTAGAGAAGCTGGGAAGCTGAATTTTTATGTGAAATATCCCACTTTAAAAATATTGACTCTTTTAAAAAATGCTGGTGGCTAAATACTTAGCACATCTGTGAGCCTGTTGGTTCGTGGGCTCTGATGGAGGCTTAGGTATAAAAGGTTGAAGCAGAGATGATGGGATCCCAGGCCCAGGTCATGGCGGGGGGCAGGGCTTTGAGCTCTGCTCTCCTACCTTCAGGGACATGGGACCCTCCCAGGGAACAGGAGGCCAGTATGGAAAGAAGGCCTTCATGGGGCCAACAGAAACCCCCAACCAGGCAGATCCTCCTTCCCACAGCCTGGAAGGGCTGGGATGCTGGGCCCCAGCTTTGCTGCAGGCCACTCTTGACCACAAATAAAGTGGTTGCTTATCACTCCCTGTCTCGGCAGCTTATTCTAATTCTCCGCATAGCGCAGACCACTTCCTAATGTTTCCTTCCCCTTCCCTACTTTCAAAGAGCCAGCTTTTGGTTTTTCCTTAGATGGAATACTGATATTAACGTTTTTTTCCTTTCTAATTAATCATTTTGTTTTGTCATCATTATTCTTTCTTCTACTTCTTTTTCTTTCTTTCTTTTGTTCTTTCTTCTACTTTTTTTGTCCATCCATCTTCTTGAACTGAACATTTTATTCATTTACTTGCAATCTCTATAAACAATAATATAATAATCATCATAATAATTATTATTATTAACATGAGTTCGACTATGAGTATGGCTTTGTCTGTATCCCATAAATTTGGTTAACAGTGTTCTTGTAACTGATCTTGTCTCAGAGATCTGTAATTTCAGTTTTGATGATCTCTGATGGGAGAGTTCTGAGGAAGAGCATTTTCTAAAATTTACAAGTGATTTGTGATGTTTAGTTTCTATATTTGATGTTAATTTCTACAGTATGGTCAAGTAATGCAGCCAGTAAGAGTTTTATATCTGGGACTATATTAAGGTTTTCTTTAGGGCCTAGAACATAATCAATTTCTATAAATATTCCTTGGAATGTATTTCCTTTGTTGAATACAAAGTAAGATAATTTATCATAGTTTATAATAATTATATGTTACAAATATAACATACTATAATTATATATATATATATATATATATATATATATATATATATATATATACTCTTCAATTCTTCTAATGGTTATCTTTAAAATTTTAACAAACATATGAAAACTTGTATCCATCTATTAGCATCAAGAGTAGAAAAATAACTGTTCTTCCAGCTAAGATAAAATCTTTAGTGTAAATCAACTATACTTCAATTTAAAAAAAATCTTTAGCACACTTTTCCTCCTCCCTTCTTTTTCTCTTCTCACTTTTCAGATTTAGCTGAAATAATAAGAAATTTTTGTTCCAGATTATTTCCTAATTTTTATGTCTGTTTTAAGCATCCTGCATAAACAGTTACAAAGCTTCACGATCACAGTACAACCAATTTGTTAGCCATAGTTTAGAACTGAACTGGTTTAACTGATGAGCTAATTTTCCCTATGACTTGTCTTTCCTTTTCTTGAATTGTTTGATGGGATTAATTCCCCATTTGGCTGGAAGGTGCAATCTCAGAGGCTCTGGAAGGACCAGAAAGCCTGCCTACTGCAGTCAGGGTGTCACCCCTGCTGTATAGGTATTCATAGTAGGTGCCATGCGCTGGGCTGGGTTCAGTTTTTTCCCTGGAAGGGCTTTCAGTTGGGTGGGAGAGGCAGGACACCGCTTGATGCTTCCTGAGGCCCAAATCCACCTGCAGGGGAGCTAGGCTGGGAGCTGTCTGAGGCCCCGAGTTCTCAGGGACAGTGTGTCTGTCGGTTCTTGAAATGACATGGGAGGGGGCGGTGATACAGCTCTGGGTACCAGGGTTTGGGGGCCCTGAATTTCGGCCATGGGGATTAAGAGGAAGGATCTGGGGATGGTGGCTTTGGGGTCTAGGGCAGGGACAGGGCCTGAGTTCCTTTCGAATTTGCTCCCCCCAGAAAGCCATTTGCTGAGGCAGTGTGTGTCCATAGCTGGTCTTCCCGGTCAGGCCACACCCCCTTGGAATATGGTCACTTGGGGACCCAAAAGAAAGAAGAGGGAACACGATGTCACAGGTACACATCAGCACAGTAACAGCCACAGAAGCGCTGGGCTTGCCCAAGTGCCTGGCACTCTACAGTTTACAACACCTCAAGAGGTGTCTGGCACAGGAGCTGCTGATTTCGTGAGGCTCAGAGAAGCAAAGTGACCTCGCTGAGCTGGCTCAGCCAGCTAGCGAGTTTGGATCGGGGTCTGGAAGCCAGTTCTCTGCGCCCGCCTTCCCAGAGCTCCACTGGCCAGAGAAATCAGAGGGGCCCAGAGGCGCTGGGGAGTGTGGGCTGGAAACCTGAAGTTTGAGCCCTCAAGGGAAAAGTTACAGGGCTCCCACAGATGTGCTGCCTAGGAATGTGAGTGTGGGCATGCTGGGGCACCCTGTTCCCTGGGAACCCACAAGCTGCAGTGACCCCACTGCAAGGCAGACAGCACCTCTGGTAGTCCCATGTCCTTGCTGCCGTCCCTCTGCTAAGTGGGCACCTGCAGTAAGCCTGGCCCCTGTTTGCACTGCACTAGCACCATCTGAGATAAACCTCTCCATGCTCCTATAAATAGGAATGACTATCCCCATCGTACAGTTGAAAAAACTGAGGCTCAGAGAGCTTCTCCAGCAGTAAACGGTCAGAATTTGAACGCAGAGCCTGTGCTTGTTCCACCCTGCTTTGCGCTGTGATGATTTTTTTTGGAGGGGGTTCACATTTTTCTAGCCTATAGAAGCCTACAGATTCCAGAGTCAAAGGAATACTTTACTTCTTGGGTTTGTTCTGGAAAGTACATTTTGATTGAGGAGTTGTGGAAGTTTTGCTCAGGCAGGACCCATAGGATGAGAATTATACAGTCCAGCTCCAAGAGAGAGAAAGTGGCCCAGTGCTCAGTGGGAGAGGGATCTAGCTTCAGTCTAAGGAAGGACTTTTTAACAGTACAACCCTCTCGAGATGGAGCAGCTGCCTTGTACAGTAGCGACCTCCCCGTTCCTGGAAGCATGTGCACAAAGAAGTCAGGGGATTCCTGGGCCGGGTGGGTGTTGGAAGGGAGGTACTCAGTCTTAATATCAAGTCTTAGGAAGTTCTCATCATTTGATCCATGGCTCTGGGATACCCTAAGTGCCTTCTGAATCCTCAACACAAAGTCCTGCACGGTGTGCTTTAAAAAAAAATTAGACTTTATTTTTAAAGCAGTTTCAGGTTCACAGAAAAATTGAGCAGAAAATACAGAGAGTTCCCACATACCTCCTACCCAACACGTGCACAATCTTCCCCACTTATCAACATCCTGCACCAGAGTGCTGTGTTCTTACAATCAATGAACCTACACTGACATATCATATCGCCAAAGTTCATGGTTTACATTAGGGTTCACTCTTGGTGTTGTACATTCTATGGGTTTGGACAAATGTATAATGACATGTATCCACCATTACAGCTTCATGCAGAGTAGTTTCACTGCCCTAAAAATCTTCTGTGCTCCGTGTGTTCATTCCTCCCTCCCCCCAACGTTGGCAACCACTGATTTTTTCACTGTCTCCATAGTTCTGCCTTTTCCAGAATGTCATATAATAGGAATCCTACAGTATGTAGCCTTTTCAGATTGGCTTCTTTCACTTAGTAATATGCTCTGTGTGCTTTTAGTGCCTGCCAAGGGACCCGTATTCACTTATTCATCCATCCACCCTTCCATCCATCCATCCATCCATCCATCCATCCATCCATCCATCCATCTATCCATCCATCCATCCATCCACCTATCCATCCATCCATCTACCCATCCAGCCATCCACCCACCCACCTACCATTCAGTCATTCAGCAAATACTGACCAGTGCCCACTTTATGGTAGGCACGGTTCTCAGTGCAGGCGAGCCAGCTGTGAATGGATGGACATGATCCCTACTTTCATTTTGAAAACCAGAATCCCCTGGTGGGTCTGCAGGGCAATCTCCAGTGCCCTCTCTGACCCCAAGGCTGCACAGGTCAGAAAGGCAGCCATTAGTGTTACCCTCGGATCCACTCTGAACTTTTTATCCAGACACGGTCACTGTGTTAGCAGAGACCACATGGCATGGCTCTTTCCCCTGCTTGGTGCCGTTGGCCAGCATCTCTCCAGTTCGGTCTAATCCCATGTCCTTAGTCTCACCATTCGTCAGTCATCGGAACCTTCCCCTGCTTATAAGTGACAGACCTGAGTCCCAAAGAGGTCAAGGCCTTTCCCGGACCCTGACCAGAGGGCTTTGCTCAGTTACGTCCTGGCTCGGAGGCTCAGTTTCCTCATCTGCTCTGTGATGGCCTCGGAGCGCATGACTGCAGGGGTTTTGTAGTTCCCGGCAGAGCTGGGATGAGACCCTGGGCTCCTGCCTATGCGGCCAGCACGGGAGCCTGCGTTTGCAGTGTTCTCCAAAACCCCTTCTCCTGGCTCTTCCCCACCCCCTGTTTGACTCCAGGAGAAAAGCAGTGAACTCTTCCTTCAAGCTTGTGGGGCTCCTATTGTGGAATGTCCTCTTCACCCCGACTGCTGCCAGGGCCCAGAAGGACACAGAACAGTTTTCCTCCAGATAGGGAGGGTGGACGGTGTCCTGTGGGGTCGCTCACCCTGCCCCCAGCCACCCCCTGAGAGAAGGAATAAGAGGTGGGTTGGCCCTGGGGCCCCCATGGCCCACTCCTGGGCCAGAGCTCCCACTTCCTGTGGACTGATGGGAGCCCCAGGCAGCCTGACTCAAGGAGGCACATTCTAACCTGCCTGGGAGAGCAGCTCCCACCTCCCTCCCCGACGCAGCCCCGGGAAACTACCTGCCCTCGGCAGCTCTGATAACGGCTATGATTTATTGAGCACCTACTGCATACGCGACACTTCACTTCATCAGCCCATTTCTGTCTTTGCCCCCCATCCTGCCAGGTCAGCTTTCTGGCTCAGGAAACTGGGAAAAAAACGGACTCAAAAACATTACCCAGGGGATGAGAGCAGAGCTTGGTGCCAACCCAGGGCTGGATGCAAAGCCCACGCTCTGAACAAACAAACTGTTTTATCAGCCAGGACCAGACGAGAGGGATGCAAAGCTTATCTGAGTTATCACCACAACCGCCCCAATGCACATCAGCCATCGTTCACAAACCCCCTTCCGTCTGTGGTCTGATTAACTCCAGCCGCCCCAGGAAGCAGGCGAGCAGGGTACTTTGCAGACGAGAAACTGAGGCTCAGAGAGGTTAAGTAACTTGTCCAGGGTCACACAGGGCCAATGAGTGGTAGGGCTATGAGTGAAAAGCCAGATTCTTGAGTCTAAACCTCACACCTTCCCTGCTTCACCACCCTCTCTGCTTTAGTACAGGAATCCACCCAAAGTCTATAAAAGTCAGGTCACTAAATGGCTCACATAAATATACACCTGCCTGTCTGTCTCCTCCATTCAGGGAGAAGACAAACCTAGAACAAACAAGAATGTTTCTCTTGCTGGGAGCCCTTCTTGTTACCTGTAGGGAAGGAAGGGAACTTTCCCAAACTCCCTAGGACCTGAGGAAAACTTCTCACCCAGCCTGGGAATCAGCCCCCATGTCACCCATCTGCCCGCCCTCCCTCTGTGCTTGGTCTGCCTGTCCTTCCCCGAGAAGGTGAGGCGGCTGGACCAGCCCCTGCCCGGCACCCACCTTGTCCGGAGCACAAACGCGGGCACTTCGTAGCTCCCTGGTCCAGCGGGGCTGCCCGAAGGCCCCAGTCCTCCGAGGAACCTCCGGAGCTGAGCTGGAGTGGCAGCGGGAACATATCATCTTTCAAGGGCTGGGCTGTGATGTCATCACCCTCCTGGGCACTTCCTCCCTCCACCTCCAGCCTAGGCCAGAGCTCCGGCTCCTGCCCAGCGCCGGCCCCAGCCAGGCTGGCTACAGTTTCCAGAACCCAGACCTACAGAGGCCAGGTGGGTGGCTGCATCTGCCCAGGGCTCCTGCTGCCCTCTGAGCCTGGGGCGCTGGGCGAGCCGCGTGGATGATTTCCAGGTTAGTGCACGAAGTGTTCTCTTGTGTAGACAGGCTGCCCTTTAAAGGCTCGGATTGGCAGACGTGTTCTGGGCTCCAAGTCAGCCTGGATTTCAGCCCCAGCGCTGCCACTTTCCTGGAGGAAAACCTCGGGCAGGTGACTAAACCTCTCTGAACTCTGAAAGGCAGCTGATGGTGACAAATCTCAGAGAGGGGAGGGGTGAGGATTAGTAACAGTCCTGACATGTACATAACTTTTACTGTGGCAGGCGCTTTTTTAAAGCCCATAAATGCGTTAACTCAGCTAATCCTCCCAGGAACCCAGGCAGTCTGGCTCCAAAATCTGTTCTTAACCACTTTCCCATCCCTTTTCTCAACTAAATGAAATTTTGGTGTGAATATTGGATGCATAGCAGGTGACCCCTAAAATACTAGTTTTCTTCTTTCTGGTATTGAGCTAGGTAGCTGACACACTTCACAAGTGAATACATTTGTCTAATAGCACATTTATTGCTTATCATGATTTCTTTTCCCTATGAGGTTGTTTTGTGTCCGAGTTCAGGTGTAAACAGTGGGCATTTACACAGAAGGTAGAAACAAGGGTGGCCAGGGAGGCAGGGGAGTTCGGATTTTTTTTTATGCCATGTATACTTCCAAAGGGATGACGGCAGCAGAAACTCGGAAACATCTTCAGAGATAGAACACCTTTCCCTGTCCTGTTTTCTGGTGACACTTAAGGATTTGTGCCTCTGAGACTCAGCCATTTCTTTGGGGATGTTTGGCTGTGGTTTCCTCACACTTCAACACTGATTGGCTTTCTTGGCTTCGCTCTGGAGACTTACCGACAATCCACAGCACTTAACACTCCCAGAAGCTTAGAAGCTGGAAAGTATGGGGGCCTTCAAACAGTTTTGGAAAAAGTCTTAAAGCCTTTCCTTCAAAAGAGAGCTGATAATGTGGGTCCAGTGGGACTGCGGGAATAAACGGGAGGGTCACAACTGTCTCCCCTTCCCCTGCAACTTCTCTAAACCAAGTCTTCAAACCAGCGACTGAGTCCAGCTCCATTATTAGAGATACGGGGAAACTGAGTCCCAGAAGAGTTAATGGGGAGGCCTGGGATCTAGGCCTGACTTGGCTGTGAACTGGTTGCATAAACTTGAATGTGGTCCTTTCCCCGACCTGGTGTCTCAGTGACTCCTCTGCACAGTGGCTGGTTCTACGGTGCTGGGACTCCTTGATCTGAGATTTCTGACTTCCTAGATGGGAGCAGGGCTCTTTGGACAGGCTGCCTGGTGCCCACCAGCCCTATAACATGGACTGTGCTATATGCTTTTTCCAGGAGAGAGGATCTATAGTCTTCATCAAATTACTGAAAGGATCTTCTATGATCCAAAGCATCTTGCGTCCCTCAGATGTCAGAGAGAGACAGACACCTTGTGAGGTCCCTTCCAGCTCACATATTCTAGGGTTCTACATCTATGAGATGAAAAATCTTCAAAGATCTGAATCCAGTGCTGATGCTTCTGTAAATACTATTGACAGAGAGAGCTCCAAAGGGCATCGTCCATCTACACACTTCTCCATCCACCACTGTAATATAGTTTTTTTTGGGGGGGGTGGAGAAATGCTATCTTGACGCAGTTTTGAAGTCCTGGCTCGCGGTTGGTCAGTTCTTCTTGAACAGCTAAGTTCACACTCCCATCACTTCCCTTCTCAGGCTTTTTCACACTCTGGGCCACTATGCACCTGCCCTAATCATGCGGGGGCCAGGTACCAAACAACTATGGACAGCCCTTATATCCTGGAACTTACAAAATTATTCAAATTAGCCAATGCACAGGGAGCCTGAGAAAGCTGCCTAACCCATCCTGCTTGCTGTACATAAGCTCTCCCTGTAGCACCAGCTTGCTGTTACTCTGTCCCCACGTGCAACCCCTGTGTGGCCCTGCCTGGAAGACTTCTCTCCTTTGGGGAAGTAAGTAACAAAAAGTTCTGCCTTTCATCTATCTGAGTGCCATCGTGTCATGTCTCTCCAACAAAAGAATCTTTAAATCTTGAAAAATAATCACCCACTCTTCCATCCACCTACACTTGTATCTACCCATTCACCCATCCACCCACCTGCTCTCCCATCCTTCCATCCATCCATCCATCCATCCATCCATCCATCCATCCATCCATCCACTGATTTATCAGACATCCGCATAGGTAGTCTGTGCATTGTTAGGCAGAAGTGAATGAATCAATGCACCCATGTCTGGGAGGAGCCCACCACTGAGGCCAGGGAACCATTTCAAAAGGAATTTCTCACAAACTCAGTAACAACCCACACTCATTTATATCTGGATCGGCACGTATTTGTACTTCATTTTTGCTATGAGAAAATTTAGCTAAACCCTTCCTGCGAAATCTGACACCCCTGACTTATTCTACCCCTTTCCACTTATCCACTTGGCTGGGGTCACAAGGGGACTCAGCCTGAGGTCACAAGGGGGCGCAGCCCTGCCAGGACTCTGGCTCCAGCCGGCCCGGGGGTTTTCAGGGACACCTAGAGGGGGCACCGAGGTCCTCCTGCATAACCCTGACGGCCTCCGCGCTAAGCCAGGGCCCCTCTGTGGCTTGATAAGAACCGACCCCTGGCCTCTCCAGCTCAAGTCCAAACCTAAGCCTTAGCATCACGCAGTCATCTAAGTCTCCCAAATGTGGCAGATGGCAGCTGACTCATGCAGTGATTTGCACATGCAGTGATCTCTGTTTGGAGTGCCCTTCCTTTGGAAACTCCCGCCCTTCTTTTAGGGGCCGCTCACGGGCCTTTTCCTGACGTGCCTGGCGGAGGCTGCACCCCGCCTGCACTCAGCAGCCTGGCCGCCTCCCTCCACAGCGCCGAGTTTTCTTCCATGCCCCCCGGACATGAATCCCATGAGGCAGGGACTCCTGTCTTATTTATCACTGTCTGTTATCGTCCAGCACATAGCAGGGCCCCTGTGAACTCCTGCTGATGGAATGAAGACACAGGTCAGTCTACGGGCAAAAGCCCCCAGATCCAACCTCACTGGGGTGGAGAAAAGAGCCCATAAAACAGAACAGCAGGAAAGCAAGCTATGTATGCAAATATATGCACACGTGTTTGTTTATGTATGTCTGCCCCTTCACCCCAGTGTTCCAGAACATTCTCTCCAAATGTCTGTGTGTGAGGCTGAGGTCCTCAGTCCCCTCCCCAGGAAGGCCCTTTTCCATCCACCTCCAGAAGTGGGCTGCGCTTTTGTCCAGAACTCTATAGTCTTGACCAGAAAGCAACCCCTGTTCTCTGTCACTCGGCTGCCGCCCGGCATACCACAGGCAGACCAATCCTGAAAAACTGGGTGAGCACGGATTTTGATTCAGAGCGAAACATGCACAAAGCCTATAGTGTGGATTGGTTGGCACTGATGCCCACGCCCACGGACCCTGCAGAGCAAGTCCCAGCAGACGTGCAGCCCCCTCCGTTCTGCCTCTGTTCTCGCCCCCAACCCCCAGAGGCCCCCATAGCCCTGCAGGAAGCTTCGTCCTGGGCACAGCTGGCCCTCAGTCCCCAGCTCCGACCCCTGGGCTGTCCATTCCCCAGTGATAAGTTACTAGCTGTTTAAAGTCCTTCTGAGTAAAGGAAAATTAAAATTTTAATTTATTAGCATGCATTTTACCATTCACCTTTATATCGCTCAGCTTGAGGTGCAAATATCTGTGCGTTTAACTCATATGTGAAATCACCGAAATAGCACCATTTATATTTTGCAGTTTATACGTGCATATGTATTTTGTTCTTTCCAGAACAGTGGAAACATGGCAGAAAGCAAACTCATCTGCTTTTATTTAACTCCTTGATATGGATTTTTTTCCTCACAATTTCTGTCCGCTGGACTTTCCCACACCCCGTCCTCAGATTTAGGGCGTGAGGGAAATCCTTGCTATTTCTGGTGCAAAGACCTTCAGAGCTGAGATCAGAGAGGAACTTGAGGAAGGAGGTGGGGGCGAAGAGCACAGGGAGGCTAGTCTTTCCTCCGTCTGTCTGTCTGTCTCCCTGCTGCCCTGGGAGGTGGATGGGGGCCTCGTCCTGCTGGGCCGGCAGGTTGGCGGGAAGGAGGCCTCGGTTGCCAGTTGGCCTGGCCACACTGCTTCCTACCTCTGTCCTTGGCCTTGGGGCTGCCGCTGCTCTTATGTCCAGAGGTGATTCCTCACTTCCTGCCCGGGCGGCAGGCTGGGGGGCTGCCGAGTTTGGGAAATCCTAAGGGTGAGGAGCCCAGGCTGATTCCTGGCATCCCTCGCCCCTCTTCTCCAGGGACTGACCACTGAGCCAGGGTCCCCAGGGAGCCAGCTCTACCTGCAGGGTCCTCGTGCCTCCTCGTGCCTCCCGTGGAACCTGGGACCCCCAGGTCCGGCGCCCACCAGGCTCGGTGCCGAGGCCCCTCCTTTCCCCTTCCCACCCCCTCATCAGGAGACTGAAGCTCCGAGAGGGGATTTACTCTAGCGAGTGGCATCCTCGGATCTCCCTACTCTGGGTATTTCATAGAAGTGGAATCCTGTGACATGTGGCCTTTGGGGCCTGGCTTCTTACACTCAGTGTCATGTTTCCGAGGCTCAGCCACATGGCGGCACATAGCGGTCCTTCATTCCTCTTTGTGGCTCAGCAACGCTCCGTCATATGGCTGGACCACATCTCTTTGTCCCTTCCCCCATGGATGGACTTTGGGGCTGTTTCTACCTTTCAACCATCGTGAATAACGTTGCCAGGAACACTCAGGTAGAAGTGTTTGTTTGGGTTCCTGTTTTCCATCTTTGGGGCATGTACCCAGCTGGGCCATGTGGGAACTCTGTGCTTCACTTTTGGAGGAAGAGCCAGACTGTTTTCACGGCAGCCGCATCAAGAGGTGCCCCCGCCCCTTGCTGTTCCCCACACATAGGTTCAAACACCTAGCGCACTGATGCTGCTGGAGGGCTGCAGAGAAGGACACTGCCCTGGGGGGCATTCTGGAGCCGAGCAGAACCTTATGGGGCCTTTCCCAGACCGACCCCTCCCTGATATCCTCTGCTGTGTCTCCTCTCTGAAGTACCTGGATAACAGTATCTGATGCACATTTCCTGAGTTTTTCAGATGCTGAAACCACCACCAAATGGAAGAAATTAACTATTGGATAATCACGAGCATGCAGCCCCCAGACCTTCTGGCGCCTAAGGATTGATAAGGTTAATCCCTGTGACGCTGCTGTGTTATCTCACCATCAACCAATCAGAGAATTGTGCACAAGCTGATCACAGACTCTGGGATGCCCTGCCCTCGCCTGGCCTTTAAAAATGCTCTGCCCCTATGATATTGTATAGCACAGGGAACTCTGCTCAATATTATGAAATAACCTAAAAGGGAAAAGAATTTGAAAAAAGAATAGATATATATATATATATGTATAACTGAATCACTTTGCTGTACACCTGAAACTAACACATTGTTAATCAACTGTACTCCAATATAAAATAAAATTTTTTTTAAATTTAAAAAATAAAAAGCTGTAAATTGCTGCTCTCAAAAAAAAAAAAAATGCTTTGCTGAAACTTTTCAGGGAGTTTGGCGTTTTTGGGGGCATGAGCCACACGTCCTCTTTGTCTGACCCTGCAGTAAACCTTCCTCTGCTCCGGACTCTGACGTTTCGGTTTGTTTGGCCTCCCTGTGTATTGGGCACATGAACTTGCGTTCAGTAACAATTCGAGTTTCTACTGACTCAGTGGGCTAACCATTGATCACCATCAACATCAGCCTCCGTTTCACTTCATCCATTTGTTCCGTGTATTTTCAGTTCAAAGAGGTGCATTCCCATGTGCTATGCATCGGCGTCTTACAATGAAGCAGAAATGTTGAGTAACCTGCCCAAGGTCCCCCAGCTAGAGGGGGGCTGAGCTGGAGCAGGAACCCAGGCCTCCTCTGCACTGGAGCCTGCAGACGGGAGCCTCTGTTTCCCAGTGGATGGCCCCCGAGAGCCAGCCTTTCCCTGGAGCTCTCTGCTCCCCAACCCTCTCTGCCCCGGCTGGCACTGCAGTCAGATTCCGAATTCGCCCCAACTCTCCCTGGGAGAGAGAAACTTAGTACACAGCATTCTGGGCCACATTCCTCCTCCTGGGGGCCTCCAGCTGGGTGCCCTTCACTGTTGAGTAATTCCCCTTTAGCTCACCTTCGAGTCTGTTTTCCTAACTCAGCCCCAGGCAGCTCCCAGCCTCCACCCCCTGCCCTGGCTGCCGAGTCCCAGCCCCCCTCTGGAAAACACAATCAGCCAGGCTCCCAAGTGCCCAGCACCTTGCTCTAGCCAGGCCCCTCCAGGCAGGTGACAGGTGACATCTCCAGCCCACGCAGTCAGCTTCTAGGTGGGAACCCTGTCCCCAGTGAGGAAACAGGCTCCCAGAGGTCAACAGCCCGAGCCACCGCCAGCCCAGACCCAGCCACTCTCACTCAGGCCACGGCCGTTGGCCCTGGCCGGTTTCCCACTTCCTCTCCTACCCCTCCCACCCTTCCCTTTCACAGTTGCCAGAGGGATCTTTTTTTTTAATAGAAAACTTTAAAAAAATTGCATGGAGTCAAGTTCCCTCTTTGTGGTGTCCGGTTGGTTCTGTGAGTTTTGACAAAGGCAGAATCGTGTATCCACACCCTCGTGCCCCATAGAACAATTCAATCACCCTGCACATTGCCTGCAGGCTCCTTTGCCGTCAACCCTCCCCAGTGCCCTGCTCTCTGGCAGCTACTGATCTGTTTTCTATCCAGAGGGATTTTAAAGAAGGTAAAATCAGTCTCCGGCGGCGGCTTCCACTGCATCTAAAATAAAACACAGCTCCAGGCCTCTTGCTCACTCAGTGTATACCCTGCCACAGGACATTAGCATCGCCCGCTCCTGCCCGAGGAATGTTCTTCCCTCTTCTCCAAGGGCCAACTGCTCTCCTCCCCAAGTCACAGCCTTAGTGGTTCCTTCTCGGGGGGGAGGGTCTTCTCAGCCAGCCTGGCTAAGAAGGTACCCTCCTTCCCACCTGGGGCTCTTCTACAGAACACCCACAAGGTGCAAAGTTATATGTGTGTGCTCGTGTGTCTCCTTTGTCTGCCGTGAACTCATAGCTCCATGAGGGCAGAGCCGTGTCTACACTACCCGCCAATCCACAGGCAGGCAGGTCCTAGGTGCTCAGAAAACACTCATTGAACAGGTGAAGGGGGGCTGCTGATGGTAGTGAACCCAGTTTGTGTCTGACTCTCAATCTGTACCTTTTCCACTGTGCCTTGTGCGTCCCCAGAATTCTCACTCATCTGTCCATCTATCTATCCATCTGTCTGTCCATCAAACACTCACTGAGGTCAGCTCTGTCCCTTGTGCCAGCCCAGGGCTCCCAGAGCTGGTAAGGCTGGCCCCTGCTTTCCCATGGTCAAGATTAACAGCCGCCCATCCCCGCCGTGCCCTTCAGAGGTGGGAGAGGACTCCCCCACCCACTTCCTCACGTTGCCTCCTCCTCCCAGCCCTGTGGGGTGAATTATCAACAGAAGGGGAAGTGACCTGCCCAAGGAGAGCATGACCTGAAGATACCGCAGGGCACCCCAGCGCCCACGGAGCCACGTAGTGACCTCGGAGAAAGACAGGAGATGGGCAAGAGGATGTGTCCTCAGGTGGGCAGAGAGGGAGCCTGGATCCCGGAGGGTCCACAGGAGAAGGCGGGGAGGGAGGGGCACCTCAGAGCTGGGGGCTCCCTCAGTGCCCCGCGGGGAAACGGGTCCAGAGAGGATGCTTTAGTCATCCAGCCCATCCTTGAGGGTCCCTGTGTTTCTAGGGTGGGTCACAAAAGCAGATGTGTAGGAGACATAGGGGAGGGGTGGTCTGGGGCCCGGGGAGGAACCAGCCCTGACGATGTCAGGGGGACATGAGCAAGTCCATCCTGTTGTTTCTGCCCCATAAATAGGCACCACCTTCCAAAACACCTCTATGCCTCAAACACTGAGGGCGTGGAGGTGATGCCAGAAATAGGTCAGGGCCCCCCAAGCTGCAGAGACGGTGTGGGCGGTGACTGACTGCCCTTCTGGGAACCGAGCTCTGTTCTCTTCCCAGATCCGAGTGATTCAGAGAGTGAGAAGGTGACCTTTTCCTTTCCTGAGGGTTACGTTTTTAATTCCAGGGTTTATCTGAGTTTTTTGTTTGTTTGTTTGTTTGTTTGTTTTAGCAACCTAATGGAAGCCAAAGTGAACTATGTCAAATTATTGAGACTGACACAGTGCCTGGCCCAAGGGAAATGTGTGATAAACAGTTACTTATTGACTAAGCAGATGCCTTCTCCCCCCTCCCCTGTGCACACAGAGCACTTGAAGACCAACAATAGAAGGCTGGTCTTTGGCGCAGGTCTGTGCACCCAAGGCCATGAGTAGGTGGCCCAAGCCTGGCGGTGGGCGTGGGAGTGGGGACACTAGAGGCTGGGCTTGGAGGCTGTCCAGCCAGGAATGGTGCCCCAAAGCCACCTTGGAGCTTCGCCTGTGTAGACACTGTCGCTGCCCCTGTTGATGCGCCCAGGGCCTGGCACTGGACGCTGGTGCATCAGGGAGCTGGGGCAGCTGCCGCCACCCTCCTGGGGTGGGTTTCCAGGTCCTCTCTAGCTTCTGATTCAAAGGCCATTTGCGAACGTCCGATTGGGACTCATGGCCACGTGCCTGCACCCCAGTTGCAAGAAAGGCTGGGAAAGCATTTGCCATCCTCCAAAACTCATTGGGTGGGGAATCCCCCAAACTCAGCGAAGGTATTCCGAGAGGGAGGGAGGAATTCCAACAGGAATAAGCACGTTCACAACAGTCCCCTGTGGACGTTCCATGCTTAGGCCAATCCGTGTCTCATATTGCCACGCCTCTGGGCCTTTGCTGTGCTGCTCTGTGCACTCGGCCTGACATTCTACTGCACATCCCCCATCTTTGTGCATGACTATATATATTCCTCTTGCTCTGGCCCCCCCAGCCCTCCCAATATGATAATATAAAATATTTGGTTACATCGAGCATCAGTTTTCATGTTACCATGTCTCTGATATGAAATGTTGTTTCTGGGTAGATGTATAAGATCTCTGCTTATTCTTGTTCCTCTTTTTTTTTTTTTTTTATAGCATCCTGTTCTTGTTTAATGGATGCACTATTTCATCCTTATGAACATATAAATTATACTTAAAAAAATTTCTTCTATTTTCTGCACTGCTTATCCTTGGTCTCTTTTCTTCTTTGCTTTTAGCTTAGAGGGTCTCCTCAAAGGGCCAGTTCCCTTAGCTGTCTGTTTATGTTGAAGAGTGAGCTGTCCAGGGTTCTGCATACCTGGGCTGGCCTTGGTGCCAAGTGCACCTCATGGAGGAACAACCGAGCAGCAAGCAGGGTATGCTGTCAGGGAACCTCCAAATGTCAGTGCTGCAATGTTTCCTCTGCAGCCACTCAGCCTCCCAGAGAAGAACCTACCGATCCCCTGGCTTTTCCGAGGACAGGTTTGTGGGTGCCAGAGCTCAATGTGCTGATGTTTACAGCTCCCTAGGCTGTTCAGCTTCATGCCTCACCTTTACGCCTTTCAATCTGATTTTTCCAGAGGATAAACCTCATGTCCTGGGGCTAGAGGTGGCATGGGAAGGAAGAAGCTGATGCTGGTGTCAGACAGCGGACCAGGAACCCAAACATTTTGTAGAGAAACTTTCAGCCAATCTCCACTCCCCTTTTAGTCCAGAATCCAACACCCTCCTTTCGTGGTACCTGGTGCCTCAGACGGCGATCCCCTGTGGGTTCTGTGGTCAAGTGGTGTGTTTGTATGGACTCTCCCTCTTCGCGCCCTTAGGTGGAAACCATCCCCATTCTGCCAGATCCCTCTTCTGCTTTCAGCCCGCTAACAATGTCGTGACTCTCAGCTGCTAGGGCAGCTTCTGCTGTGTTTATGTTCTTATAGAGTATTACCATTTTTTGGTGATACCTCTATTAATATTTTAAAGGGGTTTTGGGGAGACGGAGGAGACCCATTAATGGTGAATGCGCCACTTTTAACCAAAATTGGCATTTTACTTTCTATGACCTCCCTTCTTCCCACAGGACGTGCATGACTTTCCCCACACCGCGACAATGCCCGTTGTCCCTCCCTGTACCCCTGTCCCTCACTGCCCTCCATCCCCTCTCTACTAAGCTTATACGGCCCTGATGCCACTGTCGACTGAGAATTGCCAACCCCAGCCGGGCCCCGAACAGCACCTAGAGTCGCCCATCGTTTCTCATCTACTGGTCCGTCTCTTTTCCTTCAAATTCCAAACTTTCCTCTTCCCCCAAGCAAATGACCCTCCTGCTACTTCACAGGGAAAACCAAAATCACTGGATGAGAGTTCCTCCTGTTCTCGTTACCACCATCCTCTCCAGCCTGGGTACCGTCTTCAGGGACACATTTGCCCCTCCCCAACCCAGTCTCCACCCAGTAGCCCAAGGGCCCCTCCAAGAACATACATCAGCGTCTGTCACTTAAAACCCTCACCGTTTCTCACTGTTCCTAGACTTGTCAACCTCCCCCTACGCACCTCTACTCTCCACTCAAGCTTCCTTTCAGTCCCAGAAAGAGCATGCACTCAATATTTTTACATTTGCTTTTCTCCAAGGGTGATATTAAAAATATTGAACAATGGCAATATGCTATAACAGGGTCCCAGAGGCCTCCTGCTCTACGAGGAGTTACCCCTTTAATGTCTGGATCGCGAGAAGGTATTAGTTCCCGGGGCTGCTGTACCAAAGCGCAACAAAGTGAGTGACTTAAGCAGCAGATATTTATTGTCTTGCATCTCTGGGGGCTGGAAGTCTGAGGTCAAGGTGTCGGCAGGACCGTGCTCCCTCTCAAGGTTCTAGGCGAGGATGTGTTCCAGGCCTCGCTCCCAGCTTCTTGGCTATGACAGCTTAACTCCAATCTTCACATGGCGTTCTCCTGATGTGCACGTCTGCGTCCAAATTTCTCCTTTTTATAAGGGCACGGTCATATTGGCTTAGGGACCCACCCTAATGACCTCATCTTAACTTGATCATCTGTAAAGACCCTATTTCCAAATAAAGTCACATTCGTAGGGACTGGGGTTAGGGCTTCAAAGATTTTTTGAGGGGGCACAATTCAATCCTTATGGGTTGACCAGAGTGTTAGGGGTGGGCATGTGGGAAAATATCTATTTAATAATGCATATGGAAGAATGTCAGTATTTTAATAACCAGGACATCCTGGCTGAATATTTACTCAGCCAGCCCTGGAACTCTCCCCATCACTTCCCATTCCCTTCATCTTCCAGCATCCTCAGCTTAACCATCCATGCCCCTGAGACCCTACCCTGGAAGCCCCAGCTGCAGGGGCTCGTAGCCGTGCCATGAGCACCACAGCACCCATGCCTCCCTGCCTTGACCGTGTCGGTTGAGAGGGATTATTTCCCTTCCCTGGGCACCTGGAACCCAGCAGGTGCTCCAGGGTTATTCGCATACATGTCTTTGTTCCCATGGAGTCCTGGGGGCAGCGGCCTCATCTCTTACACATCAGCCTCACCAGTGTGGTGGGCACTGGAGAAATGGTGGATGAATAAACAAATGCTTTCATGAATGGATTTTTAACCTGTCCACCAATATCAGGCTGTATCAACAACCTTGCTTTGTTTTACACTCTGATAGGTGACATGGAACTCACAGGCCAGCAGGTAAGAGACTTAAACAAACATTTGGGGAGGGGAGGTTTGCTGTGTAATATAAAATCTGACCTCCCATGCTCCATCGGGAGAAGGAAATAAGAGCTGCAGGTGGGGAAGGGCAGATCACAAAGGAAGGTCCCTAGGCAATCAGGGCTCTCTGAGAAAGGGGAGGAACGCTAAATCTATCGGGGCCGTCATTTCATGACGTAGGTAAGTCAAATCACTATTCTGTAGAGTGAAGTAAGTCAGACAGAGAAAGAGAAATACTGCATGATATCGCTTATATGCAGAATCTAAAAAGAAATGATACAAATGACCTTATTTACAAAACAGAAACAGACACAGATTTAGAGAATGAACTTACAGTTAAAGAGGAAGGGTGGGGAGAAGGGTTTGTCAGGGAGTTTGGGATCGACATGTACACACTGCTATATTTAAGATGGATAACCAACAAGGACCTACGGTATAGCACAGGGAACTCTGCTCAGTGCTATGTGGCAGCCTGGAGGGGAGGGGAGTCTGGGGGAGAATGGATACGTGTATATGAATGGCTGAGTCACTTTGCTGTGCGCCTGAAACTATCACAACATTGCTAATCGGCTATACTCCAATATAAAATAAAAAGTTAAAAAAAAATTCAAAAAAATCACTACGCTGTACACCTTAAACTTATACAGGGCTGTTTGCCACTTACATCTCAATAAAACTGGAGGAAAAAAACCCACATATTGCTGAAGCCCAGCCCCAGAATTTCTAATTTAGTAGGTGCGAGCTGGGGCCTGGGAAGCAGTGCGTCTAACAAATTCCCAGGTAATACTGATGCTGCTTGGCTTCAACTTGAGAATCACTGGTAGAGTCAACAACTTCAAGGTGAAGATGGTAACGCTAAAGCCCAGAAATGTGTCTTGCCCAGCAAAGTTGGCTAATGCCCAAGATGGACGTAAAACCAAGCTGTCACCTCCAAGTCAATATAACCCCTACAGCAGGCTGCCTTTGCGGCACTCCCTCAGGAGAGGGTGCCTGCTGACCTCGCAGTGATTCAAAGAACAACCACGGAAGGAAAGAATTAATACCTTGGTGGTGTTTCACCTGGCTCTTGTTTATATTGTATTTTAATGTCTGATTCCAGAATCAGCCATGTTCTTGATATCTGCACCAATCTTGCACCACCAAGCATTCTATTTTGTGTGTGGAGATCTGATCTGTTTATAAAAGCAACATTGCAATCACAGTATCATTTTAAAAAGGCAATTCTAAAACTTACTAATCTTCTCTTCCTAATAATAGAGGGTTCTCAGGACAAAGGTCTTCTGTTATAAGATCACTTTTCTCTGTAGTATCTCCCTGGTAGATAACTGATTGGGCAACTAACAAAAAACTTACTGTGGTCATTGAGAGTAAGGAATTCAAATAAGTACTGGGAGACAATTAAAAAAAAAAAAAAGAAAGGGACTTCCCTGGTGGCACAATGGGTAAGAATCCGCCTGCCAATGCAGGGGACACGGGTTTGAGCCCTGGTCCGGAAAGATCCCACATGCCTCAGGGCAACTAAGCCTGTGCGCCACAACTACTGAGCCTGCGCTCTAGAGCCCGCGAGTCACAACTATGGAGCCCGTGTGCCTCAACTACCGAAGCCCGCGCCCCTGGAGCCCGTGCTACAACAAAGAGAAGCCACCCCTCCTCATTGAGAAGCCCGAGCACCGCAACGAAGAGTAGCCCCCGCTCGCCACAACTAGAGAAAGCCCACGTGCAGCAACGAAGACCCAACGCAGCCTAAAATTAAAAATAAATAAATAAATTTATTTTTTAAAAATTAAAAAAAAAAAGAAAAGAGAGGAAGGCTGGGAGCCATGATGCACTGGCAGGGCCTCCGCACGAGGGGGTCCGGAGCAATGACGAGCTTGGAAGAAAGGCTCCACGCGGAGCACAGGGTTCCTCTTGGCTCCTTTGGAAGCTCAGCCAGGACTTTTCACTCCGTGTGGCTCAGAGGACTTGGTGTCTCCTTCCTCTGTTTGTCCTCTGCCCCCCTCTGTCTACACCCCTCATGTGTTTTCACCAGGAGTGACCCCAGGTAACAGGTGGGGTTGAGGCTGTCACCACGTGCCAGAGCTGTGGCCTTGGGGGTGGCCCGTTCAAATTGTCCCCTGTTCCGTGGTCAGGTCTTCTGGCCATTCAGGCTCAAGTGTCAACTCTCCAAGAGGCTCGCCTGACTGCACGATCTAAAGTAGCCTCCAGGGGGAGGGGCACGATGGTGTAGGGGATTAAGAGGTATAAACCGCTATGTATAAAATAAATAAGCTATAAGGATATATTGTACCACACAGGGAATATAGCCAACATGTTATAATAACTCTAAATGGAGTATAACTTTTAAAGATTGTGAATCACTATGTTGTACACCTGAAACTTACATAATATTGTAAATCAACTATACATCAGAAAAAGTAGTCTCTAACACGCACGCATGCATACACACCCAAGCCACACAAACCCAAGTACACACTGCACACACATCCCACCAACACACATACACTGACACACCACACACACACACACACACACACACCACACAAGGTGGTCCATTCTCGGCTCAGAAATTAAAACCTTAAATTGCAGATGGAGGCTTCACGAGGTTAAGCAACAGCCCCTCAGGTATGTGTGGATTTCTCGACTCCACCCTCAGGCACAGAGGGGCTGAGATCAGATGTCTGCGCTGCGGAGCTTCAGAGACCCTGGGCATCCACCCCATCAGCCCACAGGGTGCGAACCCAGGGTGCGGTTTGCCTGACCCCCGGCTCTCTGGCCCGGGGTCTGTCTCAGCAAACCCTTCTGAACTCCAGGTGCTGGCACCCAGTTCCCCGCAGTGCCGCGAAGACTGGTTGTGGACCCCGAGTGGTGGGCGTGCAGCCTGGGAGAGGGGCTGCCTGCTCCACGCTCTGGCTCTGCTGTGAATCCCAAGTGAGGCCCTTATCTTGCCCTGGCTGAGCTTCCTCATCTGTCAGATGCAGACAGAAAACGGCACCGAGCTGACGGGCTTGTGCGACGACTCAGTGGGCTATGCGTCCGTGGAAGACTGAGACACAGGCTCCTGGGCAGGGTGCTGTTTGGGAGCTGACCCCGTGGGCCAGAAGGAGGAGCTGGTGGACGGGTGCTAGGAAGGCGGGAGGCGATGCAAGGATGCTTTCCTGAATCGGCCACTGCTGTGGGTGCTGGGCCCTGCCACCTCGAGGACCTTCTAAGGTGGGTTGGATTGTATCTCAGAAATGCCTGCCCCGGGACAAGAGGGAAAGGCATTTCCCCAACTCGGGGAGGGTTTCCCAGTGAAGCACTGGTTCCCCCACGCCCTTGGGTGGTGCTTCCGGGAGTGCAGAGCGGGGTCGCCCGGGCAGCCCCTCCTATAGATCCGAGAAGCCCCAGGGCAGGAAGAGAGAGGCAAGGGTGCAACCAGAGGCTGGAGATGGTCGGCCTAGAAGGGCCGGTTAGCGGAGCCACTGCCGGCGCAGGGCTGAGGCTGTGAGGGCACCCAGGACACACGCTCCGCCCTCCCCGTCACCGTGCCATCACTGTGGCTCCGCCACTCTCTGTGCGAGAGAACCAGAGCTCCTGCTCCCAGCGCCTGTGTCTCACGGCTCTTGGTGCCTTGCGGCATCTGTGTGTCCCTTCTCTCTGTAGGTCTTTTGCCTTCCGCTTCTGCCAATAGCCAATAGCTGGTTTTTCTGAAACTCAAGTCCAAATTCTCAAGCCTGCATCCAATGGGTACAAGTGGTCCCGCCCCTTCTCAGGTGCCCTACAAGCCTGGGGCCAATCTGTCCATGAACCCCTGGGTCAGATGCCCTCCTCAGGCTTACGAAACCCATTTTGCCTCCCAACGAATCTGATATTAGGAAGCCATCAGTTCAGCCCTCTCGCCTCCCCTTTCCTGAGCCTAGGAGAGAAAGAGAGAAGGCCTTTGCTTGTCTGTTGTGGAGCTTGAGGCGTGCCAAACCTATGGGTGGTCTGACAACTGGGCCCATATCCCCAAAGGGTGATGTGGTAGACAGAATAATGGCTTCCTCAAAGATGTCCACGTCCTATGTTATGTCATGTGTCAAGGGAGAATTAACTTGCAGATGGAATAAGGTTGCCAATCAACTGACCTTAAAATAAAGAGATTAGCCTGGATTACCTGGCCCCAATGTAATCCTACGGGTCCTTAGATGTGGAAGAAGGAGGCAGAAGAGTCTGTGTCAGAAGCATGCAAAGTGGGAAGAACTCTACCACCACTGCTGGTTTTGAAGATGGAAGGGGCCACAAGCCAAGGAATGCAGGAGAATTCAAGGGAGTTAATATGGTGATCCAGGGAGATGGAGGGTAACGGGTCACCCTTCTGCCTTCTTCTTTCATGGGACTGAAGTGAGCCAAGCTTCTCCCCACGACTTGGCAAGGCTGGCTGCTGGGTGGTCCCAGCAGGTCAGGCGTTGAAGCCACCAGAGCAGCCTGCCCATCTGGCTCCTCCTACCCTGCCCATTAAGCTGGACAAACACAGATCCCTCTGCCCACAGGTTGGCAGCAGGAAGAGGGGCTGGCTGTTGGTGACGAGGTCTGATGCCCGCCACCATCTCCACAGCTGGGTGAGAGGGGTGGCACGGGGGGGCTGGTATCTTGCTGGCGGCCGGGCCCTGGGCGGGGGTGGAGGAGCTTAGGCACATCCCACCCCTGCTCTAAGCCGTTTTCCCTTCTCACCCAGGTTGTATCACTGGGCTGTGAAGATTGAATACACTGTGCTGTGGAAGCATTTTGTTGAGTTTGAATGCCCCGCAGGTGGCAAGGGCTCCCCACCAGGCCACAGTCTCTGAGCCCAGCTTCCCATCTGAAGAAGAAACCAGCAGGAGAGGTGACTGGGGCTCCGCTGACGTCTTGCCTCTGACTCACGCACACGCGAAACCCCCCACATGGCAGGGCAGCTGGAAAAACACTGAGTTGGAGGGTAGCGTGCGGACGGCCAGATGGTTTTCATCTTAGTGATGATGAAACTTGAGACACCAGGATGCGGATGGGGACCCGAGGCTCTGATGTGGTGAAACGTGATCCCTCCCGCCAGCTTCTCCACGCTCATCCTCCTGTGCTCTCTCTTTCTCTGTCTTTGAATCTGAGATATTCCTTTCAAGTTGATTTCACATTTGTTTTCTGTCTGTGCTTCTCACTCTCTCTTTCTGTGTCCTTTTCTTTTGCTTCTCATTTTCCCCTCACTGTTCTTAGAGGTTACCTTTTGGTATCCCCTGCAGTAGCATCAAGGCTCACCCTTCTTCTTTTTTTTTTTTTTTATAAATTTATTTATTTTATTTATTTATTTTTGGCTGTGTTGGGTCTTCATTGCTGCGCGTGGGCTTTCTCTAGTTGCAGCGAGCGGGGGCTACTCTTCATTGCGGTGCGCAGGCTTCTCATTGCGGTGGCTTCACTTGTTGTGGAGCACGGGCTCTAGGCGCATGGGCTTCAGTAGTTGTGGCACTTGGGCTCAGTAGTTGTGGCTCACAGGCTCTAGAGCGCAGGCTCAGTAGCTGTGGCGCACGAGCTTAGTTGCTCTGCGGCATGTGGGATCTTCCCGGACCAGGGCTGGAACCCATGTCCCCTGCATTGGCAGGCGGATTCTTAACCACTGCGCCACCAGGGAAGCCCTTTTTTGTTTTTTTTAATCTTTATTGTAGTACAGTTGATTTACAATGTTGTGTTAGTTTCAGGTGTACAGCAAAGTGAATCAGTTATACATATACATATATCCACTCTTTTTAAGATTCTTTTCCCATATAGGTCATTACAGAGTATTGAGTAGAGCTCCCTGTGCTATACAGTAGGTTCTTACTAGTTATCTATTTTATATATAGTAGTGTGTATAAGTCAATCCCAATCTCCCAATTTATCCTTCCCCCCCCACCTTACCCCCTGGTAACCATAAGTTTGTTTTCTACCTCAGTGAGTCTATTTCTGTTTTGTAAATAAGTTCATTTGTACCCTTTTTTAAGATTCCACATATAAGTGATATCATATGGCATTTGTCTTTGTCCATCTGGCCTACTTCACTCAGTATGACAATCTCTAGGTCCACCCATGTTGCTGCAAACAACATTATTTTGTTCTTTTTCATGGCTGAGTAATATTCCATTGTATATATGTACCACAGCTTCTTTATCCATTCCTAAGGCTCACACTTCTCAACCTTCATCATGCTGTAATGCAGTCTTGGGGATCTGTCCTTACCCTCCTGCCCCCCAGATCTCGTCAGTCCTGTGTATCACTCCCTCAGATCCCCTAATCCTGGCTGGGAAGTAATAGACAAATGTGTTAGTCCATTTACGATTCATGGGCACTTTATAGGAGTGTCTCCTGGGGTGACGTTGTTTCTACCTAAAGCCCGGGCTTCTATAGCACATGGCAAGTGACTTGGGCTGAGACCTGTTGATGAATAAGCTTTTCCTGGTTCCACATCACACTCATCAGGGATTTTCTCTTCTGGATCCTGAGACAAATGTCCTTTTGGATTGGTGGGAGTATTAGTGGAGTGAGTACAGAGCTGTTGCAGCAAAGAGCCCCTCATCCCCCAAGAGCGGCTACAGGCATAGACATCTATCTCTTGCACTCACATAACAGTTCTGAAGTGAGCTATCTGGGGAGGCTGTACTCCATGTGGTCATTCAGGGACCCAGGTTCCTACCATTTCTTACTCCATTATTCCCTAGGTCATAAAGTCATTTGCATGGTTGGAGCTGGGTCACTGCCACGTCTGGGTTCCCTCTTACAAGAAAGGAAATAGAATGTGGTAGAAGCACTCCCTGTGGCTTAAATTCTAGACCCCCAAATAGCGTATATCACGCCCATGACAGCCTGGGGAATACAGCCTAACCAGGCAGCTTGTGTCCAGCTACACATGTTCATTACTAAGAAATGAGGGGAATAGGTCCGGGTGGACAGCTAGTCATCTCCACCACATGGGACAACAGAAGAAGCTATTGCTCTGATTCTGTCCCCATCTCTGCCCTCTTTATTGAGATGGGGAGCTCAGGATTCCAGCTGTAGGCTAGTCCCATAAGTGGCCTCTTTGTATGAAGGACCCAGGAGCTTCTTGGGAAAATACGCATTCCAAGGGAAAAATCTGTTCTTGCTGGGTTCAAGGCAGAAATGGCCAAGATAGGGAGAGAAGCGATTCTGAGCAAGCCTGCTGGCACTCAGATACCGTTCTGGATCAACCCTGTGGACACATGCCTAAATCAGAGAGGAGGTGCAAGGAAGGTGAGTCAAAGCCAAAAGAAACCTCCTCAAACACAGGAGAAGGAGGCAACCTTTGGGGCAAATCCTCCCAGGGACAGCCTGGCTTTGCCTGCCCACCACTCAGGCCCACGTCTTCTGAAAACAGCCCCTTCACTCGGAGGCCCCCTTGGTCCCCACTGCATCAGTTTCATGGAGACTTTAAATCAAGTGGTGGGCGTGCGTTGGGCCGATCAGAGGCTCTTTTCCAGTAACTTGACCTCTGAGGAGATGGAGGTGAGGCTGGACCAGGGTCAGGGCTCTGTGGTCCAGAAGGGCACATGGGGACTCCTAGCCTGTTGGTGACGTTCTGTTCCTTAGCCTGGTGGTGGGTACATGGGAGGCCAGTTTATTACTATGTCCTTGTTCTTTTTTTTAATTTAAGTATAGTTGATTTACAATGTTGTATTAGTTTCAGGTGTACTGCAAAGTGATTCATATATATATATATATATATATATATATATATATGTATATATATATATTCTTTTTCAGATTTTTTGCCGTTATAGGCTATTACAAGATGTTTTTTTATTGGAGTATAATTGCTTTACCATGCTGTGTTAGTTTCTGCTGCATGGCCAAGTGAATCAGCCATATGTATACACACACCCCCTCCCTCTTGGACCTCCCTCCCCACCCCATCCCACCCAGCTGGGCCATCACAGAGCACCGAACTGAGTTGCCTGTGCTATACAGCAGGTTCCCACTAGCTATCTATTTCACACATGGTAGTGTATTTATGTCAAACCTAATCTCCCAGTTCATCCCACCCTCCCCTTCCCCACCCCGTGCCCACACGTCTGTTCTCTACGTCTGCCTTTCTATTCCTGCCCTGCAAATAGGTTCACCTGTGCCATTTTTCTAGATTCCACATATACGCATTAATATACGATATTTGTTTTTTTCTTTCTGACTTACTTCACTCTGTATGACAGACACTAGGTCCATCCACATCTCTACAAATGACCCAGTTTCGTTCCTTTTTATGGCTGAGCAATATTCCATTGTATATATGTACCACATCTTCTTTATCCATTCATCTGTTGATGAACATTTAGGTTGCTTCCATGTCCTGGTTATTGTAAATAGTGCTGAAATGAACGTTGGGGTACATGTGTCTTTTTGAATTGTGGTTTTCTCAGGGTATATGCCCAGTAGTGGGATTGCTGGGTCGTATGGTAGTTCTATTTTTAGTTTTTTAAGGAGCCTCCTTACTGTTCTCCATAGTGGCTGTATCAATTTACATTCCCACCAGCAGTACAGGAGGGTTCCCTTTTCTCCACACCTTCTCCAGCATTTACTGTTTGTAGATTTTCTGATGATGGCCATTCTGACTGGTGTGAGGTGAAACCTCATTGTCGTCTTGATTTGCATTTCTCTAATAATTAGTGCTGTTAAGCATCTTTCCTGTACCTCTTGGCCATCTGTATGTCTTCTTTGCTGAAATGTCTGTTTGGGTCTTCCGTCCATTTTTTGATTGGGTTGTTTGTTTCTTTGATACTGAGCTTCATGAGCTGTTTGTATATTTTGGAGATTAATCCTTTGTGTGTTGCTTCATTTGCAAATATTTTCTCCCATTCTGTGGGTTGTCTTTTCATCTTGTTTATGGTTTCCTTTACTGTGCAAAAGCTTTTAAGTTTAATTGGGTCCCATTCGCTTATTTTTGTTTTTATTTTCATTACTCTAGGAGGTGGGTCATAAAAGACCTTGCTGTGATTTATGTTATAGGGTGTTTTTTCTATGTTTTCCTCTAAGAGTTTTATAGTGTCTGGTCTTACATTTAAGTCTTTAATCCATTTTGAGTTTATTTTTGTGTGTGGTGCTAGGTAGCATTCTAATTTCATTCTTTTACATGTGGTTGTTCAATTTTCCCAGCACCGTTTATTGAAAAGACCGTCTTGTCTCCATTGTACATTCTTGTCTCCTTTGTCATAGTTTAGGTGACCATAAGGTTTATCTCTGGGCTTTCTATCCTGTACCATTGATCTATATTTCTGTTTTTGTGCCAGTACCATACTGTCTTGGTTACTGTAGCTTTGTAGTACAAGATATTGAGTACAGGTCCCTGTGCTATACAGTAGGTCCTTGTTGTTTATGTATATATAGTAATGGGTATCTGTTAATCCCAAACTCCTAATTTATGCCTCCCACCCATTACTATATTCTTGACTCCATACTGACATATTATGAACGTAATTTTTCCCCAGTTTTATTGAGAAATAATTGACATACATTACAGTATAATTTTAAGGCATAGAACATGCTGGTTTGATTTACATGTATTGTGGATGAATATAATCTTTTATATGTAGGCTATAATTCAGTAACAAAAATAAGGAAGTGGTGGCGGGTTGATCTGTCCTGCTTGCAGAACTCAGAAGAAACCCCGTGCTAGTGCCTGCTTCTGGATGTTTCTCCGTGTCCTTCTCAAGACCTGGCTGTCCAACTTCGGTGATTCTGGGAGATTTTTCCAGTTTCTCTGCCTCACCCTCATCATCTTCCTTGTCTCCTCCCTACATGTACCAGGACTGGTTTCTGCTGCTAATAACTGAAAACCCTTCCTGAAATAAAGGAAACATGATATGAATGTGTATGAGTATGTGTGAGTGTGTGTGAGTATGTGTGTGGGAGTGTGTAAGACCCACTGAGGAGAGCTGACTCAGCTTTTGCAATGACAGGTATTGGACAGAAGAAGGAAGTCTTGTTTTCTGTTTGTGGTCCCGGTTTTAACTTGTGGCTGGCATGGTGGGCGTGGCACTACCTGTGGCCTAAGGGTTATCGGGGTGGAAAGTGAGGGGCAGATTTCGCTCCCACGCACAGGAGACAGAAGTCTTGGCAGCAAGAAGCAGCAGTCGGGCCGAGATGCAAAAGAAAATCGACGACTGTGGGGCACACAGAGTTAGGGCTGAGGGGCCCCCACGGTCCTCTGATTCAGCTTCTCATTTTGCAGAGGAGGGACCTGGCCAGAGAGCTTCCGTAACTTGCCCTGGCTTGCACAGAGGATCTTGAATCTGAACTTGTCATGAGGCTGTCCCACTAGAAAGAAAAGATGGAAGCTGAGATAGGAATGCTCAGCTGTATGACATGGGTGGGAGGGGAAAAGCAGGGAGAGGCTGGGGCAGAGAGAATCAGCTACACGAGTGAAAAGTATCTTCGCTTGTTGCCGCATGCTTTAATTAATCAGTGTATGATCACAGATGGGGCAATAATGGAGAAATTTTTGAGTGTGCCTTTGCCACCCAGGCAAACAATATGGGACCAGGGATGAGAAAGCATGATTATTGTTGTAGCCAACCGGAAATACAATTTGGATTATAATAGATATTCATATATTCAGCCTTTGATTTCTTATTTATTTATTTTTAAATATTTATTTATTTATTTGGTGGCACTGGGTCTTAGTTGCGGCAGGCGGGCTCCTTAGTTGTGGCATGTGAACTCTTAGTTGTGGCATGCATGTGGGATCTAGGTTCCTGACTAGGGATGGAACCCAGGCCCCCTGCACGGAGAGCACGGATTCTTAACCACTGTGCCACCAGGGAAGTCCCTATTCAGCCTTTTAAATTGTATGTCAGACTCTGATGTGCCCAATCACTGGCATTGGGGACCCTGTGAGAGCAAAGCAGGCTCTGACGCTTCCTTGCTGGTGGACCTAGACTTTCGGGGAAGACAGATATTAAATATGCAATTTCACAAATGATTGATTAGGCACTTCGGTGCTACTTGACAGGAAATTGCTCCCGTGGAAGCGACACTTAAGCTCCTGCCAGAAGAAGGAAGGTTTAGCTGGGAAGCCTGGCAGGATAGGTTCCCAGGTGGTGGGAGCCGCATGTGCAAAGGCCCTGGGGCTTGGAGAGTGTGGCTTGTTGGCAGAGCTGAAGAAGGCATTTTGTGAGGAATTGAGAGAAGACGAGCTTGGCCGGAGTTTGGTGAGTGTGGCAGGGGCCGTGAGAGAGCTGAGTCTGGGGGGAGAAAAATGGAGAGGGGGAGAAAGACCTCGAAAGCCATGGAAAGGAGTTTGGACTTTGTCCTGGGGTCAAGGGAGGCCACTAGGGGGTTCAGCGTGTGTGAGTGTGTATGTGTGTGTGTGTGTGTGTGTGTGTGTGTGTGTGTGTTACGGTTTGATGCCGAAAGCTCAGCCAGCCTCTGGGCACCGGTGCCGAATGGAATCTTGGAGACAGAGTTTTGGGTGAAGTAGAAAAGAATAGCTTTATTGCTTTGCCAGGCAAAGGGGGATACAGCAGGCTCGTGTCCCTCAAAAACTATGTGTTCCAACCCGGGAGGAATTGGTGAGGAGTTTTATAGCAACAGTTCAAGGGTGGGGTTGCTGACCAGGTTAGGGTGTGTGCAGGGCCTGCACTCCTTTAACCTCATCTCAGGTGGTCTCCTAGTCTTGATGAGCTTCTCTGGTTGCTTTAATCTGGCCTCAGGTGGTTTCTTGGCTGCCCCTCCCTGGTCTCTGCATCCCCTCCCTTCCCCGAGTAGCAACTGTTTGAATTTGCCCTTTGGAACTCAGGGGAGGTCATGGAAGCTGAAGTCTGTCCCCTACAAACAAGAAATGGGGGACAGGAAGCCTTCCTTGCCCAGGAGCCCCAGAGGGTCCTGCTCGGTTTCAGGTTCTCCAGAGAAATGGAAACAATGGGATGCATATATACAGAGAAAAAGATTTATTTTAAGGAATTGATTCATGTGATTACAGAGGCCGGCAAGTCCAAAATCAACAAGGTCGGCCAGCAGGTTGGAGGCCCAGGACAGAGCTGTAGGTTTCGGATCGCCAGCCTCCATAATTGGGTAGGCCAATTCCTTAAAATAGATCTCTCTCTCTATATATATTCTATTGGTTTTGCTTCTCTGGAGAACCCTGACTAATCCAGATTTCTCCCCTTCCCCTCGGGACTGTCTCCTCCTCTTCTAAGGTCACTTGTGATGGCAGAGATGCCTGCAGGTCCCAGCTCCCCACCATACCCGTCACACCATTTTATCCCTAAGGTCCTGGGAGGTGGGCTTCAGGGAGACCAGGATCAAACTGCGGGCAGCAAAGTGATCAAAGGCACCAGCTGCCGGGTCTGAACGCGAGTTCCGGACCTCATGGGGGCACATTGCTAAACTGCTGGTGCCTCAGTTTCCTCTTCTGTAGGGAAGGGCTGATTCTGTTAGTATCTCTCTCATGGGTGGGGTGGAGGGTGGAATGGGTCTGCTCTCTGTTTCACTGAGGGAAATCTGGACGTCAGACGAGTGAGGACATTGCATGGCTTCTCTGCATGTTAGTGAAGCCTTCCTAACCCCCAGGGCCTCGGGTTGCTCATCTACCAGGCGGGTAGGACCAGGCCAGCTCGCCCGAAGGCTCGCCCTACACTGTTTGTCTTCCTGAGTGAAGGCAGAGACAGCTGGCTCTCCCTGGAGAAAATGCTGGGAAGACGGTCTCCCTGGGTCCTGGCAGAGCCGAGGAAGTTTTGGCTGTAAATAATCTCAAGAGGCCATGCTGGGCTTTTCTTCTGCAATCTCTAACCTCCCACAGATTGCCAAGAGGCTCTTTCCAGCAAAATGGAAAAATACTTCCGACTTCTTACAGACCCATGTGCCAAACCCAGCAGGCGCCAGCAACTGTGGGGCCTTCAGAGCCAAGGGCTGTAAACCTCTCTGCTCAGGGAAGGCTACCAAGATATCTGGGCCCTTCTTTAACTGGCTAAATAGACAAATGGACCTTGAACCTCAGAGCAGGCCCACCCTTCTCGGGTCAATTGATGGGAAAAACCCTCTGCTCTGAAACGTTAGGCAACGGAGTGAATCATGGGGGTGTGACCCAATGGGTTTATCCTGGATGTCACGGGACTAATGTTTGTGTACACATCCATTCACTACTCATCCATTTACAAATATTTTTTAAGCACTTAGTATGCTCTAAGTGCTGGGGATATTGCAGTGAAACAAACAGGCCAAGTCCCTGACCTCATGAAGTTTATATTCTAGAGGGAGGAGATTAAAATGAAATAAGCAAACAGATGGATAGACAAGATAATTCTAGATAGTAACTGATCATAAGAGTGTAATGAAAGAGTGAGAAATAGGGTGTGACTACAGGGAACTAGTAGTGATCAGGAGAAGTCTCTCCAAGAAGATGACATTGAAGCTGAGCATTGGATGGTGAGAAGGGAGCAAAGATGAGGTCAGGGAGGGGAGGTTTGCAGGCAAGGGGGAGAGCAAGTGAACAGACCAGAGACAGGAGACAACCTGGCTCATAACGAAAACCATACAGAAGGTCAGCACAGTGAGAGTACAGTGTACGAGGGTGGGTGCCAAAGGAGGTGATGCATAGCCAGCAGACTGTGGAGGAAGAGGAGGCTTGCATTAGCCAGGGTAAGTTAACACTAGCTGCAATAACAAATGACTCCCAGAGCTCAGAGGCTTGACGATGCAATAAAGGGCTGATTCTAGCTCACTTCTTAGCTCTGTGTGGGTGTAGGGGATTCTCTCTCCTTCACTCTTTGAGGAACCCAAGCTCCTGATGTCACGTGACTCTGTCTTCCCCCAGTGCCTAGTGTCTGGGAGCCTTCCATGGGATACACGCACCCAGCCGGTACCCAAGGGAAGAGAGAGGTGATGGGGAATTGTGTGGTAGTTTTTAGGAAGAGGCTTGGAAGGGGTATCGTTGACTCCTGCTCACATTTCATTGGTCAGAACTCAGATCCCTGATCTCTCCTAGATGCAAGGAAGTGGGGCTGGGAAATGTCCAGCCGTGCACCAGATGTATTGGTGAAAACCAGCCAGGTTTTTCCTCAGTACCAGAAAGGGTGGTGGGAGGGACTGGATCTTATAGGGCTTTGTAGATCACAGTCAGGAGTTGGTTTTATTCCAGGTGGGCTGGGAGGCTGATGGAAGGTTATAAAGGAAAATGCATCACCTGGTTTACATTTGTGTTTTGCCTCTGACACTAAGCTACTGTGTCATGTGTGCAAACATGAGCTATGCATCCTCCTGGCCTTCAGTTTTATCGTCTATAACATGGGGGAATTGGAATTCAGATTATTTTTAATACCCTTCTCCTCCACATCTCTTGTGGCATACATCATTTCCTCCCACATACCTACTCTATGGATTTTGGGGGACTTCAGGAAACTAAAACCATGTCTACCAATACTGAGGGGTGGAGCTCCTTCCAGGACAGTCCTGGAGTCCAGAATAGAAAGTGAACAGGATGGAAAGGCCACAGAAAACCTTTCCAGTCCTCTGGTGGCCAGCCCTGGTAGCTGAGCATGGCCCAATTCCTGGTCCTTCCCACCTTCCAAGTATTATACTGATACAGAATGTCCCTCACTGAGTTTCCTACCTCCTGGGTTATTGACAAACACACACAAGTTGAGTGAATTGTCTTCTTCCCAGAAGCCCCTTCCAATTCCTCTCCTGGACCCAATTCCCACACATCCCACCAGATTCCACTCAACACCTCCTTCTACTGCTAACTCCCGTCCACCGTGATTTCTCACTTCTCTGAAATCCAACACACTTAGGGTGTATGTTATCCAATTTAATCAGTGGCTTGTTCATTTATTTATTATTCTTTCATTTTTAAAGGCTCGTGTCTGTGGAGTGCTTTTTTTTTTTTTAACAATTTTTTTTAAATTAATTTATTTATTTTTGGCTGTGTTGGGTCTTCGGTTCAGTGTGAGGGCTTTCTCCAGTTGCGGCGAGAGGGGGCCACTCTTCATCGCGGTGCATGGGCTTCTCACTATCGCGGCCTCTCTTGTTGTGGAGCACAGGCTCCAGATGCGCAGGCTCAGTAGTTGTGGCTCACGGGCTTAGTTGCTCCGCAGCATGTGGGATCTGCCCAGACCAGGGCTCGAATCCGTGTCCCCTGCATTGGCAGGCAGACTCTCAACCACTGCGCCACCAGGGGAGCCCCTGTAGAGTGCTTTTTATGAGCTGTTGATTTCAATATTTTTTTTATAATTTTTTTTCTAAATTCATTTATTTGGTTTTTCTTTTCTTCTTTTGGCTGAGTTGGGTCTTCGTTGCTGCACATGGGCTTTCTCTGGTTGCAGTGAGCAGGGGCTACTCTTCATTGCGGTATGTGGGCTGCTCATTGTCGCGGCTTCTCTTGTTGTGGAGCATGGGCTCTATGCACGTGGGCTCAGCAGTTGTGGCTCATGGGCTCAGTAGTTGTGGCTCGTGGGCTCTAGAGTACAGGCTCAGTAGTTGTGGTGCACGGACTTAGTTGCTCTGCAACATATGAGATCTTCCTGGACCAGGGCTCAAACCCGTGTCCCCTGCATTGGCAGGCGGATTCTTAACCACTGTGCCACCAGGGAAGCCCTCAATATTTTATTTAAAAGCATAGCCTGCCTTATGAGGTAGGTAGCTATCACATTAGGCTAGGCTGCAGAAACAAATCAATCCTGATGCCTCAGTGGCTTAAGCAAAGGAGGTTTATTTCTTGTTCACATCACAGGCCAGTTGGGTCCTTTTCCAAGCTCTGACTTGGGGACCCAGACCTGTTTCGTCTTGTGGGTCCGCCGTCTGGTTGTTTCATGATCTCCTTGGTTCATCCAGTCAGTATGGGGGCCTGGGGCCTGGAGAGTAAGAAGAAAGAGAAAAGGCTTATTTGTGGGAGACCTTATGAGCTAGGCATGCAAGTGGCATACATCACTTCCTCCCACATCCCGTTGGCCAGAATATGGTCACGTGGTCTCATCCAGCTGCAAAGGAGGCTGGGAAACAGAGTTTAACAATATGTCTGCAAAGAGGTGAAAATTGATATCGGTGAACACTAGCAGTATCTGCCCCAGTAAGATTATTTTAGACATGAGAAAACAAGGACTCAAGTGAGGTGAAATGAATCACCCACAGTCACTGGGCTAGGAAGTGGGGTGCCGGGGAACCTGAGCTTAGATGTCAAAACACAGCAAAGTGTTCATAGTAACATGTTAACTGAAAATGGCAAGAAATAAAAAGTATGCAATTTGATCCCACTTATATTACATATTTACACACACACACACACACACGTCCACATATAGAAAACAGACTGGAAAAAAATACACCAAAGTATCATTGGGTTATATCTGGGTTATATTTAGTTGCTTGGACTATATATGTTTAAACTTTTCTTTATATATTTTACAAGAAAATAATTGCCATTACTTTTTAAAAGTAGTTGATTAATTTTTCTTAAATGTTCTATTTCCATAAAAGCATATCATAAGAACAAAAAAGTTGCACGTGACAATAGTATTCTTACTAGCAGTAGTAATTTCTTACATCTGTGATTCCAGCTCCTTATAGTTTTCAAAGTACTCTTGCATATTTCATTTGTTGTTTCGTTTATTCGCTCAGTGAGCTCCCACTCTCTTTCCACCAGGTCCTGGTGAGGCTCTGGATGGCACAGAAGGGACATAGACCCAGGAGTCATCAGTTGAGCCAGCACTCATGCAACTGATAAATACAGGAATAAAGTCACGAGTGGATTTAGCGACTGCCTGACAGGTGGGCCCCAGATCATACGGAAGCCTGCATGCTGCACCTTGGGGTTTGGTCAGTTTCCTGTTGGCAATGGGGGACCCAGAAGCAGGGATCTTGGGCCATCAACCTAGATTGCAGAGCTCACTGCTGTGAATACTGGTTGGGGCCGGGTGAACATGCAGCTGAAGCCCAGGGCATCCCAGGAGTCTGGGGATAAAGGTCTGATCTGAGACCAGACCCATGCCCAAGCCAGGGCTCTTTCTAGAGCATTTCTTAGCCATCAGATGGCTTGGTGGCTGAATGTTCCCTCTGTGCCTTCCTCAGACACTTAGAAGGACTCTGCCTGCACAGCTGAACCTAGAGCCCTGTGAGTCCTTATATGCGACTTTGAAGCTGGCCACAAACTCTGCAGGCAAACATATTGTTGGGATTTATTGTTTGTGTATCTAGAATCTGGGGAGCATAAACAAGGCCATGTCTGCCACCCACTCTTAGGAGTGGGTCAGGATGTCCTGTACCAAACCTGTCCGCCTGGGCTTTCTGTGATTGGGCGTGGTGCACGCACACAGACACACACACACACACACACCCCAAACACATACATACACACGCTCACTCACTCACTCACTTCTTCTCTGTATGATCAGATCCCTGCCCCAAATGCAGAGCTACCGTTTTTACCCTCTTCTCTGCATTTTTTTTTTATTCATTTTTGGCTGTGTTGGGTGTTCGTTTCTGTGCGAGGGCTTTCTCTAGTTGCGGCAAGCGGGGGCCACTCTTCATCGCGGTGCGCGGGCCTCTCACTATCACGGCCTCTCTTGTTGCGGAGCACAGGCTCCAGACGCGCAGGCTCAGCAGCTGTGGCACACGGGCTTAGTTGCTCCGCAGCATGTGGGATCCTCCCAGACCAGGGCTCGAACCCGTGTCCCCTGCATCGGCAGGCAGACTCTCAACCACTGCGCCACCAGGGAAGCCCTTCTCTGCGTTCTTGATGGCAGAGAGCCTTACATTTTTGCTGAAACCAATTTAGATGCGAGAAAAAAAAAAAGAACGTGGAAAAGATGACTGTATTTCCAAACTTTTTTTTTTTTGTAAGCAGTGGAGAATGTTTTTGAACAAAATCTTACATGGACAAAGTTGCTCAGGTTAAAGCCAGGTGGGGCCCAGGCCCTGGTCACTGGGCAGCAGCCCCCTCAGCCCGCAGTGTTGTCTGAGAAATCCTGGAAAAGCAGAGGCGAGAATGGCCAAGCGCTGACGAAGGTCAGGAGTGCCAGGCTCCAGTGCCCTGCAAGGCTGCTCCCTGAGACTCTTGGGGAGACCCCAGAAGGGATGCTCTGGGCCTGAAGATCTGCTCGGGTCCTGACTCTGCCCTGACCCTCTCCGGGCCTCAGCTTCCCATCTGAAAAAACTGGATTCTCACGTATGTAACGACGCCTGGGACCAAAGGATCCCTGCTCCCCGCCTTCCGCACTGCGAAGGTCGGTGGTATCTGAGTTGATTTCTAGCACCATGATTCCGTGGGGGAAGTGCATTGTGGATAAAATACAGAACTTGGAAAAAGTAAACCATATTTGGGAAAATTGAGGGACCTCCCAGAAGAACTGTTGAGGCTGCCCTTACTCATTGCCTTGTAATCCTTCCTTCAAAGCAAATTTAAGCCAATGTGTACTTTTTATCTTCAAAGCCATTTTGTAAACTTGGGACAGATCTTGGTAAGAAGGGAATTTTGAATTTGCAGGCAACCGTGTTAACTCTTTCAAATCCACGGTTGTCATTTTCAAAGATTCGGTGGCAATGTAGCCGAAGGGACCTTCCATTTTACAGATGGGAAAACTGAAGCCACAAAGGTAGGAGGATCAGGTTAGAGGACAAGCCAGTGGGGGGACCCAGTATTTCTGACTTTGTATCACTGCAGGTGGCTTAAGAGCAAGGTCTTCAAAGTAAAAACGACCCTGCACGGAATCCCAGCTCAGCCAACTAAAAGTCCTACGATGGTGGGCAAGTTACTTAAAATCACCGAACCTTAGTTTTCTCCTTTGGAAAATGGGGTAGTTCCTAGTTCACAAGGATAATGTTGGGATTAAATAAGATGGGTGTCAAATGCTTAGCCTAGTGCCAGGCATAAGGAAAGTGCTGGAAAAATGTTACTCCACTATTATTGCCCTTGTTTTCTGGGGAAGGAAACTGAAGCTCAGAAAGCTTCAGCCTCTGGCTGTGTGTGACTCCAGAGCCTGTGCCCCTAACCACCACACCACTCGGCTTGGGCAGAGGCAGAAAAGCCGTGAGCCTCAAATTCCTTTCAGTGAGAGCATTTTATGTCTTAGAAAGAAACTCCAGGGCTAAGCCTGCTTGGGATAGAAGCGGAGTCTTCAGGGATCTGTGTGAGGGCAGAAGCATCCTGCTTGCGACCGGGCAGAGAATGCTGGTGAGTCTGATGTGTGTAGGTGTTGAGAAGAAGGAGGTGAGATCGAGAGAGGAAGGGAAGAGCCCGAACCTGGGCAGAGGGAGATGAACCCCTTGACCACGCATGCCTTCAATTGCTAAACTCACAAAATGTGGCCCCAGAGGCATTCTTGGGCTTCACAAACAGAACCCTGAGGTCAGTAGCAAGCCAGCATCCAGGATGCAGAAGTGCAGAGCTGGAGACAAAAGCTCGAGGAAGCAGGTCTTGGAGAAGTCATGAAAATCACTTTGTGGGAGGCAGGTTGGTGTGTGGAGGGGAAGGACCCTCCGGAGACTCAGAGGCCCTAAATTAGGAGTTTGGATGAAATGTCTCCAAATCCCTGAGAGGCAAGGAGGCCCAGATGACCCTTAGGCTCTGTGTGTATAAGTCAGTTTAATTAGTTTTCCATGAACCTGGAGAAAGCCTGAGAATTTTGCTCTTTCCATCCAGACTCGTGCAAGCTCCCTTGGCTGCGTCCGGCATCCTAGCATCCTATCAGTTTGAGCTCTGAGTCCCAGGACCAATCCTGCCAAGCTTTAAACACCCCATCCGCTCGGCCTCTGGCAGAACCTGAGCCTCCTGGACCACCCAGGACCACCCACTTCCGACAGATGCTTTGAACATTCCTAATCTGACCCCGTCTCCCACCCTCCTCTCCCATCCACCCCTTCCTCTGAGCCCTCCAGAACTCAGAGTCAGTCCTGAGTTCTGCTAATTTCACCTCGTACTAATTCAAACCCAGGCTATCCGGGATACTGCTTCCCTTGCAGTCTTCTCCAGAGGCTGATATTTTTTCCACAATCTCAGGATCTGGGAATAGTAGTCAACGCTGCTGCTCTTCATTCCACTGCCAAGCTGTCTCCTCCCTCTTCAAAGCCCCCAGCTCCTTTGAAGTGCGTCGTCCGTCTTCATGACCCTTGCCCCTTCTCGTGGCTCTCTTTTCTTGACTTTCCCATCACCCCCCTTAGTCACCAGTAATGTTAGTACTGACTGACTACTCTTCCTCCATCACCATGCCCTTCACCGTTCTAGGCATGTGCACATCCTTCTGTCCTGGAAGATGGATTCTTGTTCAAATGATTTTTTGAAGAGTCTGGCCAAGAAAAGGGGAGTGAGGTTAGGGCAGGTGGAAAAGCTAAGCGATAAGGTAGACTCTGCTGGAGACCAGCTTTTTGCCCAACCCCACGGGGGGCTCTGGAGGATTAACAGTACCACAGAGCTCATTGCATCTCCAGGGAGCCACCGCTGTACCTGCCGCCTTGTCTGACGTTGGCTGAGATCTGCAGAGAGCAGGGAGCATGGCCTCCTGGAATCTGAGTAGCAGTCACAGCACCATCCAACCCCAAACAACCGCCTGATCTCAAAGCACAGCCAGTGATCTCTTCGGCCACCCATCTCAGCCATCCATTGGCAATCATTTAAAAAAATTTTTTTGGAGTAGAGTTGATTTACAATGTTGTGTTATTTTCTGTTGTACAGCAAAGTGAATCAGTTATACGTACACATATATCCACTTTTTTTAAGATTCTTTTCACATATAGAGTATTATATTTCCCGTTACAGAGTATTGAGAAGAGTTCCCTGTGCTGTACAGTAGGTCCTTATTAGTTATCTACTTTATATATAGTAGTATGTATATGTCAACCCCAATCTCCCAATTTATCCCTCCCCACATCCTGCTTTCCCCTCTGGTAACTGTAAGTTTTTCTACGTCACAATCTTTTTTTTTAAATTAATTTATTTTTTATTTATTTATTTTTGGCTGCATTGGGTCTTCGTTGTTGCGCGTGGGCTTTCTCTAGTTGCGGCGAGTGGGGGGCTACTCTCCTTTGCGGCGCATGTGCTTCTCATTGTGGTGGCTTCTCCTGTTGCGGAGCACAGGCTCTAGGCACGTGGGCTTCAGTAGTTGTGGCTCACGGGCTCTAGAGCCCAGACTCAGTAGTTGTGGCGCACGGGCTTAGTTGCTCCGAGGCATGTGGCATCTTCCTGGACCAGGGATCGAACCTGTGTCCCCTGCATTGGCAGGCAGATTCTTAACCACTGCCCCACCAGGGAAGTCCCTCTAGGTCTCAATCTTGATTTGAAGCTTCCCACTTTCTGACCACCAACGCCTATTCTTCCAATTCACTTCCCTCCAAAACTTCTCTTTTCCAACTATCTGCTCAACCCTCCGCCTGCACGTATAAGTTGATTATAGCCAGGAGAAATGAGGCAATGGAGCTGGCTGTTTATATGTCAGATTTAAAAGCACAGATCTCTAGAGGCAATGAACACGTTCAGTAAATCCATCTCTACTTTCCTAGAGATTCCACCTCCATTTCCCTAGTTTACCACTTCTTCCCTCTCTACATCTTCCACCTTGCTTTCTTCCCTTCCTCTTGGCTGATGACCTTGTCTCCTATTTTATAGAGACAGTCAATCTATTTAGATGGAGACATTCCATCACCAAGTCACAGCCTGTCAGCATCACTCTCCACATGCTCCGTAATGGAAGATATGTCTGTTTCCATCACTTGGCTCAGGATTTCTTTCCCTCTCACCCTCTCAAGGTCTTCCCTTCTGTAATTATCCTTTCTCTTTTCCCCATCACCAATGACACCCTTTCTGATGGGCTGCCCAAATATGTCCTAAGGGCAGCCTTTGAAACTCCTCTGACTGCACCTCCTCCTCCACACACCACCCCATTCTTCCACTTCCTTCCCAGCACCACAAAGATTTGTCTATTTTTACAACTTTATTTTATTGAAGTATAGATGATTTACAGTGTTGTGTTAATTTTTGCTGTACAGCAAAGTGATTCAGTTATACATATATATGTACATATATATATTCTTTTTCATGTTCTTTTCCATTATGGTTTATCACAGGATATTGAATATAGTTCCCTGTGCTATACAGTAGGACCTTGTTGTTTTTCCATTCTATATATAATAGCTTGCATCTGCTAATCCCAAACTCCCAATCCATTCCTCCCCCGTCCCCTTGGCAACCACAAGTCTGTTCTTTATGTCTGTTAGTCTGTTTCTGTCTCGTAGATAAGTGCATTTGTGTCATTTTTTTCTTAATTTTTATTTTATATTGGCGTATAGTTGATTTACAATGTTGTGTTAGTTTCAGGTGTACAGCAAAGTGATTCATCTATATATACATATTTCTATTCTTTGTCAAATTCTTTTCCCATTTAGGTTATTACAGAATATTGATTAGAGTTCCCTGTGCTATACAGTAGTTCCTGGTTGATTTATCTATTTTATATATAGTAGTGTTTATATGTGAATCCCAAACTCCTAATTTATCCCTCCCCACCTTTCCCCTTTGGTAACCATTAGTTTGTTTTCTAAGTCTGTGAGTCTGTTTCCGTCTTGTAAATAAGCTCATTTGTATCATTTTTTAGATTCCACATATAAGTGATACCATATGGTCTTTGTCTTTGTCTGACTTCATTTAGTATGATAATCTCTAGGTCCACCAACGTTGCTGCAAATGGCATTTTTCATTCTTTTTTATGGTCGAGTAGAGTAGTATTCCATTGTATATATGTACCACATCTTCTTCATCCATTCATCTGTCAATAGACACTTAGGTTGCTTCCATGAAGTGTTGACTTGTTATCTCCTCTTTCTCATCTTCTCCTCCAGCCTTTCTAAGCCAGCTCTTGTGCTCATGAATCCCCATGAGATGGCTCTAGATAACCAACGCCTTCCATCGTGCCAAAGCTCAGTTCTCCCTTGACCTCCTGCTGTCATTTGATGTAACTGGCCACGTCGTCTTCCTGAGACTCTCCCCTCCCTAGGCTCGCACCTTACAGGCTGATACCTTTCTGCTGCATCCTCCTCCTCACTAACCACCCCCCCAGTGCCAGAGTGCCCCAGGGCCAGCCCTCAGCCTTCCTCCTCTCTGTGCCCATACTCCATAGCCGAGTGCATGCAGCCCATGGCTTCAAATACCAGCATATGCTGACTCCAAAGTCCCCGTCTCCATCCCAGATGTCTCCAGACTCTTTCTCTCTCCATGCCAATTGACCCTCTCCACCCACATGAATAACGGACCCCTCTAACCTAACAGGACGAGATTGAACAGTTGGTTCTCACCCCTACTTCGCAGTCTGCCTCTTCTTGAATCTTCCCCAAGACAGGAAATTGCATCACTGGTTGCCTTGTGGCTAGGTCAGAAACCCAGAGGTTGCCCTTGATTCCTCTCTTTTCCTCAGACCCTTCTTCCAAACTGCCAGTTAGTTTTTCCTGGGAGCTCCAGCCCCGCCTCAGCCCCTCATTCCTCCACCTGAGCCCAGGTCACCGCCAGCTCTCACGTGGCCCCCAGAGAGCTCCTGATGGGCCTCCCTCCTTCACTCTCCCCAGGAGCTTAGTGATCGCATTAAGGCCAGATATTGACATTGAGGGTTACTGATGTCAGATCACGTCATGCCCTGTCTGATGCCCCTGCAGTGGCCTCCCATTACCCTTCAGATGGAAGCCAGATTCTTTATGGGGACGGCACCCCCTGCTCCCGCTGATGTCACGCCTTTGCCTTCTCCACACCGTCCCTCTAAGCTCCAGCCACCAGCCACGCAGACCTGCTTTCTGCCCCTCGTCCTGTGATGATCTCCAGGCCTCTCAGGATCATTTCACTCATCCTTCAGTTTGGAATGTTTTGCCTGAGATCTTCTTCAAAAGATTTTTTTTTTTAACTTTTATACAATTTTAAAAGATTACTTTCCACTTACAGTTATTACAAAATATTGGCTATATTCTCCATGTTGTACAATACATCCTTAAGCCTGTCTTACACCCAATAGTTTGTGCCTCCCACTTCCCTGCCCCTATAATGCCACCCCTCCCGCACTGGTAACCCCTAGTTTGTTCTCGGTATCTGTGAGTTTGCTTCCTTTTTTGTTATATAGTTTGTTGTATTTTTAGATTCCACATATAAGTGAGGGCATACAGTATTTGTCTTTCTCTGTCTGACTTATTTCACTTAGCATAATGCCCTACAAGTCCATCCATGTTGTTGCAAATGGCAACATTTCATTCTTTTTTATGTCTGAGTAATACTCCATTGTATCAATATATATGGACCACATCTTCGTTATCAATCATCTGCTGATGGACACTTAGGCTGCTTCCATATTTTGCCTGAGATCTCGGTGTTGCCTTCTCATCACTCAGAACTCAGAGGTCGCCTCTTCAGGGAGCCGCCCGGGCACCCTCTCCACCAGCCTCCATCTCGTCTCCTTCACAGGCTTCCTCAGTTCCTGACATCATCTCACTTACGCGTCTGCTTACATGTTACCACGTGGTCCCGCAAGAACGTGAGCTCCTTGAGGGCCGGGTTGCACTTGAATCACCCATGGCCTGTGGCCTTGTGTGTAGGAAGGTGTCTGCTCACAAGCTAGCTGCTCAAGATTCAGACCTGCAGGTGCCCAGAGCGATGACCAGCCCTGTGGGACGAGAGGAACAAGCCACGTTCAAGGGTTGGTGGCAGACGTGCCACAGATGTGCCTGCGGGGGTGGGCAGGCATGCTGGGGCAGAGCACACCTTGCCTGTGGCAGGGCTGGCCCAGGACCCCGAAGGACACAGAGGCTGACAAAGCATGGGGTGTGGGGGGCGGTTGCCAGAGGCCTCTCAGCTCTGCCAAGGTGATTTCCTTCAGGGCCACAGAAGAGGAGATGGCCACGCGGAGCAGGAGGAAACGCATCGTGTAAAACCCAGGCTCCTGCACCCACCCGAGGCTAAAGACACCCACTCAGCTTCACACTCAGGACTCCACCCAAAGACATTTCGGAAGAGGGACATTAGCACCTGGGAGGCACTAGCCAGCTAGTCCGTGGCTCTCCATCAGATGCAGCCACTGGGTTCAACGAACTGAACACTTTTGGACCTTACGGACCCCCACCCACAGTGTGTCTGCAGCTCAGCAGGGAACAAAATGGGGCTGGTTGGTTGAAGAGCTGGGCAGGAACCCAGCAGACCTGCCTCACAGTCGTGGCCCATCTGTACCTGGGGTTGGATCTCAGGCTCCCTGGGCCAGGCCCTCTGCCCTGGATAGGGCTCTCGGAGGGGCAGGGGCAGAAGTGACATGGGGACAGGCATGTAGGAAGGCACGGGAGACACTTCATCTGGGGTTGGATGGAGATTGGACCTTAGCTGAATCACTGAGCAAGATTTTGAACTTCTTTGAGCCTCAGTTTTATCATCTGTAGGATGGGCTCAGTCACTCTAGGATTGGCCAAAGGGCAGATGAAGCTTGGGCTTAAGACACCCACAGAGCTGGGCATCCAATCAAAGTGGATGGATGGTTTGATATTTCAAATATTGATGCACAGTGGTCAGCTCGTCAGCTTGATATTTCCTTGTGTTTATTTTAAAATAAAATAAAAGTTAACCTTCCGGTTAAATCATAGCACTTTACTTAACACATAATAGGTGCCCAATACACGTTGTTGTTTCCCTCTGTCCTGGCTTCTCAGAGGTGAAGTGGGAAGAGGCCACAGAAAGCTTTCACCAAATAGACCCTTTGGTGAGGGGTCCTCTGACACTTTTCTGGAGGACAAAAGCCACATCCTCTGTGTCCTGCATCCCTGGAAATCCCATGTATGGTTGTCGGTATGGAGTTCCAGCTCTGAAGAAAGTGCTTGCTCTGGGGATGGGGCCTCATTTCCGTTGTGATCTGGGCACTGAGTCAATGAGCAGATGACCGTGCACCCTGCCAGGTGTCAGCATCGAGGGCGGGACGTATGATGGGGCGATGGGGAGTCCTGGTGGGATGGGGCAAGTGCCACTTTAGATGAGGTGACATTTGAGGAGGGCCCCAAAGGACGGGAGGGAACAAGATGTCCAGGTCCCTGGGGGAGCAGCTTTGCAGAAGGAAGGGCAGTGTGAGGCCTTAGCATGGGCAGGGCCTAGGATGCCCAGAGCACACAGGGAGGGACCGAGCAGATCAAAGTGAGTAGGGAGAGCCAAGGTCGAGGAGATGGAGGGGTCTTGGAGGGTGGTGGAGCCAGGGAAGCTACTCACTTTGTCTTTTATTCTAGGTGGGATGGGAGGGGACCCCTGGAGCATTCTGAGCTGAGGAGAGACAGATCTAACTTAACCTCTCAACAGATGACTCTGGCTGCGGTGTTAATAATAGATGGGGGGGCAAGGGTGAATGACCAAGAACGGTTATGAGTGTTTTGCAACAATTCAGGGCAGAGATGGTGGTGGCTTGAGTTGGAGGCTCACCAGATCTATGTGGATTGCCCGCCATAATCAAAGGTAAGGTTGGCCAATATTCCCTGCTGACACCGTAGTGGAGCTAAGATAGCAGATATCTTCTGGGCACTGATGGAGGGCAGGTGTTTTTCGTGCCAGCTTACCTAATGAAACAACTAACATTTATTAAATATCTACTATGTACCTGCCAGGCACTGCCAGCCTGAATAGAACAGGGCTCAGAACCAGAGATGCTGGCAGGAGACTTCATTTCCCGCGTTATTGAGTGTCACTTACTAAGGAGATTCCAAGGGTCAGGGAGAAGCTAAGGACACGTGTGGCTAGTGCAGTTCAGCAGAACTGAGGTGACATGAAGCAGGCAGTGACTGAGGCTCCAGGATGAAGCAGCGCGGGCCTCCCACATGTCAGCAGCATTTAGTTCCCTCCCTTCCCCTCCCTGCAGGGATGGAGCTCTGTGCCAGGCCAGGCGAACAAAGTGGAACAGACTATAGACCTTGCCTGTCAAAGGATTCCAACCAGCCAGGGAGAGACACACACTTTCTGGAAAGTCTCTTTCGAGCACAGGTAATAGAAAATCCAACAGAAACAGACTCAAGTGAGAAGGAATTTCAGAGTCTTAACATAGCTGAAGAGTCCAGGAGTATGTCTAGCTTCAGGAGATGCTTAACCACGGCCCATAGGATATCACCAGCATGCCAGGACCCTGTGAAACAGGATGGGGAAGAATGGATCCCCAAGAGGTTATTACTGGAAGTAGAGAGATGGGTGCTGGGTAGCCACAAGCCGCCCAGGAGACTCTGCAACAGCCAGATGGGTGCCAAGCCAAACTATGAGATGTTATCTGAGAGGAACATTGAGGATGGAGAGGTTGATTCCAGCTGGGGTGATCAGCAAGTGGTCACAGGAAACGTGGTGAGCTGAGACTTAAAGGAGCATTTCCATAATGCCATCTGCAGCAACATGGATGGACCTAGAGATTATCATACTAAATGAAGTAAGTCAAAGAGAGAAAGACAAATTCCCTACAATATTGCTTACATGTGGAATCGAAAATATGACACAAATGAACTGTATCTAGGAAACAGAAATAGACTCACAGACATAGAGAACAGACCTGTGGTCGCCAAGGGGGAGGGGGAATGGAAGAGGGATGGATTGGGAGATGCAAACCATTATATACAGAATGGATAAACAACAAGGTCCTAGTGTATAACACAGGGAACTATGTCCAATATCCTGTGATAAACCATAGTGGAAACAAATATGAAAAAGGATGTATACATGTGTATAACTGAATCACCTTGCTGTACAGCAGAAATTAACACAATATTGTAAATCAACCATACTTCAATAAAATAAATTTAAAAAAAAATAAAGGAGCATTTCCAAGAGGTATAACATGCAGGAAGAAAGTCATCTGAGATGGGGGCATGGCATGAGCATCACGTGGGGGTAGACCTTCGGTGTGGAGAGTAGGAAAGTGAGTGGCCGGACCATCGGGAATTTAGGAGATAAGGGAAGAAGTGGGATGGGGCTGGATTGTAAAGGGCCCTTCATGTCAGCTTGAGGAATCTGGACTTCCTTGTCTAAGCAATGGAGAGGAATTAGAGGTTTGAGGGCAGGGAGGCAATGTGTTCTGTGCTTTAGAAAGATTGCTGGGTGGCAGCGCGCAGAGGGGAGGCTGGCAGAGGGCACAGTTAGAGGAGGTCACTGTGGGCCTGAACTAGGTAGAAATCTTGGCAAGGGGAAGGGAGGTGGGTTTGATGAAACAGACTTTAGACCAGATGCGATGGAGGGGCTGATTAAATGTGGGAGCTGTGTGGCAGGGAACTGATTGCATATCCAATATCCATTCTCTTCTTTCTTGCCAACAGAAGCTCAGTTTTGTTCAGGGCAGCAATGTACCTTGTGATTGCTCACCTTCCCAGGTGTCTGGCAGTGGGAGGTGCAAGGCAACTAGTTGTGTAACCCAGTTGTGCCAAAGCGACATAAACAGAAGTCTATCAGACAAAGCTATTGTTTCCCACATAAAAAGGAACAAACTCAGGTGACATGAGCCTTTGCCCTGCATCATCTTTGCCTTGACATGTCCTGCTTGGAATGTAGCTGCAATGCTTGGAGGTAGAGTAGCATTTTTGTGACCATGAGGATGAGAGCTTCCAGGTAAGGATGGTGGAGCAGAAAGCTACAAGGGATCTGGGTTCCAGATGACTTCCTTAAGCAGGTGCACCAACTCCAGACTGCCTGCCCCGAGATGTCATGTTACACTATACAAACAGACACCTTCTTAGTTAAGCCGCTGTCGTTTGAATTATGACACATACAGCTCAAGCCAATCTTAGGATATACAGTGGGCATGAAGGCAATGTTAGAAATGACTTTGGAAATTTGAAGAACAGGTGGAGATTGATGTCATTAGCTGAGATTGAGAACAGGTTTGGAAGGATCAGCGTGGCAGGAAAAGAGCCTGCCATCCAGAGTCAGACTGGCCTGAGGCCAAGTGGGAAATCCTTTAGCCTGCTCAGCCTCGACTTACCCATCTGTAAAATGGGATTTTAAAGTCTAATTTATCAAGAAGACCAGAGACAACAGATCCATCATGTAAAGCGTCTGATACCTGCTTTGGGTTCCCAGTAACTTATGGATTTGCTTCTGGAGTGTCAGGAAAGAGGAAACCAGCCTTGCTGGGGATTCAAAGTAGAGAAGTTAGTACAAGAAGGTCACTGAGAACTGTTGCCTCCTTTGTGTCCCAGCCCAAATGCCCTCAGCTTCCCAAGGGACAAGGACGCCCCCGAGCCAGTGGTGAGACCAGCAAGGGCTCCGGAAGGGTGAGCCAGCCGGGTGGGGGGCTCCTGACCCCACTCCTCTTCTCGTCCAGCACGAGTATATTGTGGGTGACGTACACACCAGACACAGAGATGACTAAATACGGGGTGGTCTGATGTTTGTGGGCTCATCCTTGTTGCTAAATTTCGTGCAGCCATATAAACTCCAAGGAACAAACAAACACAGTTGACCCGTAACGTGTTTATAATGGTTATTAAGAAGGGAGGGGACTTTTATTCAGGCACTCCAAATGGTGACTCAGCTCTCCTTCACCCCCTCCACACACAGACGGCTCACTGGAAACTGGAAGAATGTGGACAGCAAACACTTGGGAGCCAATATCTTGCCGGACCCTGATCTCAGGGACTCAGAAGATTCAACGGCTAGAAGGGGCATTGGCGGCATCGAGGCCACTGCCCATTGGAGCTTGAGTGCCTGCCCAGTTCTCTGCCAAGCTGGTGCTCAGCTGTGTCTCGATACCTCCAGAGATGGGGACCTCACTGCCCCCAGGATGCCCGCTTCATTAAGACTCTGAGAACTCTGGGGACAGGTGGCAGGTCTTATTTGACTTGCACTCTCAGAGCCTGGCGCAATGTCAGATTCCAGAAAGGTCCATCCTGTTCTCTCCATCCAGCACCAGTCTTGACTGAGCTTTGAGCTAAGTTCTGGGGGATCTGAGACACATAAACTCAGTCTCTGTGCTTGAGGATCCTAGAGTCCAGAGAGGGTGGAAGGAAGTAAACAGGTGAGGACAATACAGTGTGATGGGTGCCACAATGGGCTGGAGTAGGTATAAGGGTTGAGTGGGCACACGGAGGGGACGCTCATCAGGCACTGTGGGGGGTGTGTGTGTGGTATGGCCGGGGGGGGGGGCGGGAAGGCACGTAGGAATGAATGGTTGAAAGACCTCAGGTCAGTAGAGATTTCTCTGACTCATACCATCTACACCAGGTCCACTGGAGCCCCCAGTTCTCACCCTGGGGAAATCCAACTTTTCCCAATATTTCTTGGGGATTTAAGTTCCCACGGACACCTCTGGCCCCAAGCCCCTGATTCCACGGAATTCAGTTCAAGGCTCATCTCCCTGCCCCACATCCCACCTGTGTGTGTGGAAGGTGACTGAGACCCCGGCTCTTTGTTTCTGCAAATTAAACAAATGAGATAGAGCCAACAAGAAGCGTGCACGAGTGAGCATGCAGTGAAGACGCTCTGAAGGTCTGGGAGAAGCGGCGGGGAGTGCATCGCAGGCAGCGCACCTGGGAGCCCTTCCACCATCCTCACCTGGGTGCCCTCCCCGGCTGCACCGCCCCGAGCCCCAGCCTGCCACGGCTCGGCCCATCCACTCCTCCTCCTCACCCACCTCCCTGTCGGTCCCCAAATCCCATGTTTTCATTGTCCCCAAAGCAACCCAGCTCTCGGCAGCCTACGGTTACCTGTCCAAACCCACCCGTACTCAGCGGGACAAGAGCACCTCTCACAGAGCAGGGTCTTTCCCCTTTGGTAGCAAGACATTTGCAAATAGTCCTCGCGCCGGGGAGTCCTGGGTTCCTAGCAAACTCCAGTCTCCCCTGGGTCTTTGTTCTGCCCCTCAGGCTGTGAAGAACTGGTGTGTCCCCCCCTTTCCTGGGTGCAAGGCTGTGCCAGCACCTTGTCCTCGCTCTGTGCCGACCTGGAAAAGAAGTGACTGGCCAGCCTTCCACTTCCCATCATGGACCATGAGGGCATTTGTTCCAAGTTCGCGCTTTCTGATTTTCCTTGCCCTGCCCCACGACAGGCATCCAGGGTGCAAAGAGATTTGTCTGTGCTGCCACTGTGGTCAGGGGTTTTGAGCAATAATATTGTGGCAAGAGGTGGTGTGGAAAAAACTGTATGGTCAGAGGCCGTTTCTGGAGAAGCCCGGGGTTTGGGCTTTCATCTCCTTCCAGCTTCCTTATGACAGGCAGTTGCTCACAGCTGGGGACGGAAAGGAACTTGGAAGCTCTCAAGACTTCTGTCACCCTGGGAGTCTGCCCTTGGGTCCTCGCAGGGGCAGAGAAATGAATTAGTTTGTCCCTAACCCTTGTCACTCATGGTATGAACCCCTGCCTGCCCCCCAAGTTGTCCTGGCCTCTGAGTGTGGCTGTGGGCAGAGAAGAGGGGCTGATAGAGAGAGAAAAGGAAGCAGGTGGCTGGCTGGCACCTCCGCCCTCCCTTCTCGCTGTCCCTCCGGCTTTGAGGATGACCTGTCCCTTCTGCTTTTCCCCAGGATGGGGTGGTGATTGGAAGAGCTGGAATCAGCAATGTGGCAATTGGTCCTCCTTCCTTCCATGTTTCTGAAAGGACCAAAGGGCCCATGATTGCCCTCTGAATGGAGAAAGGGAACAGCAGGGGTCAGGACAGGTGGGCGGCCACCTGGGTTTCCTGCCAACTCCCCTTTCAGCTCTGAAACCGAGGATGTTGGCTCAGGCTGTATTGTGCGGGCTGTGACTGAGTTCGATGAGCCTCTTCAGCTAATTCCTTCCTTCCTTATTCCCATCTCACTAGGAAATCTCCTCCACAAACCCATGGGCTCCTCAGGGGCAAAGGCTTTGCTGGGTCACCTCTGTGTCCCCAGCATCCAGCCCTGGGCCAGCCCACGACGAATGCTTCAAAGATGCAGCTGCTGAGGCCGGGAGTTAGAACCTCAGCCTGCAGTCCTGGGGCCTCTGGGTGACCTTCGCATGTTAAAAACATCCTGGAGCCTCACCTGTAAACAGAAGATGAGAACATCCTCCCAGCAAGGCTGGTGGTTTAAGGACTAATGAATAAATGAGTGCGTTAGTTTTTTATTGCTGCGTAAGAAATTACCCCAAATTACCCCAAATTTTAAGCCAAAAGTGGCTTAAAACAAAACTTGCTTGTTATCTCACGGTTCTGAAAGTCAGAAGTCCAGGCAGGCCCACTGGGCTCTCTGCTTCCGTTCTCATAAGGCCAGAATCAAGGTGTCAGCCAGGCCAGGTTCTTATCTGGAGGCTCCAGGGAAGGATCTGCCTCCAAACGCATTCTTGCTGTTGGCTGAACCCAGTTCCTTGCAGCTGTAGGGCCAGGGTCCCCATGTTGGCTATGAGTCAGGGGCCATTCTTGGCTTCTAGAGGCCACCACATCCCTCAGCAAGTACCCCCTTCATCGTTAAAGAGCAAAGGTGTGTAGAATCCTTCTTGGGCTTCTAATATCTCTGACTTCTTCTTTTGCTTCCAACTGGAGAAAACTCTCTGCTTTTAAAGCCTCACCTGATTGGGTCAGTTCTCCACCAGATAACTTCTGCAAAGTCCCTTCACAGAAGTACCTGGGTTAGTGTTGATTGAATAACCCAGGGACGGGAATCTGGGGCCATCTCTAGAATCTTGCTAATGTCAAGTGCTTGGCAAAGTGGCTGGCACATAGTAGGAGCTCAACCTCATCAGGGAGCTGGATGATCCAGTGAGAGTGGCCCTGCCACCCACTGGGCTTGTGTAAATCACAGAGGTGCCCCTGGGGCATGACTCAGGGCACCGAGATTACTGGAAGATGAAAAGAACAGATCCCAAGTCTTTCCTGCCTGGATGAGGCAGCTTTTTTGTGACCATGAGGAAAAGACCAAGATCATTACAGAAACGAAGGCCCTGACATCACCTAGCCACTGAACCTGTAACAGCACCACTGAGAAATCACTAGGGGGTCGGGGGAGCAGGTTTAAACAGGGGGTGACCTGATCTACTAGAATCTCTAAAGGGATCAGTTGGCTGCTCTGTGGAGGATGGATTTTAGGGGACAAGAATGGAATCTGAGAGACCAAGTATGAAGATATTGCTTTAGGCCTGCTGACTTAAACCAGGGTGGGTGGCAGGGAGGTGAGTGAACTGGTGGATTCTAGATGCTCTGCAGAGGAACCGGAGAGACATGGGGAGACCTGTGGGAGGGAAGTTGAGGGGGGCAGAGTGTGGACCGGGTCCAGGTGGAGATGCCTCAGGAAGAGAGAGCAAAGGACTCCGGCAGCCAGACACAAGTGTAGGCCAGGTCTAAGGAGAAGAAGAGTGGGTAATACTCTCTCCACCCAGAAACAATTCCTGACAATATTTGGTTCACTTGCTTTTAGAATCAATTTCTAATGCACTGTTCTGTTCTGTATTCTTTGCCAGAGTTGTAATCATGTTATATATACAAGTGTGTGACTCTCTTTTCCCCCACTTAACATTATATCGTAAGTGTTTCTCTCAAGTTACTTCTTATAAGTGTCTTTTTTAAACAGTTGCATAATCTTCCACCAGGTAGATTTGCCATAGTTTATTTAGCTGATCCTTGTTATTAGAAATTAGCTTGTTTCCACATTTTCAGTGTCATAAATAATACTGTGATGACACGACTTTGTACGTAGCTGGTGGTTGACTTGGAGATGCAGGGCCCACTCATCTCACGCTTGGGATCTGCCGGGCTGAGCCTTGGCCAGGCATAAACAACCACAGATGTATTCTGTTTGGCCCATACAGTGTTGATCCGCTTTTTTTTTTTTTAATGGAGACTTCACATACAAATTCTATTTTACAGCTTCTTTTTAAAAATTTTTATACAGTTTTAGAGGTGACTTTCCATTTACAGTTATTACAAAATATAGGCTATATTCCCCATGTTGTACAATACATCCTGGAGCCTATCTTATACCGAGTAGTTTGTACCTCCCACCTCCCTCCCACTCCTATATTGCCCCTTCCCCTTCCCCACTGGTAACCATTAATTTGTTCTCTATATCTGTGAGTCTGCTTCTTTTTTATTATATTCACTAGTTTGTTATATTTTGTAGATTCCACATATAAGCAATTTCAGATAGTATTTATCTTTATCTGACTTATTTCACTCAGCATAATGCTCTCCAAGTCCATCTATGCTGCTGCAAATGGCAAAATTTCGTTCTATTTTAAGACTGAGTAGTATTCTGTTGTACATATATATACCATGGCTTCTTTATCCATTCATCCATTGATGGATGCTTCCATGTCTTGGCCATTGTAAATAATGTTTGCAGCTTCTTTTGAAGAGTCAGAAGATTAGGTGATCCTGGCCCACATTCCTGCATGTCACCCTCTGCTGAAGCCCTTTAGCTGGGGTAGGATGCTCTCTTTCATCCCAGTCTCCACTACTCTCCACTGTATCCTTCACATGGAGGCCATATGACAGTAGCCTTTACCACTGCACTTATGCTGATTTTTTTTCTTAACAAGAAGAGTGAGATATTTCTCACCTCTATATGTACGTCTTTCAAAAATGGGAAATATTGACTATAGTTCCCTGTGCTAAAAAGTAGCTCCTTGGGGCTTCCCTGGTGGCGCAGTGGTTGAGAGTCTGCCTGCCGATGCAGGGGACATGGGTTCGAGCCCTGGTCTGGGAGGATCCCACATGCCGCGGAGCAACTGGGCCCGTGAGCCACAACTACTGAGCCTGCACGTCTGGAGCCTGTGCCCCGCAACGAGAGAGGCCGCGATAGTGAGAGGCCCACGCACCGCGATGAAGAGTGGTCCCCGCTCGCCGCAACTGGAGAAAGCCCTCGCACAGAAACGAAGACCCAACACAGCCAAAAATAAATACATAAATAAATAAATTTATTAAAAAAAAAAAAAGTAGGTCATTGTTGGTTATCTATTTTATATACAGTAGTGTGTATATTTTAATCCCAAACTCCTATTTAATATCTTGTAATAACCTATAATGGAAGACAATGTAAAAAAAAGAACATATATATTTATATATATATGTATAACTGAATCTCTTTGCTGTACATCTGAAACTAACACAACATTGTAAATCAACTATATTTCAACAAATTTTTCTTTTTTTAAAGTGGGAAATAAAGGACAGACTGAGAGGGCTTTGGGTTTCATAAAACACAGGAGAGAAACTTCTTCTTGGTGGAATTAAAGAATATTCCTAATACTGAATATGCAAATCAAGTATATCTTTGTAGAAAAAAAGGCCATGAAAGAAGATATGTCATGGAAGTTTGAGACAAGAATGATAGGCTCCTATACCTGGGCCTGCTTCACCAGTTACAATTCTCTGCTAAGCTCCTGGTCAGTTTCTGTGTCCCACGCCTTCTATGGGGGGCTGTACCAGTCAGGAGGCTCTGGACAGCAAAGAAAAGACATCTGAGGCCAAAAGGCTTAAACGACGAGGAAATGTATGTCTCACGTCTAGGCAGGTGGGCTTCAGGCAAAGTTCTATCAATGTTTGATGCTCTCGTCAGGGACCCAGATTCTGTCCAGTCTCTTTACTCAGTCACCCTGAGGCTGGTCCATGGCCTGATTGCAATACGGTGGCCGGTGACAACAGTGCAATGTGCTTCCTTACACCCACCGGGAGAAGACAGGGAAACCCTTTTTTTTTCAGTTTACTGCAGCACTTTTATTTCCTCACAATGACGCATTGCTGGGGCCTGATGTTCTCACATGACAGTAGAAAACCAAAATCTGTTGTCATCTCTTAAAGAATTGAGAATTGCGTACAAAAACCTTACATAAATTAAAAGAATGAATAAATTTACAGTTGTAAATGCAAACTGTTTTCCAACTCAAGGCAAGTGACAACCCACGGTGCTCTGGCGGGCAAACTTCGGTAAGAAAGGAAAGCAGGTAGAACTTGTTGCTGATCTTGACCTTGTATTCAAGTTAACTCTTCCCTTGGTACATGTTTAATACCCTGTGCACATCTTTGATCGAAACCCCTATTTACATGCGGCTCCGTCACTTCGTGGCTGTGGTGAGAACACGTTTATGGAAGAGAAGTCCAATGGCTTGATGAGAATCTGGGAGACCACGAGTCTCTCGATCTGTGCAGGGTATTAACGTGTCAGGGCTGTATATTCCAGGATTTCTCTAGAGGCTGTCAGGAGTCCTGAACCAGTTGTCATTTCTCTCTTGCCGGTCTATGGGGTTGGGAAGGTCCGAGTCTTAGGACCTGCTTTCCTTTCAGACAGGGGACCTTTTAACCAACCTTCTGAATCTTTCCCTTCAGTCTGATCAGGCCAACTTAGGACACATGGCTGCCCCTGGACAGATAATAGGCATGGGGGTAGGAGTTGGGGGGCGGCAGTGCTGTGGACTGATGGGCTAGATTCATCACAGCTGTGGATAGATCTGGGGAGTCAACCTCAGGCCCACCACAAGCCCCTCCTTGAGCCCTCCTGACTCAGCTCATCCTCATTCTTGGCTGTGCTTTATATTTGCAAGGACTCAGACTCAGCCCTTCTTGAGTGAGGTCCCATATCAAACCCCAGCAGAAGCCAGTTGGCCCCACACCAGGCAATCAGTGTCCCCCCCTGTCGCCTATATCCCTCCTACTGGAGAGGAGACAGGCTGCTCCGTTCTCAACACCACCCTTCATTTCACTCTTCAGTTTGGGACTTCAGTGATTTCATAACAACTCCAGATTTCAAAGTCTAATTATTTTTTCTAGCCTCCATACCACCCCAGGAGACTGGATGATTGGGAGAGCACTGCAGTGGTTTGTGGAACAGAGACGTTTCAGTAAACAGGGGTAGAGGTTATTTTTCCCATCAGGCTCCTGATTTCCTCACTGCGCCTACCCTACATGCTAATACAACCTGTAATTACCAGCCAGGGTCTCCTCGGGGAACCAGCTGTGACGTGCTGCAGGAGCGCGGCTTCCCTTGTTTCCAGGTTCCATGCCTCGTGCAATTGATTTTGGGGGCTGGGGAGGTTTTCCAGCCAATGAACCTGTCACATAGCTCTCAGCTAATCTGACCCCGCATCCTGGGCCAGTGGCAGCTACAATCCAGGAAGCCCAAGCCCTTAAAGTGATTAAGTTTTGCAGCTGCCTTCCCGATGCTAGTGTAATTACGCCTCTGCTACCATTTCTCTGGACGGGAGATTAGTCTATGGGGATCTCTCTAAATGCACATTAGGCCCACAGCCAGGGCTGCATTCTCATCTGCATGTGGACCCCTTGCAAAGATACTCATTTACACTTAACAGAGGGTGAAATCACAGAACACCGGAAGGCGGGGGAAGGTGGTAACTGGGGGATATGCAAGTCGAATTCTTGTAGAATCTGCATTATGGTCACTTGGGGTGCTGGTCAAAAGGGACGATTCTTGGGCATCAATACCATATTCTCCCCAAAGACATGAGTCAGTGACCCAGAATCTCACCCTCAGTCTTTCCCCAGCCACACCCCTCCCACACACACAAGTGCTCTTATTTAGAGACGATAGGGTCACAATAGGAGTTTATGGCACAGTCATAAAAAGTCTGGGTCTCCACATCCCTATACTACTCTAGCCAGCTTGGGAACTGGGCACTTAATATGCTAATATTGCATCCGTATCCTTCTACTTATGGGGCTGCTTTGTAGAGTGGTACAGATGGTGCCCTGCCCAAGGGGGTCTAGTCAAAGGGGTGAGCGGACTTCTCTTTCTATTCCACAAGCCATGCCCTCTGGCCTGGGCCCACTGCTGGAAGAAGCTCTGTCTTTTTTTTTTTTTTTTTTTACAATGTGTGTTAGAGTCAAGTATACAGTAAAGAGATTCTGTTATACATATATATATATATTCTTTTTCAGATTCTTTTCCATTATAGGTTATTACAAGATATTGAAGACGGTTTCCTGTACTATACAGTAGGTCCTTGTTGTTGTTTATCTATTTTATATATATACATAGTAGTGTGTATCTATTAATCCCAAACTCCTAACTTATCCCTCCTCCTCTCCCCTTTCCCCTTTGGTAAACATAAATTTTCTATATCTGTGAGTCTGTTTTTATTTTGTAAATAAGTTCATTTGTATCATTTTTTATTAGTTTCCACATGAAAGTGATATCCTACCATATTTATCTTTCTCTGTCTGACTTACTTATCATGATAATCTCTAGGTCCACCTATGTTTACTGCAAATGGCATTATTTCATTCTTTTTATGGCTGAGTAATATTCCATTGTATATATATACCACATCTTCTTTATCCATTCATCTGTTGATGGACATTTAGGTTGCTTTCATGTCTTGGCTTGTAAGTAGTGCTGCAATGAACGTTGGGGTGCATGTATCTTTTTGAACTAGAGTTTTCATCTTTTCTGGATATATGCCCAGGAATGGGATTGCTGGATCATATGGTAACTCTATTTTTAGTTTTTTAAGAAACCTCTGTAATGTTCTGAATAGTGGCTGCGCCAATTTATATTCCCACCAATATTTGTAGGAGGGTTCCCTTTTCTCCACACCCTCTCCAGAGGCTCTGTCTTTTTTTTCATACTTCTTTTCTCCCCCTATTTTTACCATTCAATTCTTATATTCTATATTCAAATTTCTTTTTTATTTTTATATTGTTTAGGCACACTATGTATGTAGTTCTTTTTGAATTTAGATGAAATTTAGACAGTGAAGTGTGCAGATCTTAAATGTACAGTGTGATGGGTTTTGACAAATGTTAATGCCCATGGAGCCAACTCCCAATCAAGAAAATAAATATGTCCATTTCCACAGAAAATTCCCTTATGGCCCCTGCTAGTCAATGTCTACCTCGCAAAGGCGACCACTGTTTGGATTTATATCACCACAGAACACAATGGTTTGGCCTGTTCACAACTTCATATAAAAGGAATCCCATGTGGTCTTTTGTGTGTGGCTTCTTTTGTTCAGTATAATGTCTATGAGAATTGCACACATTGTTGTCTGTATTGGTGTCATTTTCTATTGCTGCGCTGCATTCCCTTGTAAGAATATTAGACTATTTATCCACTCACCTGTTGAGAGACAACTGATTTGTCAAAATTAAGTCTTTTGTCTTAATATGACAATTTACATTGTTTGATTCTCAAAGCATCAGCCAACTTTGCATTCCTGCAATGAAACCCATTTAGTCATGATGCATTATTCCTTATTTAGTACTGGATTTTGTATGATAGTATTTTGTTAAGATTTTTTGTGTTTATATTCATGAGGTGTATTTAATCTGTAATTTCTTTTTTATGTAATGTCTTTGTCAAGTTTTGGCTATAGGGTTATGCTGGCTGATTATTTCTGCAGAATAACCCTTCTTTCATCCCTGATATTAATAGTTTATTTATTTTTATTTTTTATTTTTTTAACATCTTTATTGGAGTAGAATTGCTTTACAGTGGTGTGTTAGTTTCTGCTTTATAACAAAGTGAATCAGTTATACATATGCATATGTCCCCATATCTCTTCCCTCTTGCATCTCCCTCCCTCCCACCCTCCCTATCCCACCCCTCTAGGTGGTCACAAAGCACTGAGCTGATCTCCCTGTGCTATGCAGCTGCTTCCCACTAGCTATCTATTTTACATTTAGTAGTGTATACATGTCCATGCCACTCTCTCACTTTGTCCCAACTTACCCTTCCCTACGCCCATATCCTCAAGCCCATTCTCTAGTAGGTCTGTGTCTTTATTTCTGCCTTGCCCCTAGGTTCTTCGTGACCGTTTTTTTTTTTTTTTTTTTTTTAGATTCCATATATATGTGTTAGCATACGAAATTTGTTTTTCTCTTTCTGACTTACTTCACTCTGTATGACAGATTCTAGGTCCATCCACCTCACTACAAATAACTCAATATCATTTCTTTTTATGGCTGAGTAATATTCCATTGTATATATGTGCCACATCTTCTTTATCCATTCATCTGTCACTGGACACTTAGGTTGCTTCCATGTCCTGGCTATTGTAAATAGAGCTGCCATGAACATTGTGGTACATGACTCTTTTTGAATTACGGTTTTCTCAGGGTATATGCCCAGTAGTGGGATTGCTGGGTCTTATGGTAGTTCTAATTTTAGTTTTTTAAGGAACCTCCATACTGTTCTCTATAGTGGCTGTATCAATTTACATTCCCACCAACAGTGCAAGAGGGTTCCCTTTTCTCCACACCCTCTCCAGCATTTATTGTTTGTAGATTTTTTTGATGATGGCTATTCTGACCGGTGTGAGATGATATCTCATTGTAGTTTTGACTTGCATTTCTCTAATGATTAATGATGTTGAGCAATCTTTCATGTGTTTGTTGACAATCTGTATATCTTCTTTGGAGAAATGTCTATTTAGGTTTTCTGCCCATTTTTGGATTGGGTTGTTTGTTTTTTTGGTATTGAGCTGCATGAGCTGTTTGTAAATTTTGGAGATAAATTCTTTGTCAGTTGCTTCATTTGCAAATATTTCTCCCATTATGAGGGTTGTCTTTTGGTCTTGTTTATGGTTTCCTTTGCTGTGCAAAAGCTTTTAAATTTCATTAGGTCCCATTTGTTTATTTTTGTTTTTATTTCCAAATAGTTTATATTTACTCTTTTTCTTTTCTTGATCAGTTTAGCTAGGTGTTTATCATTTTTTCTTTTATCTTTTCCAAGGACCAACTTTTGGATTTGCTAATTTTCTCTGCTGTGTGTCTGTTTCTATTTTAATTGTTTCTGCTTTTATCTTTATTACTTTCTTCCTTTTGCTTCCTTTTATTTTACTTTGCTCTTTTTTCTAATTTCTTACTATAGAAGTTTAGAATATTAATTTTTAGACCATTCTTTGTTTTTAATATAAGCACTTAAAGCTATAAATTTTCTCCCAAGTGCTGTATTAACCTCACTGCACACATTTTCTTCCCATTTAAAATATTTTCTAATTTGTGACTTCTTTTTGCCTATGTACTATTTAGACATTTTTTTGTTTAATGTCCAAATAGTTGTTGATTCTCTAGATATATTTTTATCATTGATTTCTAGTTTAATTTCATTTACTTCCACTCTTCATGATTTAAATCTTTATAAATTTATTAAGAGAGTTTATGACACGTCATCAGGTCCATTTTGGTAAATAGACATTTTGTGCCCAACCCCACCATCAGCACTGTTTCTTTCCTCCTCTCCTTTCAGGCCTTACCACCACTGCACCTCTCTCCTTTCCCCTACTCTGCTTTTCTCCTCTGAAGAGCAATATATTTATATTCCATCAGCTCATTGTTTCTTCCCTCCAGTCCCTAGAATGTAACCCCTGAGCCCTTGAAATAAAGGGATACTGTGCTACTGCTGAGTATAGTAATTGATAGTGTTGTTCAGATGATCTATGTCTCACCAAATTTTGTGTCAAGCTGTTTTTTTCGTTTTGTTTTGTTTTTTAAAATTTTTTTCACATCTCTATTGGAGTATAAATGCTTTACAATGTTGTGTTAGTTTCTGCTGTACAACAAAGTGAATCAGCTGTATGTATACATATATTCACATATCCCCTCCCTCTTGAGTCTCCCTCCCACCTTCCCTATCCCATCCTTCTAGGTGGTCACAAAGCACGGAGCTGATCTCCCTGCACTATGCAGCTGCTTCCCACTAGCTATCTATTTTACATCTGGTAGTGTATATATGTCAGTGCTACTCTCTCACTTCATCCCAGCTTACCCTTCCACCCCTGTGCCCTCAAGTCCATTCTCTATGTCTGAATCTTTATTCCTGCCCTGCCACTAGGTTCATCAGTACTGCTTTTTAAAATTCCATATATATGCGTTAGCAACGGTATTTGTTTTTCTCTTTCTGACTTAACTATTCTAGGTCCTTCCACCTCACTACAAATAACTCAATATCGTTTCTTTTTATGGCTGAGTAATATTCCATTGTATATATGTGCCACATCTTCTTTATCCATTCATCTGTCGATGGACACTTAGGTTGCTTCCATGTCCTGACTATTGTAAATAGTGCTGCAATGAACATTGTAGTACATGTCTCTTTTTGAACTATGGTTTTCTCAGGGTATATGCCCAGTAGTGGGATTGCTGGGTCATATGGTAGGTCTATTTTTAGTTTTTTAAGGAGCCTCCATACTGTTCTCCATAGTGGCTGTATCAATTTACATTCCCACCAACAGTGCAAGAGGGTTCCCTTTTCTCCACTCCCTCTCCAGCATTTATTGTTTGTAGATTTTTTGATGATGGTCATTCTGACCGGTGTGAGGTGATACCTCATTGTGGTTTTGATTTGCATTTCTCTAATGATTAGTGACGTTGAGCATCTTTTCATGTATTTGTTGCCCATCTGTAAGTCTTCTTTGGAGAAATGTTTATTTAGGCCTTCTGCCCATTTTTGGATTGGGTTGTTTGTTTTTTGATACTGAGCTGCATGAGCTGCTTGTATATTCTGGAGATTAATCCTTTGTCAGTTGCTTCATTTGCAAATATTTTCTCCCATTCTGAGGGTTGTCTTTTCATTTTGTTTATCAGTTGTTGAGGGAAAGTTATTGTAAGCAGCTCTTTGCAGGAAACCCTTTTTCTTGTCAATTTAAGCAAAGCTACACTGTAACTAACTTTTAAACTACATGCCTCTATGCTCTACTCATCTTGGGCCCTAACACACCTTTCAAATCTTTTTTTTTTCTTTTCTTCTTTTTTTAAATTTATTTTTTATTGAAGTATAGTTGAATTACAATATCATGTTAATTACTGCTGTACGGCAAAGCGACTCAGTTATACATATACATACATTCTTTTTCATATTCTTTTCCGTTATGGTTTATCACAGGATATTGAATATAGTTCCCTGTGCTATACAGTAGGACCTCGTTGTTTATACCTTTCAAATCTTTTGATCACACAGTACCTTGCCTAAGCTGTTGGTTCTTGCCATAGATCAAAGAAGTAGAAATGAAGAGCAAGTAATTAACAGATGACCAGCTCTCTTCCCTAGCTTCCCCTTCAGTAATCTCATGAACAAACTGTGTGAACAAGATAGCATCTAAAGAAGTCGACGAGTCTGCACACAGTGGGCGGATGGCTATGAGTCTCATCCCCATCTCAATGACATTACTTCCCCCATTCCTTTTAAAACTTTCATGGCCGAACAGAATCTTGGGAGTCGGTTTTCAGGGACACTGAGTCCACTTCTCCTGGCTTTCTGATTAAAAGCAGTGTTCTCTTTTCTACCAAAACCTGTCTCTCGAGTATTGATTTTCCAGTGGCGAGAAAAAGACCTAAGTTTGGTAACAGATTTTTAGCCTTTTTTAGATTACAGCCAGAGTTCCCTTCCCAAAACATGCTTTAAATCACAATACCCTTCTATTCAAAACGTGGCAAAGGGTGTCCAGTGTGTGCAGCTAGGCCAAACCCAATAGCGTGGCTTTCCGGGCCCTCCAGGCTCCATCCCTGCTTGCTTCTCCAGCCTCACCTTTCACCTCGCAGCGTGATCAGCGTGTTCATGAAGGGTCTTGTGCCATGAATGAACATGTGGAGGAGCATGGCGAGTGTCAGAGAGCAGAACTTACTCTCTCAGGCTTCCCTGGAGCGTGACAAGCCACACCCCAGCCATCCCAAGAGCTTCAGTTGTGTTGGCCCTTTGAAAGCACCTCACTGGAAGATGTGCCACATCTTCTTTATCCAGCAGGTAAAAACATGCTCCTGGTGTGTGTCAACCTTTGGTTTCTGGCTATTTGTCAAACTGAAATAGGCAGTGAAAAGGAAGCAATGTAACACCATGATATCACATAGAACATGGGCTACTCTCCAGTTTCTGAAGAGGAATTTGAGATTTTATTTCGACAAGTGATACAAGTTGCAGAACAGGTGAGTGGATACAGGAGAGGCCTCTTTGAAGACCAGTAAAGTGGCCATCAACAGTTAAGTAGAGTTGATTTCTTCTGGCATTGCCAAACTTTGGAGTTTCTCCTGTAGGGCCTCCAGACTCCAGCCCTTGGGCACTTGCTCCGGCAGCTCCTTCAGTGGAAGATGCCATGTCCCTTCTTCCTCATCTTTTGGAATTGAGCTCATCAGGCAAAGCCCTGCTTCAATGCTTCCTCCTCCATAAAGCCTTCCTTGATTTTCTTCTCAGAGTTGCTTCCCCTGCCCCATGAGAGTTTGCTCATATCCTATTTTAGTGTAAAGTAATGGAAGTAAACAGAGGCTCTGGAGACAGACTCAAGTTTGTGTCCTGGGTCTGCCACATGTTCGCTTTAAGATGCTGGCCCAATTACCTAACATTTCTAAGACTCTGTTTTCTCATCTGTAAAGTGAATAATTGGAACTTCCTCATAAGTTGTTGTAGGATTAAATGAGGTTATACCTGTAAAGTACCGCAGCACTAACATGTAGCAGGCACTCAACGGATGTGAGGTATGTTGATGATACAGTGACGACAATCTTGATTACTTGGTTGATTCTGTCTTGAATTACAGGTTCTTTTCACCTGTCTCCTCTATTGAACTATAACCTCCTAGAAGAAGGAAATTGTGTCTTGTTTTCTGTATCTCAAACATCTATTGTACCCCTAGACCCTAGTAAGCACTCAGCAAATGTTTTTCTTAAATGCAAAATGAGATGAAGCAGACCCTAAAACTGAAACACGAAAACGCATTTCTATCGCAATATTTGTAAAGGATCCACAATTTCTGGACTCAGCCAGAAGGGTAAGCATTCTATCAGAGAAACATTTTTGCAGATTTATTGAATGTGTTTGCTTCAGCTGCAGCATGCCAGGGGAAATGTGAGGTCAGATGTACTTCTGACTTGTATCTTGGAATTCTTGTTGGCATCTCGCCCTTGTTGAGTTCCTGTGGTTGTAGCTACAGGATGCAGGGTGGGGTCACCTGGGAGTTGTTAACCCTGTTTTGGAAGCTGGCACTGCCCTGCTTGTTAAACACTTCCCTCCTCCACACACTAGGTGATGGGCAGGGAAAGGACAGAGGGATGGTCCAAGGCCAGTCTCACACACCACCCATTAATGTATTGGTCCAGAGGGAACGGGCTGGCCTGTGTTTTCCCATTCTTGGCACACAGAAGTGTTTGTTCTGCCATGTCCAGGACAGCTGCAGGCCTCAAACAATGGTGAATGATTTATTTGGTAAAGTTTATTTGAGTTCCAAAGGGTTGCTAAGCATATTAAGTAGCTGTCCTCCCTTTTCAAACCCAACCAGTGGTTCCACATTTATCCAGGAGGAATTTCACTTCGTTTCCGTGAATTTTTCAAGGTGTGTTTTATCTCTCCCTTCAATCTACCTAGCCTTTGGAAAATGATCACTGTGCCTCTCAACCTTCTAGCCATGAGTGGGCAATGTTATGAACACCTTAAGAATTAAATTTTAAAATTCCATCGATTAAAGTATTTAAACATTAATCACAAATGAGTCCTAATCCATTCTGTAATAGAATCATAGTTCTTTTTGTTCTGACCCACCGTGGCGATGTCATGTCTAAATGTCTAAATTGGCAAGATGTCCCACCTAAATGTACTGCAGGGTGTGGGTTAATCTTTGGGGAGAAGTCTGTTACACCACAGTAGCAAAACATTGCTCCAAATCCCTGCGTAATACACCCCTTTTCTAGTCTGCACCAGGGCTCTAAAAGTAATCATGAACTAAACAAGTTCTTCCCTTGGAGGATGAGTCTGCAGTAGAAATCCAAACAAAGTCATGAAACACTTTTTTCCCCAGAATGAATCGGACACAGGCCAGGAGTTGGTAGATGCCCTGTCAAGCTATGGAATATATTTTGTATGGTTTTTTTTTAAACAAAATTACTTGTAATTTGTATGTTATTTCGTAGTGTTTTCCTTGCACTTACAAGATATTATGAGTGTTTTCTTATGTCATCAAATAGTTTCCTCCACCATCATTTTTAATGGTTGCAGAGTATTTCATTGAATGATTGGTCCATAGTTTATTTCCCTAAAATATTATTGTTGGATGCTTGGAATAATTATATCTTAAGATAATTTATTAATTCATTTGTCAAATATCCAGCAGGCATCAAACACATGCCAGGCCTTCTAGGGATAAATAAGACACAGTCCTGGTCCTTAAGAAGCTCCCATTCTGGGGGAAAGATCTTATGATAAACTGTGCTAGAGGAAGAATTCTACTCACAGAATAATGGACATGGCACAGGCCACAGGCCAGACTTCTCTAATGGGTGGGGACTGTCCCTAAAGCCTGCTATCCTCTCTCACTCCAAAGTGCTCGGGCCCTGAGTTGCACCTGTCAGAGGTGGGAGGCTTACCTTGGGCCAGGTGCCAGCAGTCTCCTCTCCTTTCCACCTTCTGCTAGGAGAATGGGTCTCAACCCTTCTGCATGCTAGTCTCAGCTGGTAGATTTTCTAAGATGCCAATGCCCAGGCTGAGCAATAATAACCAGGAATGGGGCTTGAGTGGTGGTGTGCTGATAGATATTGAACCGTCATCTCTCAAAAAAGTATGCATATTTATACATAAAGTATGCTTATTATAAATTTTACCAGTACAAAAGATGTTTAGGACACAACTTACAAATAACTTAAAATATGCAACACTCCTTCTTGTAAATTCCATAATAACGGTTGATTCTTACAGAAAGCTCTTGCCAAACCAGAGTCAACCTCTGGTTTGCGAATGACAAAGGAATATAGTTTTCCCTTGAACGTCGGTTTATATTTTCATTTATGTTAATGTAAGCAGCTTTTGGCAGGAAAGAGCTCTCTGCAGGAGGCACCCTTCTGTCTTAACCTTAAACCAGGCATCCCCATGCTCTACTCATCTCCAGCCCGAGCACACCCTTCAATTCTTTTAGCCACACAATACTTTGCCTAACTTGTCAGTTCTTTCCATAGATCAAAGAAGTAGAAATGAAGAATAAGTAATTAACTGAGGACCAGATATCTTTCCTAGCTTCCCCTTCAGTAATCTCACGAACAGACTGTGTGAACAAGACAGCATCTAAAGAAAGATCACAAGTCAACAAGCCCGCACATAAGCCTGTACACAGTGGGGGATGGCAACAGCTCTGGCCCCCCATCTCAATGATTAACTGAGATTGCTTCTCTTTTTCCCCTTAAAAACTGTCATGGCCGAGCAGACTCTTCAGAGGTGGTTGATCCATCATCTCCCCAGATTGCCAGCATTCTGATTAAAGGCACCTTTCCTTTGCTACCAACATTTGTGAGTACTGATTTTGTAGGTGGCAAGCAGCAACACCTAATTCATTCAATAACATTAATAAGTACGATGAAAGTGAACCAACAAAAAAGTGTGACATGAGCAACTTCTGCTGGATTGGATGATGGTTTTTGAATACTGGAAGAATATTTTCTCCCCTTTTTTGGGTACAATTCATAATATAACAGCTACAAAAAATGGTACTTTTTGTGGTTTAATCTGCAGTATTTTCATTTTCTCCATCAATTTCTTGAGTGTAGGCATTCAGTGTAAAAACAAATCAAGCACTGATTTGTAGTATTTGCTGATTCCTATGGTGTAGATTCTCCTGTGGCCAATTTCGAACCACTGATGTGACATCACTACATGCAGAGCTGGAAGGAGACGTGCAGCAATGCCTCATTATATAGAATTTCCACAGCAATGATAAAATAGACCGAAGGGCCTCAGAAACATAGGTAATAGTAAAATGTAGTAAAGTAATTAGGAAATCATGGCTTTTGAGTATTTTCTACCATTAAAAAATGTAATTTACTTAATTATAAGCTTATATAGCTTAATGTTTGATTATATCCTGCAACACTTGTGAAAATTTAATAACCAGCTGTTATAGGCCAGTAAAAGCTAGTTATCACGTACCACTGGGTGCAAGCCCAGGCAGAGGGATTTTTCCTAAGCTTCCCAAGTGATTTTGATATTTAGCCATTGTTGAAAACCACTACCCAGGGCAGATGTCTTCAAACTTTTTTGCTGGTTGTTGGGAAGGGGAAATTTTCCCCATTACCTCCCTTGAGTTCTTGTGGCTGGACTAATAATAAAATTGACAAGAGACAGATTAACAGGAGAAATAGAAATAAATTTTAATTTGTGCACGTGGAGGTCTCATAGAAATGGTACCTAAGAAGTGGCCAAAGCTTTTATACTTTTTTAGACAAAGAAACAATAAATTTGTGAGGAATTGACAAGACAAAGAAACTTAGGCTTTGGCTGCTTAATTAGTGATGAATCTAATCAGAGTTTAGGCTTGGGGGGAGTCAATGAAAGAAGTAACAAGGTTAGTTTATATGGGTTTCTCAGCTCCAAATCTCCTGCCTCTGGTGATAACGGTGTCCTTCTACTTCCAGATCCAGGAAGTGAACCTTTCACATGGGAGATTAATTCCCTGCTTTCAGGGAGACAGACAGGAGGGTCAGAGTGTCCCTCTTGTATCAGCTCTTTCTTAAGTAACTTTACTTCAAAATAGTCAATATGCCATTGAGGCATCCTTGGGGGTGGCCTGCCCTGGGTCCCCAATATTGTGAACTTCTTAAGGTAATTTTGAAAATGACCCCTCTGTGCATACTTAGGTTGACACCTAAAACTCATCATGAGATAGTCACAAAGTCTTATAATTTCCAAAATATTGTAAATATTGGTATTTTAAAAATAAAAATGATAGCTCTCCCTAAAAGTATCTCATGGGATCTAAAGGCCATAGCAATCTAATACTATGTAGGGGAGGTAAAAGAAATCTTTTTTCCTTCCATCTTCTAGGTTCTCAGCTGGGACTCTATAACAAAAGACAGATTAACAAAATAAAAACAAACAGAAATTTATTAGCATGTTTATCTCACCTCTGCATGAGACAAACTCAGGGATGGGTAACTCAAAGGCGTGATGAAAATGTGGGCTTATCTAGCATCTCCAACAAAGAACAATATGTTAGGAGATGACAACAGCTTCACAGCTGGAAAGACAGTGAGGGCAGACAGCAGAAGCAAGAAGAACTACAATCCTGCAGCCTGTGGAACAAAAACCACATTCACAGAAAGATAGACAAGATGAAAAGGCAGAGGGCTATGTACCAGATGAAGGAACAAGATTAAACCCCAGAAAAACAACTAAATGAAGTGGAGATAGGCAACCTTCCAGAAAAAGAATTCAGAATAATGATAGTGACGATGATCCAGGACCTCGGAAAAAGAATGGAGGCAAAGAACGAGAAGATTCAAGAAATGTTTAACAAAGATCTAGAAGAATTAAAGAGCAAACAAACAGAGATGAACAATACAATAACTGAAATGAAAACTATACTAGAAGGAATCAACAGAAGAATAACTGAGGCAAAAGAACAGATAAGTGGCCTGGAAGACAGAATGGTGGAATTCACTGCTGTGGAACAGAATAAAGAAAAAAGAATGAAAAGAAATGAAGACAGCCTAAGAGACCTCTGGGACAACATTAAACGCAACAACATTCGCATTATAGGGGTCCCAGAAGGAGAAGAGAGAGAGGACGGACCTGAGAAAATATTTGAAGAGATTATAGTAGAAAACTTCCCTAACATGGGAAAGGAAACAGCCACCCAAGTCCAGGAAGTGCAGAGAGTCCCATACAGGATAAACCCAAGGAGAAGCACACTGAGACACATAGTAATCAAATTGGCAAAAATTAAAGACAAAGAAAAATTATTGAAAGCAGCAAGGGAAAACGACAGATAACATACAAGGGAACTCCCATAAGGTTAACAGCTGATTTCTCAGCAGAAACTCTACAAGCCAGAAGGGAGTGACATGATATATTTAAAGTGATGAAAGGGAAGAACCTACAACCAAGATTACTCTACCCGGCAAGGACCTCATTCAGATTTGATGGAGAAATCAAAAGTTTTACAGACAAGCAAAAGATAAGAGAATTCAGCACCACCAAACGAGCTCTATAACAAACGCTAAAGGAACTTCTCTAAGTAGGAAACACAAGAGAAGAAAAGGACCTACAAAAACAAACCCATAACAATTAAGAAAATGGTCATAGGAACATACATATCGATAATTACCTAAAACGTGAATGGATTAAATGCTCCAACCAAAAGACACAGGCTCGGTGAACAGATACAAAAACCAGAGCCGTATATATGCTGTCTACAAGAGACCCACTTCAGACCTAGGGACACATACAGAATGAAAGTGAGGGGATGGAAAAAGATATTCCATGCAAATGGAAATCAAAAGAAAGCTGGAGTAACAATACTCATATCAGATAAAATAGACTTTAAAATAAAGAATGTTATAAGAGACAAGGAAGGACACTACATAATGATCAAGGGATCAATCCAAGAAGAAGATATAACAATTATAAATATATGTGCACCCAACAGAGGATCACCTCAATACATAAGGCAACTGCTAACAGCTATAAAAGAGGAAATCGACAGTAACACAATAATAGTGGGGGACTTTAACACCTCACTTACACCAATGGACAGATCATCCAAATAGAAAATTAATAAGGAAACACAAGCTTTAAATGACACAATAGACCAGATAGATTTCGTTAATATGTATAGGACATTCCATCCAAAAACAGCAGATTACACTTTCTTCTCAAGTGCTCATGGAACATTTTCCAGGATAGATCATATCTTGGGTCAAAAATCAAGGCTTGGTAAATTTAAGAAAATTGAAATCATATCAAGTATCTTTTCCGACCACAGTGCTATGAGACTAGATATCAATTACAGGAAAAAATCTGTAAAATATACAAACACATGGAGGCTAAACAATACATTACTAAATAACCAAGAGATCACTGAAGAAATCAAAGAGGAAATCAAAAAATACCTAGAGACAAACGACAATGAAAACACAATGATCCAAAACCTATGAGATGCAGCAAAAGCAGTTCTAAGAGGGAAGATAATAGCAATACAATCCTACCTCAAGAAACAACAAACATCTCAAATAAACAATCTAACCTTACACCTAAAAGAACTAGAGAAAGAAGAACAAACAAAACCCAAAGTTAGTAGAAGGAAAGAAATCATAAAGATCAGAGCAGAAATAAATGAAATAGAAACAAAGAAAACAATAGCAAAAACCAGTAAAAACTTAAAGCTGGTTCTTTGAGAAGATAAACCATTAGCCAGATTCATCAAGAAAAAGAGGGAGAGGACTCAAATCCTTAAAATTAGAAATGGAAAAGGAGAAATTACAACAGACACTGCAGAAATACAAAGCATCCTAAGAGACTACTACAAGCAACTTTATGTCAATAAAATGGACAACCTGGAAGAAATGGACAAATTCTTAGAAAGGTATAACCTTCCAAGACTGAACCAGGAAGAAACAGAAAATATGAACAGACCAATCACAAGTAATGAAATTGAAACTGTGATTTAAAATCTTCCAACAAACAAAAGTCCAGGACCAGATGGCTTCACAGGTGAATTCTATCAAACATTTAGAGAAGAGCTAACACTCATCCTTCTCAAACTCTTCCAAAAAATTGCAAACGAAGGAACACCCCCAAACTCATTCTATGAGGCCACCATCACCCTGATAGCAAAACCAGACAAAGATACTACAAAAAAAGAAAATTACAAACCAATATCACTCATGAATATAGATGCAAAAATCCACAACAAAATACTAGCAAAAAGAATCCAACAACAATTAAAAGGATCATACGCCATGATCAAGTGGGATTTATCCCAGGGATGCAAGGATTCTTCAATATGTGCAAATCAATCAATGTGATACACCATATCAACAAATTGAAGAAGAAAAACCATATGATTACCTCAATAGATGCAGAAAAAGTTTTGGCAAAATTCAACACCGATTTATGATAAAAATTCTCCAGAAAGTGGGCATAGAGGGAACCTACCTTAACATAATAAAGGCCATATACAACAAACCCACAGCAAACATCATTATCAATGGTGAAAAACTAAAAGCATTTCCTCTAAGATCAAGTACAAGACAAGGATGTCCACTCTCACCACTATTATTCAACATAGTTTTGGAAGTCCTAGCCACAGCAATCAGAGAAGAAAAAGAAATAAAAGGAATCCAAATTGGAAAAGAAGAAGTAAAACTGTCACTGTTTGCAGATGATACTATACATAGAGAATCCTAAAGATGCCACCAGAAAACTACTAGAGCTAATCAATGAATTTGGTAAAGTTGCAGGATACAAAATTAATGCCCAGAAATTTCTTGCATTCCTATACACTAATGATGAAAAATCTGAAAGAGAAATTAAGGAAACACTCCCATTTATCACTGCAACAAAAAGAATAAAATACCTAGGAATTAACCTACCTAAGGAGACAAAAGACCTATATGCAGAAAACTATAAGACACTGATGAAAGAAATTAAAAATGACACAAACAGATGGAGAGATATACCACGTTCTTGGATTGGAAGAATCAATATTGTGAAAATGACTCTACTACCCAAAGCAATCTACAGATTCAATGCAATCCCTATCAAATTACCAATGACATTTTTTACAGAACTAGAACAAAAAACCTTAAAATGTGTATGGAGACACAAAAGACCCTGAATAGCCAAAGCAGTCTTGAGGGGAAAAAACAAAGCTGGAGGAATCAGGCTCCCAGACTTCAGACTATACTACAAAGCTACAGTAATCAAGCCAATGTGGTACTGGCACAAAAACAGAAATATAGATCAATGGAACAGGATAGAAAGCCCAGAGATAAACCCACGCACCTATGGTCAACTAATCTATGACAAAGGAGGCAAGGATATACAACAGAGAAAAGACAGTCTCTTCAATAAGTGGTGATGGGAGAACTGGACAGCTACATGAAAAAGAATGAAATTAGAACACTCCCTAACACCATACACAAAAATAAACTCAAAATGGATTAGAGACCTAAATGTAAGACCGGGCACACTAAAACTCTTAGAGGAAAACATAGGAAGAACACTCTCTGACATAAGTCACAGCAAGATCTTTTTTGGTCCACCTCCTAGAGTAATGGAAATAAAAACAAAAATAAACAAATGGGACCTAATGAAACTTAAAAGTTTTTGCACAGCAAAGGAAACTACAAACAAGATGAAAAGACAGCTCTCAGAATGGGAGAAAACATTTGCAAACAAATCAAAGGACAATGGATTAATCTCCAAAATATATAAACAGCTCATGCAGCTCAATATTAAAAAAACAAACAACCCAATCCAAAAAATGGGCAGAAGACCTAGACATCTCTCCAAAGAAGATATACAGATGGCCAAGAAGCACATGAAAAGCTGCTCAACGTCACTAATTATTAGAGAAATGCAAATCAAAACTACAATGAGGTGTCACCTCACATCAGTTAGAATGGGCATCATCAGAAAACCTACAAATAACAAATGCTGGAGAGGGTGTGGAGAAAAGGGAACCCTCTTGCACTGTTGGTGGGAATGTAAATTGATACAGCCACTATGGAGAACAATATGGAGGTTCCTTAAAAAACTAAAAATAGAATTACCATATGACCCAGCAATCCCACTCCTGGGCATATACCCAGAGAAAAGCATAATTCAAAAAGACACATGCACCCCAACGTTCATTGCAGCACTATTTACAATAGCCAGGACATGGAAGCAACCTAAGTGTCCATCGACAGATGAATGGATAAAGAAGATGTGGTACATATAAACAATGGAATATTACTCAGACATAAAAAGGAACAAAATTGGGTCATTTGTAGAGATGTGGATGGATCTAGAGACTGTCATACAGAGTGAAGTAAGTCAGAAAGAGAAAAACAAATATCGTATATTAACGCATATATGTGGAACCTAGAAAAATGGTACAGATGAACCAGTTTGCAGGGCAGAAATTGAGACACAGATGTAGAGAACAAACATATGGACACCAAGAGGGGAAAGTGGCGGGAGGGTGGGGTGGTGGTGTGATGAATTGGGAGATTGGGACTGACATGTATACACTGATGTGTATAAAATGGATGACTAAGAAGAACCTGCTGTATAAAAAAATAAATAAAATAAAATTCAAAAAAAAAATAACTACATGTTTATTGGGGCTTAGGGACAAGGAATAATTGCAGAAAAAATCCCCATCGTGATTCTTGAGAGGGGAAATATTTTCTAATAGAAAAATTGGATGAGAAAATTCACATTTAAATAAAGGCTTTTTTGGTGTTTTTTATACTTGCAGTATTTTTTAAAAGCCAAAATAATTTATTAAAATATGCCTTTCTTTAAAAAAAGAAAAAGAACAATACATTGGTAGAGAAATGACTGGACAGGGGAAAGGTTTTAAGGTTCAAAGGGCAACAGACTGTGGGAAGATAAATATATGGGGGAAACTAACAGTGAAGTTTGTTAGTGGATTCCTGTGGTGACTTATCTGGGCTGATAAGAGCCTAGAGTTGCCTCCAGTAAAAGAAAATTTACACTCTGCCTTTGTGGGGGGGAATAGAGAGAGCTTTTTCCTATGTAAAAGAAGCATATTTTGGGGTGACGTACTCTGGTTTTCTTTGATACCTGTTATCAAGCACTTATATAAATACATAAACAATTCATTTTTTAAAGTTATACATTTGAGGGACTTCCCTGGTGGTCCAGTGGTTAAGAATCCGTCTTGCAATGCAGGGGGATGCCAGTTTGATCCCTAGTCGGGGAACTAAGATCACACAACCTGTGGGCCAACTAAGCCTGCACACCACAATTACTGAGCCCTTGTGCCACAACTAGAGAGCCCGCATGCTGCAGCTACAGAGCCCACATGCTCTGGAGCCCACACGCTACAACTAGAGAGAAGCCCACATGCCACAACTAGAGAGAAGCCCACACACTGCAATGAACAGCCTGTGTGTCACAACAAAAGATCCCGTGTGGGGCTTCCCTGGTGGCGCAGTGGTTAAGAATCCGCCTGCCAATGCAGGGGACATGGGTTCGAGCCCTGGTCCGGGAGGATCCCACCTGCCGCGGAGCGACTAAGCCCGTGTGCCACAACTACTGAGCCTGTGCTCTTGAGCCCGTGAACCACAACTACTGAAGCCCGTGTGCCACAACTACTGAAGCTTGTGTGCCTAGAGCCTGTGCTCCACAACAAGAGAAGCCACTGCGATGAAAAGCCCTCGCTCCACAACGAAGAGTAGCCCCCGCTCGCTGCAACTAGAGAAAGCCAGCGCACAGCAATGGAAGACCCAACACAGCCAATAAAATAAATAAATAAATAAATAAATAAAATAAATCTTAAAAAAAAAAAAGTGATCTGCTCTGAGAACAACGAAAAAAAAAAAGATCCCGTGTGGCGCAACTAAGACCCAACGCAGCCAATAAATAAATGAATAACTATTTTTTTAAGTTGTACATTTAATACTGTTCCTTTTTTCTTTGAACTCATATTTCCAGTCCACTCCTCTCCTCCCAATCTTGTCTCAATGTAAGAAATACATTCTTTCCCTGCCATGAAGATATGGATGTAAATAGAAATGCAGGTGACCATACTTCACTCTGAGCATGGGCATTATGTGTTAGAAAAAGCCTTCTGAATTATCATTATGATTATCACCAGTTCACAATTGATTCAGGAACAGAACATTTTGGCAAATTACATTAGTTATTAAACAAAAAAGTAAAATGTTATTGGAAATGCATCTCCATGTACAGAGATGTATAGAGATTTCTCTCTCTGTTAGTTCATGCTCGTGAGTGTTTATTATTATAAGAATGCAGCAGGGGCCAGCAGCAGTTCTATTTCTATTTTCCACTTTTATAGATGTAAGTTCTAAGAAGGCTTTCTCACATAAACAAGTAGGTGGGAATAGGAGAGGGTTTGCTTCAGACTTTACCCAGTTCTTTGAGTTGTTAAAGAGAAAAACCACAGGCCCCAAACGGCCACTTGGTCTAAAGCCCATGATACTGACGCTGAAAAGTCAACCTCTGTGCACCAGTGCAAAGCCAAATCTTGGAGACAAAGTTTCGGGTGAAGTAGAAAAGAATAGCTTTATTGCTTTGCAGGCAAAGGGAGACACAGTAGGCTCATATCCCTCAAAACTGTGTGTCCCAACCCAGGGGGATTTGGTGAGGAGTTTTATAGCAATGGTTCAAGGGTGGAGTTGCTGGTAAGGATCAGGGTGTGGGCAGGGCCTGCATTCCTTTAATCTGGCCTCAGGTGGTCTCCTGATGAGCTTCTCTGGTTCTCCAGGAATGAAGAATGCTTCATCAAGTAGTTAAAATCTTCCATTTGCTGGGGGGTTTTAGTTCTGTAGATGAGCTCAAAGATACTGTTATGTATATCCCTTGAGGCAGAACCAGGACCCTGCCCCAAGGCTGCACTATTGTTTCTTGACTGCTCCTCCCTTGTCTCTGCATAACCTCCCTTCCCTGACTAGCAACTGTTTGAACCTGCCCTTCGGAACTCAGGGAAGGTCAAGAGATGGGGGACACAGAAAGGCTTTTGTGTCCAGGAGCCCCATAGGGTCTGCTCAGTTTCAATACCAAACCCAGATTTAATACCTGACCTAATTGCAGTTTCAACCTTCCCCTAGAATGTAGTCTTAATTGGCCAGTCCGGAATTTTCTGGTCAGCTCTGATGAAATTATCTGTCACAGGAACCCTCTCTATCTCCCAAAGGAAGAAGAGGTAATCTGCATGGTAGACCCTCACCCTTCCCCCAAAAGAAGGTGACCAGGTCTGAGACAATTTTTTCTTTTGTTAATAACTTCTTTGCCCCGCCTATCTTCTGTACAAAACTTTCATTTTGTACAACTCCTGAAGCACCTCTCCGGTGGCTAGGTAGGATGTTCCCTGATTTGTGAATCATTGAATAAAGCCAAATAGAGCCAATTTACTTGGTTGAATTTTTGGTTTTTAACAGATTGTTTTCCAAGTTGTGTGCCAAAATTCCCATAATGATCTCTCATCAAAAATGATTTTTAATACTCTATCAGAACAATTAGGTCCATCTTCAATTTAGTTGGAAGAATGGAAACCCTCTGACTAACACAAAGGGTATTTAGGCATGGGTATTTCTAACTGCCCCTTTGTTTGGCATTCTGAGGTCTTTTACACCCCAAGTGTTGACTGAAAAAAAAATGCACAACCTAAAAGTTGAGCATTATGCTTTATTTGGCAGACAAATTTGAGGACATGAGCCCGGGACGCAGCCTCTCAGATAGCTCCGAGGGACTGCTCTGAAGAGGGCAGGGGGGAGCCAGGATATATAGGAGTTTTTGCAGCAAAGACCAGGCAGGCAGAACATCAAAAGATGACTGTTAATTAAAGAAAACCAGACATCTCAAGTTAAGGAATTTAGCGCTTTTCTTTGTATGGGAAGATGCAAGAGTCTGGGCTCACTGAAAGCATTCCTTTGAAATGCACCTCAGCTCTCTGGGGCCAGCATCCTGTGCTTTCTCATCCCAAGTCTCTGGTCAGGGTGCACCGCTGGAGAGTGGCTGCAGTGGCTGCTAGATGGGGGGCATCCTGTTTCCATCCTGAGTTTCCTCAGGGTTCACGGGGGTCGGGGGGCGGCTGTAAAGAGATGGCTTGATGGCTGCGACATCTTTGTTCATGGATATGGCAGGCGACAATTTTTCATTGACACGAGGAATTCACCAGAGAAAAGGGTGAGAGGTCTGCCTGCCCTCAGTGAGGTGGGAGAAGGCTGAAGGAGAGAGGAGGAAGCTGCCTGCCTCTTGGACTGCAGGCTGGCTTCTGGGGCAGATGGGCTTTAAGTAAGAGTCAACCAGAAATAGAGGATCTGGAGATTCATTCCCATAAATGACGCGTGTCTCAGTATCCTTTTGGTGAGTCTTCCTGTGCCCCGAGGGGCATGTGTAGCCCTGTTTGAAGACCATTGCTCTAGACTCTCCTAGAGAAACGAGGGGAGGCCCCCTGGAGCTCCCCAAACCCAGCCACAGCTGCGCCCTGTGGTGCCAAGGATCCAGTGGTGCCTGCAGCTGGGGAGGGGACGGGGTGGCTGATGTGGCAGCATCTCTGGGAGGACGTTAGAGCTACATCTGTGCCCCAGTGACCATGGCTTCCTGGACCATTTTCCGTGGAAGGCAAGAAAACTCTGCTTCTAGCAGGAGCCGGAGCCATCAGGTCCCTGCGCCTCAGTTTTCCAATTCGAAAATGGAATTTGCAACACCAGCTTCCCAGGGTTGTTGTGGGATGAAATGAGGCAAAGAATAACTAGTGCTTTGGAAGCATCAGGCATGAAAGAGCTCAGGGAAGCGGTTCTCCCCTGGACAGAGCCCAGGAGCAGTGAGGACCCAGGGTCAGTGGGGGAAGAGATTCCACAGTTGTAGGAACTTGCTCTGCACTCTTCAGAGAAATTACCCCAAACTTGAAAGTAAGGTAAGTTGTGGGGTTCGGCAGGTCTTTTCAACATCCTCCTGGGGTCTCGATTAATAGGCTCGCCCAAGAAGAGCATACCTGTCTTCGACTTGGCTAGCGCATGTACCGTTTGTGAAGTTACACACAGGTTTGTAGATTTCTGTCTGGCAGAAATGCCAATTTTTTGGGTTCAGTAGAAAAGACAACTCCAAAGATTATGCCTTTATTGACATGGATCAGTTTTGTATCTAGTCCAGCAATTTTATTCTTATTCTAACTTAAATATATATATTTATATATATAAATTTATATATATTTATATATTTAAATTATCCAGTCCCTCAAATGCTCCTTGAATCTGTTCTATTACTTTAGTGGTTTCCTCATTAATGAGTTGAATATTTCACATGTGTTCATTCTATATATTTTTTCATTCTACATGAGAATCATGTTTTAAACTTCTTAACAGTTATACTTAGTGCTCAGGACTGGTTATATATATATATCATTTATATATACAATTTCTTTGGATCTTGTTTAGTTCTCTTGATAATCTTGGAAATAGACATTATCTTCCCCATTCTACAGTTGAAGAAACGGAGGCTTGCAGAGGCAGAGGTGCTTGAACAAGTTGTCCCAGATGGTGAGAAGTAAAGGATGGATAGCGTGAGGGGGATGTGAAAACTAAACTTTTAAGGTCTTGGGGTCCTTTATTTACTTTTGGCTGAAAACAGGTGAATTTTTAATGCCAAACTCATGTCCCCCCCCCTCCCCCCACCATCCCCCCAGCCTGCCAGGCCCCAGGCTTTGTGAACTTGCCCTTCTCTGAGCTCCTCTGACTCTAGCTGTGGGATTAGTCCACCTACAGTCTTGCAAACTCTATTCCTCAGACCAGACCAGTGACGCAGTGGCCGCTGAGGATGGCTCGGAGGCTCCAGAGCCCCCTTGAGTCCAATTCCTAGGGGCTGAGCCTTTAGGTGCATCAAATTACCTAGGAGGAGGTGAGGACCCCCTCTAGGAGGTCCACCCCAATCCAGAATCCCCTCGTCTCCAACATCACAGGTGGCTGCCTGGCCTGGCAGGGAGGGCTCCCTAGCCCACCCCAGCCACTGCTCCCACTAGGGGGGCCCATCAGCCCTGGGGACCAGGGGCAACCAGAGCCCCTGATGGCACATGTGGCAGAAATCTCCCTTTCCAACCAGGGATCCAGGGGTGTGTGTGTGTCTATATGTGTGTGTGTGTGTGTGTGTGTGTGTGTGTGTGTGTGTGTGTTCATTTTTGACCAGGGATTAAGTAGAAACAAGTTGACAATCCACAGAATTTCCCTTCCCAACCCTCATTTTCCAGGTTTACTTTTAGACCATTTTCCTGGTTAGAGAAGACCCGAGAAGGATCCAGTAGTAGCTGAGAAAGAACATTCGGCATGTGGTCTCAGGACCGGTTAGGGTTTGAGAAGTAGAAAAGGTCTAATGCCTTAATCATGATGATGAGATGCTTTAACCAGCAAGATTACTTTGACTATGAAATTCATATCAAGAATAATTATAAAACTCTGATCCCTACAGAATAAATGTTATTAAATAATTAAAAAATTCTAAATGGGATTGTATGAAATTTTAGATCCTATCACCTGCTCTTTGCACTAAATAACAAAGTATAAATATCATTTCGTTTGATCACATTCCCTCATCTATTCATGCTGCATAACATTCCATTGTTTGGATGGTCCACAATTTATGTAATAAATCCCTATTGATGGGCATCAAGGTGGCTTCCAGCGCTTTCCCCTCACTCCTTCTGCCTCCTGACTGCCCCTGGGGCTTCCCCCCGTGGCCCTACATGGCAGGACATGCCCCTTCCTCTTGTAAGTAATAAACGCTTCTTTCAAGGCTGTTGTCTTACCGTACCTGATTAAAACAAAATCCTGGGTCCATTTTAAAACAACAAGGAGGCCACCTGGGCTCTGGTTAAGGACATGGGCTGCCCACCCTAGCTTTTCCTCCTGGGCCCTCTGTCCCACCCATTCCCAGACATCTTTCTCTGCTGGACTGTCCAGTCTCCTCCGCCTTGGCCTGGCCAATTCCCCCAAGTCTGTCAAAGTCTAGACTATGATGCTTTGGGCTACATTTGTTCAGTTTCCAAAACACAGCTTCCGGCTGCCCTGGGATGCCTTACCCTGTTGGTACTCACTTCCCATCTCTGAGAGCTTTACACAAAGACTCAGATACGGACAACAATGGCATTCCTCTCTAAGGCAGTAAGGAGCCTGAGTGGACCGCACCGTCCGGAAGGGGCAGAAGAGCCGAGTTCAGTTGCAAGGGAAGTTATCTTTCAGGAAGCTGACTTATTGCAAGGTTCCGTAGAGGTCTTCCTTCCAACAGAGATTTCAGATGTGGAGAACACCAGACAGTTCATGGTTTCCTAAATTAGAATGTCAAAGGGCTTCCATGAGGCTTTATTTTGAAATCAATAGCCTCTGTTTCCTTTTGAGAATTTCTTGAGAGAGATTCTTTTTTTTTTTTTTTAATTAATTTGGTTGTATTTCTTTTTCTTTTTTTTTTTTAATTTATTTATTTATGGCTGTGTTGGGTCTTCGTTTCTGTGCGAGGGCTTTCTCTAGTTGCGGCAAGTGGGGGCCACTCTTCATCGCGGTGCGCGGGCCTCTCACTATCGCGGCCTCTCTTGTTGCGGAGCACAGGCTCCAGACGCGCAGGCTCAGTAGTCGTGGCTCACGGACCCAGCCGCTCTGCGGCATGTGGGATCCTCCCAGACCAGGGCCCGAACCCGTGTCCCCTGCATTGGCAGGCAGATTCTCAACCACTGCACCGCCAGAGAAGCCCGAGAGAGATTCTTTTTGTGAAATCTAGAGGGGGAAAAAAAAGTGCCAGGAAAAAAATAGAAAATGGAAACTCAAGATGCAAAAGGATTCAGGGTTTTCCCTCAAGGAAAAAACCAGACGGTCCTCAAGTTGAGTTTCATGATCCCTTTGTTGAACTTCAAAAGGAGACGACATTCTTGCAGCTGCCAGGAAATCAGAAGAACCTGCCCATGCTGTGAGCAGTGGGGGACGTGTGCCAGGCTGGATTCCCACTCCCTGGCACCCTCTTCCCGAGACCTGCTCTGTGCCCCAGCTGGGACATTCGGTAATGTGACCCGAGGAAGGGCTGACATGGACTCTTCCACCTTGAATCAGGCAAAGCCTGCATTCCTTTCAGGTGTTCTTTCAGCAGCTCCTAGATGTTCATTTCCCTTGAAACTGGAAACAGATGCCACTGAGGCTGATCAGAGATTCAAAGAGCCTGCGTGCTGCGTAGGGGGCAGAGTAGATAAAGAGAAGAGAGGTGGGTTCAGTTCTCTAGCGCCTGCAGTGGGGTGACCTAGTGCACTCATCCCTGTGCAACACGGAGAGATTCGTGCGCATTAAGGAGCTAGAGTCAGAGGGGTTGAACAGTGAAAGAGCTGTTCCTGCCCCCCACGCTCACATCTCTGTGGATGTGATGGGTTAGAGGAGGGGACTCAAAGCCAACACGAAGCCCCATGAGCTTTGGACATTCTTCTGGACTTTGTATGTGTGCATTCTTGACTGCTTCATACTAGGGTGTTTAATAATGAATGGCCCCTCAACCTCCCACCGAGAAAGTTTTGGTGCTGGGGTTCTTGGTAGAACCCCAGCTGCTCCCAGTGAACCTGAGGCAGCTGGCGGTATAAGAGGAGCCAGTGGGGGGGGAGTGATAGCTAGGACATCAGAGGGCTTATCTCAAACCTGCTCTGAGAGGGGTCGAGGAATAGGTCTGTGCCTCCGAGGTGCACATACGCAAGCCCCGGGGCAGAGCTGCAGGGATGGACCAGGCTCAGGGGGAGGCAGATCCAGAGCCAGGTTGACAATAGGCTCCAAATGCCATGTGCGCGTCTGTAGACCAGGTGGCTCACATAGGAAGAGGCACAGTAGGAAAAACTAGAAAGGCGGAAACATTTAACAGGTCCAAAATGGGGTTGGGGACCATTCTATGTTCTTTCTGGAAGCTTCATATACTTGGAGAGGGGGAGCAGTGTGCTGGAGATGGCTCGTCCAGGCTCACAACACTGGTTATGCCTCTCTTCCCAACTCTGCGTTCAATAATGTCAGGTGGGCAGCTTGAAAGTGGCCATGGTGGGAATATTTACACCATGGCAATCAGCAATTGCTACAAACCAGGACCTCTTTTCTTCCCACAGAGGTGGCTGTTGAGCATTTACCAGCACACCACTGGCAACAGGTAAGGGTAGTGGGAAGGCATGTAGGAAAGAGGGAGACCCCTGAGATAACTAAAAACGAATTGTAACCCTGGCCTGAAAGAGAGATTACTGTCATTTGTAAATGCAGTATCAAATCGTGGGAAGAGTATGGGCTTATGAGTCAGACAGGTCTGCCTGGGTTTGGACCCAAGCTCTGCTACCTATCAGCTTGTATCCTTAGGTACATTGAGCTTCAACTTCATTTGTATGAAGAGGAGATGGCAGTGGTATCTGTCTCTTCAGGGGGTGCATCTGAAAGCAGCTCTTTTGCCCCTTTCCTGTTTGCCCCTTTCTATTCCCCTCTAACCGTAAAAGAACCTAATTATAGGAATGAGATCACTAGCCAATTTAACCTAACTCCTGACTTCTGTTCTCCTGAATGCACACCATGCCTTGTTTAACCTGTTGATTCTTTTCCTACGTAAAAAGAAGTAAGAATGAAGAATTAAGCAGTTAAAAAAAATGACTAGGTTTCTATCCCCAAGAGCCCCCTTAGCAATCCTGCAGGCAGATCATGCAGGCAAGATAACATCTGAAGAAAGAGTCAGCCAGTCTGCACACAATGGAGAAAGATATAAAACCTAACCTCCTTCCTTGATGATTCACTGAGATTCTTCCCCCTTTTTCACCTTTAAAAACTGTCATGGCTGAAGAGAATCTTCAGATTTGGTCTCTGGACACGAGTCCACCTTCTCCCCAGATTGTCAACTTTTCTGATAAAAGCATCTTTCCTTTCTACTGACACTTGGCTCTTGAGTTATTGGCTCTTGAGCAGTGAGCAGCCGAACCTGAGTTTGGTAACACATCTGGTGAGCCAGGTACTTTGTACACACTCTCTATAATTCTTGCAGTGCCTTTAATGAATGCAGAAAAGCATTTATTCACTTAGTTGGTAAGAGTTTCTTGGGTACCTGCTAGGTCCAGTGTGCTGGTAGTGTGATGTCTGATAGGCCAGCAGTGCACAGGAGGTGTAGACAGGCTGCCAGAGTGTGCAAGACAGAGCATGACTTTGTTGTATGATGTGAGACCCAGCCCTCAACATGGCCCTCAATGAGCCCCCCCACCGGGGTTCATACCCTTGTGTGGTTCTCTCCCACACTGACTCAGAGTTGTCCTGTGTGACCAATAGCAAGTGGCAGAAGTGATGGCAGGTCACTTCCGAGGTTAGGTTGTAGAAGCCCGTGGTCTCAGCCTGGGGCCCTCTCTCTCTTGAGTCTTTCACTTCGAGGGAAGCCAGCTGCCATGCTGTGAACAGCCCCGTGTCGAGGCCCATGTAGTGGGGTGCTGATGCATTTCTCCAACAACACGGGAGCTTGGAAATGGCTTCTCCAGCCCAGTCGAGCCTTCCAATGACTGAGGCCCCAGCTAATGGCCTGACTGCAGCCTCATAAGAGACCTTGAGCCAGAACCCCCCAGCTAAGCCTCCTGTAGATTCTGACTCTCGGAAACTATGTGAGACAATAAATATTTATTATTTTAAGCTGTTACACTTGGGGGTAATTTGTTATCTAGCGATAGATAACTAACACAGATAAGTCTAAAGATTTCTCACTAGAAAACGTCTATGTAATTTTATGGATGGGGAAAACATAAGTTGAAACATAGATATACAACCATAGAATGCTAGAGAGAGAAGAAGTCTTAGAAATCATCAATTCAACTGCATCATTTAAAAAGAGAAGTAAAAAGAATATTTGTTATTAACTAGACTTACAGCATCAAAAAAAATTGCACCCATAAGGCCATTCCCCCATCATGTCAACTGTTTTCATTTCTCCAGTCCCTTCCATGCTGGCTATAAGCTGAATAATTACTATCTTATTTATTATCCTGGTCTGTATGCAATTTGTGGCCAATTTCTTAAAAGTTGACATGGTTTCATTTACATGTTTTCATCTTTCTACAGAGATACCACATTGGTCATTTAAACTGTGTAGTATTCCATGGTAACAACGAGTCATGTTTGCCAGGTCTTATAGTAAATATTTTTGTTGTGTATTATAAATAACATTATGAGAAACACTGATATACATGATCTTTCCGTTTTCCCCCAGTTGTTTCCTTTGTATACGGTCTTGGGAAAGAATTAATGATATATTTTCTGGCTCCTGATATATGGAGAAGGGAGTGCCAGAAGAGGTACCTTAATTTTGTCCATCCTACACTCTGACATACTGGAGGTCCAGAGAGGGGTGCCCCCTCCAGATGTCTGACACATGATTGGCCTCTAGGAAAAACTCACCTTGACAGTGGGTGGAGGGCTGAGCCAGAGAAATAACAGCCACTATTTATTGACAACCTACTGTGTTCTAAGCATGTTACAGTCATGATTTCTTATCCCTACAGCAACTCTTATAAGTATTGTGTGTGTGTGTGTGAGATACATATATATGTGATACGTATGTGATACATATATCCTATTTTATAGATGGAGAAAGTAAGGCCAACCAACAAGGACCTACTGTACAGCACAGGGAACTCTGCTCAATATTCTGTAATAACCTAAATGGTAAAAGAATTTGACAAAGAATAGATATATGTATATGTATAACTGAATCACTTTGCTGTACACCTGAAACTAACACAGCACTGTAAATCAACTATACTCCAATATAAAATAAAAATTTTAAAAATATTTTAAAAATTAGAAATTAAAAAAAAAAGAAAGAAAAAGAAAAAAAGAAAGTGAAGCCACATAACTGGTAAGTGATCAAACCAGTAATTCAAACCCAGATCTACTGGACTCCAGTGTTCTTTTCACTACCTCGTCTTGAAATCAACTTTAATTGGTCATTGGTGTTATATTTTGTGACTACATTGACCCCTGACACCTTTCAGTTGCTACTACCTGGGGACACCCAGGTCACAGCATGTTACCCTTCCCAAGGACCACATCAGTTTCAGCATCAGTACTGATGCATGACTGCATCTATTGACTGCACACTCGTCTGCTCTAGGACCTACTAATTTCCTTCATTTTCTCTGTTTAAGGCAAAGCCCTCAAATTAAATTTGACATGAAGTGCTTTGCTCAAGGTCACCCAATGAGTTAGCTGTTCAATTCCGGCTCAGCCCCTCCCCCCATAAATTCCCTGTCCCTCCACCCGTCCCCGGCCATCCAGCCTACCATTTGCATTCCAAGGAGGGGTTGAAATTAACCTTTTCTCCACCCACAGTTCTCCAGGAAAACTGGTTGAGAATCAGTTTGTTGAAGAGTTTCCTCCTTTAGAAACCAAGCCAGAGTGTGACTAATTCCACTCATCCAGGCCTTTTCTGGGAGACAAAGACAGGGACATGGACTTCTGAGCCCCTCCGCAGGCCCCAGGAAACCTGGACAGCAGCCCTGCCAACCTTTGAAGTGTCGTTTCCTCAAAGCTGGGGCTCCAGGGCAGTGGTTCCAACTCCCACCTCTGGCGAATTGAATGCCTCCGTGGGAGAATGTCTCCCTATTTGGTGGTTGTTTTCCTACGCTCCGGGCTCGTTCCCAAAATAGGTGTTTTACTCACTGAGGGAAGGGCGTCTTCCGGAAAGGAGGAAGACATCCCGGGATGGAACTGGGGAAAGGGAAGGCAGAGGGACAATTAGACCTTTGGAGCTGGTCATTAAGGGAGGTGCTGTGGATTCGGAGCCTGTAATCAGATTTGGGGGAGGGGAGAGGAGGGGCCTGGAGGGCCATGACTAGTTCCGACAGAGTGGCTTGAAGTAGGTGCAGAGGTTTTGTTCTGTCATGAAGAGATCCTGCAATATTTCTTCTTCTTTTTTGAAATTAAGGTGAAATTCACAGTAATAGAAAATCACCCATTTAAAAGTGTACAGTATGGTGGCATTTAGTACCTTCACCCTGTTGTGCAACCATTATCCCTACCTAGCTCCAAAACATTTTCATCACCTCAAAAGAGAATCCTGTACCCATTGAGGAGCTATTCCACATTCCTCTCTCCCCCGAGCCCTTGGCATCCTTTAATATGCGTTCTGTGTCTATGGATTTACCCATTCTGGATATTTTCTGTAAATGGAATTCTATAATATTTGACCTTTTGTGTTTGACTTTACCTAGCATAATGTTTTCAAGGTTCATCCATGTTGCAGCATGTGTCAGTACTCCATTTAAAAAAAAAAAATCAAGATATAATTGACAGCCTCATTGCGGGGGGTGACCTGTGCAGTCCCATAGGGCCCTGCACTAGAAACAGCCTCACGTTGGTTTAACGCTCTGTGGTGGCTGTCTTGAACTTCTTAATAGTTTTATCTTTGAACTTGTGCTCTGTAAGTGAAGTCTGATAGGACCCTGGAGTGCGTGAGTAAAGGAGATACACACAGTAAGTGTGTCTGTAGTCAGATAGGATAGGGGGTCCCCGGAGAAAGAGCACCAGGCATGGCTTTCCTGACAGAAGAGAAGCCATTTTTCACCTAAGCCATTTCGTGATCTGAGCCTGGCCACAATGCTTGCCCTTGAACAGGTCTCAGTAATTAATGATCTTAAGGGAACAAAAGAATGCAGAAAGAAACAACTGTTATCAGACAAGAGGTGTAACGATAGCAAAGATACTATATCAGTTGTAAAGACTCCCAGTTCTGTTTCAATGGTAAAGATTAGCCTGAAACCTCAACCACCAGATCAAATGGAACCTAAGGGAGGATAAGGTTGACCTTTTCTGAACCTCACGACTTCAATCAACTACAGCTTGGACTCTGTCGACCACCCAAGCCCCTTCCTGAACATGCGTGTTCCCTTAGCTTAAAACTTCCCCGGACTTCCCTGGTGGTGCAGTGGTTAAGAATCCACCTACCAATGCGGGGGACACGGGTTTGAACCCTGGTCCGTGAAGATCCCACATGCCGCAGAGCAACAAAGCCCGTGCGCCACAACTACTGAGCCTGCACTCTAGAGCCTGTGAACCACAACTACTGAGCCTGCCTGCCACAACTACTGAAGCCCATGTGCCTAGAGCCCATGCTCCACCACAAGAGAAGCCACCGCAATGAGAAGCCCGCGCACCACAATGAAGAGTAGCCCCCGCTCGCTACAACTAGAAAAAGCCTGCATGCAGCAATGAAGACCCAACGCAGCCAAAACTAAATAAATGAATAAGTAAATTTATAAAAACAAAAACAAAACTTCCCCAGTTTTGTTGCTCAGGGGACACTGCTTTGGGAAAGATCCCCAGTGTTCTCGTTACTTGCTGAAAGTAATAAATCCTTCCTTCTCCCATGCTTTGGCTTGATTGTGTCTTTTGGCTCAACACCCACCAAGAGGCAAACCCAGTTTTCAGGTACCGGCTCCCTGTTCCTCGCATCCTATTCACACATAGTGTTCTTACACTCATGAACCATGATAAGCACGAGTTCAGAGAGCCTCAAAGTGAGTACAAGGTGAGTGTGTTACAGCTACAAGTGGACAAGAGGGTGCTCTGACACCCCCAAGAGGTCACACGTGGCTTTCTAATCAGAACTGGCTTCAAAAGCAGAGCGTAGGGGGATGGTGTTTTAAGAAAGAGGGACCAAGGAACCCTATCGTGTCCTTTCGTATTCATGTCATTCCCCTGTATTAGCCAATCAGTTAAGGTGAAAACAATGACAGAGAAGAAAAGGGAAGGATAGGGTACCTCATTGTTCCTTTTCCTTTCAGTCTTTCCTTACCCATCAGTGAGCTCAAAGTAAAGAGTGTAGGTAGAATGTGTGCATATCGAGAAATAAAGTGAATTGATCCCCAATGTAAGCTATGAACTTTAGTTAATAGCAGTGTATCAATATTGGCTCATCAGTTCTAACAAATATGAGACAGGGAAGGACGTTTGTACTATATTACAAATTAATCACTAAAGGGATGTTGCCTATAAGCTTAAATTATACATAATGGCCCTCTCTGGGCACCCTGTCTTCCAGGTAATGAGCATTAAGCTAAAATACCTTTGTTTAGCACACCATTGTAAAGCAATTATACTCCAATAAAGATGTTAAAAAAAAAATACCTTTGTTTAGCTCATGGGAAACATCCCAACCAGGCCCACCTGTGAATGACTGCAGGAAGGAAGAAATTAAGACATCCTTTCCAGAGGCTGACCAGAACCAGGAAATGTTTGACTTTACTCCCTCCCCTTTTAGTATAAAAGAAGCCTGAATTCTAACTCAGGCAAGACGGTTCTTTGGGACACAAGTCCACCTTCTCTTTGGTCTGCTGCCTTTCTGAATAAACTCGCTATTCCTTGCCCAACAACTTGTCTCTCGATTTATTGGCCTGTTGCTTATTAATTGACAAGCAGTATGAGCTTGGACTCAGTTACAAATGTACCACATAATGTAAGATGTTAATAATAGGAAAAACTGGGGAAGGGGGAGGAGTTTTATGGGAACTCTCTGTACTTTCTGCTCAATATTTTGTAAACCTAAAAGCTGTTCTAAATAATTAATCTATTAATAGAAAAAATAAATAAAGTGAATCACCAGAGGAAAAAAAAAAGAAATGAAGTGAAAACAATTAAGTTAATTTTGTGTAGTATTTCACCTGTTCTGGTAAAGAGAGAAGTACATATGCACCTACAAGCTATAAAATATGAATTGTGGCTTTTCAATGATTCCACATATGAGTTCAATGTTCTTATATTTGCATTTAAGACTGGAAATGCACAGTGTAGGTGGAGGAGACAAGATGGCAGAGTAGAAAGACTCGAGCTCACCTCCTCTCGCAAAAACACACTGTAAAACTGAACAAAACTCATGTCAGTAATTTAACATTTTAATTTTTCTTTACTTAGAAAAACATTAAATAGCAAGTAAAAACCACCATAACAAACCGAGACTGTGAAAGAAAGGAAAACTTTGTATTTCAGTATGTTACAAAGGCACTTTTCTGCTGGGTTTTTTTGGGGGGGGTGGAATAAGTTCCCACATTTTCATTTTGCACTAGATACTATAAATTATGTAGCCAATCCTGAGAACTGGCCTTGACTGAAGAGAGGTTGCTGGATTCTTTGGGCTCCAGATGACAGAACAGGGACCACTGTGCAGGGACAAAGGAGACAGATTTGGTGGAGATTCCAGAAGTCCTTTGAAGAGAAGAAGTGATTCACACTGGAATGAGTTTCCAGGACTTAAATAGTGAGGTCTCTGGTTCTGGAAGATTCCAAGCAGAAATTAGAAGACATCTATAGGGAATGTAGTAGAAGAGATTTCTGACAGGAGTGCAAGTGATCTCAGACACCTTCTTTAAGGCTAACAATTCTGTGACCTTTAGGACGTTTAGTTGGGAGAGGACAGACTCAACCGTCCCTTCTCTGAAACTTCTGTGTGACAGAATAGGAAACAGACAGTTGGTCTTTATCTCTGGTTCCTGACACTAAGCTTCTAAAACCTTTGTAATTTCCTGAGCGATAGGAGTGTCTTTTGTTATCCATGACCTTACCAGACTTTATGCTAACGAGGTGACCCTTGGTGGACACTTTGTAGCTGCAGCATGGGGCTGGCTGCCAGAGGAACTAACCATGTGATTAGAGGGTGGGACCTTTCAGCCTCACCCTTGGACCTCCTGGTAGGAGAGTGGCTGGGAATTGAATTCAGTCACCCATGGCCAATGATTTCATCAATCATGCCAACAAAATGGAATCCCCATAAAACCTTTAAATGATGGATTGAGGGGGGGAGCTTCTGAGTTGGGGAGCACATCCACATGCTGGGAGGGTGGTGTACCCCAAACTCCATGGGGATAGAAACTCCTGTGCCCAGGGTCCTTTTAGACCCTGCCCTACATACATCTTCATGTGGGTGTTCATTTGTACCCTTTATAATATCCTTTATAATAAACAAGTAATAGTAAGTAAAGTATTTTCTGAAGTTTTTGTGAGCTGTTTTAACAAACTGTCAAACCTCAAAGGGAGGGGAAGTTATGGGAACCCCTCAGTTTTGTAAGCAAGATGGACAGAAGTGCAGGTAACTTGTGACTGGCATCTGAAGTGGGGGCAGTCCTGTGGGACCGTGCTCTTAAACTGTGGGTCTGAGGCTGATTCTGAGTCACTGGTGTCAGAATGGAACTGAATCGTAGGACACCCAGTTGGTACCTGGAGAGGTGGAGGATTGGTTGGTGTGGGGAATAAAACCCACCCATTTGGTGTCGTAAGTATTGTAAATCAGTACAGCTTACCCAGGGATCAGATGATTCCAGAACTCAGGGCTTTCCGGATTTTTAGAAAGAAAACACTGTACGTAAAACATGCATTGTGTAACACCTTTAGGGGAGCTTGAGAAACCCCCTAAAATGAAACGCTTGTATTTCTGGAGCCAGCCATATGATGATGATAGATAAACCATGAAGAGACTCATGTCAGGATTTGGGAAAGTTGCTCCAGCAGGTCAGATTGTCCCTCAAAATATGGGACGTCTTTTGGAATTCAGGGCTTTTGGACTTGGGCATTGCAGGTACGGGACTGTGGATGTGTGTGCTCTCAGAATATTTCATTGACTTGAGAAACAAAACAAAACAAAAATGCCAAACAACATTTACACAGAGGCACCTGAGACATTCTTAAATTTCATGACTGGGAGAGAGAAACCAGCACCTGTCCAAAGGTTTAGACCTGACAAAAGTACCAGGCAGGGCCTCCACTGTGTGTTTGATCCTCAAGACAACCTGATGAGGGTGACCCATCACCATCCTCCCTTAGCAGATGAGAAAACTGAGGCCAGCATCTCATAGTTAGTACATGTTGGTGCCTGCATGGGACTCCAAATGCCAAACTCTTCCCATAGCCTCAAAAACTCCCAAGTGAATGCATGTCAGGCAGTGTTGTTATTCAGCCAGATGCCCCAGTGCAGCTGTGTTGAATGCAGAACTTCTTCCTTATAAGGTGACAATGAACAAAGGCCCTATATGTCCCACGGCCTCCTGCCTTATCCTGCTGCCCCAGCTCCTCCCCTGGAGGCCTTCAGACTGTGACAGTGCAGCAACCAAAGGGCAGAGTTTGGCTGGAGCAGGGGTCCTCTAGCATCCTACTCCAGTCCTAGAGGACAGACACTGTGCCCTATGGTAACTTCAGATTTGGCTAATCCCACCTCTTAGAGAAGTGCTAAGATCCTGATTATCCCAAGCCAGGGGCCCAGAGCCCCTGAGCATTATTGCTTTCTGCCAGGAAAAATGCTCCCCTCTCCAGAAGGGTTGGGAAACTGCACAACGCACCCTAGTTTAGTCCTCACTTGCCTGAACATCAAAATCATCTGGAGCTCTTTGAAAAAACACAGACTCTTGGACCCACCCTGAGCTACTACAGAATCAGAAGCTCCAAGGCAGCGGCCCAGGACCGTGTATCCTGCAAAAACTCTCAGGCAAGTCCCATGATTGGGCAAGTTTGGGGATCACTATGCCATTCCATTGATTTTGGTAAGAAGGATTGGCTCATTCAGATTTGGGGGTGCAACAGTAAATAACTCTAATTCTCACATGTAAACAACTTTATAGACAAAAGCTCCTGGCTCTAACGATTTCCACTTCTCTACAGGCACTTCCTCCCTTTGTGGATATATATGTTGTACATTTCCAGACTTCCGGTCCCGTCCCACTTCCTGCACTGGCCTGGGTGGCCACACGGCATTCAGTGGAATTCAATTGAATTCAACAATTCAATCTCTAATTGCTCTGCCTTTCCCTATCCCATTGTTGGGATCTCAGAAACAGTGGGCTCCCCTGCTGGCATTCAACTCCAAATGTCTATTTGTTGAGCTCAATTCCAAACTGTCTTGTTTCGGCAACGATCGGGGAAATTTTCCATGTGTTCTCTTGCCTGAATCTTGAGATTGCTACTCGGGAATGGGTAGCATAGTTACAGAGAGAAGGCTTTTTTCCCCCTCCTTCTCTCCTGACGCTGTGGCCACTCACAAACATTGTAGCCGCGTCCATGGACACGTGCTCCTGTATCCCAAACAGCTTTTGGTAAATAGACTGCTTGGGTTTTTATGTTCCTCTTTTTCTAAAGGATGAGGAAATGTGGGGCTAAATGGAATATTTTGGAGGAAAATTCTTAGCCCCTGATGTTGCCAAAGGAAGTGAAATTCTTTTCTGTTTAGGTCTCAGGAAATAATCTGTCACATTTGAAAGCATTTCAGAAATATTTACTGCACATAAACTTCCTGCTCTTTTCTCTTCCAATCTGTTGATTCCATAACATTACCGAAGGAGGGAATAATGGTTTCGACAGCATGAAATACTCTTAAGTTCCTTAAAATGACGGCCCACATTTTGTTGTGGAAAAGTTTGGAACTGGAGCCTGGCAGCTCTGTCACTTACTGGCTATGCGACCACAGAAAAGTTACTTAACTGTTCTGAAACTTGATTTTGTTATATAAAAAGGAGATAATAACTGTGGTAGATTAACAAGTGATCACAATCCTCCTCTCCCCAAATCTCACCCTTCGCAGTATGCTTTGCATGTCCTCGGATCAAGAAGTGGTATCTATTTCCCATCCCTCTGAATCTGGTTGGGCCTTTTAATTTGCTTTGGCCAAGAGAATGGTGGCTGCCAGTTCCAAGTCTAGGTTCAAGAAGGCTAGTACACTTCTGCTCCTTCACGGAACTCAGCTCAGCTGCCATGTGAGAAAATATAAGATATCCTACTGGAGAGTGAGAGGCATATGGAGCAGAAATAAGCCACACAGGTGGAGGCCATTCTAGATCAGCCAGCCTTCAGTCTACTCAGCCGCTGAGTACAGAGGCATGAGTGAACCTGATTTCTGCGGCGAGAGGACCTTGGTCCTCGACTTCTTTGAAGAAAGAATTCCACAAAGAGACCGAGATTGTAAAGCAGGCACAGCATTTATTAGAAGCTCAGTATATGTGGGAGAGCGCACAAAGAAGCAGTTTATTGAGGGAAGAAGCAAAAGTTACACACTTGGAGAAGAGTGTGGGCATCCTTGCTAGTGAGGAGTGTGCAATGGGGGCGGGCAGCATTTTGAATCTTTCCTGTGAGCACCTAAGCGAAACCCATGGCGGGGTGTGTGTGTCAAAACCTCAATGCTGATGATATTATAATGAGATGACAATGTGGCCAAGGTTACTAGAAGACAGCTTGAGACCTCCTCTGCATGGGTGTCAGGCTGGGAAGTCTCCTTGACCACAAGAATAAGGAGGCTGAGGTGAGCTGCTTTGTCTTTCAGCCAATTACAGTTAAGTCGCCTACATACAAACAAGTTCCATTCTGAGAGTGCATTTGTACCAGTTTGTTCGTAAGTCCAACATAGCCTAGGTACCCAACTAACACAGATGGCTACATAGTATGGTACTGTAATAGGTTTATAATACTTTTCACCCAAATAATACATAAAAAACAAACACAAAAATTAAAGAAAACATTCTTAATCTTACAGTAGTCCAGTACAACAGCTGGCATATGGGGGCTGGCATCGAGTGAACAGGCAAGAAGAGTTACTGACTGGAGGAGGGAGAGGAGGTGGGAGATGTTAGAGCTAAAGGATCATCAGCCAAAGGAGACAGAGGGCAAGCTTCAATTTCACTCACGCCTGATGTTGATGGCACAGGTTCTGGTTCCTTGCTGGAACCAGATGCACATTCACATCTTTGAAAGTTTGCAACTTGAAGGTTCATATTTAGGGGACTTAAATGTATCGGCAACCTGTGCATTTTTATTTGTTCATGTTCTAGGGTTTTCAAGGTCAGAGTTTCTTGCTCAGTGCTACAAAGTTTCTGTTTTTGATGCTATTCCCCCATGCATCATGGCCTCATTAAGTGTAAAACAAGGAGGTGGCTTTGCCTTGTGCCTAATGCCTATGCATGAGGAAGATGTCTTTGGACCTGGCCCTGTCTTTCCTGCCTCAAACCCAGTGGAGGCTAGAAGAATCTCCCAGATGAGCCCAGCCCAAACTATCTACCTGCAGAACAGTGAGCTAAGGAAGTGGTTATTTTTTTTAAAGCCATTAGTTTTGGGGTAGTTTTGTTATGTGGTAAGAGCTGATATAACACACTTACGTTTCAGTGCTGTTGTGTAAATAAAATTAGACACTATACATAAAACACTTGTGTCAATACACACTGAGGAGCAGAATTTGTTTGGATGGGCTGCTAATCCAGCTGGGTATAAATTTCATACCTCCTGGTTAGAATGTGTCAGCTTCAGTGTCCATAGCTTATATTTTTAAATAAATATATTTCCCTGAAAACGTCTGTCAACAATATAAATGTAATGGTTTCAAAAAGAACCCATAAAACTTAGCTATCATATTACTGCCTCTAACATCGGGTGAAGTTCAAATACCTTAGCAGGACTTATAGGACTTGCAAAATCCATCAAGGTCATGATGCTGCCTGTGGGTTTTTTTTTTTTTTTTCCTGCTTTGCTGCTGCTCTGTGTTATCTTCAGCAATTCATATACAGGCATACCTCTTTTTACTGTACTTTACTTTACTGTGCTTCACAGATACTGCATTTTTTCCAAATTGAAGTTTTGTGGCAACCCTGCATCGAGCAAGGCTATCGGTGCCGTTTTTCCAACAGCATTTGTTCTCATTCTTGAAATATTTCAAACTTTTTCATAATTATTACGTTTGTTATGGTGATCTGTGGTCAGTGATCTTTGATATTACCATTGCCAAAAGATTATGACTCTCTGAAGGTCAGATAATGGTTAGCATTTTTTAGCAATAAAGTATTTTTAAATTAAGGTATGTACATTTTTTAGACATAATACTATTGCACACTTAATAGACTTCACTGTAGTGTAAGGATAACTTTTATATGCCCTGGGAAACCAAAAAAATTCATGTGACTCACTTTTATTGTGACATTCACTTTATTGTGGTGGTCTGGAACTAAACTCACAATATCTCCAGGGTCTGCCTGTAAATGACATCCAAGACATTCATTATGGAAAGTGCCTACTAGTTTGGGACCTTAAGGAAACAAAAAACTCACGGATGAAATCAATTTTTAATCAACCTTATTGGGGTATAATTTACATACCACAAATACACAGTTGGATGAGTTTGATAATTGCATACACCGTACACCACGTCAGTCAGGATAACTGCATTTATAGCACCCCATAAGTTTTCCTTGTATCCCTTTCCAGTCATTCCACCCCATCAACCATTCCAGGCTCCCATGGATCTTATTTCCATCACTACAGATTAACTGTGCCTGTTTTTAGAACTTCTTAGGAAGGCAACCATTCAATATACACCTTTTCTTGACTTGCTGCTTTCCCTTAAGATAATGTTTTTGAGATTCGTCTATGCTGTGGTGTGTATCAGTAGTTCATTCCTTTTTATTTCTGAGTAGTATTCTATTATATGGCTATACTACAATTTGTTTATCCATTTATCTGTTGCTGGACATCTGTGCTGTTTCCACTTTTTTAATGAATATGTTATGAATGAAGCTGGTAGGAACATTTGTGTATAAGTATTTTTTTTGGTGTCTGTGTGCATATGTTTTCATCTTTCTTGGGTAAACACCTAAAAGTATAATTGCAGGATTATACGGTAAGTATATATTTATAAGAACTGTCAAATTGTTTTCCAAATGTTTATACTATTTTACACTCCACCAGTAGTGAATGAGAGTTCCAGTTGCTTCTTATCCTAACACTTGATATTATCAGTCTTTTAAATTTTAGCCATTCTATTAGGTGTGCAGTGGTATCTCATTGCAGTTTCAATTTGCACTTCCCTGATGACTAATTATGCTGAACATCTTCTCATGGACTTATTGGCCATTTATGTATTTTCTTTTTTGACATCTCTCTTCACATCTTTTGCCATCTCTCCGTTAAATTTTTTTTTTTTACTTTTTCAAAATTCTTTAATATGTTTATATTCACTTCTATGGAAAATATTATAGGAAAATTGCATAACAGGAATCCAGATTTTAAGAGAGTCTGTGAAACATGTAGGTTATGGAACATAACAATGACATGAGTCTGTGAGCCCACTACCCACCTCAGGAATAACAGTGTTAGCCATGAAAGTACATCACCTGTGTACTTTTTCCCTATCTACCCCCTCCCTCCCAGAGGTAACAAATATTCAAAGTTGAACTTATATCACTATTTTACCTTTTTAAAAATAGTTTTGTTGTGAATATGAATCTGTAAATGGTAATTGTTCAGTCCTATTTATTTTGAGGTTTATTAGAATGGCTGTACATCCTAGTTTTGTGACATACTTTTTTCGTTCAATGTTATACGCCTAACGTTGATCCACATTGATTTATATAGTTGTTCTTCATTCAGTTTCGTTGCTGTATAGCCTGCTTAAAGTGTATTCATTCATGGCTTTCTCCAGGTATTTGGGAATAAAGGAATAGAGGTGGGGAAAAAGGAAAATCAGATTTTGAGACAAAATTTTCAGAGAGCCAAACTTTGCAAATAGGGACTTGTGGCATAATTTGACCAAGTCATTGTTGTTTTCTTTCCTCTTTCCCTCCCGGTTTGCGTATTTCCTCGTCTGCTCCCAGGACATGATTTCAGAGGGTTGCTTGCTTACTGGACCTGAGTCTGCCCAGCCCGGCTCCCATTTCAGGAGGACCCAAGGGCAGAGCCCCTGGACGGCTCAGGGCAGGGCGCAGACCTCACAGAGCAGCGAAACTCCGCTGCTTTCTTTGGAAGTGGTTAGGAAGGGTCTTTTATTTTTGGCATTTTTGCTTCCTCTCTGCATCTTTGACCCATGCAGTGACCTCAGTGTCTCCTAACTGTGGAGTCACATGCCTTTCTCTACTTTGGAGTTTGAGCTTTATAAAGCCCCAACTCTTTGGCAATAGGTAACGTGTGGGCCTGATGTCAGCAGTGGGGACAAGTCTTTCCGCCACTCTCTATCCATCCACGTGAGTGCAGTGACTCCTGGGGTGCCCCAATTTGAGCCTCCCTAGAGGAACCCACAGCGCACATTGTCCTGAGACAGGCCCTGACCCGCTAATGACAGCCCTTACGTGGTGCTTTGGTTTACAAAGCCTCCCCAGACACACTCCCATATGATTCCTGCAGCAACCCTGCGGGCAGCCACTCCAAGTCCATCTGACACTGGGGACAGTCCACTGCCAGGTGGGACAATGGGGTGGGAAAAGTGTGGCCAGAGAAGACGCTGGCATTTATTTATTAAGACTCTTCTCTGGGCCTTGCCCGACACTGCGTGCTCTGTACACGCTTGACCCTTTAAACAAACTTGTGAGGCAAGTAGTATTTTCATGCTATTTTTTAAAAAAAGACAACTGTTATGTTCCTCCCTCCACCCCCCAAATTCATATGTTGAAGTCCTTACCCCCAGTGGATGGTATTAGGTGGTGGGGTCTTTGGGAGATAATTAAGTTTATATAAAATTAGGAGATTGAGGGCCCCATGATGGGATGAGTGTCCTCGTAGGAGAAAGATCAGAGCTCTCTCTCCAGCACGTGAGGACACAGCGACAAGGCAGCTCTCACGCAGACACTGGATCTGCTGGCGCCTTGGTCTTGGGTTTCCAGCCTCCAGAAATGTGAGAAGTAAATGTTGGCTTAGCTACCCAGTCTATGGGATCCTTGTTATTGATTCTGAATTGACTAGGATGATGACCAGGTTTACAGTGTAGAGCGACACAGCAACCAGGGGAGGAGCAGGAACTGAGACTCAGCCCTGGGTCTCAGGTTTAATGCTTTTGCCCATCGCTGACTACATTATGAGCAACCGATTACACCAAAACTTAGTACAGGCCTGCTTCAGGGTACTGTGGCTTTGGTTCCAGGCCGCCACAATAGAGCGAATACTGCAATAAAGCGAGTCAACGTGAATTTTTTTGTTTCCCGGTGCATATAAAAGTTACGTCTATGCTATACCGCAGTCTGTTATGTGTGCAACAGCATTAAGTCTAAAACAATGTACAGGGAGTTCCCTGGCAGTCCAGTGGTTAGGACTCTGCGCTCTCACTGCCGGGGCCCTGGCTTCAATCCCTGGTGGGGGAACTAAGATCCCACAAGCTGTGCGGCTCAGCCAAAAAAGAAGATAATAATAATAAAATAAAACAATGTACATACCCTAACTAAAAAAATACTTTCTTGCTGAAAAAAGCTAACCCTCATCTGAGCCTTCAACAACTCACAATCTTTTTTGTTGTAGAGGGTCTCGCCTCTATGTTGAAGGCTACTGACTGATCAGGGTGATGGGTGCTGAAGGCTGAGGTGGCCATGACAATTTCTTAAAATAAGACAGCACTGAAGTTTGCTGCATCCATTGACTCTTCCTTTCATGAATGATTTCTCTGTAGCTTGCAATGCTGTTTGACAGCATTTTGCCCAAAGTAGGACTTCGTTCAAAATTGGAGTCAATCCTCTCAAACCCTGTCACTGCTTTATCAAATATGTTGATGTCATATCCTAAATCCTTTGTTGTTGTTCCAACAATCTTCACAGATTCCATCTCAAGAAACCACTTTCTTTGCTCATCCATAAGAAGCAAGTCCTCATCCATTCAAGTTTTATCATGAGACTGTAGCAATTTAGTCACATCCTTAGGCTGCCCTTCTAAATTCTAGTTCTCCTGCTGTTTCCACCACATCTGCAGTGACTTCCTCCACTGAATTCTTGAACCCCTCCAAGTCATCCATGAAGGCTGGACTCAGCTTCTTCCACACTCCTGTTCATGTTGATATTTGGACCTCTTCCCATGAATCATGGATGTCCTTAATGGCATCTAGAATGGTGAATCCTTTCTGAAAGGTTTTCAATGGACTTTGCCCAGTTCCATCAGAGGAATCTCTATCTATGGCAGCTATAGCCTTATGAAATGTATTTCTTAAATAGTAAGACTTGAAAGTTGAAAGAACTCCTTGATCCATAGTCTGCAGGCATTGTGTTAACAGGCATAAAAACAACATTAATGTCACTGTATGTCTCCATCAGATGATGGGTGACCAGGTGCATTGTCAATGAGCAGTAATAGTTTGAAAAGAATCTTTTATTCTGAACAGTAGGTCTCAGCAGTGAGCTTAAAATAGTCAGTAAACCACGCTGTAAACAGATGTCATGTCATCCAGGGCTTGTCGTTCCATTTATAGAGCACAGGCAGGGTAGATTTAGCACAATTTTTAAGGGTACTAGGACTTTGGGAATGGTAAATGAGCATTGGCTTCAACTTAAAGTCACTAGCTGCATTAGTCTAATGAGACAGTCTGCCTGTCCTTAGAATCTCTGAAGCCAGGCATTGACTTCTCCTCTCTAGCTATGAAAGTCCTAGATGGCATCTTCTTCCAATATAAGGCATTTCATCTACATTGAAGATCTGTTGTTTAGTATAGCTGTTATGGAGTCCAAGCTCGCACTGCATTTAGGCCCCCTACAGGACAATGACGGAAGGGAAATTGCCCTGCCCTGGGAGTGGCTCCTGGCCCAAATTGGGTGCCCTGTTGGGTCTTAGATGGCGATACCAGACCAGGTCCCTGTGTCCCAGGAACTAACACAGGATTTTACAATGAGGGGGAGCCAGTACCACAGCTTCCTGAGCCCCAGTGTCGGGAACTGGGGCTGGATGGGAAAGAGAGGCAGTGGGAGGGGTGGGTATATTGGCATAACAGCTGGAGCAGCTGGGACAGCCAGCTTGGCCAGAGGTTGGAGCACCATATCCTAAACCTTGTTCCCTTTCCTTTCTTCCTGTATGACAGATTTTTCCCTTGGGTTTCTTTTACCATAAGGTGACAATTGTCTGACTTTTTCCCACCTGATATAAGAGCACAAATGCTTTCACATAGAGGATTTCATCATTCTTCCTCGTGTCTTCACAAAATAGCTGTAGAGCCATTAAAAGGCCACCGTGAAACCGTGAATAGCAATTGATCATCTCTAACCATTAGAAGGATGCCTTTTTGCCTTGGCATCAACCAACTGGGCTGAATTCTGGGATGGGGCTTTTGGTGATTTTAGGAACCAAGTGGAAACTTTCTCTTCTCCCTGTGAATGTCCCACTTTTGGATAAGAGCAAACAGATTTTTTGGTTCTTTTTCCTCAATTTGACATCAGTCCTACTGTACTGAGCCCTTCAGCTCCCAGATGTCAATTCCGTGCTCCATTTGCCAAGTGGCAGCCAGCGCTGCTTCAGGGAATTCTGAAGGGAAAAGTCTGAGGGAAAGTGGTCCCAGCAGCTGCCCGGGCCTTACCCCAAAATTCCCCCATCTGGGGCCCGCAGGCCACAAGCAGCAAGGCTCCCAGCTGGCTTCAGAAGATGGTAGACTCGTGTCCTGAGGAGCCATCTTCCTTTTTTTTTACTTTTGAATTTTAAGAATTCTTAGCATATTTTGGATAGAAATCCTTTGTCAGATATATGTACCGTGAATATTTTCTTGTGGTCTGTAGCTTGTTTTCTTACTTTCTTAATGATGTCTTTTGAATACGTTTTTTTAAATTTTTAAGACGTCCAGTTTTTAATGGCTAGTGCTTTTTGTGCCTTAAATCTTTGCCTACTACAAGGTCATAAATATTTTATCTTCTATTTTCTTCTGGAAATTTTATGGTTTTAGGTTTTAGGTGTATGATCCATTTCAAATAAATTTTATGTATGCTGTGAGGTAGAGGTTGAGGGTTTTTTTTTTAAAAATCTGAATATCTAGTTGTTTCAGCACCATCGCTTGAAAAGGTTATTCTTTCCCCATTGAATTGTATTGTTGAAAATCAATTGACTATATATATGTAGTTCTATTCTGGTTCACTACTGAATTAGTTTCCTGGGGCTGCTGCAATAAATTGTTATAAACTTGGTGGCTTCAAACAACAGAAACTTATTCTCTCACAGTTCTGGACACCAGAAGCCCGAGATCAAGTGCTGCAGAGCCAACCTCCTTACAAAGGCTCTAGGGGAGTGTTTTTCCTTGTGTCTTCTGGATCCTGGTGGCTCTTGGCTTATGGCAGCATCACTCCAACTTCTGTCTCCATCTTAAATGGCCTTCTCCCCTGTGTCTATGTGTCCTCTCTTCATCTTGTAAGGGCACCAGTCATTGAATTTAGGGCCCACCTTAATTCCAGGATGATCTCATCTCCAGACCCTTCAGTTAATTACATCATCAAAGACCCTATCTCCAAATAAAGTCACATTCTGAGGCTTCAGGTGGACACAAATTTTTGGAGGAAAGGGCACTATTCAACCCACTGCATTTATTTTACGTTTCACTGACCTACTTGTTTACACTTAATGTCAGTACTACACTATCATGATTACCTGTGGCTTTACAGTGTGTCTTGATATCAGGGAGTGCAAGCCCTCCAACTTTATTCTTTTTCAGGAATGTTTTGATTATCCTATATCCTTGACATTTCTATATAGATTTTAGACCAAGCTTGTCAGTTTCTCCAAAGAACCCTGTTGGAATATTCTTGACACTGAGTCAAATCTATAGATTAATTTTAGGGTAATGGACACATTAACAGTATTGTCTTCCAATCCATGGCCATGGTATATTTCTATCTTTTTTCTTTCTTTCTTTTTTTTTAGCAAAGTTTTCACCTTTCCATGTACATGTCTTGCACATATTTTGTTACATTTGTTCCTAAGTGTTTTTTGATGCTATTACTACATTACTAATAATGTTACTAATAATAACATTAATGTTATTATTAGTAATAACATTAATTAGTAATAACATTAGTTAATTAAGTTAATTAATCAGTTAATTAGTAATAACATTACTAATAATGTTTTAAAGTTTTATTTTCCAATTATTCAACACTAGTATATAGAAATGAAATTTATTTTTGTTTATTGGCTTTTTATTCTGTGACATTGCTAAATTTACATATTCTAGCAGACATTTTGTAGCGTTCTTAGGATCATTTACATAGAAAATAATGTCATTTGTGAAAAGAGACAATTTTAATTCTTCATTTTCAAGATTTATGCCTTTTATCTCTTTTGCTTGTCTCTTCACATTGGCTAGGACTGCCAGTAAAAAACTGAGTAGAAGTGAAGAGAATGGACACTTTTGCCTCATTCCAAATTTTAGGGGGAAAGCATTCCGTCTTTTACCAGAAATAAAATGCAATCTGTAGTCTTTTCTTGGTGACCCTTTATTAGGTTGAAGAACTAGGTTTCTGAGAGGTGTTTTTTGTTTTTTCCATTTTAAACCATGAATAAATGTTGAAATTTGTCAAATGCTTCTTCAGTATCTATTAAGATCACATGGTTTTTCTCCATTCTATTAATGTGAATTATTTTGATTGATTTTTAGAATAAGTTTAAGTTATAAATAAATTTGCATTACATGAAATTCACCCCTTTCAAGTGAATTTCACACAACTCAATGATTTTTAATAACTTTACTGAGTGGTGCAACCATCACCATAAATTACTTTTAGAACATCTTCATTCCCCTCATAAGATCTCTCATGCCCATTTTAGTCAATCCTTGACCTCCCTTCATTCCTGGGCAACTACTAATCTACTTTCTCTATACATACATTGGTCTTTTCTGGACCTTTCACATACAAGTGGAATCATCAACATGTGGTCTCTTGCATCTGGCTTCTTTCACTTAGCGTACTATTTTTTAGTTTTATCCATAATGTAGCATGTGTCAATAGTTTGTTCTTTAATTGGTAAATAATGTTCCACTGTGTGGATATACATATTTTGTCCATTCACTAGTAGATGGACCTCTGGGTTGTTTCCAGTTTTTTACTTTTATGAATAATGCTGCTGTGAACATTTATGTGCACATTTTTGTGTGAGCGTATTCATTTCCCTTGGATAGATACCTAGGAGTGGAATTGTTGGGCTACATGGCAGTACTATATTTAACTTTTTGAGAAACTGCCAAGCTGTTTCTCAAAGTGATTGCTTTGATGGATTTTTTTGACTATTAAATCAAACTTGACTTCCTAGGATATACCCTCCTTGGTCATGATGTAGTATATATATATATATTTTTACACATGTTGTTCATTTGATCAATCACTATTGTTTGGAGGATGGATTTTTGCATCTACATTCATGACGAATATTGATCTGTACTTTTCTTTTCTGGAAATGTCTTTGCTTGTTTTGAAATCAAGGTGATGCTAACCTCATAAAGCAAGTGAAGAAATGTTTCTTCTTCCCCTATTTTCTGAAAGAATTTGTGCAATACTGTTATTATTTCTTTTTAAAGTATTTAATAGAATTCACCATTGAAGCCAACTGAGATAGTGGTAGTGGGGCAGCGAGGGGCAAGCCACTGAGCCTTTGTCCTCCCTACCATCCTACCTCCTGTGGACCAAGAATGCCGCCTGCCACATCGGCAAACAGAGATGCGGCCTTCAAGCCATCAGCCACTGTAGCCACCCTCTATGGTGAGCCTGAAGGGACTCAGGATGGAAAAGAACAGGATACTGGCCCCAGATAGCTAAGGTGCATAGCAAAGGAATGATTTCAATGAGCCCAGACTCTTGCATATTCCCATACATAGAAAAGCACTAAATTCATTAACTTGAGATACCTGGGTTTTTTTTTAATTAACAGTAATCTTTTGAAGTTCCAATTACCTGATCTTTCTTGCAAAAACTCCTACCAATCCAGGCTCCTCCTTTGCCTCTTTGGAGCCGTCCCTCAGAGGTATCTGAGAGTCTGTCTCCGGGGCTTAGGTCTTCAGAAAAATCTGCCGAATAAAATGTAGCTCTCAACTTTCAGGTTGTGCATTTTTTTCAGTTGACACGCCTTAACCCCAAAAGTTCTGATACAGCTATAGTCACAGGCAATGGGCCATTTCTTCCCCTACCCCTTTTCTAAATTGAGCCCTCCTCATCTTCTCCCTCATCCCCTCACCCCCGACCCCGAAGCCTGGCTTTAATCTGTGAGTCTAGTTCTAGGCCTCTTCCTTGTTACACTGATTTCACTCAGTGCTCTGCATTTCTGTTCTCTTTCTAGTTCACAAAGATGCTTCCCTTGCTTTTGAGTCTCATTATGTTTTCTTTGGGTATCTCTTTCTTGTATTTTCTTTTCTTATTGCTACCCGTTTGGGAGTGGTGTTCAAGTATGAACTTCCCCATCTCCACCTGTGGCCCAATGCCTAACCTGACCCAGGTAGAATTCACTCTTCCCCTGGGCTTGTATGCTATATCCCCACCCTGACTTGGGCCCAAACCCAGGCCTTTTTCCCCTGGGGCAGTTAGTTAGAACATGAAATGGTGTTTGTTTGCACAGTCTGGCAAAATGCTAATTCAGGTCTGTGCTGCCCTTTTGTTTCCATGTGGGATGACTTCAGTCAGGTGAAATCAAAAAATGTTTATCGTAGGCTGCTATGTTTGGTTGGTAGGACTAAGGATAAAAACACAACAAAACATTCTTTTAAAGCATGTCAGACAGTTCCTAATAAGGAAAGGTAACAGTTACATGATTAATCTTCTCCAAATATAAGCAGCTCTTTGCAGGAAACTGCCCTCAGCAGAAAGCCCCTTTTCTTGTCACTTTAGCAAAGCTATATTGTAAGTAAATTTTAAACTAGTTACCCCCATGATCTACTCATCTCTGACCCAAGCACACCTTTCAAAGCTTTTAATCATAAAATACCTTGCCTACCTTTCCATGCTTTCTGTAGATCAAAGAAGTAGAAGTGAAGAATAAGTAATTAAGAGATGACCAGACCTCTTCCTTAGCTTCCCCTTCAGTAATCTCCCGAACAAACTGCGTGAACAAGATAACAACTAGAGGAAGATCATAGACAAGAAGTCAACGAGCCTGCACAAAAGCCTGAACGCAATGGGGGATGGTGACAACTCTGACCTTGTATCTCAATGATTAACTGAGATTGCTTCCCTTCTTCCCTTTAAAACTTTCATGCCCGGGCAGAATCTTCAGAGGTGGTTCTGGGGGGGATGTTGGATCCACCATCTCCCCAGATTGCCAGCATTCTGATTAAAGGTACCTTTCGTTTCTACCAATATCTGTGAGTGTTGCTTTTGTAAGTGGCAAGCAGCAGTACCCCAGTTGTTTGATCACACAAAAGGCACTTTGAAATCTTTGGCGGCCTCCAGAAAACCTACTGCGTCTTGGCACTTCACAATCTCCCTGCAACCTACTTGTCCAGACTTCTTTCTCTTTACTCTCTAATCTATCTACCCCTGTATCCTCCCAACATAGTCAATTCCTGCCTCTGCACCTTGGCTCAAATCTGTGAGATTTTTGCTTGTAGCTACAATGCAGGCTGTTGGATATTCTGGTCTGGGGCTTAGGGCAGTCATGTGAGCTGGGCACATGGATTTGGGATCTTCATCATAGAGATGTGTATAAGTTTGCTAGGGCTGCCATAACGGAATACCACAGACTGGGTGACTTAAACAACAGACATTTTTTTGCTCATAGTTCTGAAGGTTGGAAGTCTAAGATCAAGGTGCCTCTTGGTTAGTTTCCTCTGAGGCCTCTCTTCTTGGCTTGCAGAAGGCCACCCTCTTGCTGCTTCTTCACATGATCATCTCTCTGTGAACATACACTCTTGTGAAACCAAGCAGGACCCTGTGGGGCTCCTGGGCACAAAAGCCTTTCTGTGTCCCCCATTTCTTGTTTGTAGGGAATAGACCCCAGCCTCCATGACCTTCCCTGAGTTCCTAAGGGCAGGTTCAAACAGTTGTTGATCAGGGAAGGGAGGGGATGCAGAGACAGGGGAGGAGCCGCCAAGAAACAATAGTGCAGCCTTGGGGAAGGGTCCTGGCTCTGCCTCAAGGGATACACATAGCAATATCTTTGAGCTCATTACAAAATTAAAACCCCCAACGAATGGAAGATTTTAACTACTTGATGAAGCATTCTTCATTCCTCGAGAACCAGAGAAGCTCATCAGGAGACCACCTGAGACCAGATTAAAGGAGTGCAGACCCTGCACACACCCTGATCCTTATCAGAAACCCCACCCTTGAACCATTACTATTAAAACACCTCACCAAATTTCCCCAGGTTGGGACACATAATTTTGAGGGGCACGAGCCTGCTGTGTCCCCCTTTGCCTGGCAAAGCAATAAAGCTATTCTTTTCTACTTCACCCAAAACTCTGTCTCTGAGATTCGATTTGGCACTGGTGCACAGAGGCCGAGCTTTCGGCATCACTTGGTATCTCTCTCTCTGTCCTAATCTGCTCTTCCTATAAGGACACCAGTCATACTGGATTAGAGCCCACACATATTACCTCATTTTAACGTAATCAGTTCTTTAATGGTCCTGTCTCCAAATATAGTCACATTCTGCACTGGGGGGTTAGGGCTTCAACATGAATTTGGGGGGAACACAATTCAGTTCATAACAAGATAGTAGCTGAAGTCATGGGAATGATATTATTGAGGGAGAGAGTAAACATGTATGCAAACTCAATGGCCTAGAAATTAATGAACAAACTGGGCTGGCAGAAACCCAATAGCATCTCAAGTCATATTCTTTTAACACAGATATGCTTTATTTGACTATTCTCATTAAAAAAATAAAAAGTCATTTTCACAAGAAAATGTTCTCTTTACTAATTTTCTTAGTAAAGTAAAGTAAACCAGCTTCCCTTCTGGTATATCTTTTGGTTTACAACTTTTGATGGAGGCCTTGGCACAGAGAACAATTTCTCTATCATAAGGAAAACAGCACAGCAAGTAGAAGCCTCTGAGTCTCAATCTCAGCTTTGGGGATACGGGAGGGTGTGGCAGGGACATGGAGACCCAGGAGCACACACTGCTTCTAGGGTGTCGGCCACTAGTCAGATCCTGTAGACTGCCGCCCTGTGGAAGGGCTGACCCAGCACTGCTGGATTCCTGATTTTTCAAAAGAGTCTGGAAATATGCATTTTTAAAATGTGCACTACCCCCACATTAAAATATTGGCTCAACTGTTTAAAAAAACACTTAATTTTATTTTATTATTTTTATTTATTTATTTATTTATTTATTTATTTATTTATTTATTGGCCACGCCGTGTGGCATGTGAGATCTTAGTTCCCCAACCAGTGATTGAACCTGTGCCCCCTGCAGTGGAAGTGCAGAGTCTTAACTACTGGGCTGCCAGGGAAGTCCCCAAAAACACTTAATTTTAAATGAAATACGTCTTCAGGCTGTGTTCAGAGGGTGAGACACCTACGTCTAACCTTATATATAAAGTTAGGCCCTGAGACTCAGCTCAGAGCAATCCTGTCTTTTAAAGGTCAGCTGGAATTTTGCGACCTCTCACGACCTAGTTAAGAACCACCATTAGATGCTAATACCAACAGGTAAAAGGTTAATGAGGGATTTTATATGGGGAGACATAACCCCACTCAAATTATGCGTTCCTGGTGTGTGATGCAATAGGAAATACCCAGGACCACCTATGAATGCTTTCTGCCAAAATCATTCAACCTGAATATAATCAAGCATCCAGATTGGATTTCTGGCTCACAGGAAATCCAAAGGTTAGAGGAACCCATGAAAGGACTTTACAAGGAGGCAGGAAATTCTACTAGACAAATAGCCTGATTTTTCCAGAGGAAAAATGGGAGAAAGGGACTGTTACAGATTCAAAGAGGTTTAAGAGACATATCAACTAAATGCAATGACTATATTTGGATCCTGATTAGAACAAAATTGAGGCAGTTGGAGAAATTTGGCCCTTGAAGGAATTACTTTTATTTTTATTACATGTGATAATAATTTTGTAGTTATATACTTTTAAAGGCCTTATCTGTTGGTAATACAAACAAGTATTTATGGGTGAAATGATATGATATGGTGAAATATTTGCTTTAAAATATTCTGGGAAAAAGAAGAGAGGGTGAAATTAGATGAACAATGTGGGTAATTATTGAAGCCGGTGATGGATACATGGTTGGGGGGGGGGTGGTTCATTATATGATTCTCCCTACTTCTATGTTTATTTTGAAAATTCTATGATAAAAAGAACAAAGAATCCCAGTACAAAGCCCAGGTAAGCAGGGAGCCCTTGTGGACAGATGGGAGGGGCCCCGGGAAGACTGCCTGGCCTGTCTGCTCCCGTCTCTGGCATCTGTACAATACTGTGCTTTGACTCTACGCCTTGACATGCAGCTGTGGGCTGCCTTATTCTGTCTTTTCAATTTCTGTTTTCGCAAACTCATTGAGCCCGGCTATGTGGTAGGGCTGGGCAAGAACTGAGTCAGAAAGAAAAAAAAAAGATGTCATTGTAGGATTCTGCACCAATTCCAGTGTGTGGGTTTTTCCTCCTCACACCACCGAGCAAGTCTCCGACACCAGCTGGGTGTCCTACAGTTCAACTCAGTACTGACGTTGGAGATCGCATCAGATCCCAAAGGATAAGGGCTCAGTTCTACAATACTATCACACCCGCCCACCCCACCCCACCCCAAATTCATACACCACCTGCACGTCCAGGTTGCCATCTGTGCTTGTGGCCAACTGGCTGTAGATCAGAGGTCCTAACTGTTACTGAACCAAACTTAGGTCCACTCACTTGCCTGCTATGCAGCAAAGTCACTGTACTGACACTGGGTTGTGGTGAGGGAAAGTACGGCGTTTATTGCAGGGCCAAGCCAGCTAATGGGCAGCTAATGCTCCAAAGACCTGAACTCCCCCATGGCTTTCAGGGAAAAGCTTTTAAACGCACCATGTGGAGTGAGGGCTGCAGGGTGCATAACTTTCCTCTGATTGGTGGGAGAGTGAGGTAACAGCGTAGTGTTTCAGGAATCTTGATCATCAACCTTCTGGTTCCAACCAGTCTGGGGTCTGTGTGCTTGTGTTTGGCATGTAGTCACCATCGTCCACCTGGGTTGGTGCGGATGCCTTAGTTCCTGCAGAACAACTCAAAGATACACGTCAGATTGTTGAGGATATCCCTTGAGGAGGAGCTAGGAGTCTCTGTTTTATTTCCGAACTATTGTTTCTTTTTTTTTTAATATTTATTTATTTAATTTAATTTATTTATTTGGCTGGGCCAGGTTTTAGTTGTGACACGCGGGATCTTCGTTGCCACATGCGGGATCTTTTAGTTGCGGAATGTAGGATCTAGTTCCCTGACCAGGGATTGAACCCAGGTCCCCTGCATTGGGAGCGTGGAGTCTTAACCACTGGACCACCAGGGAAGTCCCTGAACTATTGTTTCTTGACCACTTTTCCTTTGTTTCTGCATGCCCTCACTTTCCTAATTAGTGACCGCTTGAGTCTTCTCTTTGGAACTCAGGGAAAGCCTAGGAGACTATAAATAAAGCCTTTTTCTACAAATAAGAGATGAGAGGGCATGGAGAGGACTTTGTACCCAGGAGGGCCCTGCAGGGTTTTGCATGGTTTTAGTGACATTCTTTAGTTAGCACACCTCATTAGTTTAAATTTTTATTTATTTATTTATTTATTTATTTATGGCTGTGTTGGGTCTTCGTTTCTGTGTGAGGGCTTTCTCCAGTTGCGGCAAGTGAGGGCCACTCTTCATCGCCGTGAGTGGGCGTCTCACTGTCGCGGCCTCTCTTGTTGCGGAGCACAGGCTCCAGACGCGCAGGCTCAGTAGTTGTGGCTCACGGGCCCAGTTGCTCCGCGGCATGTGGGATCCTCCCAGACCAGGGCTCGAACCCGTGTCCCCCGCATTGGCAGGCAGATTCTCAACCACTGCGCCACCAGGGAAGCCCCACCTCATTAGTTTAAAATGGAGGCCAAGCTGGTTTGGGGCTTATTTATCCCACAGCTGTAAAGACAAGCAGGAGATGACCATGCAGCACAGTCTGGCTTTTGACAGGAGAGGGAGTGACTTTCTTCCTAAACTGAGGAAGGGGAGCAGAATATGCCACCCCAAAAAATGCCATTTTGGCATATTGATTATTTTGAATTATAGGTACTTGAGAAACAGCCAGTACAAAAGGACACTCTGACCTTCCTTTGTGTCCCAAAAGCAGGAGATAAATCTTCCTTGTGAAGGTACCCTTCCTATAGCAGGAGGGTAGGAGGCAACCTTATCACCAGATACAGGGAATTTAGGGCCAAGAATGCTATATAAACAAAACTTGTCACTTATTTACCAGTTTACCACCCCAAGCCCAAACCCATCTGTCTTTTCAATTCATCACAAATTTATTGTTTCTGTGTCTAAAAGGTGTAAATCTTCTTGCTTTGGTCATTTCTTTGAGTCTCACATTTTTATGGGGCTCCTGTACATACAAAATTAAATTTGTTTTTCTCCTGTTAATCTGTCTTACATCAATTTAATTATTAGACCAGCCAAAGAAACTAGAAGGAAAATAGGGAAAATTTTCCACCCCTACACTAACATCCCTGCCAGGGAGTGATTTCTCTAAGATGTTCTTGAATTAATAATGGCAATGGGTCTCCTGAGAGAAAGGCAGTTGTTTTCTTAAAAGGGTATCCAATATACTTCTTGGGCACCCATGTGTATAATGCTGGGATGTGCCTGTATATTTCCAGTGTGATGGCCTCTGCTCTGTCTGAAGTGAAGGGAAAAGAGAAGTAAGACTTGTGCACTAGTTAGATAATTCCTAGTGCATAGTAGGCACTCAGTAAATATTTGTCAAATGGTTGGATGAATCGGCATTTAGGTATCACCTATGTGGTCCAATTTCAAAGATTTTGTGGAAGGTCCATTCCCCTCTCCCAAATTTTCCATTACCCTTACTGGGAAGCCTGGAATTCCTCCATGACTGCTTATAGCTTAAAATATTGCTCCTTTTCTCATGTTACTAGCACTCAGTGTGAAGGAAGGCTCTGGAGGACACGTAGTAGGAGTAATTTTTCTGTGTTTGTTGTATTTCTTGCTGTCTGTACTTGGAACTATGGAATCCTTCGGGGTCAGGGATGAGGAATTCCATCTTTGTGTCCACTGGGTCTTGCACTTGAAGGGTAGGAGAATATGCCACCCCAAAACATGCCTCTTTGACATAAGGGTTATTCTGAGAAACAGAAGATACAGGAGAAGCTCTGAAAACAGAATAGTGGTCACCCTTTTGTAAGGGACATTCACATTTAAAGGAAATCTCCATTTGTAAGCATGTCTCTCTCTCTGTACCAGACAAAGAAGGATGGCTTTAAATCTCTAGAAACTTTTATCAGTGGAGAAGGTTTGACTTCAATCTGCATGACAAACCTTACCCTTGTGCTTTTCCTGGTCACCTTCCATGACTGTCTCCACCCTACACCTTCCTTTGTCTTTTGCTGAAGATGATGGTATTAAACAGCTCGCTCAGGTCACCTTGGGAAATTACTTATTTTTCTCTGGATATCTCCCATGGACACATGAAATATACATGTTAATAAACGTCAGTTTATTTTTCTTTTATTCTTTTATTCATCTGTCTTTATTACAGGAGGTTCAGCCAAGAGCTCACAAGTGTAGAAGAAAAATGAATTTTTCAGTGCATAGTAGGCACTCAGGAAATGTCCTTTGAACAAATGAGAGAAAGCAGGCACTCTCATCTCTTTAGTGGTTAGTGCAGGGCTCGGTGCAGAGTAGGTGCTCAAGAAATGCTTATTCAGTGGAAGGCTGAAAGAATGATTTTTCAGGAACTCTGGAAATTGAGAAGCATTTGACTTGGAAAAGTACAGAGTTGGGCTGATAAAGAGGCTTTCAGATATCTTCCATCAGACCCATGGCTGAGGCACTTGCTTCCAAAATGTTAATTTTCCCTCTTTGCTCAGTGCCTCTCAGAGCAGATTAAGATGTTTACCAGCAAATTCCTGGAGGAATCCCACAGTCAGCACCTGGGAGCTTGGAAGAGAGCCCAGAAACTGTGAAGTTTTTGGCCAGGGGCAGCTGGAGGCCCCATGACTTTGGGGTTCTTCTCCCCCTGACACCAAGCAGGATCCTGTGGGGCCCTCCTGGCTGCAAAAGCCCCTCTGAGTTCCCCATTTCTTGTTTGTAGAAAAAGGCTTCAGTCTCCTAGGCCTTCCCTGAGTTCCAAAGAGCAGATTCAAGCTGTCACTAATTAGGGGAGTGAGGCAATGCAGAAACAAAGGAAAAGCAGTCAAGAAAAAACAGTTCAGCAATAAAACAGAGTCCTAGTTCTTCCTCAAGGGATATACTTAAAAATATGATGCATGTCTTTGAGTTGTTCTGCAGAAACTAAGGCCCCCAACCAGGTGGTAGATGGTGACTACATGCTGAACACAGCACACAGACCCCAGACAGGCTGGAACCAGAAGGTTGCTGATCAAGATTCCTGAAACATTACCCTGTTACCTCACTCCCCCACCAATCAGAGGAAAATCATGCACCCTGCAGCCCTCACCCCGAATTTTGCCTTTAAAAACTCTTCCCAGAAGACCACCAGGGTAGTTCAGGGTCTTTTGAGCATGAGCTGCCCATACTCCTTGCTGGGCCCTGCAATAAACGCTGTATTTTGCTTCAACACAATGCAGTGTCAGTACATTGGTGGGCGAGTGGACCCAAGTTCTGTTTGGTACCACCACCTTCTGCGTCCGTCAGGGGAGAAGAACACTAGATTCTGCTGAGCATTTACTACATAAGGATTATTACCTGCAGTATCTAATTTAATCCACATGTATGGGTGGAAAAATTTTCCCTTCCTCCCTTCTATGTTCTTTGGCTGCTCTAATAATTAAATTGATATAAGACAGATGAACAGGAGAAAAACACACAAAAGTTTAATAACAGGTATACCTCCTGTGTACCCAGGATGTATCCAGAAAAACTGAGTTAACTCTCCCATGTGGCCCAAGCCTTCACCTTAAATACCATCTTCAGCTAAAGACAAAAGAAGATGTCGGGGTGGGGAGTCAGTCATGGGAGGTGACCAGGAACACACAGTAAACAAGGGCAAGGTTGTGATGCAGATGAAGGTCATGGCCCTTTCCCTTGGTAAGAGTTTCTAGAGACTTAGAGTCATTCTGATTTTCCCGGTACAGAGAGGGAGACACCCTTACAAATGGAGATTTCCTTTATAAATGTCAATGTTTCTTACAAAATTGTAACTCCTTCAGAGCTTCTCCCAAGTCTGCTGCTTCTTTCCCTCTGGGTACATAGTGTTATCTTAGCTTAGGGGAGAAGGCTTTAAAAAATTTTTCCTAGCAGACTCTGAATATCAGCTTCTAATCTGGCCACCTTTTGACTTACAGAGCTACAAAAAAATTCTTTTAAATTTATACCTTGTCAGTTTTCAGTTGGGACAAAGAGTAAATATTTCAGACAGTATTAAACAAGTCCATGGACCAAAGAGGCATCCTCAAAGAGGGTGTAAAAGTTATTAGCTTCCCAAGATCCGGAGTCACCCTCAAAGATAGCTAAAAGAAAGAACCCACAGCCTGCCTGTCCCAGGAAGGCGGAAATCCAAGCCAAGCTCTTAGGACATAAAATGAGAAAAGCAAGAAGGCAATAGCTATCCCCAGGAGAGAATGGATCAGTAACCAATGGATCTGGATTTGGAAAGGAAGGGACAACGTGAAATTTTGTTTTCCTTTCCCGACTGGGCGCTACAGACAAAGATCTGGGAAAGTTGACTCTGGTTAGAATTCTCACCCTTAGCCAGGTTCTACCAGCTCTCCCCGGATCCCATCTGCCTGCTCTGAGTGAGGTTTAAAGTGGAGAACACAGTTTCAATAAATTTCAGAATTTGGCAAGATTTTTAAAAATTTTAATTTTGGTTTCCCCTTGGCTGCTTAAGGGAATATTGTACCAGTTTACTAGAAAATTCTTCAGAGTACAGTCAGCTCTGGGAGGGGCCCAAATGAAGGCCTTCCCTTAAAGGTAAACATGGTGTTGTCTGTAAGGTCATCAACTTGGTGGACGTTTGTTTATGGTCTTGTAGTCTCTAAACTTTCATTAATCTTTCGTAACAAACTTTTTAATGAAGCTATTTTGGAATTCTGAAGACTTTTGGAAGCTTCTGTATACCAATAAAATAGGTATTCCATTCTGTTTGTTTAATTTGGGAATTCTTACTTTTAAATGCACTTCTTATGACACAAATGAACTTATCTACAAAACAGAAACAAACTCACAGTCGTAGAGAACAGACCTGTGGTTGTCAAGGGGGGTGTGGGAGGGATGGAGTGGGAGTTTGGGATTAGCAGATGCAAACTATTATATATAGAATGGATAAACAACAAGGTTCTACTGTATAGCACAGGGAACTATATGCAATATCCTGTGATAAACCAGAACGGAAAAGAATATGAAAAAGAATGTGTGTGTGTGTGTGTGTATATATATATATATAGAGAGAGAGAGAGAGAACTGAATCACTTTGCTGTACAGTAGAAATTAACACAACATTGTAAATCAACTATACTTTAATGTAAGTATATATATATAAGTATATATATAAAATGTACCTCTTATGTGATCTTATCTAATTGGAACATTCCTTCTAATGGCCATTGTAATTCCAGGTTGTTTTTAGTAAGATTTGGCCATTTTTATAGATATTTACAGCTTCCAGGATTATAGTTCTTAGACATAAAATAGGAAGTGTGGGGGCTTCCCTGGTGGCGCAGTGGTTGAGAATCTGCCTGCCAATGCAGGGGACACGGGTTCGAGCCCTGGTCTGGGAAGATCCCACATGCCGCGGAGCAACTAGGCCCGTGAGCCACAGCTGCTGAGCCTGCGCGTCTGGAGCCCGTGCTCCGCAACAAGAGAGGCCGCGATAGTGAGAGGCCCGCGCACCGCGATGAAGAGTGGCCCCCGCTCGCCGCAACTGGAGAAAGCCCTCGCACAGAAACGAAGACCCAACACAGCCAAAAATAAATAAATTAATTAATTAATTAAAAAAAAAAAGTGTGCCAGAACTCTTATGTACTTGACTCTAGAAATTAAATATCTTATCTCTTTCAGTTAGACTTTATCTGCACAAAACAAAACAAACAAACATGTGCGCCCTAACCCCCAGCAGTGACCAATCACTGCGGCCTGGCCGAGAAAAAGGCCCTGTGCGGACCAGCCACAGTTCCCTAGTTCCCAGTGGAACCTGGGACGGGGGAAAGGATGGAACCGGGGGACCTCAAATGAGGCACCACAGCTACCACCGGAGGTGCCCAATGTAGTACCTGGGAACAGAACCAAAGCCTGAGGTTTCTAATCTAATGGGAAATTGTGGTCTGAACTAGCAACAGCCCCCAACGTGGAATGAGTGATTCCAGACAAATGGTGAGCCGGCTGGAAAGCCAGTTATATCAGGAGCTCGAGGCAAAGAGAGCAGAGCTCAGAACCAAGAGGAACTTACCTACAGCCCTCAGAAATGGTGAGAAATACAGTGAACTCAAAAAAGGCTTTGTGGGGCTTCCCTGGTGGTGCAGTGGTTGAGAATCTGCCTGCCGATGCAGGGGACACGGGTTCGAGCCCTGGTCTGGGAGGATCCCACCTGCGGCGGAGCAACTGGGCCCGTGAGCCGCAACTACTGAGCCTGCGCGTCTGGAGCCTGTGCTCCGCAACAAGAGAGGCCGCGATAGTGAGAGGCCCGCGCACCACGATGAAGAGTGGCCCCCGCTTGCCGCAACTAGAGAAAGCCCTCGCACAGAAACGAAGACCCAACACAGCCAAAAATAAATAAATTAATTAATTAAAAAAAAAAAAAAGGCTTTGTGGGTACCACGCCTGTGTTTCTCATTGTCCCTGAATGCCATCAGAAGTTTGCTTTGGACACCTCTATCACTGCCACCAATCTGTTAAAAAACAAAATTCAACTGAGTAAATTTTAAAGATCTAATTGGCTTTATTGAATGATTCATGATTCAGGCAGCATCCCGTCTAGAAAACAGAAGGGAGTTCCAAAGGGCTACAGAAAGGGAAAGGTTTTTAAAGGCAATACAAGGACGTCATAAACAAAGAAGATTATTTCGGGTTTGGGTAACCTACCCATGGGGGACGGATGGGGTCTATGTGGCAGATGACCTCATCTTCCTTTGGGAGATGGAAAGGATGACCTCATTGGTGCTGATCAGAAAATTCCACACTGACTGGTTAGGATTACATTCCTGGGGAGGGTTATTTATAACCGCAATAAGGTCAAGTATTAAGTCTTGGTTTTAGCACAAATGACTCTATCTTGGGCCTGTCACTTATTTTTTAACAGCTTGTTTAATCTACGCATTTTACAGTTGAGGAATTGTGGCTCAGAAAGGCTAAGTGACTTACCTAAATCATAGGTGGTGGGGCCTGAATTCAAACCCAGGTCTGCCTGCTTTTCCTCATTGCAAGCCCTAGGAAGGGCATGCATGGAGGTAGGTTCTAAATGGGAACACGGGGTCAGGTGACTCTGGAGGACCTTCCAGCATCCATCCCTCTCATCCAAAGTGTGCTAAGATGCTCCTGGAAGTCAGAGACAGAGTGGGGACTCTGGTATTTGCTCACCAGGTGTGTAATGTAGGGCGAGATGCTGAATTTTCTTAGCCTTATTTTTCCACCTGTTAACATGGGTCCCCACACGTTCCTCTGAGCGCTGCTGTGAAGGTGAAGGAGTAGGATGTGTGTGAAGCCCACACACATGGTCTGTGCCCTTGTGCAGGAGAGTTCCTTCAGGAGCCCCAGGGAGGGGCAGAGAGGCAAGCTCTGTGTCTGGACTGGGGGTGGGTAACCCTGGAATGCCCCTTCCCCTCCAGCCCTTCCCTCCAGGGTATATACCGTGGTTACACTGTGACTAATATGTGTTGGCTCTTCCTGTGGCCCAGAGCTTGCCCTGAGAGCTCGATGGGCATTAACCCATTTAATGCTGTCAGCAACCCCATGATGAAGGGCACTGTTATCTCTATCGTACAGGTGGGGAAACTGAGGGCTGGAGAGGTTGGGAGATGTGCCCAAAGGTACAGCTAAAAGCTGAGAGATGGGATGTGAGTTCAGGTGGTCTGGTGTCGGCATCACTGCCCTTGACCTTCATGCTCGGTGCCAGGGCTTGAGCCCTGTGGGGGACGGGGGAGTGTGGGAATGGGGGGAGCCTGTGCACTGCCAGGTGGAACTCTGTTCTTCCTTTATTCTCATTATCCTTGGAAAGTTCACAACAGATACTTACTAACAGCTGAGGTGCCTTCAGACCCATTTCTCTTCCTGAGATGTTCTCTTTCGACTCAGGACACACCTGTTGGGTTCAAGCAGTCATTGCCAAACCTGTGTCTTCCAAGCACAGAAACAATAAAAAAAAAGCAGAGAAAAAGGGGGGTTGGATTGGTTCTACACAGAAACATGGTGTCCTGGGGGACTTCACCTTGAAGTCTGTCTCACTGGGAAGGAGAGCAGAACAGGAAACTGCACGTGCCTCTGAGGAATTACAGAGGGGGTCTGGCCGTCAGCTCAAGGGGTGCTATATCTTAGAAGGGGGCAGAGAGTGTCTTAGCTCAGGCCACCGTCGTAGAAATGCCACAGACTGGGTGACTTACACAGCAGAAACGTATTCCTCACTGCTCTGGAGTCTGAGAAGTCTAAGACTAAAGTGTTAGCTCCGTGCCCTGTGAGGGCCCTCTTCCTGGCTTGCAGATGGTCACTTCTCACTGTGTCCTCATCTGGCGGAGAGAGAAAGGATGCTTTCTGGAGTCTCCTCTTACAGGGACACTAATCCTATCAGATCATGGCCCCACCCTTATGACTTCATTTCTCCTTAATTACTTCCTAACGCCAAATAGAGCCACACTGGGAGTTAGGGATTCACAATATGAATCTTGGGGGTGGGGGTCATAATTCAGCTCATAGCAGAAGAGAACTAGGAATGGTGGCATTTTAGACATCTGCAGGGGAGAATTTGTCAGTGGGGTAAAGGCTTCCTGGAGTCTCCTTCCTTACAGGGTTACTATCAGCAGATAATGAGAAAATATACCCGCAGTGCTTAGCACAGGGCCTGGCACACAGTAGTGGTTCCTATTATTAGGCAGGTGGAGTGGAGTCTATTTCCCAAGACTTTACATGGGTTGGTCTCGGGATTTGCTTTGACCAGTGGAAGGTGGTGGAAGTGACACTGTGAATTTCAGAGCCTCCAGGGGCATTGCAGATTTCACTGTGATTCTTTTGGACCTCTGACACCACCACATGAATAAGCCTGAGTTAGCCTGTTGGAGGATGAGAGCCAGGCCAAGGAGAAGAGAGTGTCACATTCTAGATACATGAGTTAGATTATTCTAGACTGTCTGGCTGCCCACTGACCACGAACTCATGGGTAAGCCCAGCAAACGTGAGCCTTGCTGGCCCAGATCAGAATCATCACTCAGCTGACCCACAGATTTGTGAGCCAAATAAAATGATTGTGCTTTTAAGCACGACATTTTGGAGTGTTTTTTTTTTTTTTAAACCCAATAAAACAAAAGCTAAGTAATAGCGCTGTTATCCCATCTGAGTGAAGTGTGCAGGTGTGTATTCTGTAAACAGCAATCAGGGCATTTGTCTTTATTGTCAAACTAGACAATGACATCTGAGCTGGCATTGAGGTGTGCAACTTGGGAATTGCTCTATCACCTTGTTTTCCTTTCCTTCAAATGTTTAATTATACAGATGTAAAAATTATGCAGACAATCCACACATAATTCTCTGTGTAAAAACTGGAATATTTGATTCAAGCCTGTAGGCTTTGACCACACCCTCCCTCTAGCCTTCTTTCCAGAGGCAACCATGGTTACTATCCTCTGTGCATTTACATTCATTACCATGGACCCAAGAAGGCTGAACTAATGCTGTTGTGTCACACTTATTTTTCTACAACTTGTTCTTTCACCCAATGATCATATCTTGGAGACTCTTCACTTCAGTGCAGCTAAATCCTCTTCCTCCTTTTAAACTGCTCTTCCTATATTATGGATCAATAGACATCGTTTCCAGTTTATAGCTACTTCAAACAATGCTATAATAAAGTCTTTGTACATATCTTCTGTGTGTAAGTGTAGAGATTTTTTCCAGAGTAGATATACCTTGAGGTGGAATTTCTGGGTGATAGGGCTGTACACATGTTTAAAAGTTTCATAGCTCTTTCAAATCTCACCTCAAAGGTGACTCTCTAATTATATTCACATCTCATTCTCCATTTACAATATATGATATTATCCCTAATCTTTGATTAGTCACCCTTTTGGCTCAAATCCGAGGCATGGGAGGAAGCCTTGGGGAACGATGGGGGAAATGGGCCTGCTAGCTCCCTGGTCTACCCAGTGGCAAAAGTGGACCAGTCTTGCTTTTCTCTTCTTCATCACACCCACGGCGAGGTGAGCTTCTTTCTTTGTGTGCTGCCCATCTCCCCGGCTAGGGCCCGGCGCACGGCGCATGCTCAGTAAGTCTTTGCGGACGGGACTCCCATGGCATCTTCATCCCGGCCTGAACTGCACCTGCTCAGGCTGCCTCCCACGTGCTCACATCTGCAAGGTGCGCCCCGCCGAGAGCTCCTGAGAGGAGTGTGCACACAGCCCTGGCATCGCACGGGAGAATGGGAAGAGGGACTTTGAAGCCCACGGTCACTGCCATGTACGCAAGGATGAATGTGTTTGCACAGGGTGGGGGAGCGGAAGGACAGCTTCAGCACTCAGGGGAGGGGACTCTGGGATGGCGGGGAGCTCATCCTCCTTTTGGAGGATCAAAGCTTTGTTCTGCCTTGTCCAGGTCTGGGCTGGGGACATCTCAGCTGTTCTGGTGTAGGTCCACACGTAGATGGGGCGTGATACAGTTTTGAGGACCAGATGATGTCTACCTGCCCTGAAACCAGGCAGCCTGTACTCCTGCGAGCGCTTGGTGAGTCCCACCTCTTCCACCTGTTCTTCAGCAGTTAGACTCACACAGCAACCCGGCCACTCTCCATCCACACCAGTTATACACGACGTAGCCTGTCTTCTGCCTGTAGTGTGTTTTCATGAATCGGTCATCTTGAGGGCTGTGAATCTGAAGGACATAGATCTCTTGGGGGTTCTTCTTCCTCTCCTTCCCTTTTCCCTCCTTCTCTCCTTCCTCCCTTCCTCCCTCCATCCTTCAAAAATTATTTATTGAATGCCAGCTGTATGTCAGATACTAGGGTGGGTACTGAGGATTCAGGTGGATAAAGCAGAAATCTAGTGGAGGAGACAAACATCGTATATAGTTGTGGTCCTCGGCCTGTGACAGAAAAGGCACAGGAGTGGTGACACCTACAAAGCAGGCCTGTTACAGACGAGGTGGTCAGGGTCCCTGAACAGGGCCAGCCGTGATACACCAGAAGGAAGAAGATTCTGGATAAAACCGGAAGGAAAAAGATTCTGGGCAGAGGGGCAGCGTGGGGAGGGCCTGAGGCCAGGCAGACCCTCTGCATTCACAGGACTCCCCACTGCCCCCAAACAAAGCCATCCTGCTGGAGGAGGGGTGGAGTCCTGTGGGAGCCACCCCGGGTGGTGGGGGGCTGTCTTGTTGCTGAGGGCTGAGTCGGGTGACCAGTTGTCCCATCCTTAAAACCACCCCGGAGACAGGTGCTTGTGTGAGTCTCCTCTGCTGCCTGTGACAGATGGCTACACGTTTAGTGGCTGAAAGCAACACAAATTTATTCTCTTACAGTTCTGGAACTAGAAGTCCAAAGCCAGTTCTGGCACTAAAAGTCCAAAGCCAGTCTCGCTGGGCTAAAGTCAAGGTGTTGGCAGGGCTGGTTCCTTCTGGAGGTTCCAAAGAAAAGTCCTTTTCTTTGCCTTTTTGAGCTTCTAGAGGCAGCCCACATTCCTTGGCTTGTCTCCCCTTCTTGGCATCCCTCCCTCCTCTTGCTTCCTTCTTCAAATCTCTTACTACTCACTCTGACCCTCTGCCTTCCTTTTATAAGGACCCCTGAGATTATATTAGGCACCCTGGATAATTCAGGATCATCTCCCATCCCAAGATCTTTAATTTAATCACATCTACACAAGGTAACATAGTCATAGGTTTGAGGGATTGGATGAGCACATCCCTGGGGGGTCTTTATTCAGCCTGTCATAGCACTACTCTTGTTGCCATTGACAGATGAGGACACTGAGGTTTGGACAATTTGTGTCTCTTGTTCAAGGTCAGGGCCAGGTTTGGAATCAAAATCCAGGCTGCCACCAAAGCTGCCACACTAGCTCATTATGAGAATTAGGAGGTGCCCTCTTCTCTGGGCAGATGTAGCCCATGCCAGGCACATGGCTTGGTGAGTGGCATGAGCTGGATTTTAACCCACCAGATGCCCCCTGGGTCAAATTCCTCAGTGTTATGATAACCTATCCAGCCTATGTGGCCACCAAGGCTGGCTCCATGTATGTCCCCTCTTAACCAAAGGGCTGATGGGTGGGCTATTGGGGGTAAAGATGGAGGAGCTGGGAGCAGATGGAGGTAGGTCTGCCTTCCCTGTGCCAGCTTGCACAGAACCGCCTCCTCCTAAGCTCTCAGTGTTACCAAACACAAGGTCGTGTGCCCGACACATAGTGAGGCCAAGCAAATGAAACACTGGAGTTTGGAGCAGAGAAAGGTTTATTTCAGGGCCATGCAATGAGAATGGGTGGCTCGTGCCCCCAAACCCCCGAACTCCCCGAAGGGTTTCAGCAAAGCATTTTTAAAGACCAGGTGAGGGAGGGGCGTGGTTTGTTGTTGCAAACTTCTTGGTGTCAGAATCCTTTGTTCTTGCAGCTGACCACGTAGATCAGGTCACAATGTTCCTGTAAACCTCCAACAAGACAAATGTTATTCTCTGTTCTGCAACTTTTTATCTCTATATGGATGGAAAAGTGTTATACCCTTAAAGGTCAATTAAAATAAAATAAAATTAAATTAAAAAATAGCACTTCCCTGTTCTCCTCTTCATGCTCTGTACGACAAACGGTCCAAAGAGCCAAGAAGACATGTCCATTTGGACCCCTCACCTTCGTTCCCCCTCCTAAACCACACTTCAGGCTCAAGACCCCAGGATTCTGTGCTTTCTGCTAGATCTGGGTGGTGAGTATTTCTAATAGCTGACTCCATAGATGTCTGCACACTTAGGCCCCAGGGTGGTGCCAAGGGCAACTGTTTGTGAGATGGAAAGAGGGGCATAGGATGGAACTCAGATGTGCAGGCTATGGGGGTGGCAGGAAACAGGCGCAGGCCCCAGACCAGAGCCCACTCTCCCTGGAGACCATGTTCCAGCACAGAGCCCCACAGGGTCTGTATTAGTCAGGGTTCTCCAGAGAAACAGAACCAAGGGTATACAGATAGATATAGAGAGAGAGATTTACTTTAAGGCATTGACTCATGCTATTGTGGGGCTTGGCGGGTCTAAAATCTGTAGGGCAGGTCAGCAAGTCTGTAAACTCGGACAGAGTTTCTAGGCTTCAGTCTTGAGGATTCCTTTCTCTTCTGGGAATAGTTTCTCTCAGTCTTTTCTCTTATGGCCTTCAACTGATTGGATGAGGCCCACCCACATTATGGAGAGCAATCTGCTCTCCTCAAAGTCTACTGATTTAAATGTTAATCACAGCTGCAAAACACCTGCACAGCCACATAGAGACTAGCATTTGACTAAACAACTGGGCCACTGTAGCCTACCCAGGTTGACATAGAAATCTAACCAATATAGAATCCAAGAAATCTATATCTGAATCCAGCTTGTTGTGAAGGTGTATTTGTCAAGAAAGGAGAATAGGAGATAGGAGAATATTTCAATCAGTAGCTGATTTAGAGCTTTTACACACATCTGGACACATGGTGTGTGGGCCTCTGTTTGTACAAGTGCTCTGGCCTGGCACAGGTTAAAGGCAGCCCACCTATGACTCCAGATTGTCTTATAGCAGCCAAAATCAGTCCCACCTGACTCACCTGGCTCCTGTAGGCACTGGGTTTGCAACGCTGGATTTAAAAAGCATCAGTTTATACACCAGAAACTAACACAACCTTGCAAATCAACTATACTTCAATTAAAAATAAATTTTAAAAGCCAAACAAACAAAGCATCAGTTTGGAAAGGGGTGAGGGGGGTGGAATTAGCAGCCTGCCTGTTCGTATCAGACTGGCTCTACTCCGTGAGGGCGTATGCTCTTCCATAAAAGCCCCTCCCACCTCCCTGTTGTGTTGGGTGTTTCAGCCAGGGAAGTGAGGTTGTTACAGTTCCATTTCCCCGGAATAGGATGCAGGAGTGTCCTAGGGACTTAATGAGATGATGTCAGGAGCGGGCCTTACGCATGGCGCGTCCTCCCAGACCTAGCCCGTAATACCACTTTGTGGGCTCACTGCTCAATATATCCACCCAGCCTCCCCTAAAAACCCGTTCTCTCCTGGTTGGAAGAGTGGAGGCAGGGCCTGTTCTGCCTTAAAATTCATTGGGAAGCACCTGTCTGGTTGGTTAGTGTGCTGGGTGGAGGCAAGAGAAAAGAAATTGCTCTGGGGGTGGGCAGGGGCCAAGTCCGGCCCACTGCCTGTTTTTTTTTTTTTTTTTTTTTTTTTTTTTTTTTTTTTTTTTTAAAAGACCGCATTATTAATTTTATTTATTTATTTATTTATTTTGGCTGTGTTGGGTCTTCGGTTCGTGCGAGGGCTTTCTCTAGTTACGGCAAGTGGGGGCCACTCTTCATCGCGGTGCGGGGACCGCTCTTCATCGCGGTGCGCGGGCCTTTCACTATCGCGGCCCCTCCCGTTGCGGGGCACAGGCTCCAGACGCGCAGGCTCAGCAGCCGTGGCTCACGGGCCCAGCCGCTCCGCGGCATGTGGGATCCTCCCAGACCAGGGCTCGAACCCGTGTCCCCTGCATTAGCAGGCAGATTCTCAACCACTGCGCCACCAGGGAAGCCCCCACTGCCTGTTTTTGTAAATAAAGTTTTATTGGGACCCAGCGTGCCCACTCACTTACATCTTGTTTAGAGCTGTTTAAGCACTACAAGAGCAGTTGAGCAGTTGTAGCAGAAACCACATGGCCAGGAAAGTTTAAAATGTTTACTATTTGGCCCTTTACAGAAAAGTTTGCCAACACTGCCCTAGAAGGTAAGACTGAGTGTTAGCTCTTCCTAAAGAGTAGATAGGGCCACCTGGCCAGCCAAACAGAAGTATAGTTGCTGTACAATATTATATAAGTTACAGGAATACAATATAGTGATTCACAACTTTTAAAGGTTATACTCCATTTATAGTTATTATAAAATATTGGTATGTTCCCTGTGTTGTACAATATATCCTTGTAGATTATTTTAAACTTAATAGTTTGTACCTCTTACTCCCCTACCCCTATATTGCCCCTTCTCCATCCCTCTCTCCACTGGTAACTAGTTTGTTCTCTATATTTATGAGTCTCTTTTTAGTTATATTCACTAATGTGTTGTATTTTTAAGATTCTACATCTAAGTGATATCACATAGTATTTGTCTTTCTCTGTCTCACTTATTTCACTTAACATAATGCCCTCCAAGTCCATCCATGTTGCTGCAAATGGCAAAATTTTATTCTTTTTTATGGCTGAGTAATATTCCATTGTCTATATGTACCACATCTTCTCTATCCATTCATCTGTTGTTGGGCACTTAGGTTGTTTCCATATCTTGGCTCTTCTAAGTAGTGCTGCTATGAATATTGAGGTTCATGCATCTTTTTGATTTAGAGTTTTCTCTGGATATGTGCCCAGGAGTGGGATTGCTGGATCATATAGTCACTCTATTTTTAGTTTTTTAAGGAACCTTCATACTGTTTTCCACAGTGGCTTCACCAACTTACGTTCCCACCAACAGTATATGAGGGTTCTCTTTTCTCAACTTCCTCACCAACATTTGTTATTTGTGTTCTTTTTGATGATAGCCATTCTGACAGGTATAAAGTAATATCTCATTATTTGTTTTTTTTTTAATTTTATTTTTGGCTGTGTTGGGTCTTCACTGCTGCACATGGGCTTTCACTAGTTGCAGCGAGCAGGGGTTACTCTTCATTGTGGTGCGTGGCTTCTTACTGCGGTGGCTTCTCTTGTTGTGGAGCATGGGGTCTAGGCGCACAGGCTTCAGTAGTTGCAGCATGCAGCCTCAGTAGTTGTGGCTCGCGGGCTCTAGAGTGCAGGCTCAGTAGTTGTGGCGCACGGGCTTAGTTGCTCTGTGGCATGTGGGATCTTCCCGGACCAGGGCTCGAACCCTGGGCAGGGGACCAGGGCATGTCCCCTGCACTGGCAGGCGGATTCTCAACCACTGCGCCACCAGGGCACCCCTCGTTATGGTTTTGATTTAGGGACGGGTCCTTTAAAATGTGGGCTCAGAGCTGGGTCCCCTCTCCCTGGGCCAGGGGGAGTGGGGCTGGCATGAACTGATAAGCTCCCACCTCCTTTAAGGCTGGCAGCCAACCTCAGCTCCCTCTACCTGCGGGCAGGCAGCAGCAGGCGAATCATTCCATTTTGTCAAGAAATTCAGATTTTCTATTGCTGTTGTCATTGGCAACTAATTAAAATGAACTTTACAGCATTGTGCACGCTGAAGGGGCTTCTGGATGAGCTGAGAACGTTTAGCTTATGGGACCCGAGTCCTTGATTTATGCATGTGATAACCTTGAAAATTCATTGAACTATACGCCTAGGACGTGTGCATTTTCTGTCTGTGTGTCATACTTCAATATAAAGCTTTATCAAAACAGAGCCATGCCCAGGCCCATCAGAAGAGGTCTGAGGGCTGGGTTCGGCCCAGGGCCCACCAGTTTGGACCCCAGCTTTAATGTCTGCTTGGCATTTGTTTCGGAGGTCAAGGTCTCGGCACACAAGGTTTTGATCAGTTTCCTCTGTGGTTTAGGGCTACTCCCTGTGGGAACATAATCTGCTGAAAGATACCGTCTCAGAGCTTCTGCCGGTTCTTCCTGTAGGCACATTTCTCACACAGGTCTTACCCGCTAAGTGGCAGATGTGGGCCTGGAACCCACCTGCCCAATTGGCCGTTTCCACCTGTTCACATCCCTGGAGCCACGCTGCCCCCTGCTGGTCCTGGCCTACTGTGCTTTTTTTTTCGGTCTGTATTTTCCTAGTCCCCGCGAGTCTTGGTGCCCTCTGGGGGCAAATTTGGAGAACAAATTAAATGCACTGGAGTTTTCCGGGCAAGGCGGGATTTTGAATGGGTTTCTCGGGGGTTGAAAAGTGAGTATTAACATACGTACAGACACGCACACATGCTCCTTTCCGGTAGGAGAGTCCCACAGGTGGGGAAGGGGGGAGATGTAGTCATGGCTCGTGCCAAATGTCCCCAGGGCCCTCCAGCAGAGCCTGATGCCCCAGTGGAGTTAACAAGGGTCACCACATATTCAGTCATGTGCCCACAGCTGACCTATCATTAGTCAAGCTGCACTTTCATTCTAATATTTGCCAAATAATTCTCCAGCTCTCCTTCCCCCTACCCCAGTCATAATAAAATAACCCTAAGGAAGGGGAAGTCTTGAGAGGACATAAAGAAATCTTTGTAAGTGGCTTTGTGCCAAACATCTTCCCAGCCCCCGCCCCCAAGTTAATGGAAACAAGTCTTTACTAAGTAATATTTAATATCAGAAAATCAAAACTCATAATAATTCTTTTTACAGCAAATATACCTTATCAGTGCTTTGGCCATCTTACGTCAAAGGCCCTCTGTCATAAAATATATGGTTTTAAATTTTACTCAAATTTATAATCCCTTGACTTCCCTTCCCATACACAACAAAAGAGTGTAATGTAATAAAATTAGCAAATTCTAAACTACATTGACAATTTATTATTTTTAGTTTGTGGTTTTGGGAAACAGCTCACGTACCTAGTATATGTTGACTTCTTGGCTTTTTAGTTGCAGCGTACAACACAACAAAATACGTGCTTGGTGAACTTTCATTCATGCCTACAAGATGGTAGCTAGAGATTCGGTTTCAGTACTGACGTTTGTCGCAAGCACCTTTCTGACTGGAGAGCGGTCACAGCTGTGTTTGGATCTTGTAGGAACTTCTCCATATTGATCACCTTCAGGGCTACTAGGGATGGACAGGTGATGGCTTCCATCCTAGGATCGACACTATTGACTCACAAAGCACGAAAAAGGCTGGACAAGGTTAAGGTGAGAGAGGGACCAAACTCAGGTTTGTGGCTCCTGATGGCCGTGTTGAACGATGACTCCAGGCTGCAGAGAGCTCCTTAAGGTCCTGAACATGACGCTGGAGGTCAGCCAGTGCCTGCAGATCCAAAGCAGCACATGCCACGGTGTGAGAGGAGACAGCACGCTGAAGCCTGGCTTAGGTAGGCTGATTGCTGGTGGCAACCTTGGGTAGCTAACCAATCAGTGGAGGAGGGGGCAGCTTGGGTTGTGGGGTCCAGGAGAACTGGATTTGAAGCCTACCCTGCCACTCACTGGCTGTGTGACATTGGACAAGTCACCTAACCTCTCTGAGCTTTAGCTTCCCCATCTGTAAAATGGAGATGAAGGTATCTAGCTCTCAGGGCAGTTGGGATGATTGCTTTAGATGTGTTCCTCAGAAACAAGCCTGAGACAAGGTTCATGTGCAAGTGATTTATTAAGGAAGTGCTTCTGGTGATATTGGGAGATATTGGGGAAGCAGAGGAGGCAGGGGCAGGAGCAAAGCAGGGGGAGCAGCTTTAGGAAAAGTCCTGCAGAAGGCAGCCTCAGCCTGATCCCGCAGGGAGCTCTGCAGTGTACATTGTATCCCTTGGAGGGCAAAGGAGGGGCACCTGTCGGTCACTGGTTAAGGGCCACCCCAGGGGTGGGAAGGGAGGAGCAAACCCAGGCATTTCTGGCTGTTCCTGCCACGTGGGCAAAGCTGCTGCTCCCACAGCCGGAGGGCAGTTCGCGGGTGTCAAAGCTGGAGGCAAAAGCACACTGCAGCTGTGGTGGGGCAAGCCGAGATGTGCAAGTCCCGGAAGGACTGCGGGCAGAGCTCTGGAGGGGCTGCGACCAGATCAAGTTAGAAAACATAAGTGAAAGAACTTTGTAAAATATAGAGTGCCATGCATGTGTTGGTTATATCAGGCTCCCCAAAGCAACAATAATTACACAGGTCTATATTGGGGCTGGGCCGTACCTGGGGCCGTCAGAGGCCAAAAAAAAAGGCCAAGAGCAGGGGCTATGTATCAAGCCAGAAAAGCTGAACCTGTGGTCAGACTCAGAGTACAAGATGCTGGGGGCAAGGGGCGCTGGAGTGGGAGCAGGAACAGACTGAGGTGGCAGCCAGGTAAAGAGCCCAGGTTGGTTGATGATGAATGAGACAGGGCCCCTGGAGCTCCCACTGGGTCAGTTCTCATAGGGGTTAATGTCAGAGTGCATTGAGGGCGTGTCAATCAAGGTTCTCTGTTACAAGGGGAAGAAACCCAACTCAAACTGGTTCAGACGTACAGAGAATTTATGAGTTCAGATAGCTGAGACTCCCATGAGTAGGCCTTCAGGTGTGGCTTGATCCAGGAGTCCAGTCAGACCCATCAAGAACCAATCTTTTTCGCTCCATCCCTGGGCTCTGCTTCCTCTGTGGCTCCATTCTTCGATGGTTCCTCTCTCACAGGGGCAAGATGGCAGTTGGCCACTGCAGGCTCACATCAGACAGAAAGCGTCTCTTCGAGGTGCTCCTGTACAATTCAGGGGATCATTCTGCCTGCATCCACTTGGTCATGTAATCAATCATCCCTGGCACCATCACTGGTGCCAGGGGGATGGGATATCACAGGTGGCTGGGCTAGGGCCACGTGCCTACCCTGCACATATCACTGTGACCACTGAGCCTGGGATGGACCGAGTACATAACTGAGGGGGTGGCTCGCCAGTAGAAGATGGGTGCTGTAGCAAAAGGCGGGACAATGTGTGCTGGGCAGTCCAAGACCAACACGCATCAGCCTCAGAGCCGGCAGTGAACCCTGACTGCTAGAGGTGCTGGATCCCAGGGGGCACCTGCAGGGGTGCCCTTTCCACTTAGGAAAAGGGACCAACAAGATAAAGGGCACCCCCTGGGCATGCCCCAAGGACAGAGCCCCCTGCTGGTGTCTCACCCACATGTAGATTCCTGCTGGGAATAAGATGCCTTCAGAGGCTTCATCTCAGGGGAGAGCTGGATCACGTCATGTGATCACCTCTGAGTGGGACTTCAAGACTAGACAGTGGGCCCCTCAGGAGCAGGAACCAGGCTGTATTCTTGTCTGTCCAGCTCAGAGTGGAAGCTCAGTGAATGCTTGTTGGTTGAATGAATGAATGAATGAATGATGCTATTTCCAAAGGCAGTTTTGGGACAAGACAACACTTTGTAAGAACCGGGTACAAAACTCCACGCTCCACCCAGCTCCTCGGGTGGCTGGATCATCTCTTGGAGCTGTCATCCTGGGCTTGGCCAGCACTGCCACCTCTCCCCTGGGAGCAGAAGTTTTGAGAACTGCAAAGGGCTCTCTTTGCACCTGCCAACTCCATCCAAACCCCGACTGTAAGACACCTGACCAACCCTAGCAGGCTTCTAGCAGCCTGAGGCTGTGTCCCCGGCATGACACAGCCCCCCTTAGAGTGAGTTCCTGTCTGGAAAATCTCCCGGCTGTCAGAAGAATTTACCATTTTTCTAGCTAACCCCTGACACAGGCCCCTGACCGCCTTTTCTTAGATTATTGACTAAGAAGCAGTTAACAATTGTGACTCCTCCCTCTGTCCCTTTGAGACATCTAGGGATCTCCTGCAACTCAGGAGGGTCTTTCTCAAGGACCTGAAAGCCATTGCTTTAAACTGTGATCCTCGGGAAGGAGGGGGCCTCTCTCTCCCAGTCTCCTGGGTGGTGGGGGAAAGACTGTATTTATAGAATTGGCAGCTAGCAGACACAGCTGGCCTCAGCGCATTTACACTGACCCATCCTTTGTGATTCTTCACTTCCCTGAGCTCCCCTCACTTTGCCCCTCGCCTCTCTTCCCTCCCTCATCCTCACTTTAGAAGCTGTCATCTCTGCACGAATCAGCTGTCTGTTGTTACTGAATAAGCTCTGTTCTCCCCGCTTCAACTCCTGCCTGCGCTGTCTTTGCCATTTTCCTGACAACCCTCTCCAAACACCGTGCCTCTTCATCCTAGCCCATCATGAGCTTTATTTTTTTTATTTTTAAATTTTTAAAATTAATTAATTAATTAATTTATTTATTTATTTATTTTTGGCTGTGTTGGGTCTTTGTTTCTGTGCGAGGGCTTTCTCTAGTTGCGGCAAGTGGGGGCCACTCTTCATCGCGGTGCGCGGACCTCTCACTATCGCGGCCTCTCTTGTTGCGGAGCACAGGCTCTAGAGCGCAGGCTCAGTAGTTGTGGCACATGGGCTTAGTTGCTCCGCGGCATGTGGGATCTTCCCAGACCAGGGCTCGAACCCGTGCCCCCTGCATTGTCAGGCAGATTCTCAACCACTGCCCCACCAGGGAAGCCCCATGAGCTTTATTTTTTTTCCCTTAACACTTAGCACCGTATGGTATTAAAAGGAAACTGTTCTTCTACTTACAATACTTCTGACACCAAAGATGAGGGGCCATTTTCCCCACACGAACCGACTCTTGGACACCTACTGGGTGTCCAGTCTTGTAATTTAATTCAATTCTGACACTCCCTACCTGGAGTTAGCGTCAGACGCCAGGCTTAATGGCTCAGTCCCAAAGACGGCCCCCACTGCAGACACCGGTCACAAGCACCGGGTCCCCAGGGTCCCTACACTTCTGTCTGACTGGCGCTATAAATTGGGGGTTCCCACCATCCCTTCCTCGGGTTTGATACTTTGCTAGAAGAGCTCACAGAATTCAGGGAAACACTTGATTTACATTTACCGGTTTATCGTATTATAAAGGATACAGATGAACAGCCGGATGAAGGGGAACATAGAGTTAAGACCTGGAAGGGTCCCGAGTACAGGAGCTTCTGTCCCGGTGGGGTCTTGGATGTGCTCCCCTCCTGGCACGTGGATGTGTGTATCACCCAGGAAGTTCTCCCGACCCCACAGTTTGGGGATGTTTATGGAGGCTTCATCGCAACGGCAGGATGGATAATCAGCCTGGTCTCAGCCCGCATACCTCCCCAGAGGATGGGGGATGCGGGCGGCTGAAAGTTGCAAGCTTCTGATCGTGACTTGGTCTTTCTGGTGACCAGCCCCCATCCAGGAGCCCACTAACAGTCACCTCATTAGAACGAAAGATGCTCCTGTCACCCAGGAAGTCCCAAGGGATTTAGGAGCTCCCTGTGAGGTGCTCTCATTGCTCAGCAAAGGACAAGGGTCTTAGGAATCCTGAGTCAGAGACCAGGGGCAGACACCAAATGTATATTGCCTTTTAAAAAAAAATACTTTATTGAGGTATGATTGATATGTAAAAAGCTGTACATCTTTTTCTTTTTTTAATTATTATTTATTTATCTATTTTGGCTGTGTTGGGTCTTCGTTTCTGTAGGAGGGCTTTCTCTAGTTGCGGCGAGCGGGGGGCCACTCTTCATCGCGGTGCGCGGACCTCTCACTATCGCGGCCTCTCTTGTTGCGGAGCACAGGCTCCAGACGCGCTGGCTCAGTAGTTGTGGCTCACGGGCTCAGTTGCTCCGCGGCATGTGGGATCTTCCCAGACCAGGGCTCGAACCCGTGTCCCCTGCATTAGCAGGCAGATTCTCAACCACTGTGCCACCAGGGAAGCCCTGTACATCTTTAAGGTACCAAACTCGATGAGTTTGGGGATAAGTATCACCATCCCCATCATTTAGGGAAACCATGACCACCATCAAGGCCGTAGACGAATCCATACCTCCCGAAGTTTCCTCCATTCCCCTTTATTATTATTCTTGTTGTTGTTGTTACTGTTAGAACAGTTAATGTAAGATCTACCCTGTTAGCAAATTGTAAGTATACAGTGCAGTATTGTCAGCACCAGACACTGTGATATAAATATTTCTTATGTCACAGCTATATTATTTAACTATTTCTTTATTTGCTTCTTATCTCCCATCACCATGAGAGGAACATAGTAGGTGCTCAATCATTAATTATTGAATGAACAAGTACATGAACTTCAGTTTTCCTTTCTAAAAACTGGAACCTCGGCCTCTGGCCTGGGCTGCCAGCCCGGTTAGGAGACCCTCCTCTGGCCGCCCCAGGCTTCCCACTGTCCACACTTACACACCGTTGTCTTCAGCTGATCCTTTGTATCCCCATCCTCCCAAGACAAAGAATAGGGGCCCTGCCTTGTTCCAGCCCAGACGGGTGGTGTGGCAGGGGCCAGGTAGGCGTTGGTTGGGAGGGGCCTGTCCAGAGGATAGAAGCTGGATTGGAAAGTGTTTTGCAAACCCTGAAGGCAGCATCTCCACCAGTGCTGGTTGCCGTGGTAGTTAATGTTATTCGTTTAGTTTGCAGAAATGGCCCTAGCAGCCTGGCTTGTATAAATATTAATCATGGGACCATTTCTGCTGCCCTAGTCAGGCCAGTGCCCTGCAGGACCCTGAACCAACAGGGGCCTGGCTGGGCCAAAGGGAAAGGCGCCCCCGGAGGGTGGGCTCTGGAGCTCTGTAAACAGGCTGGGCGCCCAGAATCACTAGGGGGCCCATCATCTTCCCTCTCCTCCCCTCCTTTTCCCCCATCCTCAAGGCTCAGACAGCTCCAGAGGTGATGCGGGGAGCGGTCATCCCACCAGGCACCAAAGTGCTGCTGCCCAGCTCCTCTCTTTATTCGCCCACTTGTGTGGAAGCACGACACTGTCCCCACTGAGCATTGTGGGGGACACAGGGGGAGCCCAAAGGAGCCTTTGCCCTCCCGGGCTGCACAGCTAATGGGGGAGGCATGCTTGTTCAGGAGACTGGGGCACGACCACCCCCCTCCAAAGCACACGGCTCTTGGACAAAAGTGAAGAGTTGTGGTTGTTTGAATGATTATTTGTTTTACGGGCCCAATGTTGCATCTGGATATTCTGCCCCAGGAAACCCATTTCAGACCATTAAAATATCAAAGATGATCGGTAGCAGGCAAATAGAATGTGAACGTATGTATTTACAAACCAAATTTGTAAAACCAACAATTTAGTATACGTGCTAGCAGGGAGGGGGGCAGTGGGGGCATTTTTTTGGTAAGGGCTTGTTTGGCTGCAGCCTCTTAAAATGGAAATATAGCAGCTTGGGCTGCAGCTGTCTCCTTCGCTTGAAAAATCTTGCCACCTGCTTCCTTTGTTATTTCCAAATGATGCTCATCAGTCTTGAGAACATAGTCTGTTGGGCTGTGTGACTACCTCTGCCATCTTCTCATGCTGTATCATGGGGAGGAAGACCCAAGGCTATTGGTCCAAGCTGGGGGCGGGGCAGGTGCCGGGAAGATGACCAGGGGGGCAGGTTTGAGAGGCAAAGTCAGGAGTCACTTCCTAGCTTCCTTGCTGCCTCCCTGTTCCAGACACTGTGCTCCTCCCTCTGAGGACCAGCCCTGCTTGGGTGCTGCTGATGGCAACCCACTACCTACCATGACCCTCACCCTGTCCTTCAGGGCCCTTTCAAGCTGGCTTGATCGGCTTAGCAGCCTTATCCCCATCACTGCCTTGACCTCCAGGCTCCAGCCTGGCTTCCCACCACCCAGCGCCCATGAACCCCTCTGCTGTGCACCTGCTTCTCCAGATTTTATGCAAGGTTGAATTTTGCCTCCTCCAGGCAGCCTTCCGTGATTTATTTAGCTTTACTTAGTGCCTCAGGAGCCCTGTGAAGCACTTACATTGTAGAAAACCTTCTTTGCCTTGGCTCACTCACCTGTGGGGCAGTTGGCAGGCTGTGGGCTTGTGACAGAGGGGCAGCCAGGACCTGGGCTCCCCTCCTCGGGCCGGCTAGCCTCGGCTCCACAGGGTTCCAAGGTCATCAACAGAGGAAGCTGCAAGCCCTCCCAACACCCAGGACTGGCCCATCGTCAGTCCTAGTAATCCCTCAGTGTGGACGCATGTTACAAAGCCAGTCCATAGAGCCAGATTCTGGGGAGACAGGCTCCCCCTCTGGATGACGGAGCTGCACAGTCACATTGGGAAAGGAGCTTGCATGTAAGCATGGGACTATTTTCTGGCCATTTCTGCATCTCCCACAGTCAACATGGACTTCCCTGAAGAGCAGCCTAGGGCAGCAAATTGCACGGTGTGGTGTGGAGTGAGTTAATCTGCCCCTTTCTTCCCCTGGCTGCACGGCTCAGAGCAGTGGCGGCCAGGGCTGACTTAGCGGGCAGGTAACCTGGGCAGTCACACGGGGCCCCGTGCTCAGAGGGCCACACACTTGGTTTAATGCCCTGTGGTCACCATCTTGAAATTCTTCATAATTCTGAACAAGAGCCCTGCATTTTCATTCTACAGTGGGACCTGCAAATTAGGTAGCTGGACCTGAGAGTGGCAGATGTCGATTATCTGCCCAGCCCAGAATGACCCTGCTCTAGGAGCCCCGAGTACCGGAATCTTCCTGCCTGATGGAACTAGAAGAGCTGGAACCAGTCCAAGCCTATAGCTGGGGGAGGGGAAAACCTTCGCAGCCCAAGGCTTCCTGGCCATACAAGCCTGGTACTCAACCCATGAATCTTCTGACTGGCCTGCCCCCTCCTGCACCTGCCCCATGGGTAGACCTCTCCTAACTTTTAGGATGACCAGGTTCTCAGTTGGGACCCAGAGCATTGGGTCCAAACTCCCATTAGCTGTTAACTATTCTATAAGCCACTGATCCGATCAATCCCTTGCTTCGCTGCGGTCCTGGCCATCATGGCGGGCCTCCTTTAGGGCCTGATATGGGCCCTTCGTAAGGGACCCTAGTGCAGAACCCAATACTCGGTCCCCTATTATTTCAGTATGTGATACCTGACAGTGACATTATTTGTGCCTCTCTCCCCCTCAGAAATGTGTTCCAGGGCTTCCCTGGTGGAGCAGTGGTTGAGAATCTGCCTGCTAATGCAGGGGACACGGGTTCGAGCCCTGGTCTGGGAAGATCCCACATGCCGCGGAGCAACTAAGCCCGTGCACCACAACTACTGAGCCTGCGCGTCTGGAGCCTGTGCTCCACAACAAGAGAGGCCGCGATAGTGAGAGGCCCGCACACCGCGATGGAGAGTGGCCCCCGCACCACGATGAAGAGTGGCCCCCGCTCGCCGCAACTAGAGAAAGCCCTCGCACGAAACGAAGACCCAACACAGCTAAAAATAAATAAATAAATAAATAAATAAATAAATAAATAAATAAATCGAGCAGCTATTAATTAAAAAAAAAAAAAAAATGCGTTCCAGGGCAGCATCCCTGCCCCCTGGCGCGGGGCCTCCAACGCAATCGATGCTCAGCAAACGCTGAGAGGCATTGTACAGCCTTCGGAATATGGACCCTGAGCCAGTTCTGGGCTCCAGTCCTGGTGCCGCACTCACCAGCCACACAGCCTTGGGCAGGAAACTGTCCCACGCCTCAGTTTCCTCATTTGTGAAAACAGGAAGGAGAGTATGGATGAAAAATACTGCCTGCTGTATCAGAAAACAAAGGGTATTGCAGCCATCAAGCCGGCAGCCCCTGCAGCTGCTCCCAGCCGCGCATCCCAAGGGGAATCATGATGGAAGAAAACCAAGATACTGACCCTAGATAGTTAAGGTGCATATCGGAGGGGTGACGTCAGTGAGACCGGACTCCTGCATCTTCCTATCCAGAGAAAAGCTCTACATTCATTAACTTGAGATGTCTGGTTTTCTCTAATTAACAGTAATCTTTTGATGTCCGACTACCTGTTTTTTGTTACAAAAACTCCTGTATATCCTGGCTTCTCCCTTATCTCTTTGGAGAAGTCCCTCAGAGCTATCTGAAAGGCTGTCTTCCAGGCTTGGGTCCTCAGTTTTGTCTGCCAAATAAAACAAAATTCGCAACTTTTAGGTTGTGCATTTTTTTTTTACTCGACAAGGTAGCAATAGTACCTACTTTATACAACTGCTGTGGAGATCAAGTGAGTTAATATCCATGTTAAGAGCTCAGAAGTGCCCTGAACACCTAGTCACTGCCATGTTTGCTGTTACCAGTGAGTGACTGAAAAAAGCTATAACTGCACACTCACCGTACCACGTAATGTTGAAATTTACTGGGCTGGTCCTTCAGATACCATTCATTCATTCATTCCCTGAACGTCTGTTTTGTGTTTGCCATGAGCCTGGCGCTGTGCCAGGTGCAGGGGATTAAAAAGTTGAGTAAGATAAATTTTGCTCAGAGATGACTCAGAGGGTGGGGAAAACTGATGGGTAAGTGAGTGTAGCTTCTGTGATTTGCTGCAGGCAGTGTGATGACGGGGAGGTGCGTGAGGGGCACAGGGGGGAAGGGATCTGTTCTGCCTGGGAGAGGCGGGCAGAAGTGAAACTGCAGAAATGCATCTGGGGGAGGAGGTGCTCCAAGGAGCTCCGGATCTTTTTTTTTTTAATTTTTTTTTAATTGATTTATTTATTTTTGGCTGCGTTGGGTCTTCGTTGCTGTGCACGGGCTTTCTCTAGTTGCGGCGAGCGGGGGCTACTCTTCGTTGCGGTGTGCGGGCTTCTCATTGCAGTGGCTTCTCTTGTTGCGGAGCACGGGCTCTAGGCGCGTGGGCTTCAGTAGTTGTGGCTCGCAGGCTCTAGAGCGCAGGCTCAGTAGCTGTGGCGCACGGGCTTAGTTGCTCCGCGGCATGTGGGATCTTCCTGGACCAGGGCTCGAACCCGTGTCCCCTGCATTGGTAGGCGGATTCTTAACCACTGCGCCACCAGGGAAGGCCCGGAGCTCCGGTTCTTTGTCTCAGCAAAGAAAGAAGTCAGCTAGAGGCAAAGTGATAGGTAAGAAGTGATTTATTAAAACAGGACGCTTGTGAGGTTTACAAGCGGGCGGGCAAGGGAGTGCCACCTTCAGAACTTTGTGGGCTACAGTTTTATAATCGAAGGAAAAGTGGGGACGAGGAGAAGACCACCTTCTTCCTCATTCTTGAGTAGATGTCATGCTTCCATGATCAGCTCCTCCTCCATGTTGGGCGGGGGAGTTTTCTTGCCCCTAGATGGTCAAACTGGGACTGTTGTGGCACAATGGAAATGAGCAAAAAGGCGGTGACATACACTAAAATACGGTAAATCATACGGTTTCAGTATAATGTCACCTTTTCCTTATATTTTTGTTTTTAGTGTGCGCAGAGAAGCGTGTCCTAGGAATCATTAACTTACTGAACTCCCTGGGCAGGATGTGGGTCTCCTGCCACCATTGTTTTATTGTTTTGGGGGCAAGTCTCATGCTTCTGTTGCACGGTTTTGTTGCTAAGAAAGCCTGTTCAGTTTTGTGGTTAAGCAAACCTGCTTTCTTGAGTGATCATTAACTTACAGGGGTCTCCCATACTTTTTCCTTTACTTATGATCCTTTAGTGGGATTAACTATTTAATCACCTACTTTGTCCCTTTACTCTGTCCCTATCAGAAGGAGCACAAGAATGGAGGTAACGCTGGCACCAAGCCTCACCAAGGTGTGTCGACAGCAACCTTTAGACAAAGCACAGCTTGGATTCAGACACAAAGGAGTTAACGTTTTCTTTTCTTTTTTTAATTATCATAATAGAAAATGATGACAACAGCAGCAGTGCCATGAGTCAAAGGGACACGATTCCACACGGCCACATTTTTACATCCATTAAGGTTAGAGATTTTGAATCAAAAGAGCACATTGAAACCCTACATTAAGAAATAGCCTTTTCACTGTAGTAAAAGTTAGTGACCTCATCGCGAAACCTGGGGGCTTCGGTAGCAAAGGACTACAAGAATAGTTAAAATACCTTTTTATTAAGTAAACCGCTTACACTTACAAGTTGAATATGCAAACGTTAGTAAGACACAGAAACATTTCCGATTCTCTCGGCATGAAGAATTGGCATCTGGACTGCGGCTAGTTACAAGAATAAGGTTTCAAACTTTAAATAGTAGAAAGTTTAAATAGTAGAAAGAGTGTTAGTATGCTTTCAACTGGGAGAAATAGGGTGGGAAAAGGTCAGAACAAGAGATGTAGATTTGCCCAAAGGCTGTGGACCAGCTCCCCTACCTCCACCCTATCTAAGATTTTCCCCAAGAAGCATCTCTGATATATTGGTGAGGAGCCAGGTCCCTCAAGGTCCCAGAGACCCACAGTTACTGGGTGGGAGGACGTGGGACAAGTTCATCCCCACTGTCATATCCAATTTGTACAGTTCTCTATCCAGGGTGACTCCCCATGAAAGCCCAAGACAATGGAAAGGGAGAGGACTTGGATTTCCAAACAACTTGCTAGATTCCAGATCACTGCCCTTGGCTGGAATTATTTGAACTTGAGGCAGCAACCGTGTTCACTTCTGTAGCTCAGGAGACCTTTGATTTATTAAATGACTCACAAATGGGGAAAGGTGGAGATTTGGAAGATACCCATAGTTTTGGAGTCAGAGATAGCACAGCCTAAACCTGGGTTTCCCAACCTCGGCACTCTGGACATTTGGGGGATGGATGACTCTTTGTCCTGGGGGCTCTTCGGCAGCATCCCTGGCTTCTGTCTACTAGGTGCCAGCAGAACACATCTCTGCAGTTCATGAAAACCAAAATTGTCTTCAGACATTGCCAAAGGTGCCCTGGGGGACAAAATCGCCCCCAGTTGAGAACCACAGTTCTAGTGGTTCAGAAACTTCATTGATAGATGCCCTGGGCTCAAGACCCCGCTCTTCTGCTCACCCAAACAGGACCTGGCAACTCTCCCGAGACTCTTGGAGACTCAGTTTCCTTGAGGAAAGTGGAAAAGTTTGGAAGCCCCCTTCCTGCCAGCTTACAGAGCCTAGGTCAGAACCATCTGGATTGCTGGGACAATGCTTTGAACTATAAATGCAGTGATTCTCTGGTTCATTTAGACACTGGGGGAAAGATAGCTGATGAGACCCATGCTGGGGCCACTGGTGGCTGCTCAGCCATGTGGAGAGGGCTCGGTGGGGAGGGAGGAGGGGGCTCGGTGGGGAGGGAGGAGGGGTCTTGGTGGGGAGGGAGGAGGGGCTCGGTGGGGAGGGAGGAGAGGGCTCGGTGGGGAGGGAGGAGGGGGCTTGGTGGGGAGGGAAGGCTCTGAATTCCCCCAGTAGCTGTGGCACACAAATTCCCTGCAAAGGTGACTCGTACATCTGTCAGGATTTATTCCCAAGGCAGCACGGGTCTCAGACCTCCTCCTGGGAATGCAGGAAGTCAACCTGCAAAAGGACCCAGGAGCAGACGATGGACCTCATCAAACAGCTGGTTGGAGAGGTCTGGGCAGGTGCGAGTGTGCACGGTGGTCAAAAGGCAGGTGCCCAGCACAGCCCGGGAACTGTGCAGCCCAAGCAACCCCTCCAAGGGCTTTCTCTGCTTTTATTCTCTATCTTGACAAAAAAAAAAAATGTATGACTTTTTACCAAGACTCAGAACAAGCCATGCAGACTTTTCCAAAATGTACGTAGTCCTTTTTAGGTACTTTTGACAACTCCATTGCACTCCTGATAGCTGCTGTTTTCTCACTCTGGGGGGAACTTTCCTACCTTTAATCACCATGGTTTGCACTGTTTTGTCCCCTGTCCACCCCCAGCCTCCCATCCAAAAAAAAAAAAAAAAAGAAGGAAAGAAAATGCTCAAGGTCTGATCTCAGAAGTGACTTGCTGGGGACACCTGGCCACCACGGAATTCTGATTACCTGGGTTTCCCGGAGCGGCTTCTTTTTCTACTTGGAGATTACAGATTCCACCCCTTTGGGCTCTCAGTACTCAGTCACCCAGCCTCCCCTCCATCCCTATCGCGACCCTCTCACCACATGGCTGACGTCAGGGCCCTGTGGAGCAGGTGCGCCAGGCAAACACGGGACATTCAGGTTCCAACTGCTCCCTTGGGCCAGAAGCACAGCTCCTTGGGCATCTCCATCATGGCAGCCCAGCCCACCCAGAACTTGCTCTGGGGACAGTCAAAGGGGTGAAGGGGGCCAGATGACAACTGGCAGAGAACATGATGCCTGTCCCAAGGCTGGGACTGGCCATCCAGGGCCCCCCGCTCCGTGTTCCCCAGTGAATGCACAGCGCCCCGGGCCAGGCATCCATCCGGGGACCTGTCAGCTCTCCACTAATTTATGATGTGGCCCCAGCTGACCTCCCGAAAGTTAAGGTCCTGATTAGATGCTCTCTAAAGCCTCTTGCTGCTCTGAGGTTCTGCAACTGATAAATACCTGGGCAGTGCTGCCTGCCCCTTTCTAGGACGTACACTCAAAATCCCTTCTCCAGGACCAGAACAGCCTAGCCTCAGAGGCCCATCCTGGGCTGGTCCATCCCAGAGGGCTCATCATGGAGGGTGCAGATGCAGGGAGACAGAGACGCAGGGTAACCGCCCAGCCTGCAGAGCCAGCAGACCCGGGTCTGAATCACCGCTCCTCGGCTATGGATTCTCGGGCACACAGCCTGGCCTCAGCTTTCTCAACAGAAAAATGTGACAATAATTACTGTGCACCTCTCTGCACCCTCACTCCTGTCCCCGAGGGGTGATTTGAGAAGTAAATGAGATACATACAGCACACAGCACAAGGAAGGTATGTCATGACAGCAATAATCATTATTAATAATATCACTAATAATAATGAGGGAAGGTCAAGTTCCTGCAGAAGGAGAGGACCATTTGTCTGGAAGGAATCGGGCAGCAGTGTAGATGGCAGCCAAGTGTCTCCAGCCTCCAGGGAGGGATTCCGACAGATGCCAGTGGGCTGGCGGGCAGCGAGTCCTTCCATTCAGAGCAAGCTGGAAAATGGCCTGTCTCGAGGCCAGTGGTACTAGCCTGTCCTCCCTGCTTTTCTCCCTCGGATTCCGGGGGACCCCTGAAAGGAAATATGAGCATCTTTCTCTGGGGGGTAGACGGGGTCAAGGGAGTCCCATTTGCCTCTTGATCCCATGGAAAGGGCAGCAATGACAGAGCAGAGGGGCCGGCAGAGCGGTTGACTCTCCCAAGGCCTACAGGAGGCGGAATCCCCTTGGGACATGCCCGGTTAAAGTGTCCCCTGGCCTGGCCTCTCCTCCAAAGCTCCAAGGACTGCAACTCACGACCTCATAAAGCAAGAGCTGCTCTGTGCGGTGAAGTGCAAACGCACACAGGTGTGCGACCCCCACGCTTGCAGAAGGGAGATGGAGGGGCATGCCGGGGGCATTCCAGCCATGGTAGGACCCCTTCCCTGAGGAGCAGCTACTAAAGAGGCAAGCCCCTCCTTCCTCAGCACGGACCCGTCAAGCCAGGGTGGGCTCAGGGGCCAGCCTCCCCTGGGAGAAGCCAGGACGGGAGCCCCAGGCTGGGGTCCGAGAGAGGAGCAGCCGTCCCCAGCTGCTCGGGAGAACCCTGGGGCTCAGCGGACGGCCTGAGTCTGGGCTGGGGCCCAACGTGCAACATAGACCATCCCACGACTCTGCTTATCAGTTCTGGCTGCGTGACCCTCACGCCTCATGTGGGTCCCTCCATGGGGCTCCGGGTCTGGGCCAGGACCTTCTTCATGGGTCCCGAGAAAGCTGGTCTCTGGGAACTTCTCTGGCCATGCAGAGAGACTTGAGTTCAACTTAAAGGTGGGGGGGCAGGCAACAGGGACCACCACCCCCAAAGCCTGGGCAGAGAGAGGGGGATAAGCATGCCCCATTCCAAGGATGGTCAGAGACTTCAACCTGCAGAAGCCAGAGCCGGCTCGGGCCACGTCACGACGCGGGAGCTCGGGAAATGGCCTCTGGAGACTCAGGGCCTGGTTTAAATGTGCCCTGGAGGTGCCACCCAGCCACTGGAGGCAGCATGGGGTTCCGGAAAGAGCCTGGCTTTAAACCAGATGGTTCAAGTTCAGCCTGAGCCTCACTTTCCTGCTGTGTGGCCTCGGGCAAGTCATTCCACTCCTCGGAGCTTCTGGCCCCTTATCTGCGTGTTGGAGCAATGATGCTCTAAGGTAACCGTGAGGATTAAATCTGTGCCTATGAATCTGGCACAAGGCTTGGACACAAGACTCAAGCGATGATGTCAGATCTCTTGGCCTTTACTTAACATCAAAGACACAACCCCAACTGCAGCAGGAGGGAAAGGGCAGTGCACTCGGGCTAGAAATCTAACATGCGCATCGATCCCTGTTGTTACCTGAGTGAAGGTGGAAAAAAAATTAACAAGAGATGGAGATGGGGTGACCCTGGGCAAGTCACTGTGATCTGTATGATGCGCGGTTTAGACAAGAAGCTCGTTAAAGCGCTTGACCATCTATGGCCCTGACACTGAAAAGAAAGACTTGAAAGTTGAATTTAACTGACAACATGTCAGTTTTCATGTCAGGGAAAACAAAACCTTCATAGGGGAGACCTCTGTGCCCAGAAACACCCAGCGAACACGGGGCCCACCAGGGCTGCCCCTGAAGGCTGGCGGTCTCCTTAGAGCTAAAAGCCAACCTTTTCTCCCTTCCCCATTCCTCCCCCTGTTATCAAACATAGAACCTTCTCTCCCACAGCCATCTCCACAGGCCATTTGAGAACGGGGAGCTGCCACCTGCCTCTTACAGGGCTGCAGGCTCCCTGGGGATGTGGAGTCAGAAGGCAAAGAATCAGGGTATTTGGGCTGGATGGTACCCATGAAGACACCTTGTCTCCCCACCCTGGCTCTGGAGTTCCCCCCTTGGGTTCCCTCATAGAGCCGCGTGTCTAAGAAAGACCTTGCTCACGGGGCAGATGCCAGGCCTTGACGGAGAGGAGTTTGCTGGAGAAGCAGCTGGAATGATGTGCCCACAATGGCCACCACCCAGCCCCGCCTCCAGGCTGGTCCTGCCTACAGACCGCAGGACCCGGTCAGTGATTCCAGAAGGAGTCCAGGCAAAAGGTACCACAGCCCTTCTCCCGCTCCGCAAAGGTCACGCCAGCAGTCTGTGCTCATGACCTCCGCTTGAACTGAAGCACGTGTGGATGGACGCCAGGCGACAGTGACAGATGCAGCCAATAAGAGCTGGCGGCTGGTGCTGTCTGGAGCGTGGGCTGGTAATCCCGTTATCATGGCAGCTCGGTGCCGACCTCCCACAGACGAGGGGCTGCCTCTGGACAATTAAGATGTCCCTTTGCGTATCAAAAACACTCATTTCTCCTGAGACCACAGTGACAAATTCAGCCTTTTTGCAATTGTCCCCAGATATGCATGAGGGCTTCTTTACCAGTCTTTTAAGCTTCTCAACCACAGAGGAGGAGTTTATGCCGTCTATTTTCTTTTGTACAGTGCAGGGAGGAAGCAAGAAGAAAGCCGCTCCTGGCTTGTAGGCAAGCAAGCCTGTGTCTGAGCTCCTCCCACTCTTGGGGACACAGGGAGCGCTGTCTCGGGAAGGGGGGCACTGCGCCATGAAGAAAAGTGAGCCCTTTCCTATACTGATCCCCCCAGCACGTGGGTGCAGCCAAAGGCCAACAGCGCTCTGGTCCTGATGAGGGGCTCCCAGGTTTGCCAGCCCCCCAGCCGCTGCCTTTTAAGCTTGTAAGGAAACTGACTCAGGCAGAACACATTTACACCTGCAAGAGTGCATGGTGGCCAAACCAAGTTTACAGTGTGGGTGTCTCAACTCCCTGCCCACCCTGCACACAACTTCGAGACCCTCTGGATATCCTCCCCGGGGCAGCTGAGAAGGCAGGAATCTGCTCAAGACAGCGCTCAGTTGGGGCAGAGAGAGCCCAGAACTGATGGTCAGGAAATGTCCCTCCTGCTCTGACCCCTGCCTTTACATGCCCTGAGACCACAGGCAAACCACGTCCCCCTCCCTCCCACCCGCCAATCGATGAGGTACACACACCACATCCCTAAAATTCCGTGATTTCTCAGGGAGGAAAGAGCATCTTCAGTGGGTGATCTAAAGAGCTAACTGCCGGGCAGATCTAAGTTTTAAAGGCACCTTCTCCTCTTTTCGCAAAGAAGAGAAAGTCCATCCAGCAGATAAAAACCACCACCACTACCACCCCTGAAATCCACGTCACCAGGAATCCCCCATCCTTGGGTTTCATACGGGGCCAGGTGTCTGGTAACAAAGATGCCATTTCCAAGTCAAATGAGGAACGTTCTATGACCCTTCAAGTGACCACCACCAATATTCCGAGGGGCTGACTGGGAAACCAGATTGGGGTGGGAACACTCAAGTTCCGAGGGCTGCCCTTGCCCTCAGGTAAGCTGGCAGAAAAACAAGACACAGAAGTGATTATTTAGTGCCAGCAAGGGATCATCCAACCATGTCTGTATTTTAAACTGACTGGCTTCCCTCTGGTCTCATGTTCGTGGAATGCAGTTTCAAGACCTCCCCAGTCTACTCCTCGAAGCCTCTGCCCCGGCGTGCCTCCGGAAGCTGGAAGCCCAGGCTCCCATATTTTCTGGATCAGCTGGACCACAGCTTGGAGTACCTGAAATCAGGGCCGCTTGGGGAAATCCCAGACGCATGGTGGCTCCCCTTGGAGAGACCGCGCACCTGGTCAGAACTCCTGGTTCTAGAACGCGGGTGCAGCCAAAGGCCAGCAGCGCCAGTGCCCCGCTGTGAGCCCAGCGCGGGGGGCAGGGGGGGCCGTCCCGGAGCTCCCGCGGCTCAGAAGGTGAAGGCATACACCACCCCCACCACGACAATGTTCCCCAGCGTCGCTATGATGGCGATCCAGAGCAGGACGGCGTCGTTGGAGGACCTTGGCGGCTCCTCTGGCTGACCTTGGCCATTGGAGGTCGCGTGCACGTTGGTGGAGGAGTTAAAGAGGGAGTACTCGGCGCTGAAGTCCTCGTTGGGCGAGTCCATGAAGGCGCCTCCCATCATGGGCAGCTGGGAAGAAGGAGAGAGAGAATTAAGCAGAGCCCTCGGGAGCTGGGAGGCTGCCCGCGGAGGGGCAGCAGGCTGGTAAAGCAGCCCCCTCGAAGATACAGCACCGAACTGGGCTTTGCTTTGGGTCTTTTAAATAAATGACAGTGCATATTTTCATCTAGAAAAATTAGCATTCACAGCAACCTTCTGAGGCAGACACTCATGCCCACTTTGCAGATGAAGAGGTTAAGGCCCCGAGCAGCTCAGCAGACTACCTCAAGGCTAGTTGGCAATTCACTGGGACTTACAGACCCTCCCTCTCTAAATGCCAGGTCCTCCATGACAGCACGCATTGTCAAATGTCTTTATTCTTCTAACTGTAAAAGTAATATCGGCTCAGCATAGAACATCAAGAAAATACAAAAGAGGAGGGAAAAAAAAGAGAATCATAATCTCACGACTTTGGGATAATCACTATTCACATCTTCCTTTCTTTTTGTGTGTGTGTCTGTGTGTGTGTGTGTGTGTGTGTGTGTGAGAGAGAGAGACAGAGACAGAGAGAGAGAACTTTTAAACATGTGGTTTTATATTCCTGTATTTAAAAGCCTATCAAGATACTGTTTTACAGTTGTATAATATTCTATCATAAATACAAGCCATAATTTAACAGTTCCTCTAGAATTGGAGATTTAGGAATTTTGATGCTTTCCTATTATAAATAATGTACTGGTAAACATCCTTGTACATACACTTGGGTATGCATACATGTTTGCACGTGCATTATTTTTTTAATATCAGTTGCTTATCTTTATTTTATTTTATATTTTTTATTATTTTATTTATTTAATTTTTGGCTGTGTTGGGTCTTCGTTGTTGCACACGGGCTTTCTCTGCTTGTGGCGAGTGGGGGCTACTCTTCTTTGCGGTGCGCTGGCTTCTCATTGCGGTGGCTTCTCTTGTTGCGGAGCATGGGCTCTAAAAGCGCGGGCTTCAGTAGTTGTGGCACATGGGCTCAGCAGTTGTGGCTCGCGGGCTCTAGAGCGCAGGCTCAATAGTTGTGGCGCACGGGCTTAGTTGCTCCATGGCATGTGGGATCTTCCCGGACCAGGGCTCGAACCCGTGTCTCCTGCATTGGCAGGCGGATTCTTAACGACTGTGCCACCAGGGAAGCCCTGCATGTGCATTTTTATTTATTAGGCAGACCCAGATACAGAACTTCCCAGTCAGCGGGTATGATGCTTCAGAGCTTTTAATGCACAAGGACAAACTCCCCAGAAGATTGACTAATTCCCAAGGCCTTGCTTTGCTGCACAAGAAGCAGCTGGTTTGCACTCCAGGGACCAGGGTTTCCTCTTTGCGTTTGTAAAGCCCCTTATTCCTGAGACACAGGTGCGCGGGCGGGGGTGAGTTGGGCTGTTCAAAGGGAGGGCCTGGCCCTGGATACAGTCCAGAAGACCAATGTCCAGGCCGTCCAGGCCCTTCCAGACCCGTCCAGAGGCTGACACGACTTAAGCCCCAGGGTTGGCTCTGGCAAGTATGAGGCCCATAATAAACGTGTTTTTTTAATGGTACATGAACGAATGAGCACTGAACAGTTAAGCCTTCCTTCAGTACACATTTATTGAGCTACTACTACTACTACCAGCATGGAGGCCCAGCTATGGTCATGGAATGTGCTAGAGATTTTAAAATAGTCTCATTTAATCATCCAACTATCCTGCTGGAGCATACCACGGTACCCCCATTTCAGATGGGTAAGCAAAGGTCAAGGCCACCGTACTCGTCTGTGCCGGGGTCAGGGCAGAGAGTCGGGTGCATCCGACTGTGAAGCCAGGGTGCTTCCCGTTCTGCCCACAGCCTCTCTGACTCCCAGGTCAGACTCAGCACTGGGCCCCAGAGATGCACCAGCCACTACCCCCAGGGGCCATGCTCCGGCCAGGCCTATGTGCACTGCCCCGGGGGGTGGTGGGAGCAGAGCGGGGTCAGCTCACTCAGCCGCCCGTCTGACTTGTATTAGGGATGATTAACTAGGGACCTCAGTCCTAGACTCTGCAGACAGTGGTGAGCCAGACGGGTGAGGGCCACGCTCCAGGTGGGGATGAGAGCAAGGAAGGAGAAGGAGCGAGAAAGAGGGGAGGGAGGGAGGGAGGGAGGGAAGGAAGGAGTAAAAAAGAAAGAATATCTGAAGGGAACGCGAACCATCAGAGAATTCACACAGAGAGGCTACTTTCAGGCAGCGCCATGTGTGGCCTGCTCTGAATCTCAATGGCCTCTTTTGAAAGGATGCCCACGACTGTGTCAACGGGTGCTTCCGAGCACCTGCTTGGGCTGAGAAGAGCAGCCTTTGACAGACTCGTGCTGAGAGGAGCTTGGCATTTCATCAGTAACACAGCTTGGTCCTTTAGTTCGGTGGGGACCTGGCAGTTGTCAATCTGGGGCTGTAGTAACAGGAAGAGGCCAACAGGGGGCGCTGAGGATAGGCCACGTGCAGATCCTCGATGGGGTTGCTGGTTACAGGGGTGAGTTCACTTTGTGAGACTTCATCCAGGGCTGCATTTATATATGGGTCCTTCCTATATGTTTATTATAGTAAATGGTATATTAACATATGTAGTATATATTAAGAGATATGATGACAAGCACAAATGAGAATGACAATTAACATATATCCTATTAAAAATACAATTGAGGGGGCTTCCCTGGTGGTGCAGTGGTTGAGAATCCGCCTGCCAATGCAGGGGACACGGGTTCGAGCCCTGGTCTGGGAAGACCCCACCTGCCGCGGAGCAACTGGGCCCGTGAGCCACAATTACTGAGCCTGCGCGTCTGGAGCCTGTGCTCCGCAACAAGAGAGGCCGCGATAGTGAGAGGCCCGCGCACCACGATGAAGAGTGGCCCCCGCTCGCCACAACTAGAGAAAGCCCTCGCACAGAAACGAAGACCCAACACAGCCATAAATAAATAAATAAATAAATAAGTAAAATTAAAAAAAAAAAATACAATTGAAAGTTTAAATAGGAGAACTGTGACCTCCTTTTGTCCCCCCGCTGGTGATGCAGATGAGATGGGTTACAGATGAATCAGGCACATCCGTCCTAAGGGGGCAGCAGAGGCAGAGATGCTCTGGCCTGCAGGGAGGGGCCCGGGCTTTCCCATTAGACCTACTCATCCTTCGAATCTCAGCCAATGGTCCTGTCCACTGTAGCCTTCCCTCCCAAGTACCCCCAAGACCACGTCCTTTCCTTGGGGGCACCCACCCCAAGATGCAGTTCCCATCTGCGTCCCCCTGGAAGCTCTGCGCGGGGAGCAGATGAGTTTATTCTCATCGTGGAACTCCTAGAGCCTTGCCCAGGTCGGGAGCACAGTCGTGCCTGATAAATCCCTGTTGAGTGACGGATGAATGACACCCACCCTCAACTTGGACCAACAACATTGTTGGCTGATTCTGCCTCTCCAGCAGCCCCCCACTGACCCCACCCCTACCTGGCGGGTACCCTTTCCTCCTGCTGCCCTGAGACGGCACCGCCCTTCTCTAGGGGAAATCGGCAGAATCTTCATCTGACCCACCCACAGCGAAAGCATCACTCAGGTGAGCGCATGGAGACTATCTGTCAGAGAGCGGGGATCAGGCCAGACAGGAAGCTGCCCTTCTCCCTCCCCTGCTGGTTCCACAGCCCCCTCCCCTGGCGCCCCTGCTGCACTCCCCCTCCCCGGAATTAATCACATGCCCGTTGTTCTCTGCCCAGCGGCCCACCTCAGCCTCTCCTCCCTCCCCCAGGGCACTGGGTTTTGGACAGATGCCCCCGCCTCGACTGCCCTCTTCTGTCCTGTTGAGATCTCTGGACGTAAGCCTGCTCCGCCCTCTCCTTTCTTCAGGACATATGTGGGTTCGATGAGCATTTTCATCCAATTCATTGGGGGGAAAAAAAGGGGGCACTGGACAGAGCCTTTGGTGGGGGGAGGAGAGAGCGGCCCCCAGGCTGACACAGCCCTACTGCCAACCTGCACGGGGGCAGCTGCCCTCCCCCTGCGCCCCTCTCCTGTTCTCTGCTTCCCTGTGGGTAGTTAATGCCCTGTGTCAGTTTCCTATGGCTGCTATAATAAATTGCCACACACTCAGTGGCTTAAAATGACACACATTTGTTATCTTACCGTTCTGGAGGTCAGAGGTCTGACTGCGCTCATTCTATCGGGCTCACTTGGATCGTCTCCCATCTCCAGATCCTACACCTTCATCACGTCTGCAAGGTCTCTGGCCACATAAGGTGACAACCACAGGCTCAGTTAACTGGAGGTAGGTCTCCCACCACACAGGGATGTCTTGAAGGCAAAGCCATGGCCCATTCATCTCATGCTCCCTCAACCCCATTTGTAACACAGAAAGAGTGACAAGTACGACCGTGTGGAATTAATGAACTTGAAATCAGCAGACAGCCTCCCCATCGGCTGCACTTCATACACCGGCTCTCAGAGCTCCCCGGCGCTGAGCCCCTCTCTGCCCTGCACCTCATTGACGGACAGCCCAGCACTGCCAGAGGTCACAGCCAGTGGCGTCGGATTCTGCTGCCTCAGAGTGTGAGGGATGGAGTGGATTCTAGTGTCAGAAAGACTCGGGGGTGAATCCTGCTTCATTACAGATAGTACAGCCAAGCGAATCATTTAACCAACCTGCTTCCATTTCTGTCCCTGTAAGTAATGAAGATGATACCGTGGAGCCAGCAGGACCCTCGCAAGGAGGGAATCAGATCATATGTGATAAATCAAACGTGGCACCAGTCGCTCAGTCATTCCTAATGTTCTTTCCTCTTGTTCGTGTAGTAATTCAAAACCGAGAGACATGGCATCTCTTATCCAAATGCTTAAGCTAAAGTGAGGGAATCGGGAACCTGGCATTTCCAGTTGTGTGCTTTTGTGCAATCAATTAATCAGACACTCATCTGCATACAGGCGGCCCTCCACTCCCACCAAGTTCAGTTGAGTTCAGCCAGCACTGTCGCTCAATCCAACCCCTCAGGTTTGTTGGTTTTGATGTTTTTTCTTTTGTAAAACAGATTCTACTTCAAAGTGCCGGGTTACACATGAAAATAACTTTACACGGCAAAATCCCACGAATAGAAAACCAAAAAAGGTCAGCCTCATTTGGAAGTTGGGAAGACTTGATCAGAAACTGACTCATGGTAAGAACGAAGGAATGATGGCTGAAGTCACTTCAGAAGCAGGTGATGGCAGAAGCCTCTGGAAGGTCTTTCCGAAAGGCCCTCCAGCCGGCCAGGTCTAATTTCAAGCCATTTTTGGAAATGACCTCCGGGTGTCACGCCCTTACTGAGATGAGCAACTGGGCCTTCTCGACCCCGTGGGCAGGTGTAGTCACTGGACCCCTGAGGATGGGGATGAGTGGCTTGGATGAGGTTACGGCTCAGAGCAGATTTGAGGGCGATGATTCCTAACTTCAAACACTAGGAGGTCCACCATGAAGAAGAGAGTGTGACCCGAGGAGGCAGAACAAGAGAAGTCTTGCTCAGTTAGACATTAACAATCAGAAGGACACAGGGTGGGGGACTCGTCTCCTCATCAGAGATGATCTTGTCAAGATCAGAAAAACTCTTGTTGGCTTGTTGAAGAGGGGACACGAGGACAGAGTGTCAAGGTCAATGGCCAGTGTTCAAGGTCAATGTTACCTATACAGGCCTCCCGACTGTAACTGCCAGGAAGGCAGGGACCTTCCCTCTTTCCCACAGTATCCTCGAGCCTACAAGAGAGCCAACACTCAAAACATACTTGGTGGGCTTCCCTGGTGGTGCAGTGGTTGAGAATCTGCCTGCCAATGCAGGGGACACGGGTTCGAGCCCTGGTCTGGGAAGATCCCACATGCCGCGGAGCAACTGGGCCCGTGAGCCACAACTACTGAGCCTGCGCGTCTGGAGCCTGTGCTCCGCAACAAGAGAGGCCGCGATGGTGAGAGGCCCGCGCACCGCGATGAAGAGTGGCTCCCGCTCGCCGCAACTAGAGAAAGCCCTCGCACAGAAATGAAGACTCAACACAGCCAAAAATAAATAAATTAAAAAAACAAAAAAAACAAAAAGACAAAAAGCATACTTGGTGAATGAATGAATTCTTGGACCATCAGCCAAGAATCGTGAGGGCAAGCTGAGATTTGGGCCCAGAGCCAACATTTCCCCTCTGTGGGACGGAGAGCCATTACTTAGTTTGTCATTTAAAAATGGGGAAAATAATATAGACTGCTTCAGAGAAGAAGGGAGATGCTGGGAGACCCTTACACTACGTAAAAAACACTTTCTGGGGAGAAAGGCGAGTCACAAAATAAACTCAGTTGCCATCCCTGAAATTAAAAACACGCCTAACAGTAATATTATATATTATGCATGGATCCACATATATGTAAACGCACAGACATGGATTGTAAATACATCAGCCAGATTTACAACAGCAGCTGCCTCTGAGAAAGGGGGAGATGGGGGGAAAGAGACTGATTTTGTTTGTAATATTTTATTATAAGAGAAGATGAATAAACATGATAAAATATTAAAAAGTGGTCTATTCCGGTTAGTGGGCATATGGATGTCTGTCACTTTTTGGTGTTTTAAACTTTATAACATTAAGAGCAATTCTTTGACACTGGAGAGCATCACACACGAGACGGTAGGACCAGCCACCCTCGGAAGCAAAGATGGTACCCAGAGCTCCGGGTCCCCATCCTTCAGTGTTGGGGTCACCGCGTGGCATGTGTGGCCAAGCGTGACGTGGAGGGGCTCCAGGAGGACGTGGCTGTCACGGACACTGCGGCACCATCCTCCAGGGTGCCCACCCTGCCCCCCACAGAAGCGCCGCTCCGTGGAGGTGGGCCCTCCAGGTCCCCATCTGTTCCCACTGAGGAGACGGAGGTTACATAAATCTCCCCTAAGCTGGGCCCCTCCAGGGAAAGGAACAGAAGATGCTTTCAAAAGGAAATCTTCAAAGCATGGTCACCGGAGGTGGCCCAGCCAGACACTTTCCTGAATAATGAGCACCTTTCAGAGGAGGGGAAATGAGAGAGAATGGGCATTTGTTGGTGGCGGCTCTGTGAAGGGGAGCTTGTTGGCTGTACCCTGGGCTCCACCAGACTCTTTTCCCTAGAAGGCCGTCCTCAGGTCCCTGGCACTGCAGGATCCTGGCCGAGCCACAGCTACACTCACTGCTCCTGGGCTGTGGATTTCAAAGTTGTACTGCAGTAAAAACATTCGTATTGTCCCCTGTCCCTTTGGGGCCAGGAGACTTGGGTTCTGGCCCTGCTGGAGCCCTGCCTCCCTCTCTGAGCCTTACTTACCAGGGAGCAGCTCAGATGAGTGAGCGCCAAGGTCAAGCCCAGTGCTCAGAAGTCTTGCCAGATACTAACTGACCAGAGTCAGTTATAAATGGCCCTAAAGTGAGAGCCTGAGTGATGAGGGTTGTCACACAAGCCCTTAGATAAAATCCTCAGAACTAACAAGGACCTGCTGTAGAGCACAGGGAACTCTACTATGTGCTCTGTGATGGCCTATACGGGAAGAGAATCTAGAAAAGAGTGGGTATACGTATATGTACAACTGATTCACTTTGCTGTACACCTGAAACTAACACAACATTGTAAATCAACTCTACTCCAATAAAGATTAAAAAAAAGAAAATCCAGGCTTCCCTGGTGGCGCAGTGGTTGAGAGTCCGCCTGCCAATGCAGGGGACACGGGTTCGAGCCCTGGTCTGGGAAGATCCCACATGCCACGGAGCGGCTGGGCCCGTGAGCCACGACTACTGAGCCTGCACGTCTAGAGGCTGTGCTCCGCAACAAGAGAGGCCGCGATAGTGAGAGGCCCGCGCACTGCGATGAAGAGTGGCCCCCGCTCACCGCAACTAGAGAAAACCCTCGCACAGAGGTAAAGACCCAACACAGCCAAAAAGTAAAAAAAAAAAAAAAAAGATCCTTAATTAAAAAAAAAAAAAGAAAATCCTCAGATAAAATACAGGACACCCAGTTAAATCTGAATTTCAGATAAACAACAAAATAATTTTTAGTATAATAATAGTAAAGTAATTTTATATAAGTATATCCCAAATATTGCATTGGACATACAGCAAAAATTTATATTTGTACTAAAAAATTATCTGACATTCAAATTTAATTGGGCCTCTGTCTTGTGTTTTTATTTGCTAAATCTGGCACCTCCATGCAATCTGAGACAGAGCTGCAATTTCAGAATTTGTACAAAGAATCATCCCCTAGGTTTTGTCTCTGCAGAAGCCTGCCATCTGTGGCCCAGGCTCCTGTGTGACCTAGTTCATCGGAAAATTCCAGGGACGCCTCCAGCCAGACTACAAACATTACAAAGATAATTTCTCTCATCTCTAAATTCTTGAGGGGTCTCTGTGTTCCAAATATAAAGGCTGGATAGATACAGAGTGTCATTCACCCATTCATTATTCATTCAACATGTGCTGAAGGCCCACTCTGCTCCAGGAGGTGTGGGACAGACATGAGGGATGCCAAGGGGTAACCCGTGACCTCGGACCTTGCAGGGCTCACACTTTAGAGGAATACAGACTCAAACACACTGTCATAAAATGGAATTACCTGCACTTTAACAGAGATAAGAACAAGGCAAGTTGAGGTCAATTCCGTGGGCTGAAGAATCAGGCATGAGGCAGAGCCCTAGCTCTGTTCCTTCCTGGCTGTGTGACACACGCAAGTGGCAGACTCTCTCTGGACCTCAGTTTCTTTATCTGTAAAATAGGCTAATAGCGGGACTCCCTACGCCCACCCCAGGGTGCTCGTGTCTGAAATATGCAATGTCCCAGCTGTCAGTACCCAATGCTCACGAGCCATAATTGTGTCATCCTTGCTGTCATGGCTGGGTGGACCCCAAGGGCCCAGGGCAGAAAGCCGGGCCTGCTGTCCTCTCAAGGCCTTGCCACAGTGAATCTCTTTTGATTTTCTCCATTTTGTGCTTTTGGACCTGGTTAATTTCCAGTGAATTCCATTGGGAACATGAGAAAGGGAATTCAAGGCCCACTGCAGGATAAACCACGATCCCCTTCCAATGCATTCTGAAGGTGAGGCTTAAAGGCCCATCAGGGCGGGAGAGAGAAAGGGAGCAAGTTTCCGTTTCCTGCCTGTGGATATTACTAATCATAACGACTCCCAGGAGGTCTGGGTTGAAGGGTGCACCATGCTGGCCGCAAGGGCGCTTTGCCTCCAGACCTGGGGAGGGGAGTAACCACGCGGCCGTGACTGGGCAGGGATGCCTGGAGATGCCCCAGGAGGACATGCCATCCTGGCTCCAGGCCCAGCTGGGCCACTTCTACTGCTGGGTCCATTTCCTGTCTGAACAATGAGGAGTCTAGCCCCGGACCCAGGGAACCCTTATAAAAACATTAAACTACAATGAAAGGCTTCTGCTGCCAAGACACAGCACAACTAGGAACTCTGGGCCCCAGGACTCTGCCGAGGAAGCACAGCAGGTGGCCTGGGCGAGGGGACCCTGAAGGCAGACAGCAGGGGATGCTTTCTGGGGCTCTCCCTCCTTCCCTTCTGGCTTCCACAGAAAAGCCCTGGGAGAAACCCCTCTTTCTAGATGGAGGACTGAGAGGAGGGAGCTCCTGGGAGCCGGGGGTTCTGGCAGAATCTCCAATTTCTTTCTTTTTTTCTCTTTTCTCTCTCCTGGACTTGCCCCAGGGCCGGTCTCAGTCTCTGGACTGTGCTTGGATGGCAGTGACGGTGGCGGCTGTGACACGGGACCTAAAACACAAGAGAAAACCCTTCTCTCTGGCCAGCAGGACAGAGAAAAGGGCCCCCATAGTCTGAAGAGTGTGGGGAGATCCCCTTATCTTTTCTTTCTCTTTTCTCACCTGCTTTGCAGAGCAGGCATCCTGGCTGTGCAGAGCTGGGTGACAGCACAGGAGGAGAAAGTTGACAGAAACATTGACTTTCTAGCTAGAGGGTTAGGAAAGACCATTCCTGGAGCCAAAGAGCGTCCCAGGGGGTAAATTTCAGGGGGGAGAGAGTGGAGAAGGGGTCCCCTGATTCCGTGTGTAAACCTCACACATTCTGGGCTCGCTCCAAGCTGTGCATGCACAGAAACGAACCAAGGAATCGTAATAAAGGCTTTGAGAACAGAACTAAGACCCCTGCCCAAGCCCAGACTCACCCCTGAGTCTGAACAACATTGCAAAGGCGTCACAGTCAGAACTGACATCAGGACCATTGCTTACATAAAATGAGGCAAGATTTCCAAAAAAAGAAATCTCTAAATGGTTTCACTGACAAATTCTATCAAACGTGTAAGGAAGAATAATACCAGTTCTATACAATCTCTTCCAGAAAACAGAAGAGAAGACACTTTCCAGTTTATTTTTTGGAACACTTCCCAAATTATGTTTATGACGCTAGCATTATCCTGCTACAAAAATCAAAGATATGACAAGAAGAGAAGATGGAAGATCAATTTCCTAATTGAACACAAACAAAAAGTAGACAACAGATATTAGCAAATTGAATCCAGCAACATATAAGAAAGGATAATGCAAAACTGGGTCAACATTCGAAAATCAATTAATGTAATTCACTATACTAACAGAAGTAAGAAGAAACAAAACATAATCATATTAATAGATGCAGGAAAAGCGTTTGACAAAACTAAACATATATTAGGGTAAAAACTCTTAGCAAAATAGAAATAGAAGGGAACTCCCTAAATCTGATAAAGAGCACCTACAAAAAACAAACAAACAAACAATCTAGAGCTAATATCATACTTAATGGTGAGAAACTGAATGCTTTCCCTCTAAGATCTAAGGAATAGGCAAGGATGTCATACTGGAAGTTCTAGGCAGTGCAATAAAGCAAGAAAAAGAAATAAAAGGTACATAGATGGGAAAGGAAGAAATAAAATTGTCTCTAATTGCAGATGACATGATTGTCTACATAGAAAATCCCAAAGAATTTACAAAACGATCATATAACTCATAAGTGAGCTTAACAAGGTCACAGAATACAAGGTGAATATTAAAAATTAATTATATCTCTATATTCAAGCAATTGAATATGGAACAATTGGAATTCAAAATTTTTAAAGTTTCATTTACAAAAGTACCATAAAACAGAACACTACTATAAATCTAACAAAATATGTACGTGATCTGGCACACAGGAAAGAAGGGAGGGAGGGAGGGACAGAGGAAGGAAGGAAGGAAGGAAGGGAGGAAGAAAACATAGACTTTGATTCGAGGGCTGGCAAGTTTAACATCCAAATCCTGCCACCTTGGTCAACACATAACATGGGTCAGAAGAACATTCTGATCAAGGAAAGTGACAATCATGTGAAAAGTCATCAGAATGGGAACTGCTCCCCGTCACCCTCCCCCCAGGGCCCATCTTGGAGTATAGCATCCCAAGGTTGAGTTGTCCCATCCCCTGGGGCTACAGGGCTGGTCAACAGGCTTCCCCCAGACCCCATCAGGAGAGAACACTCAGTTGTGGTGATGAGTTGGCCAGAGGCTGGGGGTCCCTGCTGGGCAGTGTGGTGAGTGTTAGTGGCTTAACTGGAGTGATGCACCAGCTGTGATGGAAATCAGAACACTGGAGTTTATGCCACCAGGTCCAGGAGAAGGCTGAAGGGGGCAGGGGTTTAGCCAGGGCATTTCACCATATGAGGAAGTTCCCTTGTGATGGAGGCATGGAAGCCACATGGGGGCTGGCAGGAGAGGCAAAAAGACAGCACAAAACAGACTATACACCTAACAGAAAGGTGTACATGTGGTCAACACCTGTACCCAAATGTCCATAGCGACACCATCCAGAACAGCCCCAAGCTGGAAATAATCCAAGTGCCCATCAGCAGTAGAAGGATACATAAATTGCGGCATATTTACACAATGGAATTCTACACAGCAATGATTATGAACCACAATTATACACAGCAGCATGGATGAATCTCACAAACACGATGATGACAAAAACAAAACAAAATACCCAGACACAAATAAGAACACACAATGTGATTCCATTTCTATCAGTGGTTCTCAACTGGGAGTGATTCTGTCCCTTAGGGGACTTTTGGTGATGTCTGCAGACATTTTTGATTGTCTCAGCTGGCGGAGAACGGGTGCTACTGGCATCTAGTGGGATGCGGGCAGGGGGGCTGCTCCACACGCTATAGTGCACAGGGCAGCCCCTAACAACACAGACTCATCCAGCCCTAAGCGTCAATAGTGTCCAGGCTGGGAAACTGTGGCTTTTATAAAGGTCAAAAACAGGCAAAACTAATATCCTGTGTCAGAGTGAGAATTGCTCCTGCGGTGGGGGGTGAGGGCTGGCTGTGTTCCGATCCGGGTGCTGGTCACATGGGCGTGACTGTGAAAGCTGTCCACTTTCCTGTGTGTCTATCTTACTTCAAAAGTTGTCCTTTAACACATATATATGGAATCTAAGCGAAAATAAAGGTCATGAAGAACCTAGTGGCAAGACGGGAATAAAGACACAGACCTACTAGAGAATGGACTTGAGGATATGGGGAGGAAGAGGGGTGCGATGTGACAGGGTGAGAGAGTGTCATGGACATATATACACTACCAAACGTAAAATAGCTAGCTAGTGGGAAGCAGCCGCATAGCACAGGGAGATCAGCTCGGTGCTTTGTGACCACCTAGAGGGGTGGGATGGGGAGGGTGGGAGGGAGGGAGATGCAAGAGGGAAGAGATATGGGAACATAACGTATATGTATAACTGATTCACTTTGTTATAAAGCAGAAACTAACACACCATTGTAAAGCAATTATACTCCAATAAAGATGTTTAAAAAAAAAAAAAGTTGTCCTTTAAGAAGGTGGGAAGAGTGAAGTTCGTACACGAATCTTGAATTTGATTCAAATGACTTTTGAGATGGAACTTCTATTCAGACAATTCACACTTCATGGGATGTTGTTTCCCTTTCTCAACAGATCAGAGGACGCTCAGAATGAGCTCGCCCGTCCCTGCAAACCGCCCGTCCCTGCAAACCGCCCGTCCCTGCAAACCGCCCGTCCCTGCAAACCGCAGGCAGAGAGCATCGCGGGATGGCAGTCATTCACCCACACCCGTTCGGCTGCCTGCCAGGGACCTGCAGGCCAGTGGAGAGGCCAAGATGACACGGGGGCATCCTGAGCGCAGAGGCTAGAGCCGGGTGTGGGGTGTGCGGCCACTTCCCCGCACGCCTTCAGTCTGGATCTTCAAACTGCTAATGGGCCTGGCGCGGGTCACTTTTGTTAAGGCCTTCAACAAAAACGGTTGCAGAAACTGCCTCCGGAAAGGGTTAAGGAGTTTGCCCGAGGTCGGTCCCTTAGCTAGCAAGAGGCAGGAGTCAGAAGTGTGTGTGTGTGTGTGTGTGTGTGTGTGTGTGTGTGTGTGTGTGTGTGTGTGTGTGAGAGAGAGAGAGAGAGAGAGAGAGAGAGAGAGAATGGTTTCCAGGCCTCCGGACCACCAATCCTGAAGGCCTTCTCGTGACGTCACATGATACCTGGGGATGATATCCTGACAGAGAACTGGCCTCCAAACTTGGCTATTTTGTTGCAAAAGCACAAGGAGAAAACCAGTTCTGCCCTTTTATCAAACCTGACAGCACACAGCCAGCTACCCACCTTCCTGTGTGCTTCTTCCATGGAGGCTGAAGTTAACGGCAATATTTGCTCCCTAATGTCAATACCTGCCACTCTTGTTGGCTAGTGTTTACACGCTGAAGAGTTTTTAATTAAAAACAAAATGGAGGAAATAAAAATAGAAGTTAATATTTACTGAGAGCCTGCTCTATGCCAGGTATGCACTGGGCATCTTATGCGCACGATCATATTTTGTCATGAACAATCCCTCGGGTTGGGTACCATCATCACAGTTGTTGGACAGCGGGGAGAGGAAACGGAGGCACGTGCTGAGAGGGGGAGAGTGTGGTGAGGCATTGCCCCACAACCGTCTCCATAGCCGCTATATGTGGATGCCTTCGTGTGCCAATGTTGCGCTGGACCAAGAGGAGAGATGCTTCATTCCCTCAAAGAGAGAGGTGGAGATCACGCCTGCAGCACCCCCGAATGTGACAAGGCACAATGCCATCAGGACCAGTGCTGAGTGCACACCGAGAACTGTTAGCACAGCTCCTGTGTTTATTTTGGTACCTCCCTCAGTAGCATGGAACCACTGTGACATCAGTCTTGTGCAACGGTGACTCTCAAAAAGCTTCCTGACCAGGGATGGTGACGGGTCAGATCCCACTCACCTGCATGGGCCACACTGCCCTTCTTACCTCCCCCTGAGCTCTACTCGCCAGGCAGTTTCACAAAGCCACCTCGCGGCTCAGGCTGCTCACCTGCCCCTCTACTGCCTGTGGGTCCTCCACCTCTGGTGTCCTCTCCTGAGGCTCTCCTGAGCACCGAGGGGCCCAGCAGGGATGAGCAGGAAGTCCCAAGGAAGCGCTGCTCTGGGCTGGGTGGGTGCTCTTTCACCCTCACACCAGCCCCGCACCAGGGGGATGACAGGGGGCTCAGAGAGGGGCAGTCACTTCCCTGAGCTTGCACAGCTATAAGTAACTGATCAGAAATCAACATTCATGTCTGCCAGCTCCTAACCCTTGTTGTCACTCTAGACTGAACGGCTTTCTCCACTAATTTATTCCTACAACTGATGAAATATTTCTTATGTTACATTACATTTCTTATGTTACATCATATTATATTTATTATATCGTATTGCATTACATTATATTGTTACATCATATTATAGTTCACTATGTACTAACATTACATCATGTCATGTTACATTATATTATAGTTAGCTATGTACTAGTGTTACATTAGGTATATAATGTTAAGTTACATTATATTACATTGCGTTATGGCTAGCTGTGTACTTGTTTATCTTTTTTAGGGGCTGTGAGCTTTTTAAGGACAAGAGCTGAGTTTAATTTCTCTTTGTATCCCTGATGCCTAGCACATCAACTCACACAAAGTAGATGCTAAAAATATATATATATTTTTAAATGTTTTCTCAATTACTTGCTGCACCTTGCACTCTTTGACACAGTTATCTACATGGTGGATGAGGTGGTCCTACTTGCTGTGGCAGAATATTTCTAGACCCACATAAGGCCCAGAAAAATAAGGATATTTTTGGAAAGCCTGAGAGCATTACAGAAGGAAGAGGAAAAATCAAATTCACCATCTTTGAAACCGTTGCCATAGGAACTCAGCAGGAGAAAATGCTGTCTCGTCAGAACACATCATCTTTGATTACCAGGAATAAAGGGAACACTTGCCTTGGAGAGAGAAAGGCCAGACATCATTGTGGTGGTCCCGGGCTCCTAGGACCCTGTCCTTCACAGGGCATCCACATGGACCGCAGTGAGAATTCAGGGGCCATCACTTGTTTTTAGAGGACTGAGGCTGAGAACCTCAAGGAGAAACAGTCAAGACCAGTTCGGGATGATGCCACCTTCACTGGCTATTTGCAGTTGAGCAAACACAAAACAAAGGGGAGTTTTGAAGTTCTCCCTTAGGGAATAGTTGGCAAAGGTTGTCATAAATTAGTACCTATTCTGCCCCAATGAATTCAGTAGCATCTTTGGAGTGATTCAATAGCATCACTGTAACCAAATGAGTGTCCCCTGTGGGGACCCATGGACTGAGGGTGATGGTGGGAAATTTGTTCCGCTGTTCACTCATTGGCTAAACAGGCATCTACTACATGGGGCGGGGGGCTGGGGACAGAGCCCAGAGCCGGGGCGGTGTGGAAGCCAGAGGTGCAAAGAGAAAAACCATGTGATCTTTATTTTGGAGGAAGAGAGAGGGAGAAAGGGAAAGAGAGAGAAGGAGGGAGAGAGAGAGAGGAAGGGAGGGGGTGGGGACAGAATTAACCAATGAAATAAAATTAAAACAGAGTGCGTTTTACATCTGCGAGTGTGTGCATCCCAGAGAGAAGGCAGGATGGAGTGACGGCACACCCAGCATCTTTACCCCCTAAGTGGATCCTTTTGGGTCATTTTTAAAATCTCCCCTCCTCTATAGGACAAAACGACAAAATCATTTTCAGTAGTAATCATGACATGAAACAAATAACAACACTGGAGAGAGACACTGGGGTCTCCACGGAATGTTTTTAAGACACCAGCCTCCTCCAACCTATAAAGGTCCCAGTGAATCGCCACACCCCTCCTCCCCAGGGAAACCTGTGTGTGCAGGAAGAAGAAGGGGCAGACACAGCACAAGGCAGGGTATGACTAGGAAGCTTCCAGGTTTCCATGGGGATGAGAAATGGACTATTTCTTGCCATATCAGTAAACAAAGGATGTCACAGTCGTCAACGACGGCAGCCCTCCAACGTGAGCCAGTGAGCCGAGGAAACTCAGGGCTGAAAAGAATGCCTGCCATCTAGCAGCCATCAGGCTGCAGCCACTCCCTGCGGTGAGCCCTGAGGGAACTCAGGATGTGCCAGGATGCTGGCCCCAGAGAGCTGAGGCGCACATCAAAGGAATGATTTCAATGAGCCCAGACTCTTGCATCCTCCCACACACAGAGAAGCGCTAAATTCCTGCACTTGAGATGTCTGGTATTCTTTAACTAACAATAACCTTCTGACGTTCCCGACTACCTGCCCTTTGTTGCAAAAACTCCTACATATCCTCCCCTCGCCTCGCCCGCTCAGAGCAGGTTCTCAGCGTTATCTGAAACGCCGTCTCCCGCGCTGCGGTCCTCATTTTGCCCAAATAAAACTTAACTCGCAACTCTCATGTTGTGGACATATATTTTTTAAGTCGACAAGGCGCTGTCCCTCGAGAAGGGTCTTGATAGATGAACAGGAAGGAGTCTGCCAGGCTGAGAGAGGGGGTTGGTCTGTCCAACTCCTTCTGACATTATGAGCTGGGACCTGGTTAGTAGCAATCTCGCCCCATCCTTCATTGGCTGTGCCGGGTACCATCTTGGAAAGCTGGCTCTGGCTCACACAAGCCCACTCAGGACACGTACAGCCGCGCTGACAGGTGTTTCTGGTCAGAATCCAAAGACCGTTCTCGCCCACTGAGAAGCCGTGTCAAAGCCCCCACCTGAGCACGGGAGGGAAAGAGAGCCCAGTGTGTTGTGAAGAAAACAGGGCACAGAAGAGACAGAAGGCCAGTGCCATATACGTAATCCCTGCCAGAGAGCACAGTGGTTCCAGAGTCGGCCCGAACAGTATCTCAGTGTGCCAGGAAAGCAAATAAAGACCGGGCCGTGACTTCTGTTATCCCCCAAAAGCCCCACAGTCCTGTTCTTGGGTCAAGAGGACTTTTTAAGGAGTAACTGCTTACAAGGAACCTTAATTCCTTTTCAGCTACTCCTTCTTCTGTCCCCGAGGGTAACCATCAACCGTCGGGGGTCTTGCAGGGACCAGGAGGGCTGAGACCTTGTCTGCAGCTGCAAATCAACAGCTGCTTAAGAACCTCTCTGGCCTCAGCTTACCAAACAAACATCTCCCACCTCCTGATCTCTGCCTCATCTACCTCCCAGGGTTTTTTCACTCATCAGATGAAAAGATTTTTCTTTTTATGCGATGATAAGAGTCATGGTTTTACTGTGTACTGACACCCTCTTGTTTTGAGGTTCAGGGCACGAGCACTTGTGCTATTTTTGATCCTGAGTGTTTTGAAACACAGCAGGAACTCAATAAATACTCACTGGCTTGTCTGGGCAAAATCAAATCTGTATTATGCACCATAGGAAACCTGCCTGTTGGAGAGAAATCATCTTAGAAACAAGGTTGTAGTCTTCCCAAGAGTATTTAAAAACACTCGAGGACAAACGAGGCCCAGGGCACCCCAAGAGAGGGTGTGTTTGACAGCCAAGAGCAAAGAAAGCACTTCAATCCTCTTTGGAAAGACCCTGGTCCAGTTTAAGCTGAAAAGGCATCTGGGCCTATTCCCTAAGGGGTCTGACAATGATGCTGGGGCGGAGGACTGGTGTTAAGGGTATCTGATTGTTACCAGCAGCTGGAGGGAACAGGGTGGGGATGGGGGAGGAGGAATTTGCTCTAAGAAGAGGCAGAAAACGCCTCCTTCCCAATCTAAAAAGACAGTCCTGTTGTTTCAAATAATTAATGTAAAGACACACGTGGGTGGCTGTACACTCCACATCAGCTTTTGCAACACGCAGGCAAGAAAGAAGAGCAGATAAATGAAAGGGTAAGAGAGACGAAGATCCATCGGTCCTTTTGGCTTTCTGTCTTGATGAATCGGGAGCAATCAAAGACCATGATGCTCATCCCATAAGTGAAGTGGAAAGGAGGGCTGGGGTTCAGGTCAGGGTGCCAATTCAGGCTCTGTCTCCCACGGATGGTGTGGCCACAGGCATGCCACTTCACCCCAACCTCAATTGCTTCACCTGACCTGTGGGGCAACACCCCGACTTCCAGACCGTGGGGAAGTTCAGAGATGATGTGTACACAGCAGGCACTCAATAAGTGAAGCGACTTGCTGGAGAAACGCAGCGAGCAGATAAGAAAGCTGCCTGCAAGGGCTTTTGACTTCAAAACGTGCCAAAGGTCCAGGCTCCTTGGATAGAGGATTTATCATCAGGAATTTTGATTAACTCCTCATTAAGGAGGGATGTGGTTACCGAGAGAGAGACAGTATTAGAGGAATTATCTCACTGAGAACTAGTGAGAAAGCTAGGGAATTAGGCTGAGGCGTTTCTTTAAATGTTGCTCACCCGCAGTTGTCATCTGTTACATACTGGTTCTACTGTGGCTAACGAGCTCTACTTAAAAGAAAACACAGGAAATGAAACAGACACCCACAAACATCATATTTGCTACTGTAGCTTCGATGTTCATCACACCCAGCGCCAGCAACCGCTCTGGGCTCTCCTGGTGGCCCTGTTTGCTATTTGTCAAACACTTTAAACCAAAAAACAGGCAGCTCTTTGAGGGAATTTACGGACTGAAATCTGGGGCGACAAATACACATGCCCAACGGCAACAAGTTATACCAAAAACCCCAGCTACTCCAACAGAGAGAAAGCGCAGGACAAAGAGTTGGACCATCTGATGTCAACATCTGATTTGGCTACCAAGCAGCTGTGTGACCACAGACGAATCCCGCACCCTCTCTGAGCCTTACTTTTCTCACCTGTAAAATGGGACCAGTGAGAGCACTTCCGTCCTTGGGGTGCTGTGAGGACTTCATGAGCCCACAGATATAAAGACCTGAGCTCAATGCTTGCAACAGGGTGTTAAGCACAGGGCCTGGAACTGCGTGAACAAGCATTTAATAGTAACCATATTTCTACCATATTTCTAGTAACTAGTGCTACTACTATTATTATTAGCAGTAGTAGTTGGTGGTTCTTTCCACTCTATTTTTACTACTTTAAGGTGGCGCATCTCTGAAGAGAACCTTTTCAAACTCTGGAATTAGAAGCTCAGCATTTTCCTTCCAACTCAATAATCTGTAGCAAACAATGAGCTGGGGAAATGGGCTGGAGGGGTGTGTAGGGGGATCAGGGAATCCTTTGCCCACCCCCTTCCCAGATGGCACCTTGGACCCTCTGATGTTTGGTGGGACGGATGGGATGTAGGGCTTATCCCTCTTTGGACAGATATGTGTTTGTTGATTGGCTGGTGGTGAGCGGAGGGAAGAGGCGCCTGGCCAAGGAGGAAAGCAAGTGAGTGGGTGAGGCAGGAGGAGGGTGAGTCCCCAGCTAAGAGCAAGAGAAAGAGAGTGTGGGGAACGCAAACCATCTGCTGGGATGAGCTCAACCTATTGGTTATCCACGGGCCCAAGAAACACGCACAACGCTGGAAACTTCTAC